>NC_137147.1:91078902-92278902 GCF_951394435.1 Stenella coeruleoalba
TAAGACAAACACTGAAATCAAACTATCAAATGACTTAAATTCTGACCCTGACTCCTTTTATCAGCCTGCTGTTTTGAGCTAACTATCAACTTTGTTGGATTATTTCTAAGTCCATGAATTATAGAAGTTATCAGCCTCAAAAAGCACTATGTAGAATAACTACTGTATGATCACAATGTATGGTGCTAAATATTATTATTTATAAAGATAATCACATCCAACTGCCCTTGTCATTTTATTATGTAAAACAGATTTTCATCCAATTTACAGTAGCCACACTGTGTCTACATCCACAGTTGGACAAATTTACTCTCTGGCCTCTATGAAAGACCTAAGCAATCACCACGGGAACTGTGCTGTTTTTTATCTCAAAATTCCTAAAACCCTTTCTTTCCTTAAAGTAATTATCACCTATGTCTAGCAGACTTAGCAAGCGGTAGGTGGGAGTAGGTGGCTGCTCTTGGGCAACAGGATTTACCGAGTGTGCTATGATGCCAGGTCCTGTGCTAAGTGCTAGGACAGGATTTCATCCTTGTCACCATCACACTCCAAAGGAGAATAGAGACAATAAATAATGGCAAGCTCATGAATGTTACAAAACTCATAGGAGCTCTGGGGAATGTCTAACGGAGGAACCTGACCAAGTCTGGGGTAGTTAGGAAAGCCTCTCTGAGGAAGGCATGAGCCAGGGCTTTGATAAGTAGGGTTAACCAGGCAATGTGACCCGATGGGAAGACAGATGGTGGGGTAAAGGAAGAGATGCAAAGAGGCTCAGAGAAAAGAGACAATGAAACCCTTGTCACAGCTCTGTTAGAGCAGGGGCAGTGGTAGGGAACAAGGCTGAGGGGTGGCAGATGTGGGATCATGAAGGGCTTCTTAAACTCTATGTTAAAGTGTTTGTATTTCATACCGAGAGCCAGACAAGTCACTGAAAGCTTGAAACAAGACAGTGTGACGATCCAATTTACTTTTTAAAAGGTCACTCTATTCCTTCAGAAATTCTCCAACTGGTAGAATCTTTATGTATTACTTATGCACCTAGAATGTCTTTGGGGATTTTAAACTGTTGTCTTCAGTTTTGTTTTTTGAATAGAAAATATCCTAATAATTGTAATAATAATATCTCAAAAAGGTTGATTCAGGAAGTATGTCATTTACAGAGCCTGTATCTAAACTGCGTGTCAAATAGTAAACCAGAAACTGAAATAAAGCAACACTAATTGTGCACTCAGAATAAATCAGACACCAGAAGACAAAAAAAAAAAAAGTCACTCTATCTGCCTGATGGAGAATGGATTGGAGGGGCGAGACTGGAAGCAGAAAGAGATGACTGGTGTTCAGGCAAGCGACAGAGGTGAATGCAGAAAAAAGAGTGAACCTATCTGTCTGGTCTTTCCTGGATGACACATTATTTGAGACCCTTGCATTCAGTCCTTCCTTCATTCAAACATTTATTACTGTCTGGTATGTAATGGGCACCATGACTATAAGGAAGAAGAAAGATAATTCCTTATTCTTAAGAAATTTATAGGTTAAAAAAGATAGTGGGCAAGTAACCAAAAAGTGAAATGCAGAATGTTAATTGAGGAAGAGCCAAGTGCTCTGGGGCCTCATAGGACCGGCCCGTCTAACCCAGACTGGGGAAAATCAAGGCTCTGCAAATAAGGTATCTTCTCAGTTGAATCCTAAAGGATGAGGAAGAGTTAGACCAAAACGAGAATGAGAGGGGAAAGTGTAGGACAGAATGATAATATTGTATTCAAGCTCCAGCAGAAGAAAATCCCCGACCAGCTCAAGCATCTGAAATATTTCAAATGTAAAGAATATAAAGCACAGGATACAAGTCAACAGTGAAAGGTAAGAGGGAGCAGCCTCATGAGCCCAATAGCCTCCCTTCTTCAAAAGGGCAATAGGGGGCTTTCCTGGTGGCGCAGTGGTTGAGAGTCCGCCTGCCGACGCAGGGGACACAGGTTCGTGCCTCGGTCCGGGAAGATCCCACATGCCGCAGAGCAGCTGGGCCTGTGAGCCATGGCCGCTGAGCCTGCGCATCCGGAGCCTGTGCTCCGCAACGGGAAAGGCCACAGCAGTGAGAAGCCCGCATACCGCAAAAACAAAAAAAAAACAAAAAAAAGGGCAATAGGAAATGGCAGAAGATATCCCTCTTAGATAATTTCCTGACACTGTTGTGAAGAATGGACGGAAAGGAGGCCAGATCAGACCCATATGCCTTGGGTCATGTCTTCTCCCGCTGCCTAGAATGCTGTTCTCTTTGGCAAACACCATCTTTCAAGGCTTAGTCAAGTCTTCCTTAACTTCAATAGGAGGAAGAGTTAATTAACATCCTTTCTTCCAGGTTTACACGAACATACGGCCAGATACTCAGAGCTGAAATTATTTATTAATCTATTTTCAGTTCTCCTCACTTAATGGTAAGCTTCTTGAAGGCAGAGAACAGAGTCCTGTGCATCTGCATCAAAAGTGGAATTTTGTCTGATGTCTTCAATGCTGTATCCCCAGTGCCTACAATGCTGCTTGACACATATTGAGCACTCAGAAGCTATTCAATCAAGAAAAGAAGGAATGTGACCTTTTAATCAGAGCTCCAATTTTCCTCTTGAGTTCAATAATAATAATTTGGTTAGTAAAAATAAGGTCCAAATTAGTTTATAATTATCCCCAAAGAGAATCAGCGCCTACATTAACTACAACATCACATTTGAACATTTCAAAAGGATCAAAGAGATTTATACTGGTAGCAGTGCTACTTTAAATGCTAACCTCTGATTTTTTCCACTACAGCTTTGTGCTTCCTTTCTAAATGCTGAAGATGCCTATAGCATTTCTCCAGTTTTCTTTTCAGATCTTGACATTCCTGCTTTGCCTTTTCAAGTTCTTGGAAGCAGTGTCCACCGCATGAATCTTTAATTTCAAGGATCTTTTTCTTATCTGCAAAAATTAAATGATAGCAAACTTTTGTATCAATTTAGACTAAAAAAAGGAAGGAAGGAAGGTGGCAGGAAGAAAGGAAGGAAGGAAGGAAGAAAAGGAAACCAGATGACATGACTAAAGGCTACAGTGTAACTGAAAAGAGCATGATGCTTAAGAGAGAGACCTGAATTTAAATCCTGTTTCCACTATTTACCAGCTGTTGTATTACTTAACCTCTCTTGAGACTTAGTTCTCTAATATGTAAAATTGAATAATACCATCTGTTTTAAAAATTGCCATGAAACCCAATGCTCAGATCGTAGTATTGAATACAATTCCCCACTAAAAGGAACCAGGGATCTTCAAGAAACGGCTGACTCCAGTGCTTAGGGTATATACAAGATGAGACTAGAATATTTTGCTATGCCAGAAATTAAGAAATTACTCAAAAACACAGGCATGTCACAAGGACACAGGAGCCAGTTTGAAGGGGCTCTATTAGCTGAATCTGGGACAATTTGAACACTAATTAAGTATAGTAATGAACTATAAAATATTGAAAAAATAGGAATTTGAGTCACACCAATAATCCTACGATAATGGGATAAATGGATGGATAGGTAGGTAAGTTGGTAGATAGGTAGACAGACAGATAAATAGAAAAATAAACAAACAGGTAGTAACTACACAGGCAAACTAGAGAGGAGGATTCTCAATGATAACATACCAAGTGCCAAATGGTAAAAGTAGAAGGAGATCTGGAGGTGAAAAAATTAAAATTTTTGCAACTGCCAGAGTAAAGACTGGATCAGGTAAGATTCAGCAATTACTGCTAAACATAACGGAAAGTTTTAATGAGGAGAAGGACATTTTTATGGTCTTGAAAGTGTCTCCCCACAGATTGCTTATTAGTTGTGATGGAGTAAAAACACAGTAATTAATACAGTGAAGAAACTGGACAACACCTTGACCAGGTGCTCAAATGAACCTCACCAATAAAAGACAAACAGACATTGAGTACCTCTAGATATGATAGCATGTCACCTATGCAGTGTTCCAGCTAAGAAAACAACTCGAATCAAAATCATGAAGAAATATCAGATAAACTCAAAACAAGGAAACGGTTCTATTAAAAGCCAGGGGTTGATGGGTATTGGGGAGAGGGAAGAATGTCTCTCGAAAACATCAATGTCATAAAAAGCAAAGAGAAGAATATCCTAGATTAAAAGAGGTTAAAGAGACATGACATCTAAACATTAACACTTGTATATGTATAGCTGATTCACTTTTATAAAGCAGAAACTAACACACCATTGTAAAGCAATTATACTCCAATAAAGATGTTAATAAATAAACATAACACCTGACCCCAGACAGATTGCTGTACTGTGGGAAAAAAATGCTGTAAAGACGTTATTGGGTCAATTGACAAAATTAGAATACAAACAGTAGACTGATATAATTGTATAACACATTTTCATCGAATGTTAAATTTACTGTACTAAGGGATACAAGAGAAATCCTTATTTTGGGAAAATATACACTGAAGTATTTGGGGGTAAAAAGGAATAATGTATATAACTTATCCTCAAGTGGTTCAGGAAAAAATGAAATGTTCAGAGACACATACACACAGAGGAGCACAAATGGAATAAAATGTTACCAATAGGTGTATCTAGGTAAAGGGAATATGAGTGTTCTTTGCAACTATTTTTATTTTTGCAACTTTTTTGTAAGCTTGAAATTATCTCCAAATGAAAAAAAGATTCAAAACTGTCAGGAGGTGTAAATGTATAAAATTTGTTTGGCACAGTACCTGGCATGGAGCAACTATACAATAAGGAATAGCTATTGCTATTAGTAACACATAGAGTTTATAACATTTAAGTAATATTCAAAAATGATACAGAAATAGATTATTACTATTAATATAATTGATATAATAAAGTAGGAATACAAATTGGCACAGGCTCAGAGGCCAATATCCAAAATGTTGATGTAAAAACATTAGCCCAGAAAAATTATTCTTAGCTCTCTTCTGGTTTTTTTTGTTTTTTTTTTTTTCTTTTAACGGTACGTGGGCCTTTCACTGTTGTGGCCCCTCTCACATTGCGGAGCACAGGCTCTGGACACGCAGGCTCAGCGGCCATGGCTCACGGGCCCAGTCGCTCCGCGGCATGTGGGATCTTCCCGGACCGGGGCACGAACCCGTGTCCCCTGCATCGGCAGGCAGACTCTCAACCACTGCGCCACCAGGGAAGCCCTCTTAGCTCTCTTCTGACTTTTTAGTTTCATTTAAATGGTGCCATTTAAGTTTACGAGCATCAAAGGATTAATGAAGCATCACCATACGTGGCATTTTTATATTTCATTTAAGATATGGTTTTGTAAACCTAGAAACCAGGCAAATGCCCATTGATAAGAGAATAAATTATTGTATATTCACACAATGGAATACTATACAGCAATGAAAATGAATGAACCAGAGCTATATGCATTAAAAAGACAAATCTTACAAGCTTGATATTAAGTGGAAAAAAAACAAATTACAAAGACTAAAACAAGTATTAAACCATTTTTATAATGTTAAAAGGCAAACAAAATACAGCAAAAGCTTTCTGAGGATACCTATATTTGGTCAAAAGAAAGAAAAGCAAGAAGCTGATTTTTTTAAATCAGAATATTTATTACCTCAGATTGTGGGGAAGTTACAGGGATGGAATTGTGGTGAAACTCACAGGGGTCTTCAACAGTACTGGTGATGTTCTACTTCCTAAGTCAAATAGTGGGTTCCTGGTTGTTAGGTTCATAACTTACATGTGTATTACATATATTCTTTGCATGTATCAAGTATTTCATAATTAATATTTAAATTAGTTTTAAAAATGATAAGATATTACGAGAATATAACCACACAACGAACAGTGGTACCCTCTGGTGGTAGGATTATGAAGGACTTTATATGTTTGGGATTATTTAACCCTTTCCAACTTATGAATTTGTTAATGTGTTTGTTTTTAGGGAAAAAGGATTAAAGAAAGAAAAGTAAATCCTTTTATAGTTTGATTTGTCCTAAGTCAAACCTAATTTCTTTCATATTGATTGGACCTCCCACATAATATTTAAAACTCACTTCTATGCATTTCACAAATTAGAAAGTAATTCTCAGTTTATTCCAAGCATAACGACAGACAAAAAATGACACTGAAACGTAGGAAGCAAGATACAAATTACGATAGTATTACCCTACTAATTGGTAAATTAGCATTTAACTAGTTGGCAAAAAGATATTCTCCACTATCTAGAACCTAGAGATAAGGAAAAAGGGTTTCTGGATGGGCAATGAGAAAAATAACTGTCAACTGACTTCTTAGGAAAGGCAGAGATTCTCTAAGACTCTGTTAATACGTCTACTGAATTAGAAACATGTGGAAGCTAAGGTTATTGACTTTGTACATATGATTTGTTCTGGCAATTCTTAGTTCTTTTCCAGGTTACAATGGAGACAGCAGACAAGAAACAAAAACAATTTATGGTTTGTACATGGAGGGAAGGAGCAGGCTGCAAGGGGTCAATGTCCTAAAAGGACTGTAGCTTATAAAGAATATGGCAGTTCCTAGCTCAAAATCCCAGTAAATAGACAGTATAAGCCCATATTCCTCAGCGAGCTCTGAACACCTCAAGGGGCTGTAGCACAGTGCAATTCTTTTTGAACTGACAACTCTAAGTCACAAAGTAAAAGTTAAATTATTAATTCATCAAATATTCAAGGAACACAAACTATGTGCCATTCACTTTGACAGTTGGTGGAGAGGAAGAGATAAAAACACTGCCCCTCAACCTTAAGAAGCCCACAAATACATCAGAAAACACTTAATACACTTCAGAAAGATTTCTATTAAAAATAGTTGAAATAAGCTTCAATAAATTGAATGGAAAGGTCTCAGTGATTTGGCAATTCTCTTATGTGTAACCCTTTCTCATCAAAGCCAGGAAATAAAAACATGACTTCTCTACTAAAATTCTCATTATTCTCCTCATAATAAGAGTCACTTATGAATGGAGGGAAGACCATGAAAAGATAGGAAGTAAGAGGGCCTAAAGCAACCCTGTCTTCTAATACAAAAATGAAACCTGGGGAGAGGACACACATTACTTAGGAGTAATATCACACATTTGTTCATTCATGAAAACTGTGCACGTCTTTGATTTCCTTTTATCCTCAAAACAACCCTCTGGAACTGGGATTATGGATAATGCAAAGAATAGTAGGAACAAAATCCCATTACCAGCTTCTGCTTCTGCTTCTTGCATGGCCAAGGGCTGAGCGTGGTGTCCAGATGTAAGTGCAGGAAGGAGCGCCAGGACCCTAGGGTCTCCTCTGCCAGTGATCCTTGTGGCAGGATCCTTAGAGATCTTGGTCATATTTCTCTGAAACAGATTATCTTCATAGTTAATGCTTATTAAAAATCTTTCTCTACTCAAAATACTAATATTAAAAATATAAAAAGAAAACACAGCCTGAAAAAAATCTTGCCTAAACTATCACCAATATTTTTCTTAGGGTTTTCTGTGAATACTGTCATTACTATGAGCTAGACTCCTATAACCATATTTTCCCAATTAGAACATTATCCAACAGAGGACTGGTGGGCCAGCTACGGGACAGACAGAGGAGATATAGTTTCCACTTCTAAGATATTTTAATAGTTTCTGTGATCAAACCACAGGACAGACTATGTGAAATCAGAATTGTTTCTGAAAATCCAGAACATTTTCACTTCAGCAGGGAGAAAATTCATTAGAAACTATAGTAGCAGCCTTTTGCCTCCCATGAATTGAAAGTAACAACAGTAAAAACAATTTTTGAAACATATAGTATGTTATGTTTCTAAATACTTTAATACAAATTGTCATTTGTTCACAAGGAAAGACAGTCGAATGCCAATGTGAAGGAGAAAAACTGAGGCTCATCTAAGTGAAACATCTTGCACAAGACCATTTCCTCACTAATATTTATTGAACACTTTCTGCATTCTAGTTTCTGTTTTGGCAGCACAGCTACTAAATTCATTAATGGTGGGACATTCTTTTAAGGCAATATATTTTCAGATTTTGGACAACTACTAAATCTCAAACAGAACACGTAATCTTGAGAAAGCTGCCTTGTCTAATTACTTAAAATACATTATATATGCTTAATTCTAGAAGCCTTGATTTTGATTTTGAGAAACTCATTTCATTGTCAGGACACCTACCCATGCCGCCCAACAGAGGCAGAGGTCAGTAGGTACAGAGACAATGCAAACTCCAGTCAGTCAAGAGGGTATGAGGTTGAGGCCAAAAGGAATAATAAAAACTGATCCCAAAGGGAGCCAATATTTCCAGTTTCTACTCAAAACTGGAGAAAAGCCAAGATGGCAAAAAAGGCAGGAGCAGCAACCTTTTGTCTTAGTTTTAACTGGACATGGGTGGTAAGAAAACACAAAACACACATCCTTAAATTTGTTTAAAAATGTTGTTCCAGTTGATATTTCTGTTTTCTTTTATCTATTATGAACTGCTGTATTAATATACTTAGTATATGAATATAAATTATATATTTGATAAGGCATTCATTTTATTGGAAACCATATTTTTAATTCATTGCATTCTTGCCATTTAAAATCTGGATCATCTAAACTTAAATGTTCTCACCAACAAAAAAATAAGGTAAATATGTGCGGTGATGGATGTGTTAATTTAGATGGTGGGGAGCCTTTCACAATGTATATGTATATCAAATCATCATGATGACACTGTAAATATCTTACTATTTTATTTGTCAACTGTAGCTCAGTAAAGCTGAAAAAAATTGATTAAAAATAAATTAAATTAAATCTTGATCACCTATTTTAATGAGGACTTGTTTTATATATACCGATCGTTTTTTCCAGTTTTAATTTTCATGAACAGTTCTAAAAACCACAAATTTAATCAATTATAAACCATAGTTCTTCACATTTATTGCACCTATATTGCAAATTTATAATCACTGCTTTATAATTATTGCTTTATCTCAAGGTCCTGAGCTGAGTTAGCACTAAGACAGCAGAAGGTTGAGTATTATTCTTCTGTGACAAATGCCAGATTAGGCATTTCAGAGGCACCTTTTTCTCAGGAACAGAATCTGATCCCACTCAGTGAAAGCTGCAAAAGTCTAAACTCTTAGCCAAATTATGTGATTCTGTCTCCATACACGCGTGAGACACATAAAGTCTTACAGAGGATATTACACTGCTTGCACAATTTTAAGCCCTATAAAAAGACCCCAGGGTTGATTATATATATTAACAGTAGGAGAAAGGTGTTGTAGTTTCTTGACTTTTATAGCAAAGTTTCCTTTTGCTTCAGGAAAGCAAACTTGAAAGCATATAACATGATTTTCCCATCACTTCTTACCCTTAAAGTCTGCTATAAATAATTCTTCTTAATTATCTACTTTTTCCAAAAATTCTCAATCATGGGAAGTGGTCTTGCTGAGTTAATTTTACATTAAAATCAACTACTAAGAGTAACATCTTTGTGAAATCAAGAATAAAAATATCAACTGGGTTGAATTGGGATGGGATAGATTGATCTTTCAGGTTCCTTTGGCTCTAAAATTCTGTAGTGTTTCAAATGCAAGATGCAGAAAGATCAAACTATGTCATTTGTATCCTACCAAAATCCAAGGAATTAGACCAGGGATTTGTATTTTATTTTTCAGATGAGCAACTATGACTACCCAAGGTAAATAAGCTATTTATCGCTAAGTATGAAGCTGGAACTCAGATTTTTTTGTAGCTTATAACTCTTTCCAGTAGGTATTAATACCAAATGCTCAATCCGGGCCTTGAAAATCTTTAATCACAATATTTTAATGAACTGTAGTTCTTATGTCTCAACTCTTCTATCAGACAAACCTTATAATATTGGCATTTTTTTTCTACCTCGAATTCCAAATGTTGAAATTGGCTGGTCGCAATGCCTAGAATATCATTCCGGATTTTTCATGCATATCTAATGTCTTTAATCATAAGGCAGCAAGACTTTGGTTTTATCAGATCTTCCACACAAACTAAAAGTCAGAGAATACTGACACAACAAAAAGAATACAACTAATTCATTCTACATGCACATATATAGTACACTAACAAAACTGGGCTTTTTGTGTGAGTGAGCCGTACCTCTACTTGCTTGTTTCTATATCAATATTCTTTGTACCCAGTTGGCATTTTTTGCCTACATGAGATATAAATTCCTTGAGGGCAAGAAATAGGCTTCCAAACTCTTTAGAAGATCTTAAGAAACCCTAGTTTAATACGATGCATATTTCTTGAAGTAGTCATGCCCAGAAAACAAAAATAGGAATGAAAGTTATTCAGTTTCTGAAATCTCAGGCCCTTACAAAGAACAGTATATATTTTTTTTAGGAAAAAGATGTCTAGTGGCTAAAAGCTCTGCTCATATTTGTGGCACTATGAAGAAGCAAATTTGGGGGGGGGGGCAAAAAAAATTGCAAACCTTTGAATTTGCTAAAAGTTTTTTAAACCACTGGTAAAAACACAAGTCGTAACACCTATTAAACTGGAGAATGAAGAAAGGAAAAAGTACCAAATGCAGCTTCTACAATCATCTTTCACATTTAATCATAGCTTTTTTCACTTATTAGGAACATACCTTTCCCCAGTCTGAGTTGACAGCTTCTATAAGTAGGGAGAGTATATCTTGAAATGCTTTCTGTATGCAGGTCTTTAGTTTTTCAAAATATTGCACAGACACCCATTTCGAAGAACAAGTCGACATGAGTTCCAAAAGGTACTTGTTCTCTGAATCACTGGCTTGCTCCTTCTGGATGTCCTTTAAGAGAAACTCAAGGACAGTTAGGATGTCTTCCTCATACTGATGGATTTCCAGTTGGATCCGCCTAGCTTCCTGCACAGTCCATTCTCTGCGACTCTGGTCTAAACACGTTTGTAATTCTGTCTCCTTCTGAAGAAGTAGTTCAGTTTTTTGTTTCATAAAGTCTTCTTTAGCTGCTGCAAGCACCTCATTAATTTTATTTCGATGATCATCTAAAAATTGCCGGTAATCTTGCTCATTTTGTTCTTGAATTCTGTGGATTTCTTCTTGCTTTTCTTTGTTCCATTCACTCTGGGCCTTTGCCAACTCAGCCCTGACAACCATGGGGACTTCCTCATTCTTTAACTCAAGCTCTCTCTGCAGAGAATGAATCTTCTCTTCCAATTGCTTTCCAGGTATGACATTTTTCTCCAGATTTGCAATCTCGCTTTTCCATTGCTCTTTAGCTTCAGAAATAGCAAACAATATCTAAAGGACATAATAATGTACAATGAAAACTCTTTATGATTCTCCTCATTAATTAAAAAAATTAAAGTAACCATTTGGGTTAATCTTTGAACTTATTAATAAGATATTTAAAATCAAAATTAAAGGGAAAAAGTAAATTTAGATAAGACATTGGCTGGTCCTAAAAAATATACTTACACTAAACTTAAGGATCTTTTCCCTCATTTTAAATCACCTAATACTTTGTCTTACGTTATTTAAAATAAAACATCCATTTCTATATGAATAACTAGAAATTTAAACTGACCAAAAATATATAATTACATAATTATCTAAAACTAATTTTAGAAAAAAATTCATATTTGTTTTTTTAATACAGATGCTGTCTCAAATCTAAGCCCCCAACAAATGAATTATCTTTTATATGAAGCAAAAGCAGCCTCTAAGGAAATCTTACTAATATTTTTAGGAATGTAACACATAACCTGCACAATAACTTGCTGACAAACATACTGTATTTTAATGTAATTTTAGTGGTTAAAACAGTTCATTAAATGACAATATCAAACAGAAAAATTCATTTTTTCATTAATCCAATTTTTGTTTATAACAGAATAGCAAGACTAGCAGATCACAGACACCAGTAGTACCTAACCAAAAAGTAATAGGGAATCAAAAAGCCTGAGCTGTAGCTCAAATCCTGACTTGGATTGCAGAGGCAGCCTAGCACAGTGCTTAACAGAACAGGCTCTGGAGACAAACTGCTGGAATTAACTTCCCATTCCTCAATTTCTTTGAGCCTCAGTTTCCTCATCTATAAAATGGAGATAATTAGAATGCCCACCTAATAGGTTTTTTTTTTCTTTTTTTTGGATTAAATGACAAAAGTAAATAATCTATTTAAAGCACTTAGGGGACTTCCCTGGTGGTCCAGCAGTTAACAATCTGCCTTACAATGCAGGGGACGCAGGTTCAATCCCTGGTCGGGGAACTAAGATCTCACATGCCGCGGGGGAAACTAAGCCCGCGCGCTGCAACTACTGAGCCTGTGTGCTCTAGAGCCCGCACACCACAACTAGAGAGCTTGCGCACCGCAACGAAGACCCGACGCAGCCAAATAAATAAGTAAATAAATATTTTTTAAAAATAAAATAAGGGCTTCCCTGGTGGCGCAGTCGTTGAGAGTCCGCCTGCCGATGCAGGGGACACGGGTTCGTGCCCCGGTCCGGGAAGATCCCACATGCCACAGAGCGGCTGGGCCTGTAAGCCATGGCCGCTGAGCCTGCGCGTCCGCAGCCTGTGCTCCGTAACGGGAGAGGCCACAAGTGAGAGGCCCGCGTACCGCAAATAAATAAATAAAATAAAATAAAAAATAAAATAAAAAAATAAAGCACTTAGAGCCTGGCAAACAGTAAGACTCAAAAAATGTTGTATAGTTACTGTTACTGTTGGCTGCATGGGCTTAGAAAAATTCTTAATCTCTTTTGCACTTAGTGTCCTCTATATAACAAGCAGATCGGATGATGATGTCAAGTCCCTTTTACTTCTAATATTCCCTGGATTGAATTCAAAGAAGTCACAAGGATACAAATGTAAAAGAAGAACTGGCCATCTCCAAAGGCTTGGCCTAGACAATGGTGACTGTTATGAATCAATACCATATATACTGACTATACTGCTGAACTGAATGAATAAGCATTTTCAGAATTCTAATGGAAAACTGATGAATTCATAACAGTGCTAACAGAAGATCAAGATGAAAAAAATTAATTACATGGGACTGAGTGAACTGATGAGGATGATTATAATTTTTGTGACCTCCTGTTTGAATTTAAAAAAAAAAAAATCCCAAAAGGACTCAGAGGCAAAAAATATAAAAGTCAATTTTCACTGTAAAGTAAAAGAGCTGTTACAGTAGAGGATTACTGGACTAAAGGTCAATATTATGACATAGAAAATATATATATATATATGTCAAAAGAAATGCCATATATACGCTCTGGCTGTTGAGACAGGGGGTCTGCATCCTTAATTCTCAGCTATTATATAATTATAGCGAACATCTTCAACTATATGGATACCTAGACACATGTTACATACCTTTATTCAATAAAATGTGTTCCTGAATAGTTGGATATAAATCAAAAATTTTGAATCATACTTTAAGTTTACTAAAGGAACCCACTATCTAAGATGAGCTTTACAAAGGAATTCACAGAAAAATTCTTTTGCTACCAGCAGAATAATTCAGTAATGATGTGAAACATGTTTGAAACATGTTTCCTTTCCCAAAAAGGAAATCAGGTCGTGTCACAATGGATGCCTGGAAATTATTAACAGGTAACCTGGGTGGAGGTGTCAGATCCCAGGGAATTTGCATGACCCGCCCAAAGCTCACCAAAAGTGTACAACCTCTCACATAAAATTTTACAAGGAGAATTTGACAGCATTAATTGATTTAGTGTTTCCTGATGTTGCTACACATTAGAATCACCTGAGGAGCTTTTAAAATCCCTAAGCCCACGGCTTCCCTGGTGGTGCAGTGGTTGAGAGTCCGCCTGCCGATGCAGGGGACACGGGTTCGTGCCCCGGTCCGGGAAGATCCCACACGCCGCGGAGCGGCTAGGCCCGTGAGCCATGGCCGCTGAGACTGCGCGTCCGGAGCCTGTGCCCCGCAACGGGAGAGACCACAACAGTGAGAGGCCCGCGTACCGCAAACAAAACAAAACAAAACAAAAATCCCTAAGCCCAGGTCACACCCTGTACCAATTGAAACATAAAGCCTTGGGGTGGGAGCCAGGCAAAAGTATTTTTTTAAAGATCCTCACATTTTTCCAATGTGCAGCAAAGTTTGGGAACCACTGAACCAACTTGCCGACTTCTGGACTCTGGAAACTGGCTTTAAATTTCCACAGATCTTGATGGATCACTCTAATCTTATAAGAACTCTCCAGCAAATGCTTTGAAACTGGCTCTTGCTCATCTCATTTGGCTTGGAGGAAGCATTTGCACAAAACACTAAGTTTTGTGGCTGAATAATTATCTAGAACACTGCTACTCACACCCAAGTGTGGTCCAAAGACCAGCAGTTACCACATCACCCAGGAGTCAGTTACAAAGTCTAATTCTCGGGACTTACTCCAGACCCAACAAATCAGCATCTCCAGGAGCAAAGGCCAGGAATGTGATCTAACAAACCCTCCAGGTGATTCTCATGCCTGCTAAAGTTTGAGAAGCAACACACCGTCCTCTCATTTCTGTATTTCTGTATTCACATATATTCAGACCTTCTGTGTTCTTAAGGAAAAATCAACTTTATTATTCTTAACTTCTGAGCTCTAAGGCACATATGCATACCATCATATTATTTCCTCTTTCTCTCTCCCTCTTAAATTTCCTTTTGAAATATTTCAACGTACTAAAAGTACAGAGAATATTGTAATGAACCATTACATGAACTACCCATGAACTACCACATAAGTTGAGAAAAATATTAGCTTTTTACTTATGCTGAATTTATTTCCTTAAGTAACTTGTGGAATAAGATTATGAATGCAACATATGACTCATTTACAATGTCTGTTACACACATTATTTTCTAAAATGGTTGTGACAACAGAAGAGTAGCATATGCTTGATACTGCAATCTATTTTGTGCATTACAATTAAGAAGAGAAGATATAAACATATGGCATAAAATATCACCTTAAGTTTGCTATTTGGACTCTCATGAAGACTATCTGTTCATATCTTTGGTGTACTCACCCACAGATTCTCTTATAAATTTGTATTGTTTTTTTAATCATATATTAGTATTAACGTTTCTGTTTGATTCATTTACTTTCCTTATTTTTATTATCCCCTTCACTTGTTTTTTATTACAAAAACAAATGTTTTAAATGTTTGTACATATTTTATCCCATTTACCTATCTTGGCTACTGTGCCTTGCCTGTTGCCTCACAACTGAGTTATTATGATGCAAATCTGAAATAGTCCATTTCTTTTAATTTTTCTATACTCTCATTTAAAAATGTTCGTCTTCTGAATCAACCTAGAGTTTGTTGTGGTGTAGGGGGTGGGAAAACAATTTTTCTAAAATGCTATCATAAGATGATTTATTATGGAAAATTCCTCATTTCCTTGTTTGAAACAATTTATTAAGCTTTTAGTCATAGTTGGGCCTCTCTCAAGTCTGTATAGTACTGAATGAAAAAGAATTCTATTTTTGTGACTCAACACTGTCTGAATTGCTGCTTTCCAACATATTCTATTAAGTGTTAGGGCTGGACTACTATTTCTTTTCCAGAACATTTAGAAAAATTTCTAGTCCTTTCAGTTTTCCAAATAAATTTTAGAATTATTGTGCCAAACTTCAAAACTATGTTCAGTTTATTGGCATTTTGATTAGAACCGGTTTACACTAATAAATTAAGTTGTGAGGATACAAATGGTTAAAATATCTGATGTTTCCAGTCAAGGGACATGACATCTCTGGAAAGGAGAGCTTGTTATTTATCAAGGGGCGTATATTATAAGACTACTGACACAGCACAGAAAACAGTAGTCATGCATGTGAAAGGATACTGTATAGCTAATTGCTCTCTCAGTTTCTCCTAAAGATACCACAAGATAAATAGGGATTTCATTCCATGGGTAAGGTTATGCTCCAGATTATGAGAGTTTCACAACCCTGAAACACATTCTCTCCCCCTCCACAACTTGATGATGATGAGAACAGATCCCACTAATCAGGCCCTATGCTTAGTATGCATTATCGCATTTAATCCTCCCACAGTGCTGTGAGCAGGTAGGAGTTCCCGGGACTGAGATGAGGCCCTCCTGAAGCTTCTTTCCAGGAGAGCTCTTACCCGTTTGGCCACAGACTGCTCTTGTAGCTCCTCCCACTTTTTCTGTTCTGCCCTTAGAAGGGCTTTATACTCTGCAAGCTCCGGCAGCTCTTCCAGCCACCGATGACGAGCATTTTGCACAGCTGTTTCTACCTGCAGGAGAGCAATTGCAGAAGAGAGGTAAAGGAACGTATAAAATTTCAGAAAGATCCCATGTGCAGGTAACCACTATGATTTCATGTGCATTTACATTGTATTGCACTACAGTAGTTAAACTGACTTCAAGCACCCCACCTTACCCCAAACAGTAGGGGTTCTAAATGTTCTAAATGTCCCATACTATCCACTGCAAAAGGCAAAGCAGGAATTAGAAATCTATACACGTTTGATGGCCACTACTATTATTAGAAAGCTTTATACAAAGTACCGATTGCCATTTCCAACAAACTCCTATTTATCTTGGGGAAAAAGAAGAAGACATGCAGGAAGGCTGCTTGGTGTCAGCCGCTGTCCAATCAGTATACCCGCCACCTCCTCAGACCTCGTGCCCGACATATAAACACACGCACACAGGCAAGCATGCACCAACATATTGTAGTTTAGAGCCCTACACTTGGCAAATTTTCTTGCTGTCAAGAATGAATTTGTGACTATCAAGTGAGGTTGATAGTTCAGTTCTGGCAAAAATGTAAGACTTGATGAATTCTGAGGGTGATCTGGTTGTACATCTGTTACAGGGGGACCACAGATCATTTATTAAATAAACTTTCCTTATTTCCTTGTTTGAAATATCCAGATACACAACGTACATATAGCCGTACACACACACAAAAGCAGAGTTGATATAAGGGGCTGAATTTCTCACTAAAATACTAAATACATTTATAGGTAAATTCCAGGAAGTTAAAAATATGGGGAAAAGATAAAGCTCCTATAGAAATTTACATTCCTTTAGAAGTTATTATGAACATTTCCTTTCTACTATATCATGCTATTTGCTTTTCTTCACAAGATCTGTGATTGTATAAATACCTAAGCAGCACCCCTAAGAACATGTCTCTTTGCCTATAGAACATTTTCTTAACTCTGTTGAGAAAATTATTTTTTAACTGATTGAAAATGTCCTTGATACAATTACTATATTTGCCTATGCTTCCAAACTTTAAGGATTCCTTGTAAAACCATGTATAACAATTTAACAAATAGGTAGAATTTCAAGTATTTATCAAAAGCAGAGTATGTTTTTTTTAAAACTGTACTTCAGGCATTATCTTAAGACTTTATAATAAGTAAAAGATCTAAAATTAAAAGTATACAATAAATAATATTATATTAAGGTCCAGGGACCTCTGAGGGCTAGAAACCCTGTCAGATGGTCTGTGAGGTCAAAACTATTTTCAAAACTTTGGACCTTATTTGTCTTTTTTTTACTCCCATTCTTTCATGTGTAAATAGTGCACTTCTCCAGAGGCTACATGCTGTATGATATGTCTCTTCTCTGATAGCCAATGGCAAGTATGAGCGAGGATTCTTCTTTTTTAAATTTCTTAGATATTTTTCCAATACAGTAAATAGACATACTACCAACACAGAAAAAGCTCTTTTGAGTCTTCAATTTTTAAAAGCGTAAAGACATCCTGAGAACAAAAAATTCAAGAATCACTGTAATAGATAATATTGATAAATCAAATAACTCATCGTTATTCTGTTAACACAGAGCTATACTTTTCTCTGGATGACCTTTCTTGGAACCAAGTAACGTATTATAGTTTAGAGCCTTACACCTGGCAAATTTTCTTGCTGTCAAGAATGAATTTGTGACCATAAAGGGAGGTTGATACTTCAATTCTGGCAAAAATGTAAGACTTGATGAATTCTGAGGGTGATCTGGTTGTACAGGGGTTGGGATTTATAGACAAAGTCCCATTTGCAGGGGAATGCCTGCAGATTCAACTCTCAAGTCTCAACACAAGATACTGTTATATACCTTATTCACTTTAAGCTTACTTATCTATAACTACCTTAGTGGAATATTTACTATAAAGTTAGACAAGAAAGATTCATAATTAAACTGTGCTTCATTCAGACGTAAAACCATCATTGTTAACCTCAGGCATCTTAATGTTTAGACGGACCTCAGAGGAGCAAACATTTTGTAAACTGAAAGAACATACAGAAAAACTGAGAGGCGACAGCTTTGTGACAGAAATATAATGACAAATTTGGCAACAACGTAAGATTGTTATCCTACCCTGGGGTATACAAAACGTTTAAGTATAAAGTTATGAACAAGTTCAATGGTAGCACTTTACGGGTTTTCATCCATAGGCAGGCAGTTCCAATAATTTTACTATAGGAAACCTGCCTTTTACCTGTTTGGCAATATTTTCACAATATTTGAGTTCCGATTCAACCTCAAGTTGCTTCAAGCCCCCCTTGATGGCTATTTCCTTCTCCTGCTCTAAATTTTGCTGGATCTTTCGCTTCTGCTCTTCTATCATGATTGCCATCTCTTTCTTGGAAATAACGTCAATGGCAGTTTCTTGGTCAGTTTGGCTGCAACAATCTGAGGTCTTCTTTTTCATAGCCTTTATAGTTTGATCCAGCTTAGACTGCCACTCCTTTTCAAGCTGCTGAATAAGTTCTTGTTTGATCTGTTTTCAGAAGAAAAATCGTATGAAAAGAAAAATATTCAAATAAGCAAAAACTAGAATAGCTAGCCAAAAAAGCAACCACAGCAGTGTTTGAAAACCATCTAGACATTGTTGTAGTTATTATGTGAGGTTTAGAAATTTAGTCAATGAGAATATATTCAAGGAAATCCTGAAAGTTACTCTTTGACCTTATCTATGGGACATAAATCACATGGAAGAGTTAAGTATATTGTGTAAGGTCAGGCTATCTTGCTCTCAAGATGCGACCTTCTGGAAGCTTTGACATGGCCACTACAATCATCGCATGATTAAAAAAAAAAAAAAAAAAACTTCTACTATTAATATGTGTTTTTCCATCAATACCAGGCTTTCCACAAAGCAGGCACTGGGTAAGCATAATTAATGAAACTAAAATTGAACAATCTAAAAAACATTTTTACTTATTTGGACACATTAGAATCTTGTTTCTTATGATATGAAATTGTACTCAGTCAACTGCGTTCAAGAGAGGGCATGGGCTTCCCTGGTGGCCCAGTGGCTGAGAGTCCACTTGCTGATGCAGGGGACACGGGTTCGTGCCCCGGTCCAGGAGGATCCCACATGCCGCAGAGCGGCTGGGCCCGTGAGCCATGGCCGCTGAGCCTGCGCGTCCGGAGCCTGTGCTCCACAACGGGAGAGGCCACAGCAGTGAGGGGCCCGCGTACCAGAAAGAAAAATAAAAAGAGGAAAGATTGGAAAGATGCCTTAGTGATTCTACTTTCAACAGCGTAGTGGGATGGACCCAAACATAATTAGTACTGGGCAAAACTGTGAAATAGCAAAATTTGCTTTTCCCTTTTCCTGTTTCCCACCTCCTGGGTATCCAGAGTTCTCAGACAGCTTCCCTGGCTACCACAGCCCCTGGCTGTATTGCTTCTCTCAAAAAGGTCATCTTGTGTGGCCTTTTTTGCTCTATGCTTTATGCTTTCCTGACAAAACACAAAAACATTAGCTGTCTCTCTCACTCCCCTGGTAAATAACTGGTTAGCAAATCCAACTAAAAAACAATTTGCAGCAATGTAAAAATAGGGGATTTGTTTTGCGTCATCCATATTTTTTTAAAATAAGTTTATTTATTTAATTTTGGCTGCGTTGGGTCTTCATTGCTACACACAGGCTTTCTCTAGTTGCGGTGGGTGGGGGCTACTCTTCGTTGTGGTGCACGGGCTTCTCATTGCGGTGGCTTCTCTTGTTGCAGAGCATGGGCTCTAGGTGTGTGGGCTTCAGTAGTTGTGGCACACGGGCTCAGTAGTTGTGGCTCGCAGGCTCAGTAGTTGTGGCTCGCAGGCTCAGTAGTTGTGGCTCACAGGCTCTAGAGCACAGACTCAGTAGTTGTGGCACATAGGCTTAGTTGCTCCACGGCATGTGGGATCTTCCCGGACCAGGGCTCAAACCTGTGTCCCCTGCATTGGCAGGCAGATTCTTAACCACTGCACCACCAGGGAAGCCCCATTCATATTTTTTTATAGATATTTGGCTAGATATATTCCATAATATATACTTTTATGTTAAAAAATGACTAGTAAAAGAATTTCAGGTGCCAGCACTAGATTGATGAGATTTGGGGGAGAAGAGAGGAGATGAGTAGTAGGGAGGTCAAAAGACAGGACAATGGTGTATGATTCCATCTTGAGATAGCTCCAACCCCGATTAATAGCAATCTTGGGGTCAGAAGAACCTAGTTTGAGAACTAATTGCACTTTCAACTAGGTTTTTAAGATTGTAATTTGGTTCTTAATTTTCTTGGAAACTATGAGCATTTTCTAATCTCACTTGCTACTTAGGAAATAGAAGTAAAGTTTTGTGCTTCTAAGCCTACCCAGTCATTATTTCTTTCTTCCGATCCACAGTGTACGTTAATTATTTGTTAATTATATTGGTCTAGAGTTATCAGAATCATTTCACAATATGAAATTTGATCACGGTTTCATTTTTGAGGAATCAGAAAAAGTCCTCCTCAAATCCCATTATAGGGACTACCCTGGTGGCCCAGTGGTTAAGAATCCGCCTGCTCCACAACAAGAGAAGCCACCGCAATGAGAAGCCCATGCACCGTAATGAAGAGTAGCCCCCGTTCGACACAACTAGAGAAAGCCAGCATGCAGCAACGAAGGCTCAACGCAACCAAAAATAAAATAAATAAAAAAAGTTTTTAATTCTTAAAAAAAAAACAACATTATATCCTGAATTGGGCTGAAGAGTCAAGAGGTAGGAAGTTTTAAAAAATAAAACGGGTGTGAGTAAGCTGCTAATAGCCCAATTCTGAGAAGTAAAATGAGTGATTATGTATGTACCTGGCAATTAAAAATAATGTCAGTTCAAGAAGAGCTGTCTCTCAACAGTTAATACTACATTTTTTTAAACATGATGACTAGAAAGAAATTTTTTTTTTTTTTTTTTGCGGTACACAGGCCTCTCACTGTTGTGGCCTCTCCTGTTGCGGAGCACAGGCTCCAGACACGCAGGCTCAGCGGCCATGGCTCACGGGCCCAGCTGCTCCGCGGCATGTGGGATCCTCCCAGACCGGGGCACGAACCCATGTCCCCTGCATCGGCAGGCGGACTCTCAACCACTGCGCCACCAGGGAAGCCCTAGAAAGAAATTTTAACCCACACCTCTTTCTGTTCCTTAACCCAGTGTGCTTTGGCTAACATCACTTCATTTTCAAACTGCTATTTAATATCAATTTTCTTGTTCTTTTAGCCACCTGTTCTTTTCCATCATAAGGGTATCTTGGTACTTTTCTTCAAGTTCCACCTGCAGTTTCCTTACATACTCTTCTCTTTCCTCCAATAGCTGTCTCTTTAAACAAAATTCAAATAAATATCTCATATGACACTAATATTCTCCAAGTCAAACTTATGAAATAATAGTTATATGCATGTAATAGACAACAGCAACAGAGACAAGTGATCTTCCTATATGCTTACTCAATCAGTTGAATAAACTGTCTTGTAAAAACCTGCCTACATCTCAAATATTTGGACAAAAAATTTACAGATGGTTGTATTAAATGAAAAGGCATCTAATACAATAAATACATTCCCACAGGACCAAATACTATTTTTAAAGGTGAAACTGACATTTATGTTTACACCCCACCCATAATGAGACGCATAATGTATTACAGCCCAGAAAAATTTATATTTCTGAAAAACCTGTATTCAGAGATAGGCCAAAAATTACTGTTCTATTCTAAAAGCTATGCATCCTTCAATAAAACCCAGACTGGTATAAAATTTTTTTAACAAAACTAGCTGAAGTATTATCAAATAAGAACATTCAAGTGTCAGTTAAAATTTAACAATTTGAACTATTCATATAATATTCCCTATTTATTCTAGGAACCCAGTTGATCTGAAATCTCTAATAAACCTCTACTCAGGGATCAACATTATCTATGAGAGTTTCTGTTTGAAAAATTTTAGAAATGGTTTTCTGGAGGTCCTACCAAGATGCTATGAGAAGAAACACAGTGAAGCCCACAAACTACAACACCAAGGAAGTATACCTCACATAACTAATGCTACATGGCAACCGAGCTTTTGCTCTGTGTCTCTTTGGCATTATTTCTGATTCCTGACTATCTGGTTGTCTGGATTTTTTTCCAGTTCATAGCTGACCTGGATTATTTCTGTCTTAATTGCTCTCTGAGTCTTCTCCACCACTGGCACATGCCAAGAAGATAAAATCCGTGTTTGTTCAGTGTTGCATGATTTTGGAAAACCTCCGGTGACTGAGGGACCCATTTCTTCAGTCAGGTCATGTGGACTGCAGTTGTACTAAGATTATAGGACAGGCTCATCCACATGACTGAGAAAGTTGTCCACTGTCACATCAAACATCATATATCACTATTATTATTTTTGTTTAACTGTAGAAGTAATCCCCAAACCGTCTTATCTGTGTATGTCTATCCTTTAGGAGTTGTTTCCATATGTATCTGCATTTCCTTTTGACCCGAAGAAGAAAACTGCTACCAATTTTCCGTGTGTTTGTATGTTTGTGAGTATATTAGTTAGCTTAACTAGATAGTAAACCAGACCATACAGAGACTCAGAACAACGAACACCTATTATTTCTCATGATTCTGTGGATCAGCTGGGCAGTGGTCCTGGTCTGAGTCCACTCAGCTGATTTCTGCAGACAACTGAGGCTACAATGGTCTAAGATGGTGACACTCATATGTCTGGTGGTTAGTTCAATGTCTGCCAGGATGATGCAGTGACTTGGTCACACGTGTCATCATCTAGCAGGTTATCCCTGATCCTTCACATAGTGCTTGGTCAAAGGGTTCCTAAGAGTATCACGCTTACAAGGACCAATGCGTAAAAGCTTTCTAAGTGTCTTTTTACATAATGTTAACTAATATCCCATTAGCCAAAGTCAGTCATTTGGCCAAGGTCAGATTCAACGGATGAGAAACAGACTATCTGTAACTGAGAATAGCTACAAAGCCACATTGCAAGGAGACACACATTCAGGGATAGGAAGAATATGTGGCCATTTTTGCAATCCACCACAGTGAGGAAAACTTTGCTTCCCGCTCTTTACAGAAGAAAAGCAATAAATTTATTGGTCATAGGAATCCACCATTTGAACATACTACAGGAATATCTAATTCAAAAAGTTTTTATCACACGAGGGAAGGAAATATTTGGATAGTTTTAAAATGTTTAAACTTGTTTTGCATGCCTCAGACAGTCAAAAAACTCTAACTTCTAAGGACTGACTTACCGTGATGACAATTGTATAAATGAGCCTTAGTGTGTGTAGGAATGGCATTATGAATAGGAATATCGATCATCTTTGCTTTGTCTACAGATTCACAGCCTCTACTGATTACTACCCAGTTTGAAGGGTCCTGTGTTTATGACTTTATTCCCCCTTCTCCGAACAAGCCAGGTTAACATGTGAGGAAAGTCTCTGTGTTAAAATCTTTACAACTTGGAATTGAACTTGTTCTTAACCTGCAGCCTGTCTCAACAAGTGTTTCAGAAAAGAGCACATATGAAACAGGAAAATACAACCAGGGACTCTCGGCATTGCCTGTCTTATACAGTCTGTAGCCAAAGCTCCGGACCTGAAGATCAACTGCAGGGAAAATGGCTTACGTCTTGCAGAGAAGGACTATCCTAACAGTTCCCTAGCTTGCTCGAGTTTAATGGGCTTATGAAGACTATTAAGCTATATAAAGAGCTGGTATAAATCTAAATAAAAAACTAAAGAATTCCCAGAGAAGGAAGAAATTAAATTTTTAACGCTTTAAGTACACTGGCCCTTTAAGTGGGGGGATGGGTATAACTACAAGGGGATGGCACAAGGGAGTTTTTTAGGGTGATGAAACTATTCTATTTCAATCCATACATGGGTTAAAAATTTATAAAACTGGACACCAAATGAAAAAGAGTCAATTTTACTGTATGGCAATTTAAAAATTAAAAAAAAAAAATTTAACCAGTAAGTGTTTTTGGAAGAGGGCCAAATAGCAGTTTTAACTTTCCTTCTTGCCCCAGTGCACAAGCATTCATGAGCCAAAGTATCAGTCAGTAGCAGCTATTAACTGCAACTGACCAATTACGTGAGATTCAATTTTACAGCCAAATTGATTCTTTTAAAAGTACCAGGAAATATATTCCTGAAAAGAATGACCTCTTTGAGAGAACTGCTCTTATGTTCTTGCCAATTTATATATTTAAAGAAAGAAAGAAAAGAATCACACTAGATCTTCTCCCTATTTTAATTTTTTTAAACATTACTGAGCTAAGTCTTTAATTTCTAGGTAATTTAAGATCCCTTCTAACTTTCATACTGCCGGCACTAACTAAAACAGCTCCCCTTAGCTCTTTTTCCACTAGATGGTATGTATACATGGCATGTTTTTCTACCATATTAATCTATTCAAAAATAATCAAAATGTTAAGTGACCTGGATTCCTCACTGCTCTTTAAGTCTGTGGTAGCAACAGTCAGCTTCACTATAACTTACTCAGAAACCTCTGTATATAGAACATTTACTAGAGCCTTTAAAAATATTGTCTAATCTTGATGCAGGTGGCTTTCAAATTGTGGTCTGCAGGCTGGTCCCAAGGGGAAGGGAGAGGCAGACGTGTGTCTGGATGAGGCTTGAGCCAGGACGAGGAAGAAGACAGGAGGGGCAACTGTTTACGTGTGATTTCACTCCTGGACACTCACCAAGGGCAACCTGGAAGATTCAGGCAGGAGTAGAGAGGATACTGCAGCCCCTCCAGCTTCCCGGGACGATGAGAACTCTCTGTAAAGAGGTCACACTCACACCGACCTTCCTCTCCACAGCTCCACAACCCCACCTTCCCTATCAGGAGACCCACTTTCAAACTCCTGCCCTTTTCCCCAGAATAAAAGGACGCTTAAGTCCTGACAGAAATGGGTCAGAGGAAAACGTCCATGCAGCGCACACAGGACTGTATAGAATCACTTGGGCAGCAAACAAACATGCAAAACGAGGATCCCTGGGTTTCAGACTCAAAGTACTCGGGTCCACCTTGTTGTTGTTGTTTTGTTTTTTTGTTTTTTTTTTTTTTTGCGGTACGCGGGCCTCTCACTGCTGTGGCCTCTCCCATTGTGGAGCATGGGCTCCAGACGCGCAGGCTCAGCGGCCACGGCTCATGGGCCCAGCCGCTCCGCGGCATGTGGGATCTTCCCGGACCGGGGCACGAACCCGTGTCCCCTGCATCGGCAGGCGGACTCTCAACCACTGCGCCACCAGGGAAGTCCCACCTTGCTTATTTTTAGAACGCTCTTTTGCCTCTTAGAATAAATCTATAAGGACGAATCACTTTCTCCTATGGGTATGCCATTTTCTGCTAGGGCTTTAATAATCATTTCAATATTTACTGTACTTTGTGAGCTGAATTAGTGTGAAACAGCCAAACGTGAAGACTTCTACAGAAGGCTTCCCTGTTTCACAGGAGAGTGAGTGTACTGGTTTCAGTGAGAAATGAAGTGAACACAACACAGACTTGTCCTGTACCTTCTTCTCTTGAGCCTGTTGCTCCTTTTCCATGGTCTTCCTGAGAGTTGCTTCTAGATTATCTTTCTCTCTGCACACTTCCAGGTAACATTCCTGCACGGCCGCCATCTCCTTATTCACCTTATCTAAGTCAGACCTTGGACACACAAAACCAGCAACTAAATATAAGGCTGCAGAACAGACAATTTTCCTCTAAACAATGGAATAAGAGAATGTTGTCTCTACAGCTTCAGGGGCAGCTAAACTCTTTCATTCTCACCTTAGTTGCAAGCGAGCTCCCTCATAAACCTCAAAGAGCTGCCGCTTCTCCAAAGCATGCTTTGCTAACAGGCTTTCACGTATTTGGGCTTTCATGGCTTCATGGTGTTGCTGGTAAGTCCTCTCACACCTAGAAACAGACAGCAGACAGCGGAATCTAAGGCAGGGCCAGCACTACCAGAAACACTGAGACAACTGGTTTCCCTCCCTTCCTTCCCATGCCCTCCTTCTAGAGCCAAGTACAGTTAAGATCAGATTGGTCTTCCCCAACCCAAAGTGGTAATAATTAGCTTTCAATAGATGATCTTATGAGAATCTTCAAAATTTTCTTTCTTCAAATGTTTCTATAGAAAAATTAGAAATCTGGATGTGAGAAATACCCCAGTCCTTCAAACAGAGTATAATAGTCTGTGTTGAGAACTTCTGTTTATAAAAAACTAATTGAAATAATAGAGGGTGTGGTTCCAAAATTCCAAGTTATCTATATTAAACACAAATACTAAAGTAACCAACTCACACGTAAGTTATGTTCCAAAAGTCTGTTTCAAAGTTCATGATTTCCTATTTAGAAGACATATTTCCTCCCACAGGTTTCTGCCTTATAAAAAATAGTTAAGCCAATAAGCTCTACGATTTCAATGAACTACAGTTTGGATGTGTTCTGTAGAACTCAACTTACTACATAACATTATTTCTATGGAAAATGTGTTCCAAATTCTAATTTGAGAAGCCAGGGATTCATCTTCTCCAATTTATGATCTCAATAGGGAGGGTTCACACCATCATTTCTCTCGAATCTTTTCTTGGGGGGCGTTATCAGGAGAGAGAAGGGAAGGAGAGCCCAGAAGACAGACATCAGGCCTCTGTCTAGACCTCACCTATCCACAGCTTCTTGTTTATCACGGTCAAAATCTTGTACCATTTGTCTCATTTGATTGCATAAGTCTTGATTCGTATTTCTCAGATTTTCTTCAGTTTCTTTAAGCTCCTAAATACAAAAGAATAAAGTATTTAGAAGAAATACCCATCATCTTTATTGACTAGTCTAATCTCATTTTCTGATATCCTCTGTGCTTTATCTCTTTCCCTATAACATTATTTGACATAATATCATTTTCATAATTCTATAAAAGTCTCTTCATGCCTTGTAAGAGTGTAGATTCATTTATTTGTCAAGTAGCTTTCTGATAGGAGTAAAGGTTAAAATTCTGTATTTATTTTGAAATGTATGAAAACATTCAACCAGAGAAGTATTGGTTAACTGATGCTTTATGATAAATCTTAGAATATGATAATCTTCCCAACCATATAAATAAGCACGGCTTTACTTTCCGGTCAAGGGCTGCCTAAGGAGGAAAGAATACCTCTATTAGCCATGCTATTAGAGAAATACTGAATTCCTAGACAATTAGAGGAATTCCAGAAAACTGAAATTATACTAACTTACCTTCCGATGAAAATACTACCCTATGACCAGCAGTAAAAGGAAATAACTGGAATCCTTAATCACCTGCTAATATACTTGTCTACTAACTCATACTGCCTCTGTATTTTTGAAAAGTCCTTTGAATGAGGTCATGAGAATTCTCACAAAATAGAAGAAAGTTTTTTAATCACCTGATTTTGTTGCTGTAAAACCTGAATTTCACTTTTAAGTCGCAGAATATCATCTTTGACAATCATATCGGAAGAGTCAGGCCACACTTGATTAGTTGGTTTTTCTGAGGTATCTGTTTTAGTCTAAATGTTGAAAAGAAGTCAGAAGTTTTTCAGATTTATAAAAAATTGTAAGCACTAGTTTTGTAATAATTTCATACTTACAAAGAAATTGCAAAAACAGTACAAATAATTTCCATATACCTTTTATTACTGTCCCCCAATATAACCACGGTACAATTATCAAAACCAGGAAATTAACTAGGATGCAATACTATTACCCAATCCATAGACCTTATACAAAATTTTCCAGTTTTCCTCTAACATCATTTTCCTGGTTCAGGATACAGTCTACAATTTCACGCTGCCTGCAGTTGTCACGTCTCATTAGTCTCCTCCGATCTAGGACAGTTCTTCAGTCTTTGTCTTTCGAAACCATAACATTTTTGAAGCGTACCTATGCTAATCATTTAGTTTTACGGATGTTACTTCGTTATTAAATTCACATTATGCATTTTGCGCATGAATGCCACAGAAGTGATGTGTGTGTGTTTTTAGGAGACATATGACATCAATATGTCTCATCACTGGTGATGATCAGCTGATGAAGGTCGAAGGTTCTGTCTGCAGGCATCTCCATTGTAAAGTTACTGTTTTGCAATTAATAGTAAGTATTAATATCTTATGGGGAGACATTTGAGACTATGCAAACATTCTATTTCTCATCATACTCTCACCCACTAGGTTTAGCATCTATTCTATTTCTGTATTTAATCAGTGTTAACTCATACATTTTATTCAATAGGTACACAATGATGATAGACTTTGGTAAATTGTTTCCAGAAAGTTCATACAAATGTATCCTGTCAGGTGGTGCAAGAGTCTGTCCAGCTCTCTTTACCTCCAATGGCTGTGACTGTCTTTGAATGATTATTGTGTTTGATGGGGAAAAGGGTCTCCAACAATTTTTTCATTTGCATTTGTGGAACCTCTTACATGCCTTCATTGTTCATTTGTTTTTCATCTTTCCATATATATAACTTTGCATTTTCCTCTTACCATCTAATTGTTTTATCCATTTTTATAAGTTCCTTGTTCATTGAAGAAGTCAAAGATTTTTTTTTTAATATCTACTCTATTTGACCTGTTGGTTTCATATTTACCTGAACTCTGAGCTCTCTTCTTCAATGTTTAAAAAATATTCTGTACCAAGGTTCATTCTACTCATTGGGGGAAAGGGAGGTATGTGTATCTCATTCCTACATGGGGTGACAGAAGGCTTTGGCTCAGTCTTCCAATTCAGCCTTCACTTCCTTCAGAGAAGGAAGTTGCACTTTCCCCGGTTCACCTGCCATCATTTCCTAGAAGCCACTGCTCCTGCCCCAGTCAGAAGAGAGAGGAGCTAAGAATACCTACCCTGTTAGCTTTGCTCCAGACTTGGGGGTATTAATGAGACTTTAAAGGATTTTACTGACTCATTAGAATGGCTTTCATTTTTCTTTTTTTAACTTAGCCTCTACTTTTTAAAGTTTACAATATTCATTTGTGCTTCCTTCCCCACTGGTGAGTTTCTATTACTAAGAATGAAAGTAACATCATACTGATACACTGAAAAAACAATCTTCATGGCTAGCTATTATACTCAATTTTGACATTTTTTCACACTGCAGGCACACAGGGACTTGGTACTTGCAGTACTTGTTAGCACAAAACTCTTACGAAGATCTTTCAAAAGAGAAGGACAATTTGAACGCAGCAATAAAACCTCTCTCCAAAGCTGGTATACTGAAGACATTATCTTCAAGAAAACAAGAAATGTAATATACCAGCTCTCATACTATCTTCCTAATTTCTATGTCTCAAAAAATTCTAGCCAGGACCCTTCTGAGTTGGGTACTGAACACTGCCTATCAAGTCCCTTGGAATTAGAGTATGGCTTTAACCACAGCTTGTGGTAAGGTAACGGATCTCTATTAAGTATCAGACACAGAAAAGCCTCTGTGTTTTATTTCTTAAGCTTATAAAAAATTCAGTGTAGATGTGGTCCCTGACTGATAGTAAGCCAGTCTGGTTTTCCTAAGGCCTTTGCCACATTCTGCCTTAACGGCCCAGTTGTTCAACTGGAATGAACAGCATAGTATTTGATCCACCCCCAATCACTGTTATAGTGCTGTATATGGGCAGACTCCTCACTTTCACCACATATTATCCTGGAAATGTCATAAAACAGCACTACTATGAATAGTCACATGACATGAAAGCAAAAAAACGGACTCTCTGTAATAACTTTAAATTGTTTTATATAAGATGGATAGAAACAGATATAAAATGTACTATAAGGTATGTATAAAGCAATAAATACATCAATACCTTTAAAACATTTATGAAAGAATCATGCCAAATAAGATTACATGGTAAATATTTTTGCTGCCCTTCTTAACACCATAGAAAGGCTTTAGGATTTTGATGGCCTAGTTCTCTTTAAAAAGGCATCCAGGGAAGTTTAAATTAATGTGTTTTTTCTCTTAACATCCCTGTAGCAAGCACAGAAGTTCAACATCATTTCATTAAGCTCGGGACTTGATGCTAGCCATGATCATTCTTCTAAAAATCGATATTGAGACACTGAATGATTTTCGCCTCATTAAAGATTTCAGAAAGACTGAGTTTATAAAATATAAACTTCTAGCTTATTTGCTCCATCTTTTTACATACTTCTGCTCAAGGCCGAAATATCCATTTCCACCTTCCCGCCTGGATTTATCCTTCAGGACAGAGGTCAAATGTTCCCTCCTCACAGACTTCACTAGGGCTACCTTACCACCTCAGCCCCACGCCCAAGCCCAGTTAGTTATTCCTTCTCAACAGCACTTTGTAATTAGCATAATTCTTATTACACAAAGTTATAACATGTCCATCTCCTTACAGATCTGTAGTACTGACTGTGGTAGCCAGTAAGCACACATGGTTGTTGGGTACTTGAAATGTGACTTGTCCAAATAGAAATGTGCGATAAGGAGAAAATATGTGCCAGATTTCAAGGACTTAGCACACGCATAAAATATATAAACCATCTCATTAATAATTTTATACTGATCACATACTGAGAAGATAATATTTTGTATATACTAGGTTAAATAAAATATATTATTAAAATCAATTTCACCTATTTTAATGGGACTACCAGATATTTTAAGTTACATATGTGGCATCATTATATTTCCATTGGATAGTGAGGTTTGAGATTCTAAGTTCCTTCATGGAATGGCCATTGTTTCTTTTTTTTTTTTTTTTTGAATCCCACAAGACCTTGCACAGAGTAGCTTAAAAAAAAAAAAAAAGCTTAAACTGAAGGATTTGCTTTTCCTCTACATACACCCCCAACCCTGCTTTCCGACTTTACAGACTCAACAGAAAGCTCCATTAGAAAAGATGTGGGAAACAGGAGGCAAAGGCCAAGTTTGATGGTGGCCATTTGCTAATTAGATGACTGTGAACTTGAGTGCTTCTTTCAAGACCACCTGTTGATTAAATTACCACTTCCTCTCCCTCTTCCCCATCTAGGAAGTGGGTCAATATGTGTAGTAATTCAGCAAATATCTACTGAGAAAACACATAGAGAATTATCAAGACAATACTCCCAAGATGTTCCTATATAGTAAGGTGACGCAGAACCACCATAACCAGCAAGTGCTGAAGGCACCCTTTAAGAAAAACCAAATGCAGACTGCTGAGAAATCACTATGGCAAAAGGCTAGCTGGGCAAAAAGAGTATTCAAAGATGAGACAGTTCCCTTCGCTCCACTGATGAAACAGCCTATAGAGTATGGAGGCAAAGGGAAAGGCTAAAAACAACACAAGGAATAGCCACCAGCAATTGCCACACATGTGAAAGTGTATCTGTACAGCAAACGCCACTAGTGATTTCAATATAGAACAAAGAAAGCACCAAGATACCTAAGCTAAGGTTCAGACTCAAAACCAGGTTCCTACTCTTAGCACACTCTCACCAAAATGCTTATTAAACTAATCAACTCTAATCTAATGCAAGTTTTCATTCCCATCCTTTATAAGAAACATATGGAAAAAGCTAAAACAGCTTGATTTCAAGATGTTAAATGTGCTGGGGGAAAGCACAGTCTCCCATTTCTCATTTGGTTATTAACAATGAAATCAATGTGCTCATCAAATGTAGTTACTCGGAAGAAAGAACCGAACCGGGCAGGGCTTTCACAGTGAAAACACACTATTATTTCTGGAAAGCAAACTAGCACGATTAAAATTCCATAATAATAAACACCACAGAATATCTTGCACACTTTGCTTTAATAGGACTGTTTTAATGAATACAACTCCTAGTTTAAGGATCAGGAGATAAAACAGTACCAAAGTAGGAAGTAAGACATCATTTCCATCCAGGAGAAAAAGGAATATACTACCTACATTCATTTTTCACCTTCCCTTTCCTCTTTGTTTCTAGGTCTTTCATGTATTACTTTCTACTGGGAATAGAAATGAGTTGGGATTTAGAAATAGGGAAGGGTGAAAAAGGCAGCTGTTGAAGGAGGGCAACCCTAAAGATCTCTGACAGCACGATCTTGGAGAAATAACCTTGACCTATTAATTAGTCCAGTATTTTAGTTTCAATTTGCCCAAAGACTGACTCTCACCTCAGAAGGGTCACAAATTCCTCCAGCTTCATTTTCCTCATCTGTAAAACAAGGATGCTAACTGAAGGATATAAAGGTGGATTTCAAGGACTCTGACATACCTGATTCCATACCTTTCCCACCTGTAACACCACCTCCATAGAATTAATTTTTTTTAATATAGAATGACTATTATTTTAAGAACAGGGGCCAGAGAAATCTCAGACAAAATGCTAGAGGATTTCACTGTTGAGAATTTAACTAGATTTTAAAGCACTGTTGGCACAAGCCAATCTTGAGGAAATGCAGACATCTTGGTTATGTAGAATGCTTCCTTGGATTTGTGGTTAAGGAATTTTACCTAATTGGCATCTCATTTACTAGGTGCCAAGAGTAACCAGAAAGTATATTCCTTTAAGTGGCATTTCTTTCTTTAAACTTTACTTATAAAAAAAGTCAAACGGGGAATCCCCTGGCGGTCCGGTGGTTAGGACTCCGAGCTACCACTGCAGGGGTCGCAGATTCGATCCCTGGTAGGGGAACTCAGATCCCACAGGCTGCGTGGTGCGACCAAAAATAAAATAAAAGTCATTTGTAAAATAAAGAAAGAAAGAAAACATTCTGCCTTAAAAAAAAAAAAGTCAAATGAATCCCTGAAAGACAAAAGTTTAATTTAAATGTGAAAACTGTAAGCGTTTTCTTTATGAAGTCTTGAAAAACGGCATTTTATAAACTTTATAAATTTTATAAACTCTACCTCGATGCTTTTTTCATGCTTCTCCACTTGGAGATCTTCGATTTTCTTATGACAGTCTTTGAGATCGTTTTGTAACTGAGACACCAGATGACGCTTCACGGAGTTGCTACCCAGCAAACGCTGCACCTCTGCTTTCAGATTCAGAATGACCTCATCTTTGGAAAGCTCTTCAGCTGGGTCTTCCTGCTGTACAACACTAACGGAAAAATTGTCATATCTAAGGTTAAATCAAGTAACAAATCAAGCACGGCTATTCCTTAAAAGCAACTAGCTGCAGTGGTAACCATGTTTTGTAACCCATACAACTATATACTGGTATTTCAAAAACAATTTTAAGTTTTGTCATACACAGGATATTGCCTTTGACACATCCCCATATACAGAAATAAGTTCATTCACAGGAAGACCCTTCTTAAGCTTAGTCCTGCTGCCTCACTGAAAGTTCAACCATACGAACTTCAGTATGACATGCATTTTTATTTTTGGTAAATTGCATGCTATATATACATGTCCTTCATTACTCCAAGAGAAACAAAGTGAAAATAAAGGATGAAATGAAGAGTAAAACACTAGTCGTCCTAACCAACAATTCCTGTATCTCTTCTACTAAAACACAAGTCTAGGTGGATATCTGAGCAACTGAAAAGAAAAAATAACAAAAATAAATGCCATGCTAATTTAGTCCCCACTTTAGTTTGTCAATATATTCAAAAATTGGAATGAGTATTTCTGTTCCTCGCCATAATGGATTAAAAGGAACGGATTTATCTTCCTGTCTTAAAAAAACTAGAAAACCAAATAAAATATATGAAATGGTGCAAACATTAGACAACATGCAGCACATCAGAGTGATCCCTGAAAAAAGGAAAACAAACAAGGTAAGCCCTATAATTGCTACAGCCTTCTGCCTGGAGAATTTCCACCCTGTAGCACAGAAAGAAGAAACCCAGAGTCCAGCAATCTCACCGAGTTGCAGAATTCAGTATGGGGAAACCAAAATGGCTAGAATCTGAGGAGAGAAATACTGTGGGAGAGGTAGCTACACAGAAAGAGAGCTCTGGAGATCTGTGGATACAAGTGAGAAAGTTACCTCAAGACCAGGGGAAAAAACCACAGGAAAATGAACCATAGTGGAAAGACTTCCTAATTCACAGAGCATCAAATAGTGCCTTAGTAACAAGGGCAAATTAGCCCCAGATTAAAGGCTGCTCTAAATCTGATCTAACAAAGCCTACAAAGAAGTCTGGAAAGGATCAAAAGAATTCCAGATAACTTAAGTGTGTCACAGAAAAAGGATAACAATATATTTTTAAATAAAGTCCAAAATCTAAAGCATAAAATTCAAAATGTCCAGCATCCAATCAAAATTTACCAAGCATGCAAATAAAGAAGGAAAGGAAATACCAACCATAACCAGGAGAAACTGACCCAAATGACACAGGTAGTACAATTAAGTATATTCCATACGTTCAAGAAGGTAGAGAAAAAAACATGAAAACAATGAGGAGAGAAATAGTAGACTTTATGCCCCAGATTGGACTTAGAGACAACAAATGAAAACATCTGAAAAAATATACATACTGAATGAGATTAACAGCATATTTAATATGGCAGAAGTAAAGATCCACAGACATAAAGACACAGCAAATTTAAACACAGAGAGAAAGAAGACCAGAAGTACACAGAGCATATTAAGTTTTCTAACCTAACTATAGTTAAGTCCCAGAAGAAAAGTGGGGAGGAGACAGAAAAAATATTTCAAAATATAACAACTAAAATTTTTCTACTACCTGAAAATTAAAACCCCATTAAGCCTAGAAGCTCAATAAACCTCAAGCACAAAAAACATGAAGAAAACCACCATAAACTACATCAACATCACATTGCTAAAACCAATGATAAAGAGAGAGTGCAGGAAGATTCCTGGGGAGGGGAGGACCAGAGAAAGGAATAGTGGATTCTGTGTATAAACAGCCTCAGTGTAAGCCCTAAACTATGCATGCATAGAACAGACCCTCAAACCAGCAAAGATTTGGAAATTTAACTGAAATCTGAACCACACACACAAATCGCACACTGACTAACCCTTGAGAGGTGCATACACAAAACAGATTCAAACCAATGTGGCAAAGGCTTGGAAAAATGAACTAAGATTTGAAACATCTATGCAAATTTCTATACAACATAAAAATCACAATGTCTACTATACAATCTAAAATTACTCAACATAAAACTAACATGGAAAGCACAAATGCTGGAACTATCACAAAGAGTTTTAAAAATTTAAAGCAGCTAATAGCTATGCTTTACGAGTAAAGGAAACATATTTGAAATGAATGAAAAGATAGGAATTCTCAACAGAAATAAAAACTTTAGAAGAACCAAATGGAAATTTTATCATTGAAAAATACAGTACCTAAAAGTTAAAAAAAAAAAAAAAACCTCACTGGACAGGCTCAATAGAGTAGAAATGACAGGGGAAAGAATGAGTGGACTTGAAAATAGTTCAACAGCAATCATCTAACGTGAAAACAGAAAAAAAAATGGACAGTGTCTCAGGGAACTGTGGGACAATATAAAAAGATTTAACATTATGTATAATTGGAGAACGAGAAGGAGAGGAGAAAGAGGAGGCAGAAAAAATATTTGAAGAAATAATGGTCAACATTTTCACAAATTTGGTAAAAGACATAATAAATTTACATTTTCAAGAAGCTCAGTGAACCCCAAATGAAATAAACTAAAAGAAAAACACACTTAGACACATCGTAATCAAACTGCTTAAAACTGAAAAAAAAAAGAAAAAAATCTTTTTTGAAAACAGCAGGAGAAAAACTACTTATTACATACAGAAACAATGACTCAAGTAACAATAGATTTCTCTTCAGAAACCAATGAGGCCAGAGACGGTGGAAGAGCATATCTTTAAAGCGCTGAAATAAAAGAACAGTTGACCCGGAATTCTATAATCAGCAAATATAAGGGCATTTTCATATAAGGAAACTAAGAATTTGTTGCCAACAGACATGCTCTGGAAGAAATGCCGGAGGAGGTTCTTCAGCTAAAGGGAAATGATATCCACCGAAGGGATCTCTACACTGAAAACTACTAAACATTACTGAGAGAAACTGAAGAAGGTCTAAATAGAGAAGTATAGCATGCATGTTCAGAAACTGGAAAACTCAATTTCTTTAATTCCCCCAGCTTTTTCAAGATATAATTGACAAATAGCAATATCTTAAGATGTCAATTCTCCCAAAATTGATCTATAGATTCAACACACTTCAAATTAAAATTCCAGAGGACATTTTTTGTAGACGTTGACAAGCTAACCATAAAATTTATTTTGAAATGCAAAGAACTTAGAATAGTTTCAATTTGGAAAACAACAAAGTTGAAGGATGTGTTCAACCCATTTCAAAACTATAAAGCTACAGTATCAAGACTGTTATCACCAAAAAGATCACTGGAACAGAATGGAGAATACAGAAATAGACCCACAAACATACGGTCAACTGATTATCAACAAAGATACCAAGGCAACTCAACTGGGAAAGAAAAGCTTTTCTGACAAATGGGATTAGATCAATTGGATACTGGAATGAAAAAAATAAACATCAATCCTTCCCTCACACTATACTAAAAAATTAACTCATAATGGATCATAAATGGAAATATAAGAGCTAAAACTATGGAATTTCTAAAATCATAACAGAAAATTTTTGTAACATTGAGTTACAATACACAAAAACCATGAACTATAAATGAGACAATTGATAAATCTGAATTCATAAAAACTTAAATTTTTGCACTTCAAAAGATACCATTAAGAAAATGATAAGATAAACCAGAGAGTGGAGGAAAATATTCACAACACATATCAGACAAAGGGCTTGTATCCTGAAATATATGAAGACCAAACAACATATACAAATAATAATTAAGCACAACAAGAAAAAAGGAAAGCAAGGCATATCAAAAGATGTTTAACTTTATTAGTCATTAGGGAAATACAAGTTAAAACCACAATGAGATACCACTACACACAAACTAGAAGTGCTCAAATTTTAAAAGATTGGCTATCAAGATTTAACAATGGCACAGAACTGAAACTCTCAGACTTTGCTTCTGGGAATGCAAAATGGTACGACCACTTTGGAAAAGAACATTTATACTATTGCTATTGCTATTTAAATAAAATAAATTGTAGGAACTCTGATATAACCATAAAAAGAAAAGCAATTTGGAGCATAAGTGGAAAGGAAGAGGTAAAATTATCTCCATTAGCAGATGATATAATTATATCTAAAAAACTTAATGGAAAAACTATTACAAACAATAAGAGAATTAGAAGGCAACAGGTTATAACACACAATATAGAAATAATATATACAAACAATACTCAGAAGAAATAATGGAAAAGAACATGCCATTCACTATTGCAAAATAAAATACCGAGGCATCAATTTAACAAGAATTGTGCAAAACCTAAATGTGAAAAACTTCGAAACACACTTGAAAGACAAAAACAGATTTAAGCAAATGAAAAGACATGTTATATTCTTAAGTAAATTCAACATCATAAAGATATCGATTCTCCCTGGGTTTATATACTTAAGATGATCTTAGTAAAAATATTATCAGGATTTTTTTCCTAGAACAGAACAAGTAAAATATAAAGTTCATTTGGAAGTGTAAACGAGCAAGAATAATCAGAAAAACCCTAATAAGAACAGCAATTCCAGACAGATGGTAAAACTAAAGTATAAGGCAAAGCAATAAAGCTTTTAGAAGGCAGCATAAGAGAATAGCTTCATGATCCTGAAGTTATGGAAAGGTTTCTTAAAGGGACTATAAAAGCACTAACCATGAAGATGGATAAATTTGACTAAAGTTTAAAAACTTCCATTCATCAAGGGACACATTAAAAGGTTAAAAAGGCAAGCCAGAGGGAAGAAAGAGAAGAAGTGAGTGAGAGGAGATATCTGCAACACACATAACATCAAAGAGTTCTTATCTAGAACAGTTTTCAACAAAAACGCCTATAAATCAACAGAACACATGCACACACAAAAAATCATGTAAAAACTGAGGAGGGACATGAACAAGTCCTTCTTCACACACACACACACACACACACACACACACACACACACACACACCACATGCAAGCCACCAATAAACAAAATAGGCATATTTTTTAATGGAGTGCAATCTCATTCATAATCTGGGAGAATGTAAATAAAGACCACAATAAAATATCACTACACATTAAGTGGCTAAAACTAAAAGACTGACAATAACAAGTAACAGCAAGAAGACAGAGCAATTAAAACTTTCATACACTTCTGGTGGGGATGTAAACTGGCACAACTACTTTATTATTATTATTTATTATTTTTTTGCGGTACGCAGGCCTCTCACTGTTGTGGCCTCTCCCGTTGCAGAGCACAGGCTCCGGACGCGCAGGCTCAGCGGCCATGGCTCATGGGCCCAGCCGCTCCGCGGCATGTGGGATCTTCCCAGACCAGGGCACGAACCCGTGTCCCCTGCATTGGCAGGCGGACTCTCAACCACTGCGCCACCAGGGAAGCCCGGCACAACTACTTTAGAAAACAGCTTGGCATTACCTATTAAAGTTGAAACACAAGTACTACAAGCAATTTCACTTCATATTATATACCCAACAGAAATGTATGCACATTGTACCAGGAAATAACATTAAGACTCTATGGACAGTAGGATGGAAAATAAACTGTGGAATATTCATACAAATAAAGTTACACACACACACACACACACACATATATTTACATATATAAATGAATGAGCTACAGCTACATGCTACAACATAAGTTTCACAAACAAAATTTTGATGAAAAAAATCTAAAGAACCTATATCTATGAAAAACTAACAGCCAGAATTCATGCTTAATGGAGAATGACTGAATACTTCCTTGTAAAATCAGGAGCAAGACAAGGATGTCTGCTCTTGCCACTTCTATTCAACATTGTACTAGAGATTCTAGCTAGAGCAATTAGTCAAGAAAAAGAAGTGAAAGGCATCCAGATTGGAAAGAAAGAAGTAAAACTATCTCTATTTTCAGATGACATGATCTTGAATATAAAAGATCCTAAGGAATCCACTAAAAAACTATTTGAACTAATTAACAAGTTCAGCAATGTGGCAGGATACAAGATCAATATACAAAATCAATTGTATTTCTACACACTAGCAGTGAACCTCCTGAAAATAAAATTAAGAAAACAATCCAGCAAAAAGAATAGGCAAGAGAATAAAATACTTTGGAGTAATTTAACAAAGACATATGACTAGTACACTGAAAGCCACAAAATTATAAAAGTAGATGACTGGTACACTGAAAGAAATAAAAGAAGACCTAAATAAATGGAAAAACATCCCGTGTTCAGGGATCAGAACACAATATTGTTCTATAGATTCCCTGCAACCCCTATCAAAAGTTCAGCTGGTTTCTTTGCAGAAACTGACAAATTGATCCTAAAATTCATAGGGAAAGGCAAGAGACCCAGATTAGCCAAAGAAATCTTGAAAAAGAAAAACAAAGTTGGAAGACCCACACTTTCCAATTTCAAAAGTTACTACAAAGGTATAGCAATCTATAGGTAGTGTGGTACTAGCCTAAGGACATATAGATCACTGGAATAAAACTGAGAGTCCAGAAATAAACCCTCACATTCACAGTCAATAGATTTTCAACAAGGGTGCCAAAACAATTTAATGGAGAAGAGTCTTTTCAACAAATGGTATGAAACAACTGGCTATCCACATACAAAAGAATGAAGTTAGAACCCTATCTCATATCATATGCAAAAATTAATTCAAAATGGATCTCAAGACTTAATGTAAGAGATAAAACTCTTATAAGATAACATAGGTATAAATCTTCAGAACCCTGGATTAGAAAATGGTTTCTTAGATACCAAAAGCACAAGCAACCAAAGAAAATATACATAAGTTGGACTTTATAAAATTAAAGACTTTTGTGCTTCAAAGGATGCTATCAAGAAAGTGAAAAGACAACCCACTGAACAGGAGAAAATATATCCAAACCATATATCTGACAAGGAACTTAAATTTGGAATATATAAAGAGCTCTTAAAATTAAACAATAAAAAGACAACCCAATTTTAAAATGGGCAAAAGATGTGAATAGACGTTTCCCCCCAAAAAATATACAATGGCCAACAAACACATGAAAAGATGTTCAACATAATTAGCCATTAAGTAAAAACCACATCATTAGCAAATCACCATGATGAGAAACCATTCAATACCCCCAAAGAAACTATAATTTTTTAAATGGAAAATACCAAGTGCTGATGAGGATATGAAAAAATTGAAACCTTCATTCATTGCCAGTGACAATGTAAAATGCTGCAGCCACTTTGAACTGTTTGACTATTTTTCAAAATTCTAAACATACAGTTTGAAAACAAATGTCCACTCAAAAATTTGCAGCATTATTCATAATAGCCAAAAAGTAGAAACAGAAACAATCCAAATAAATGTCCATCAGCTGATGAATAAATAAGCAAAATGTGGTAAATTCATACAATGGAGTATTATTTGGCTATAAAATGGGTTAAAGTACTGATACATGCTACAACATGGATGAACCTTGAAAGCATTATGAGCTAAGTGAAAGAAGCCAATCACAAAAGACCACATATTATATGAATCTATTTAAGTGAAATGTAAAGAACAGGCAAATCCATAGAGGTAGAAAGTAGATTAGTGTTTGCCTGAGCTGTGAGGACAGGATAATGGGGAATGACTGGTAAAAAGTACTGGGTTTCTTGTGAGGGATATTGAAATGTTTTAAAATTAGGTTGTGGTGATAGATGGACAACTCTGGGTATACTTAAACACATTGAACTGTGTACACTTCAAATGGGTGAATTTTATGGTATTTGAAATACAGTTGACCCTTGAACAATGTGGAGGGTTGGGGGCACCGATTCCCCCCCACCACCTGTAAAATAAAAATACACGTTCCATATTTATTGAAAAAATCCACGTATAAGTGGACCCCTGCAGTTCAAACCCATGTTGCTCAAGGGTCAACTGTGTATCTCAATAAAGCTGCAGAAAAAAAGGAAAAAGAAAAACCACCTAATGTATGAGTTCTCTAAATAAAGGCAAACCTAATCTATAGTGTTTAGGCATGGATAATTAGGTCTCAAAAAGCCAGAAAATAATTACCATAACAGTTAAGATAGTAGTAACCTCAAGGTTATGACTGGAAAGAGGAATATGGGCAGCTACTGACAATGTTTATTTCTTGGCCTCTGTGGTAGTTCCATGGGAATTCACTTTAAAATCATGCATTAAGCTATACACTCATGTTTCATACACTCTTCTTTATGTGTTATATTTCACAATTTTAAAAGTTTTAAAAGGTAAAATAAAACTATAAAAAGTACTAGAGAAATACCATCAAGAAATTATAAGGGAAAAAAAGTGATGGATCCAACTTTATAAAATGTTTAAACAGGAAAAGTGATAACCCTCAGAAATGGATAGGGTACAAAGAAATAGGTACTATCACAGATATGGGTAATAATGCAAACTACGGGGTTGCTTGACAACACTTGTATCAAAAGCCTCAAACATGCATACTCTTTAACAAGAATATTCACCCACATCTTAAGGAAATAACCAAAGACATGAATAAAGACTCAACAAGTATGTTTATAATACTGCATTACTTAACAGTTTAAAAAATTTTAAACAGTGTATTACTAACTAAAATATAGTTCATTCATCCACATATCCGCTAGTAAGTATTTACAACATTTACTGACATCTAAAGATTTCAGAATGTACTAAGTTAAAAGTTACATTATAAAGTAGTATATTCAAAGTATTTTATCTTTAGAAACCTACAAAACAGATAATGTGGAACTTAATACCAAAATGCTAACAGTGGTTTTCTTCATGGGGGTTGAAGTAAGATTATGGGTGCTTTTAATCCGTATTTTCTTATTTTTCCATAATAAAGGAGAAAGTTACTTTTGAAAAGAAATAAATAGCTGATAGTATGTACCCTTAAAGTGATGTGATGAAAATGGAACCTCATCTGGTTCCACCCATGAGTAAAACATTCAAATTCCAAGAGGATCTTCCTTCCCACAAAATGCTTGACCAGTATTTCTCAGACTGTCAAGGTCATCAAAAACAAGGAAAGTCAGGAGGAACCTAAGGAAAAATGACTCCAAAATGTAAGGAGGTATTCTGGTGCAATCCCAGAACAGAAAAAGGACATGATGTAAAAACTAAGGACGTCTAAATAAACTATGGACGTTAGTTAATAATAATCCATCAATATTAGTTCATTAGTTGTAGCAAAGATACCATGCTGTTGTAAGATGTTAACAGGGAAAAATGGGTGCACAGTATAGGGGAATTCTTTGTACTATATTAATTTTTCTGTAAATCTAAAAATGTTCTAAAAAACATTTTTTTAAAGTCTTTCCACGAAATTGAGTTATTTGTAGTGAGGTGGATGGACTTAGAGTCTGTCATAAAGCGTGAAGTAAGTCAGAAAGAGAAAAACAAATACTGTATGCTAACACATATATAGGGAATCTAAAAATTAAAAAAAAAAAAGGTCTGAAGAACCTAGGGGCAGGACAGGAATAAAGACACAGACGTAGAGAATGGACTTGAGCACACGGGGAGGGGGAATGGTAAGCTGGGACAAAGTGGGAGAGTGGCATGGACTTATATATACTACCAAATGTAAAATAGATAGCTAGTGGGAAGCAGCCGCATAGCACAGGGAGATCAGCTCGGTGCTTTGTGACCATCTAGAGGGGTGGGATAAGGAGGGTGGGAGGGAGACGCAAGAGGGAGGAGATATGGGGATATATGTGTATGTATAGCTGATTCACTTTGTTATAGAGCAGAAACTAGCGCACCACTCTGAAGCAACTATACTCCAGTAAAGATGTTTAAAAAAAAATCTGAACTAGAAACCACAGACCTAAAGTGCTATATATATTTTTAACACTTCTGGCACATTATTAAATAAAGTCAGTTTGCTAAAGAAAGAAAGAAAAAACTAAAGTCTTTCTAAAAAAAGAAAGAATAGTACCTGAATTAACATTTTTTCCTGTTTTTCAGTTTCATATGATTTCCAATGAAATGTCAAAAAATATATATATATATATACACACACATACATACATATGTATATTGTGTGTATTATACACACATGTATACAGAGAGAAAGGATGAACAAAATATTAGGCGTTTTTTAATATTACAAAAAGAGATCCTGGCGATATACTACATATTTATCAATATACACAACTTTTGTATGTGTAATATAGTGTAAATATGTCTGTATGTGTAGATCGCCAACTTAAACCACTTCTCTTTATATAGAAATGTAAGACATAAATATAATTATATAAGAAATATAAAACATATTGCAATGCATCTTCCTGTGCTGTAAGACATGAACTAACTTTCAGCAGTTAACAAATTATGCATCCCTAACTTCTTTTCTTACTGAACCTTGAGCACTGAAATAGCACATCATGTACTCCTAGAGGGAGCCAAGTCAGAGCAGAGAGAGTGCTTGCTAAAATAATTTTCTCTTCTTTCCCAAAAGGGAAAAGTCAGCAGTGGTGACCAGCCCTGTATTAGGCTCACTAGTGAGCCCTGTGAAGGTTGGTTCCCCTCAATCCAAATAAACTGTTGTCCCTTATGAAGCCTGCTGAGAAGACCTAGGGAAAAGGCATTCCACTTGTTAAATGTTTATTAGTTGAGCTTCGCAGCCAACTACAATAAGGGAGAGGGGAAGCTGTCTGCAGGCTGCATGAAGATTTAGCTACTCAAATTCCATGAACGTGAAATAGAACACTGAGGCTAAACCCTTAAAGTTTACTAGGCAGTAGCTTGAGGGAGGTGGTAGTCGGGAGTGAAAGCTTGGAGCCGCTAATATTTGGGTCAGTGATTTGAAAGCAGCTCAAGTCAACAAAGAACTAAAATTCTCAACACTGGGAAAGTGCTGCTTCCTTTTGTTCTAAGAACCACAATCCAGCAGAGGAAAGGTACACATCTAATCTCTCCTATATCTCCTCTCACTTTGAACTAAGAATAAATATTTTTACTTTTTCCTCAAAGCTGAATTCTTATCCATTAAAGTGCTGGTGGGAGGGATGAGTACAAGCTGATCTTTCTCACTTATCCTGCACTTCATTGAACATCTCCTTACTGAGCCTCAGTGACTACCCACTTGCTTTAGTTATTCCCCCCTTGCTTGGTTGAATGCAGCCGGCATTCCTTTTGGTACGACAGCAATGTGATATCTCAAGTTTATTATCTATAGGAATGTGCTTTAAATTACTGTAGGATTTGGGTTATAAGTGCTAATTAAATAGAAAGGGCAAAGAAGTAAATACATTTTAGTAAACATCATGATGGAGCAAGTCTACTTGGAAAGACAAACCTATACACATATACATGTATTATCTACCCAATTCCCAGGCTAATTATGGCACAAGTTAAAGTAATAAGTTGGAGAGAAATCTTTTTTGGCAGGAATTAAATCTTTAATCCTCTAAAACAACAACAACAACAACAAAATATATATATAAAATAATAAAGTTTAAGGCAAAAAGGTTTGACTGTCATGCAAATAAGAACCAACAGATTTACATGACAATCAAGTTTTGGGTTTAAGTACTGGTTCTGCTGCTAAGGGTCTGTCTTCTTGGGCTAAGGCGTTCAGCTCTTTGAGCTCTGGTTTTCCCTACTCTAAAATGATAATGTGGGTCCCACGTTTTCCCGAAGATTTAAATGAGGATCAAGGACTTTTTATAAAATATGTGTCCAATCAAAAGTTGATTAATATAAAATCTGATCAATGGTATATTTTAACCAAGCATCTCTTAAATAAAATAGTAACAGCTACCACTGATTAAGTGCCTAATATGTGCCAGAACTTATTACATGAGGCCCTTTATATTCATTATCTATTTTAATCCTTGTTTTATCCCCCAAGGGATACGCTATAATCTACCTGACAGAAAAAGCCTGATAAGAAAACAGGCTCAGAAAAGTCAAGAAACGTGCCCAAGGTCATAAAGTTAGTAATAAATGGCAAAACTATGATTCAAAACAAATCTGGATCTAAAGACTGTGCTCTTTCCACTAGCCCCTTAGAATTAATCTGGCATTAACAGGAAATGCATTCACAGCAGTAAATTTTCCAGATGACTACATTTTAACTTTAAATTTTTACGTAAATCTGTTTAAAACACATTCATCCACTTTTTGCTTTAATTAACTAACCAAAGCTGAAGGCTTTCTTCGACAACTCAGGATCATGACTGTGGACATTCTGATGTGGATCAGAACAGGCCTAGATGTATAAAGCTGCTTACCCCGGTGCTCAGCAGCTCTGGCACCATGCGTTCCTGTAGTTCTCTCCTTGCCGAGGCATAGCCGTCTGGCTGAAGCCCTGGCAGCACCTCTCCCAACTCCCTGACCCAGTTACTCTGTGGTCAGTTAGGAAATCAGGTAACTCATGGGGTACCAACAAATCTAAGTGAATATGGCCCTGGGATAAGAGCCCCAAGGTGGCTCCTAATAAATACATCCCATAATCTTGGTCTGCTATTTGCTTCTTGGCTTCTTTCTAGATTGTAGTTGGGATCTGTTGAGATGAGAGTCCCTAAAGACTGACCTCCAGATAAATGGAAACTTACTCAACTAATGTTAACATCATGTTCCACAGCATCACCTGATTGAGATTTTAATTTACTGAATCTCATTTTACTGTTTAGAAAATGGAATCACAGCATAAATTCTAAAACTTATTGTGGAACAAACCTTGCAGGAGATTTATACATTTGTATTTAGTTGCATGATACCTGAAACACAACAGGTAGTAAATACTTTCAAGAAACACTAACGATGGCAAACTCAGTCTTAATCTATAAACAAGATGGTGGTGGTTTCATTCAAGAATGCATTCAAGGGGGACTTCCCTGGTGGTCCAGCGGTTGGGACCCCGCACTTCCACTGCAGGGGGCACAGGTTTGATGCCTGGTCAGGGAACTAAGATCCCACATGCCACACAGTGTGGCCAAAAGATAAAAAAAATAAAATAAATTAAAAAATAAATTAAAAAACAAAAGAATGCATTCAAGAAAGGCTTTCCTTAGCCTGAATACAATCTCTTTCATCTTTATCTTTATCCCAGACCAGTAGACCAGTAGAACAAATGGATAAATGCCCCTTTGTACATCAAGCATTACATTTAGCACACAGTACTTAGTTGCGTACAACTGTGTCTCCTTTTCCCCATCAGACAAAATATAAACTCCCTGTGGGAAAGGAGAATGTCTGTTTCATCTTTTGTACTCTACTCCCAGAGCCTTGCACAGCCCCTTAGCAAGTGCTTCAAAATATACATCCTTTCCTTCGTTCATCTTTTACGTGTTTAATGGTATCTAAATGTGCTCCATCTTCTACCACGACCACTCCCCGCCCTACCCCCGCTGGTCCCTAGAAGGGATGATGAAGCACTCCCTTCCGTGACAGTGCTAAAAATATCTGTGTTAAGCAGTGTTAAAATATCTCCGTTAAGTGTAAAAGACAGAATCTGTATTTTAAAACTAAGGTCACAGTAAGGTTCCTAGGGAAAATTAACACTTATTTTCTCATATACCATTGATAAATGCCTACTTCCAACACACAGTGTTAACATCATAAAAATAATATGCCCCCACCTTAAGTAATAAAACATACATAATTTAAGTTGTAGAATTTAACTTACATATTTTAACTATATCATTTTTACCTTATTGTAACTGCGGTGCCCTACTGCTATTGGGACAGTACAATATTAATACTTGAGGTTTTTGTTAATTTTGATTTCCGACATTGCAAGTTCATTAGAAATTACTAAAATATATTGTTCTGCACTCAAGAACCCCTTTTATTATGCACCATCAATATTATTAATGTGAATTCTTCTATAGTAAAGTATTTTCTAGATACCTCTTAACTTTGGATTTTTTCCGGTTGACTTTCTTAATACCCAAATCCACATACGATTCAGTGAGTTCTATATTTAATTCTCCTTCTGAGTCACTTGGAAATATTCCTAGTTTTGCAGCAGATTCATAGAGAGAAATTTCTTCTTTTAGTTCTTTTATTTCCTCCTAAAACACAAAATTATTGCAAGTTATATTCATTATTTTTTATAGAAGGAATCAGTCATTTTATTCTTCAAAATTCATTTTAATGATTAATAGAAGGCAGAAGCGTTTCTTCAAATGCATTCTTGGCACACATTAAAAATATAAAGGTAGCACATGTCAGGTTTTCAAGTAAGCTGAATGAACAAATGAATAAATGAATGAGAAAACAGATGTAAACAGCTTCTCTCACTCCTCCCTCCCTTACATTTTGTCCTCCACAAAAAGCCTCCCTTGAGCTGAGAAGCTGGAGGCAGCACACATCGGCTTACTAGAGTAGAGGACAGAAGAGACTGGTTTGCCAAGAAAGTGTTGCACTTTAGTCTGCCAGTGATGAAAAGGCAAAAAATGCCTCCTTCCAGTGGAGGTAATACTGGAACTCTTCCTCCCATGGAAAACGTTAAGTGGTGCTGGAGGAGGATGTGAGAGAATGGCAGGTAACTTGTAGGTTTCCCACACCTGTAGATAAACTTATCTCTGGGACACCTCCAGAGATGAAAGGATATGCCATGCGAGGGAAGGGGCTGGGCCCTGGCTCTGCAGTTGGACAGACCTGGGCCTGACTACCTAGATGTGTGGGTGAGGTTGTGAACAACTCCCATGGGCTGGACTGGAGACGGTCCAGCCACCTCTTTTATATAGAGAAAGCCAAGGCTCAGAAAGGTGATGTAACCAACACCTAATTCAGTTACCCATGGAGTCTCTTTCCAGTGGCAACACTCACTTGCAAAGTCTTATTCATGTTTTCACTCATAGCATGTGCCTTTTGTGCCTGCTGCATCTGGAGCTGGAGCTGAGCGACCTCCTGTACTGAGCCTGTGGGAGAAAGAATCATAGAATACACCAGATGTAAAGGGACAAAGTGCCTGTGATGTACAGAAGAACCTGAATCCACTGAGGCTACAGAAGGTGGAGCTCTGCTTTATTACCTTTTAACTACCTTTTTAGGAGCACAAAGGTACAGCTCGTAGGACCCAGAAGGCATAGGTCTGGTGCAGACATTTCCCAGATTTAGTATGGCTCCCCATAGGTCCTTGGGAAGTTGAAGACACAGGCTACTGTGACTTTGCCATGAATCAAATCAGCCACGTCTACAGACCTTAACACTCCACAAGTCCTTTAATAGGAGCAGAACATTCCAGCTCACAGAAAGCCAGAGCAAAAATTCTTTGGAAACCATTTCTACCGTCTAATAAGAAGACTACATCTTGCTGCCTTTCGCTTCTCTCTGAGTTCTTTTATTTCCACCACCCCACCTCTGCATGTACAAGAAGCATATTGGTATTGTACTTTTGAAGCTCTAGTAACCTAATATTCTAAATGGTTAAAAGGTTCCCATTTTAAAAGGACTTTATTGGATTTCCTCAAAAGAAAATGAGCATCTGGAAAGTGGTTAAGCAAAGTAATGATGGCATATAATGCAACAAAAGAAAATCATATTTTCAAAGTCTTTAATGGCAAAGGAAAAGGCTAAGTAATGCCATGTGAAACAAAAGGATACAAAACTGAACACAGAGGTGGGACCTAAATGGAGTATGATGAAACTTTGCCTCCACCAAAACACACACACACACACACATTTAGACAGTCTTTTCAACTTCTGAATAACCCACTCTTACATACATTGTATCAACAGTCTGATTGACATCATATGCCAAGGTCTGACTTTCATATATCAGTTGATGAATGATCACTGAGCTATCTTCAGTGTGAGCTATTCACCAGCAAACCAGGCAGTTTTGTCTGTACAGTAGTGTTTATATAAACATTTGATTATTTTATTGCATTTTACTATCATATCGTTTTATTAAATAAGAAATAAAAGTACTACTCAAAGTGATAGGAAGCATATGTCTCAGACTTAATACCACGAAGACCATACGAGAAATCTTAAGTGTGACAAAAAACGTAACTTATGGGCTTCAACTGACCAGGTAAGTGGCTACTCCACTTAGAAGAAAAGAAAAATTAAAGAAGTTATATAAAAGGATAGAACTATATGATCAAAGATCAAGTCTAAAAGCAAAATATAGTGGGATTTCATGACCATTTTTAGCTTTCAGGTATAGAACCTATCTTAACATATATTTTATTGTTCAATTTTTTCACATTCAGCTTTGATTTATTTTAAAATATACTGTGTACAGAAGCAGGGAATTGTCTGTATGTGTGTGTTCATTTCACTTGAAGGAAATACATTTAAACATTAACAACAGTTATCTCTGGGTAGTAGGATTATTGGCTATTTTTATTTTCTACCTTATACTTGTCTGGGTTTTCCAAATTATCTAATGAAAATACACCACACCTCCATACATATATACCAGTAACGATGTTAAAACAAATTTTGCCACCAATGATCTTTTCTGTCTTTTCTGGATTTAACTCACGGATCCTACTGTGTGCTCTCCAGATATTTCTACTAGCCTTCTGGGGAGCCACCGCTCACGCAGACACCGACCTGAGTGCAACAAGTTGGCACACTGCTTCTGGCTCTCCTCCAGGCTTCTCGTCAATCTGTTAATGATTTCAGTCTTTTCTAATTTGGTTGCTTCTTGATTCCTTTCCAGTTGTTTAACCTGATCTTTCAAATGACAGCAAATATCTTCCTAAATAGAAAAAGTGTCCAAGAAGTCATTTTCATGATCAGTTAGTTATTAAATATTAAACTAACAGTTATGATCTTACATAGTTGGATTTTAAGTCAAATATAAAATCATCACCTGGCAGGATCACCTCTTTTACAAGGTCAAGTGCACAGGACTGGGAGTCAGAAGAACACACTTATACGATCAAGTCATCAACTTCTCAGTCTGTTTTTTCTTTTGTAATTATGATAATAAACGTTGAATCTGAATTTGATGGCTTCTAAAGTCCCTCTCTGCTCTATATGCACAAGGCACTGTTGTTCTAAAACTAGATTCTATTCAAGCCAAAGGAAATGTATTACATGCTTATTTGCATTTTACAGTCTCAGTATAACTGTATGTATACATATTGAGGCAGACCACTTTGAACCATGGAGTTTGTAGCCCAAGTCAGCAAGGATACAGACAAACACATGGAAACTCACTCTATGCTGAACAGCCAAAAGCTCATTCTATTCTGAACAGCCAAAAATTATCTCTCCCTCTTCTGAACTTCTTTTAAACTTGATCTGTTTCTCTCATGTTTTTCCTTCTACCTTTTACATGTCTTATTTCTCTTAATAGTCTCTTTGAAGGTGCCTGTGCAGTGTCTTATACGTAGGGAGTGCTACCAAAAAACACTTGAAAAATGTCGAAGAAAAACAGACAGGATAAATGTGTGAGTGTATGGAAATACATGGAAATATATAGAAAATCCAGAGCATGTATATAATATATTCAAATGTCTACAAAAAGAAACTGTGTTTGGAAGTAACGAGCCATGGGAATCCCATTCCCAGGTAGAAGAAATCATCACCCCTCATTCAAAAAGGGCTACACAGGCTGAATTCCAAGCCAATAGCAGCACATGTGAGAGGCAGAGGAGTAAATTAAGGTAATTGGCTGACGTTACCTGAAAAAGCCTGAGGAAAATAAGTAGTAAGAGGAATATCAAGAAAGGACTTTGAAGCAGAGAGAAGGCATGTGGGGCCTGATTTATAGCATAATCTAAAGCCCAGTAATGCCTTAAGAATACAAATAGAAAATACATCTCATAAGGATACTACTAACAGTCTCCTTAAGCAGAGGAAAGGGACTCTGAAGTCTCCTCTTCTAGCTTAAAAATTCATGTGAATTTTGTATTCTATTTCATAATGTAGTCATGTTTGCTTTAAAGTTTTTCTACCAAATTTTTGAGCAAAATGAAGCTTCTGGAAATTGGTCCATGTTTATTCAACCGTGCAAACCTCTTGGCACACTGCTGCTGACTCCGAGGCCAGCTTGAAAAGCTTGGTTCTAAAGCACCAAAGTAACATGGCAAACACAACGAATGAGCTAATATTCATGACAGTGTGAATGTGTGTGCAAGAGGTGGGGGACAACTAACATTTATGTGCCAGGGAGGCCACAATAGCTTTTACAAGAGACTGAGAACTGGCCAAAAAAAGTTCAACAAAAGGTAGTTATGAAAACCATTACAAAGAAGAGGCAGACCATGGCAATAATTTGACTATATGCAACAATCAATTAAGAGTTCCCTGGTGGCCTAGTGGTTAGGATTCTGGGCTTTCACTGCCACGGCCCGGGTTCAATCCATGGTCAAGGAACTAAGATCCCCACAAGCTACATGGACAGGGACAGGGAAAGAAAGTGTCTTAGGCAACAATCAATTAAGCCACTCTGTTTCCTGTTGACAAGTTCAGGGAAACAGATTATACTCATAAAACTATGCAATTTAGGGCTTCCCTGGTGGCGCAGTGGTTGAGAGTCCGCCTGCTGATGCAGGGGACACGGGTTCGTGCCCCGGTCCGGGAGGATCCCACATGCCGCGGAGCGGCTGGGCCTGTGAGCCATGGCCGCTGAGCCTGCGCGTCCAGAGCCTGCACTCCACAATGGGAGAGGCCACAGCAGTGAGAGGCCCACATACTGCAAAAAAAAAAAAAAAAAAAAAAAAAAATATATATATATATATATATATATATATATATAAAATGCTGAGCCAACTGATAGCAAATTGACAGCACAAAAGGGATACCAGAGGAAACATTCCCAGAAAGGAAAAACCTAGGCACTTTGGAATCACCACTTTGCAAAGCAGTTATACAACTATAAGCAGAAACTAACATCAGTGCTATGCTATGCTCCATTTAAAAAAAAGAAAAGAAAAGAAAAGAAAAGAAAAATCACTCACAGAATGCAACAGTGGCAAAGGCCTTAATCAGTAACTTCCATGTATGGTTGAGGGGTCTGAAGCCCAGTCAGCACAGAATTAAAACTTTGTTCTGTCTAGGGTTCGAGTCTAGGGTTCTTCTATTGAGGGGATGGGGGAGGTGAGAAAAGAGAATGGAGCAGGCACAGGGGTTGAACACACTAGGAATTGCTCCCAGCCTGTCCCTGTGTAATTGTGCCCACGTCAGCAGAGAATGGAGAGATCCTCAACCCAGCATGGAAAAGCCACCAGACTCCACTCCTCTCGTCATGCAAGGAGGCACCACTCTCCCCGTCCAACTTTCATGCTGCTACCCAAACACAGACAAGCTTAGTAAAACCATATCTCAAATTCCATTTGTTTAAAATATTATATAAAGTAGACTTAATAATTTGTCACAGGCTTTGTCTTTCCCCACCCGTATATATCCTTCACACTGATCAAATTCACAATATTTTTCTACATAAAAAGAATGAAAAACCTTATGTAGGAAAATAAGTCTAATAAAAACATAAACACATATGAAAGTAAAATAAAATGAAATGGTATACAATTATTATTGCCACTAACACAATCTTATATAGCTCTAACTAAATCATGGAAAAATTTAGAGTCAGCTGTATAAATAAGAAAGAACAACCCAAATCAGTGTGAATTTTAAGTGTGGTGGGATTTTCCAGACCCTCACATCTTATTATTCTTCTCTTCTTTCCTTGGGTTAAATTAATTCTGAAATTACATTGAGAAAAATGATCTCTGAAATGTTATTCATTCAACTGATTCCCTGGGGTTTTGGAGCACAAGCAAACCCACTATCTGACTCACCCTCAGCTTACAACATTTTATTCTCTTTGGGGCAAAGGTGAAATAAAAACTGTGAAATATGCTCGAGTTTCATATCTAAATGATTTTAGATCAGAATCTCTTCCCTATTGATTACACTATTCTCCAAATTAACTCTTCTCCCAAGATCTAGACAATCTTTATTGACAGGTTAATAACCAAAACACTGGGAGACCCAAGAAAAGCCTTCTCCTCCTGGTTAGCTCCCAGGACAACCTCTCAAGTCCAGGCCAGCTCCCAGACACTCCTTCCTTTCAGTCCGGATTTTTCTAGGTCATATGAACAATATGCACAAATACTCGACAAACGAAGAACTAGTAATGTGAGAACTGAGAAAGTACTAACCAATCCTATAAGAGGAAGGATTTCCAATAGTATGTCTTGAAGGCATATTCATAGATAAAACTCTTTGGACTTTTAAATTATACTCATACACCTACTGCAAACAACCAGCATTTCTATATGATGCATTGCAAAATGTCAGTTATAAAAAATAACCAGCTTTACTTGTTTGTAACAGTTGCTCATTTGAAATCATCCCAACCTGTTCTTTAAGTGCAGTAACCGTAGCATCCAATTTCCTTTGCAAGGACAGCACCTGCTCTTCATACTTCCTTGTGAGGCCCATGACGATGCTCTCATGCTGCTCCCTCGCACGCTGAAGTGATTCCGAATGACGCAGGTCCAGCAGCTGCTGCTTCAGGCTGTCCAGAGCCATTTCAGTTGTTCTGGACTTCTTAATCATCTAGTAAATACACACAGGACGCCTATGCTTACGGTATTTTGACTCTGTGCTCTCTTTATGAATTTTAACTCTAAAAATCAACCACGCTTAATTAAAATGAAAGTAGAGAAGAAAGGGTCTCCCCATGGTGGCTCTAGTTCCTTAAGACTTCCCTAGCTGGGACCCACCAGGCCCATGGTTGCTGGAAACATTATTCACGGAGAAAAAAAATCTGTGGTTGTTCGAGGACAGTGAAAGAGGATTTTGCGCAAATGATGGCAACATAGGTACCAGGCAAGGAATCTGCTGCTTCTATACCGGTCCCAGTGCTGTTTGCATCCCTCTTTGCTCCAAGTGTAGGGGGAAATCCAATTGTTAGGTCATAGATAAATGACAACTGTTTCCTGAGAGACTGATGACACCTGTCAATGGTCACTTACTAAAATGGAAGTTTTGAAAACTGTAACTGTATAGCTGTTATGAAATAATTGTGTAGCAGGTTAAATAATGGCTCCCAAAAGATGCCCATGTCCTAACCCCTGAAACCTGTGAATATGTTATGTTACATGGCAAGGGGAAATTAAGGTTGTGACTGAATTAAAGTTGCTAATCAGATGACCTTAAAATAAGGAGACTGTCCTGGATTACTAGGGTGGACCCAATGTACACAGAAGGGTCCTTAAATGAGGAAAACTGAGGCAGAAAAGTCAGAACCAGTAACTTCTGTCTCTGAAGATGGAAATGAGCCATACACCAAGGAATGCAGGTGGCCTCTAGAAGCTGGAAAAGGCAAAAAAAAAAAAAAAAAGTATTCTCCCCTAGAGCCTCCAGATAGCAACACAGCACTACTGACACCTTGATTTTAGCCCAATGAGATCCACGTCAGACTTCTGACCTTCTGCCTGTAAGGTAATACATTTGGGCTGTTTTAAGCCACTAAGTTTGTGGTGATCTGTTACAGCAGCAATAGAAAACTAATATACTTGGTGATTCTGTTGCTTTTTAAATTTATGCTACTTTATTTTTTATAAATGTAATTTCCAACTTATAAAAAGATTACTAAAAGATTATGTAGGTTACGACATAAAAGCAATTCAACTCTTTAATAACTACCATTTTTCAAAAAGTTTAAAATGATGATAATCTATATTACACACAAAAATTAAAATTTCAAATGAGGCCTCTTCTTAATTCTGTTCCAGAGATTGCCTATTTATCCAAATACCACTTTAACTGCTTAAGACATTCATTCATTTGTTCAGTAAATAAGGTGGACACTTTGTGCCAGGCAGGGTTCCAAGCACTTAAGGACATGATGACAAAACAGCCAAGGTCTAAAGTCCTACTACTTTCTGGTGAGAAAAGACAGAAAAGAGCTTCCCTGGTGGCGCAGTGATTAAGAGTCTGCCTGCCGATGCAGGGGACACGGGTTCGTGCCCTGGTCCAGGAAGATCCCACATGCTGCGGAGCGGCTGGGCCCGTGAGCCATGGCCGCTGAGCCTGCGCATCCGGAGCCTGTGCTCCGCAACGGGAGAGGCCACAACAGTGAGAGGCCCGCGTACCGCAAAAAAAAAAAAAAAAAAAAAAAGACAATAACAAGTAAACAAAAGAGATAATTTCAGATATTTTTTAAATAAAGTGATAAAATATGACACAGTGAAGGGGAGTAAGAATGTGAAGCAATAGGCTACTTTAGATGTAAGGTGGATGGGAAGTCCTCTCTGTTTTTAGCTGAGGGTTTAAGGACGAGAAGAAACCAGACATGAGACAACATTCTTTAACCTTTTCCACTTAACCATCAAGAACTAGCCACAAATCTCATCTAAAACCAAGTCACTTTCATTTTTAACCACCAAAATGGTATTACTCTCATGAATCACCCACCACCAGGCTTGGTTACCAATGACTTGCGACTATTTCCCACAGTCAAATGGCCACCCATCTCATTAATCAAAGAATGTGCCACCACTTTCGAGGCAAGTCTGTTGGGGTTAGAAAATTTAGGTTCTGATGCTTTGTCAGTAACTGGCTTTGTAATCCTGGAAAAGTAATTTGACCTCTCCAAGACTTGGTTACCATCCATAAAATGGTAAATACAACGTCTCACTAATCAAAATCCCAACAAGATTTTTTATAAAGCATGAGAAGTTGATTTGCAAGATCTAGAAGAAAAAATGTGAAAAAGAGCTACTAAATATTTTAAGAATAGTACGGGTAGCCCTTGTTTACCAAATTCCAAAACACAACATAAAGCTACACTCATGATAGTACCAGGGCAAGAACAGAGAAACATAAGGAAAAAGAAATACACAGGTTAGGTCAGTTTTGAACACTGTACTGACCACCTATTATGTGCCAGGCAGTGGGCTTATGGTGGGGCTACTAAGATGAGCGCCACCCGTTCTTGCCTTCAATATGTTCTAGATCTGTTATAACAGATGTGATCATGTGGCTTGGGGAAGAAAACAGGAAAGACTTAGGAAAAGAAAACACTTGAGCATGGGCTTGTTCATGAAATAGCAGTGTGTTGAGGAAAGGGCATTCCAGAGACAGGAGACAGTACATATGAGTACATAAAAACAACAGACAGACTGTTGAGTTTGAGGAAAGTTTGAGAAGAGTAAGAGAAGAAAAAGGGAAGGATCAGACAGTCATCTCAACACCATACTTCACCCCACAAGTAAAGCAGGGTCATTGAAAGGCTTTAAGCAAGGGAAAGATATAACTACAACTGTACTTTAGAAAGATTACTCAGATGGCCAGATGAAAGAGTTAGGAGAAGGGGTAAAACATTACAGGCTAGTTAAGAGACTTTTGCAAAAATGGTAAAATCCTGAATTAGGGACATGTAGACAGAAATGAAGAGACCCAACAGAACACAGTGGCTGATTGGATGAAGGGGAGCAGAGGAGCTGAGGTCTCACCGCCCCCCGATTTCTGGTGTATAGATGACTAGGTGGATGGGAGACCCATTCCTCCAAGGAAAGGGAAAGGAATGTAGGCTTATGGTAGAAGAAGGTGTAAACTTCAAAGTTCTAAATTCAGTCCCACAACACCAAACGTTAAGTAACTAACATTTCATTGGAAGAAACAGCTGTTTACCATAAGTAATGAAGATCAAATATTTACCTGTTCTTCATTGAGTTTTAATGCTTGTATTTGGGTCTCCAGTGCTTTTATTTGTGCTTCAAGCTGAATTTCTCTTTCTTTTCCATTCTGAAAGAGTTTCTGTGATTCTCGAAGGCTGAGGGCCAAACCATCCTTTTCATCTAGAGTATTTAAAATTTTTATATAAATAATATGTTACTGTAGAGGGACCCTATACTGTAGAGGGACCCTAATTGTCACAATCTCTATCAAATATCAGATCTATATCACATAAATGTTGTAGTATTTAATTCAATTCAGATAATGAAATTCACTTGATTTCGAGAAAACTTCTTAGAAAGGTTTCAAAAACGAATGTGAGTGACACCAAAATTTTTTTTTTTTTTTTTTTTTTTTGCAGAACAGGAACCACTCTCTTCAAAAGTCTTAATGTATCCCCTTGAGGACCAAAAGGTCCCCTAACAATCATTTCAGCATTTGTTACTTGAGAAGCTACATAGATATGACAAACACCTGCTAATCGAAGAAGGAATCTGAGGACAAATTACTTTCTATACATACTTGCAATGAACGCTTAAATTCACCTAATCTTATATTCGTACCACATACGTTATTGTAACAGTTCACAAGTTCTCACAAAATAAATTTCATGAGCATTACAGAAAGAGATCTTTTCACTATCAAGTCTGAAATGAGCTGGAGTTCAGTCACAAAATTATTCTACAAAGCAAAGTTCAACACTGACCAAAACTACAGAGAGCATGAAGAGTAAGCAATTATAATTTGAAATCTGTGTTTACACTATGTGCTTCTCCCAGAGATGACTGCGTTTTCTCCTTGGCACTCCCAAAGCAGTTCAGGATCACAAACTCTTACTTGGATTAAAACATTAGGCTAATTTGTAGGCTCAGAAAATGTACTGCAAACTAAACACAAGTCTCTTTGGGAATTGGAGGTAAACCATGTAAGGATACAACAACTTTTTAGGATGGAATGCTATCAGCATATTTAAATAATGTTCACTGATCCTAACAGAATAGAAAGAAGGGAAATAATGAGGACCTCAAATCTGGAGAGAAATCCAAGGCAATGGGTCAAAAGTCCTAGATTTTCGTTTCGTGCTGACTAATTCACTCTGAGCCGCTGACCAAGTACGTCAACCTCTCTAAGCTTCTTATTTGAAATGAGATTATTGGAAACAATCTATCTAGCTCAACTGACCTCATACATGACAGCACCCAACAGTTGTCATCTTACCTTTTATTATCAGAAGCTGGTGATTCAGATATCTAATTTGACGTTCGCTTGCATCTAACTTTTCAACTAAATTGTCTAGTTGTCTCTCCTTTGCTTTGTTAAGAACCTGTAGTTGAATAATCTGCATATTTTCTACAGAGTCTGCTTTGGAATTAAAGACAATTTATTAGATAAAAGCATAGCAAAATATAAATTTGTGGTCATTTAGGACAATGTTTAGGACAATGTTTTTCAAACTGCAAATACAACTCATCAGAGTATCATGAAATCAATTCAGCAGATTGTGACTAGCATTTTTAATAAAAAATGTTACCAAACCAAAACTTGGGTCTGCTCACCCAAGTGTAGTAAAGCCAATCTACTGACGCCAGGTTCTGGTGAAGGAAAGTGCAGCGTTTATTGTGAGGTGCCGTACAAGAAGTCCGGGACAGCTGATGCTCAGAAAGCCCGAACTCCTTGAATGGCACCTTACAATAATGCTGCACTTTCCCTCACCACAACCCGGTGTCAGTAGATTGGCTTTACTACACTTGGGCGAGCAGACCCAAGTTTTGGTTCGGTAACAAGATTAAATAGAATATATCAGAGTATATCATGTAGTAGAAATCAGTATTATTATGTGAAACTTCTGTTTCATTTACATAATATTTATATAGATAAATATTATAGACCACATCACAATGTAAAAATTGTACTTCTTACTATGGTCACTTCCAGAAAAGTTTGAAAAGTCACTAGTTTGTTGTATAACTCTGAATCGCTACCATTTTGGCTAATGAAAGATAAGTATAGGGAATTCTCTGGTGGTCCAGTGGTTATGACCCCGTACCTTCACCTCTGAGGGCATGGGTTCAATCCCTGGGTTGGGGAACTAAGATCCCGCAAGCTGTGCGGCATGGTCAGGAAAAAAAAAAAAAAAAAAGAAAGAAAAAGAAAAGGAAGTATATATCAATTGCAAAGGAATAGAGTTCCATGCTTTCATAAAATTGAAAAAATAAAAGTACATCAACTTCTATAAAACCATTTTCAAAGAAAATTTCTAGACATCCTTCTTAAACTATTTTATTTTAAGCAGGAATGAATGCATATTTACACTGGCACAGAACTGCTGAATTAATAAATTAAAGAATAGATTAATAAAGAATTTTGAGGTCTTCTTTCAGAAACAAAGTCATTTTAAGGACCACTTAAAAATCATTGGGGGAAAAAACGAAAAACGTGATTTGTAGGAGAAGGATAATCCTTCAACTACACAATGACAAATATTTTTCATTTCCTAAAAGAACAATGCTTCTACATGCTAACAAATGAAACAGTCTTCTGTTTAAAAAAAGACATGGTTAAACCCCCAAAAATTGAAGACTGAAAACTCTGTTACAAGTCAAACTCCTCTTGGGCCTTAGAACAGGGCTAGCCCAGGAATAAACACAGTCTACAAGCCACTCCTCTCTTCAAACTCAATTTTTTAAACTACTGTTACTAAGAAGCTATAATCACTAAATTAGGCACTACCATTAAGTTATTTAATTAATTTCCAAATGTCAAATTTAGGCAAATATGTAACTGACTTAAACAAAAAAATAAATCAATGTGATAAAATGCAGACTGTTAAGGAAGTGATGAAAGGTGATATACGCAAAACAACCAGGAGCTATAAATGTAACTGAACACAGCAGAACTGAAAGAGTAACGCCAAGATATCAGGCCACTGTTGGGATACTTACTTATTTACTCAACTCCAAAACAGTTATGCCATACACACTATCCACTTCCACAAAAACTCAGGAGAAAGAGAGGCTACCCCCGCACATTTGCTGATGACTCCCTGGGGGAAAGGGCATTCTGGCCGCCTCCCCCGTAACTATCCTGTAGTCTAAGCATGAGATGGAAGCAGCACCATGAAGTTAGGGCCACTAAGTCCAGTTTTCTCATTGGCACAGTGCCAGAACCCCAGAATACCCAGTATGACTTTCCCCTGCTTCTTAAATGTAAAACAAAGAAAAAACTTGCTGTCACACTCTAGAATCACAGTGGCTCTTCAACACGCACAATAACTGGAAGTCATTTCACATGCCAGAGTATGATAACAAAAGTTGGACATATGAAAACACTGATTCAGGTTAGTCAGGTACAAGTTTGGTTTTGAATGTTTAGATCTCCTCAAAATTTTCTAGTAGCGCTTTTCTCATTCATATTGATACATACACTATGTAAAAGAAATTATTTTGGCAAGTGTCACATGACTAAACCTGAGATGTAAGTCTAGTTTTAATTTTGAGTATAAAGTAATTTATATAAGAGTTACCTAATACAGTAAAACTCTAAAAACCAAAAAAAAAATTCAGATAGTGGTTGACTTACATTTCTATATAACGAAAAATCTAAGATTGAAAGGAAAACTACATTTCACTTTCCAAATTAGATTTCAGTTAAAAAAATATATGAAGTTAATGAAGTCTTAACCAAGTAAAATGACTAAAATATAATACAGCTGAGAAAATTTATTTTAATTTTTCATTAAGGAAAATTTCAAATATATAAGAAGGTAGAGAGGAGAATACAATGAATCCCATGAACCTGTCTCCTAGATTCAACGATTGTGAATTCATGGCCAGTCTTGCTTTACCTATATCCCCACCCAAACTTACCCCCCAACAACATGATATTTGAAGTCAGTTCTAGACTTCATTATCAGTTTATTCATTAATACTTCAGAATATATCTCTTAAAATAGGACTCTTTAAAAAAATTCCATTATCATACTTAAAAATAATAATAATTCTTGAACATGCTCAAAGTGCTCAAAGCTCTCCAATTATGTGATTAAGAAATAAATATAAACTTGATACCTACTTTCACTAGCTCCTAAAAATTGCTGTTGCAGGCCTTCAAATGTGTCACTTCCTGCGACGTCCTGGGCTGGTGAGCCATTATTCTGGGCAGAAGACTGATAAGGTTTATATGTCACTTTATATGATTCCAAAGCTTGACAACTGGGACCTTGTGACATACCAAATTGCTATTACAAGATGATAAACGAAATTGACAATTAGGATTTGGTCTTTGCTTCAAAAATTATCTGAATTAGACAACTTAGTTTTGCTATAGAACTTAATTGTGGTACAATTACAAACTTTATACATACATCTTTGCTTAAAAATAGCACTTATTGTTATTTAACACTGTTCGTTGAAAGCCTGCAATTGTACTTTTGAGCATATAATGGGGCCAATTCCATAAATAACACTCAAGAATTCCAGTAAGATTGCAATAACAAGATACATATGCAATATGCATATGCAATAACAAGAACGTGATACAATGCTTCATATGTAATAAATACTCAATAACTTTTGTGGAATGAATAACATTTTATAGAGATGGAAGAGAAAATGACCACCTTAAAAGGACCAGAAAATTATCCTGTCATCAGGTGACATAGAATATCTATTGGCAAAATGAGGCTTTCACTGTCATTGAGAAAGTCTAAGAAGAAGCTAACTGCATCCTAAGGCTTTGCTTCATCAAACTCTCCCAGGGAGGAAAAATAAGTGTTTCTTTCCTCAACATTCATCCTGTCTACTGCTATATCATCACAAAACAGATATCAGCTTTGAAGCATTTGACCCAAAATCTGTGATAAGGGTGATGAGGTAGACAATCAAGGTAACTGACTGGTGTCATCTAGGATTAACCGCTTTCAAACTATATCAGGATACCTGAACGTAGCTTTTCACTGGAGCATAGTAAATGGTAGAAGCCAGAAGCAGCAATAAATGGAGATGGCTATTCTTTGACAAACTTAACTTTTAATGTTTAATTGTTTCCACAAAGTCTCTATTTTAAAATTCTCATTTAAGATTACTTAGATTGTAAACAGAAAACAGCATGACTAATTCAGCATGAGCCTGAATAAATGCACTCTCAGCAATATTTGTACTTAAGTCTTACTGTTGCACTTACGAATATTTCTTAATGACACACACACAGCAAATGCGTGTACACACATACACAAATTCTTGAAAGTAAAGTCAAGTTCTTACAATACCTGAAAATGATTCCTTTGAGGATCAGAAAATGTGATTACATTGGTTGGTTGGCTGTTAAATTCCTGCCTCTGACCGCTGGCATATGGCCTAAAGTTTTCAGGAAGGTCATATAAATCAGTCTGTTCATATTCACTCGGAGGGCTATAACCACTACCGCCTTCATCTCCACCTCCTTCAGGATGATACCCAGGATGCTGGTCTTCAGTTCTACTTTGATTCTCTTCCCAGCCGTTGCCCCTTTTCTCTCCAATATACACATCCCGAATCTCATTGTAGTCCTATTAGATAACAAGAGTAAAAGAAAAGCACTAAGATCTGTTCCCACCCTCATCAAAGTCATTATCACACCAGATACTTACATTTACACTTGGAGATTTAGGCAGCACTTGATGCTCATTCCAGTTCATCGCCAATTGCTCAGAATGATGTGGTCTTGAGAAAAAATCAATACTTTAGATTAGAGCCTATCATTTATTTGGACATACACATCACAAAGAACCCCAAGATTTTAACATGTTTTCCCTCCAAACTTCTTCTGAAAGTTTAAGAATTAGTCTACAATTTTACAATCATATCCATTATTATTGCCTGCAAGAGAATCTAAAGAAAAAGACATAGAATTGTGATATACAAGGGAAAGGGATTTGGGGTCCTTACTCTTCCTCTCTGCCATCCTCACTGCAGTCCGAATAGTGGAGTTCGGAGGAGGACAGGTCATCATCATCCAGCATATCGTGAGGAAGGTCTGTGAGTAACTGCTGCAACTGAGACAGGAAGGTCAGCGTCGATATCACATTGGCTTAAACACAAGATGCCAAACCAAAGCTGCCTTGCAACGAGTGATTTTGACTGTAGAAGTCAAAGAAGTTCCTAATTTCTCTATGTAATCAATGTCTTAAATTCCACAGGAATTACGTTCATCATTTCACTTGGGGAAAGGGAAACACATAAACATCAGGATTTATATTAGAAGGCTTTACCTTCTTCTACAAAGGTCTTAGATTCAAGTACACATACCACAGGATTTTCAAATTTCTTTAGGCAAACACAGCAAGTCATAATAATGGTATGATCACTGTATCATATTGTATCATGTTATGGATTCTACCAGTAATCAGACCTGGAGAACTTGACAATCAGACACCCCCTGAGGGAATCTGAGTAGCCAGATGTGCTTTGCCCAGGTGATAAGGGTAGCAGCAGCAGCAGGTGGCCTAGAAGCCCTTAAAAGCTCAATAATGTGATAGAAACCTCTTGGGGAGTGACTAATTGGTAGACAGCCGTCCAGTTCCAATGATGAAAAGATATACAATGGTTGGCTCTTATAAACAGTTGAGTAAAAAGAAGCTGTAAGATTCAGGGGGTTACAGATAAAGCACTGTCAAAAGTATGACTCTAAAACTGACGTACAAGCACATGACTCTGCTCTCCATTTTCCTAGAAAAATTACATCTTTAATATTCTCTCTTATAACAACTAGATAAATTCACTCAAGTTTCAAGATAAACCGTGATAAAGAGACAAATGAATTGTCTAATTTGTTGAACTTCAATATCTATAAATGTCTTTCTTCAAATCCCAATATAATGGCTTAAAATTTGTAATAATAAGATTCAAAATTATGTTACTAAAGAGTCAACAGACTGCCTGTAATGACTTCTCTTTAAAAGTTAAGCACCAGTTAGATTAGTAAGCTGACCGAGTCCCTCCACAGTGTGTAAATCAATCCTGTAAAATTATGCGATGAGTGAGTTTAAAGATATTAAATAAAGCCCTGGAGGAAAAAAAAATGAGCTGCTTCTTAGTCTATAGAAGGTCCCCTCCCCAATTTCTCTGCCATTAGAATAAAAGAAATGAAATGTAGCTATATAACATATCTGGGTATTACATTCATAATCAGCAAATGTTCTTAAATAAAATGCATATGGTGAAAGTTAAATAAAAATATTCTAAGAAAGGTCTGAAAGGAATGCCCCAACTGTTAACTGAGTTTTGGTGAAGTCAAATTTGGGAATGGAAGTGGTGTCCATGAGGTGGGAAAGGGGGACGCTTCCTCACCCACATAACGTATTTCTAACATTCACTGGATTGTTTGTTTACAGGTATTCTCAGTCCATTTGGTTCTTTAAAGATGCAACAAGAGAAAAATATTCTAGTCCAATGAAAAGTTATCATGATACTGATATTAACCAAGACCTTGACTTATTGATCACTTGCTCACAAAGGTAATTGAAAAATCATTTTGAGAATTAGCTGTATTAGAGTTGATCCAAAGATATAAAGAATAAGAAACACTAAAAACAAAACAGAACACATCAACATATCAGTATACCACATGTGACTAAAGAGAAAGGTAACAAAATGATTTCACAAAGAAACAAAATTCACTAAGAAAAAAAAATCTATGAGATATTTACGGAAAAAAGAGAGTACACCCACATATAACACAGGGAAAAAAACCAAAATGAATGTTTTGTACTTACATCACGTAAGGACTCCTGTACAGAAAGAATATGTTCTTCTAAACCTTCAGTGAGGTTAAGTACATAGCCTTATAGTTTAGAGGAACCTTGACAGGCACATCTAAACAGCACATTTTTCCCCCCTCACAGAGACAGAAAAAGCTACACAATAATTAAGCAGTTCTTGTAGCTTTCTTTGTGACACCACACAATTAATCAAACTGGCATCAATGGAGGAAGATTAATTTGAGCATAAGCAGTAAGTTCATCAAAATGGTTCTGGATCCACAGGTAAACTTATCAAGTAGCAAAATAATCCCTACTGTATTTAGTGTTTTATAGAATATTTTACACCTGTACTAACATTTTTAAATCATTTCATTCACCTTCAAAAAATTTCTCCATCAAGTTCTTTGGCATAGCTGGGCCATATTCCTTGGTTTCCATAGCTTTGAGGGCAGAGAGAGGCCATTCAGAACAAAATCCCAGCCCCCCCAGGCTTCCATTCCTGGGATCAAAGTGTACCCTCCTCATATACACTGTCAAATAGATTTTTCTTTGGGTCATTGAACCTTGTGCCATGAAACACAAAATTACAGTATCAACTTACACATGTTACAAAACAGAGAATTTTAGAAACTAAATTTTCCTCATTAAAGATCCACCAGACTACCAAATATGGATTCAAAGACAATGATAGCAATCCTTATAAATGGCAAGATTTAATTCCACTCATCACATTTGGAAGAAATACTGCTTTTTGGTTGCAAATGCAATCTTCTTGGTGGGATATTATTGAATATCAGCTGAGTTTAATAATTAAAGAGATACCTTCCCTAGAAAAAAGATAATTGCTAAGGCGCCTACTGAAATGCATTCTAAACTATTCTATAGACTCCTCTCCCTTTACTACTTCATGTGTTTGTTCCCGAAAAATAAAGAAAAAAATGAGGGCATTTTACTCAAAGAATTTCAGCAACAAAACACTTTACAATAACCCACATAGAACATCCAAAAAGCCTAGTTTAAGGGGAATGTCAAACGGAGAACATGTAAACTTTTCGTTGGGATTCTTCGGCTTTAATTAACTAAACAGACCGTCTTCAGAGTCTATAATCCTTGATATTCATGAAAGCAAGAGTTCTCAGATTACAAACCATACAATACATCTTCTCCCCAGAGAAGAGCAGCAAATGGAGTGGTCAACATTCATCTGCGTTTTGAACAGGTTACCCAACAAGTACACCGATGAAAAGATCCTGATATTTTAAAATATGAATTATTAAATAATGCTTTCATGGATACACACCAAGTAGAATCTTCATTTTAGCCTCACAGCCAAGTTAAAAACATCCTTGAAAAGGCCCAACATGGGACTGACAAAGGGCCAAAAACCTTGACAGCTAGAGCTTTAGTCTATGAATTATACTATGCATGGAATTTTTTTTTAACCCATTCCATTAGTTATAACAAATTTTACAATGTTAGTGGGGAAGACTTTGCCTAGATTGCCACACATCTGAAAAACAAACATGGCAACATTTACTAGACAAATACCTGCTACACTGCAGGTGACACATAATAGAACTTTAGGCCTGGAATGAACACTGGAGCTCCTCCAAGCCAAACCTCTCCTTCTAAATGTGGGCACACCAAGGCCCAGAGAAGGTCAGGGGCATGCCCATGAAAGTGAGAGTTACAGTCCCACGGCCAGCACCGTGAGAGTTCCAGTCCCACGGCCAGCACCGGAACCTGAATCTCTCCATTGCCACTCCTATCTTCTTCCACATGACATTCAGTCAGTCACTGGAAGACAAGCTTCTACCTGTCTGTATACGAGCAAGTGTCAGTCTGGCAGAGAGAGTTCAGTGTTTTTGTCCCCACTGTGACAGTCCCTGAAAAATACCTATATATTATGGGGAACAGTTCAAAGGCACAATCGAGATAAAGTATAAGAAATTGCTAAAAGAAAACAGAATATGACAGGAACAAAAAAATACAATATGAACACTCAACCATTTGTTTCTTTGCTTTTCTTACGTGACGACGAGAACATTCCACTAAATAAGTCAAATAATATTGTATAAAATGTAAACAAATGCTAGCCTTACAACTCCCCCTAGTGGGGACAAAATATCAAAAATGTTTCCAGAAGTAACATCAAACAAGGCAGTTAAAAGTGGAAGAAAGGCTATGCAATAGAAAGCCTAACCTCTAAAATACACAATTCCAAGCTCAATTGAGCTTATTATTCTACTAGAGAAGTATTGATATAAAAACTAAGAGAGACTCAAATCAGTATTCCCAGGTGCAAGTGTCTGTCTGCCAGCTGCTACTCAAACCGCTTACCTTTCTACTCAAGATCATTTTGCAGGCTTCAAATAATATCGTCACTCAATGAAGGATCATCAGCAAGTATTATCTTGATAAGCACAGATTACTAAGTACTTCTGCCCCAAACCACCAGCTCCAAAATACATACTTACATACATAATTTTACCATCTAGAACCAAGCAATAATCCCAGAGCTACTTCTGGTGACACTGCAGAAAGTACAGGTACGCGCCAGCAAACTATGAGATCCCAAGTGATACTCAGCCTTAAACTGTGGCTTTATCAGTAACTTTGAAGCTTACAGCAACTGCAGTGACAACAACTATATGTCTGTAATATTCAATGATGAAATTGCAAAGGATAGTAACTTTAGGTGAAAAATATTTTGCAAAATCATATTGTTACATTATGAATGAGTTAGTGAAAAAACTTTTGAAGTCCTCTTCTCTGGGTCAGCTTTACAAGTAGAAGTTTGCCTAGAGTACTTTGGATGAGGTCTACTTAGTAGGTGTCCTTCTTGTTACATCAGCAGTTCTCAAAGTAACGTGCTCCAAGAAGTTGTGAGGAAAGTGAGTGATATGAATATTAATTACTATGATACTATATCTCCATGGTATTCTCACCCTTCCTCACCTGCACCCTAATTTGCTCTGTTTACTGTGGAGGAGATGGAGTTTCCGGTGAAACACTGGGTGAGGCTGTGGGTTATGCATTTCTTTGCTATGCCTTGGAACACAGTGGTCAAGTTTTTACCAATAGACCATTTAGAACTGCAGCGATTTAGAAATGATTATAGTGCCTTACTTTTCTGCAAAATTCTTGGAGGTTGTCTCAAAATGTGGGTCTATCTGTAGTGGTCTGTGGCTTGAGATTCCACTGGTCTAAATGTCCTCTGAATACTGAATCACTTTACTAAATCCTTTCCCTTTCCGAAGATTAAATGCATTCTCCATTTACTCTTCAATGCAAACAATGGAGGGAATAGAAACGCAATGCAGATCATCACTGCAGAGCTGCTAATTAGGATGGCATGGAGGTTGGCATTTGACTATGGCTTATTCACTGACTTATGGGCAAGTGTGGACAACACCCCAGCTGATTCCAAAGCACCCAAATCGAACAGTTTGGTAAAGCATATTGTATTAGCAACTGGCCATTCACACTAGACGGTCAAAGTCAGGATTATTCTGCCATTTACAGAGAGGGGATCTCACAAATCCTTAGCAAGGTAGCCTATGAGTCAGAAACGGCCTGCTTGGCCAGCTCTACAGCACACCCTTGTGATGCAAGCATTCCACCTACATAAAGGAATTAAATACAAAGCGATTCATTAAGTAGAGAAAGCAATGTGTATTAGCCTACTACTAACACTAAATCCTGGCAATCCCAAAGCTACCAACCAGGCAGGCATGAAAAGACCGTTCTTTTCTTTAACCACTTAAGGTTGTAAACTATTCTGTTCTCATAGGGTCAGGGAGACTGAGGAAGTGGAAAAGGCTTCTGGATATGAAAACGAACTTAGGTGTGATCAGCCAATTTATTATTTTAACTTGCTTTGACAAAATATACATACAGCTGAACTTTCATGAATAGTTCTGAACTTTACTGCTGAAACTCTCTAACCTCTGATCTCACTTCTTCCCTTGTAGCAATTTTTTTTAAAAAAGGTAAAAGTACTTTTTACTAACATGAAACAATTTTTGTTAATATGACCCATAATCATCACATCAGAGTCAAGTTAGCTAAATATTCTTTTCTTCCACTCTGCTAGAAACACTCATTCTTAGATACTTCACCTCTTAAGAGCACCTTTTACTCTGGAAATTCCCTACCCTACCCCAGCACATAATCTACCAAGAAGTGATCCCACTGGCTATCGTCCATAGCAGCGGGCCCCAGCCCGCTTTGGCACCAGGGACTGGTTTTATGGAAGACAATTTTTCCATGGAGCGGGTGGTGGCGGGGAGTGGTCCAGGTGGTAATGTGGGTGATGGGGGATGATGGGGAGTGGCAGATGAAGCTTCGTCTGCTGTTCCGCTGCTCACCTCCTGCTGTACAGCCCGGTTCCTAACAGGCCATGGACCAGTACCAGCCCACAGCCTGGGGATTGAGGACCCCTGTTCTATATCATCTAGAATTTACTGCCTCCTTAACTAATACCCCCTTTAAAACTTTCACCACACAACACACCTGGCAGTACGTTCTAATACCCTACCCATCTTTTCCAATGAAAAAAATCACCTGTCAGATTATGTTTTCTCCTTCTTTAAAATCTACTATAGTAACAACTTAAACTGATCCTCTCAAAAATCCCAGTAGCTAAATTACAGTGAACTACCCAAAAGCCATCAAGGTAGTGAAAACCTCATGCTGTAAGTTCACAAAGTAACAGAAAATCCTCTCGCCCCACCCTTGCCACCAACAATTGTTGGTGAAGGCCCCTGTCAAAATCCAGAAACCCTGGAAAGGGTCACAAACTCCAGTGCCCTCAATGACTTGGCAGAGAATTTACAAGAATGAAGCTGGCAGGTCCAAGTGCACAAGCCCATGTCAGGAGGGGGTGGGGGGCGGGAGGGACTGTGGCCAGCTCGGACGGGAGAGCCACTGCCCAGCTCCAGCCCACTTGCTGCCATGTGCAGACACACGCCACATGTGGCCCAGGCTTAGGATGTTTCAAGACAGATCAGAAATTCTGGATTACTACATGAAATTTTCTAATCTTTAAATACAGATTCAATTTTTTAAAAACACTGTGCAACGAAACACTACATGCCTATGGACAAAATCCACTCAGAGACAGATGCCAGCTTTCTGTCTCTACCCTAACTCTACTGCCAGCCACGTGGGCAACTGACGTTACTCTTTGCTTCCTATTAATACAAATGGTCCACGGGGACTCTTAAAAAGAATTACTTTACATATTAGAAAATGGGTCATATGATGGAAGCAAACTAAGTGTGCATCGACAGATGAATGGATAAAGATGGGATGTATGTACACAATGGAATATTCCTAAGCCATAAAAAAGAATGAAATAATGCCATTTGCAACAACATGGATGGACCTAGAGATTATCATACTAAGTGAAGTAAGTCAGACAGACAAAGACAAATATCATATGACATCACTTATATGTGGAATCTAGAAAAATGATACAAAGGAACTTATTTACAAAACAGAAATAGACTCACGGACATAGAAAACAAACTTATGGGAGGAGGAACCAAGATGGCGGAGTAGAAGGACGTGCTCTCACTCCCCCTTGCGAGAACACCAGAATCACAACTAGCTGCTGGACAATCATCGACAGGAAGACACTGGAACTCACCAAAAAAAGATACCCCACATCCAAAGACAAAGGAGAAACCACACTGAGATGGTAGGAGGGGCGCAATCACAGTAAAATCAAATCCCATAACTGGTGGGTGGGTGACTCACAGACTAGCGAACACTTATACCACAGAAGTCCACCCACTGGAGAGAAGGTTCTGAGCCCCACGTCAGGCTTCCCAACCTGGGGGTCCGGCAACAGGAGGAGGAATTCCTAGAGAATCAGACTTTGAAGGCTAGTGGGAACTGACTGCAGGGCTTCGACAGGACTGGGGGAAACAGAGACTCCACTCTTGGAGGGAACACACAAAGTAGCGTGCACATCGGGACCCAGGGGAAAGAGTAGTGACCCCAGGGGAGACTGAACCAGACCTACCTGCTAGTGTTGGAGGGTCTCCTGCAGAGGCAGGGGGTACCTCTTTTTCACCATGGGGACAAGGACACTGGCAGCAGAAGTTCTGGGAAGTACTCCTTGGTGTGAGCCCTCCCAGAGTCTGTCATTAGCCCCACCAAAGAGCCCAAGTAGGCTCCAGTGTTGGGTAGCCTCAGGCAAAACAACCAAGAGGGAGGGAACCCAGCACCATGCATCAGCAGTCAAGCGGATTAAAGTTTTACTGAGCTCTGCTCACCAGAGAAACAGTCAGCTGTACCCACCACCAGTCCCTCCCATCAAGCCCCTTAGATAGCCTCATCCACCAGAGGGCAGACAGCAGAAGCAAGAAGAACTACAGTCTTGCAGCCTGTGGAATAAAAACAACATTCACAGAAAGATAGACAAGATGAAAAGGCAGAGGGCTATATACCAGATGAAGGAACAAGATAAAACCCCAGAAAAACAACTAAATGAAGTGGAGATAGGCAAACTTCCAGAAAAAGAATTCAGAATAATGATAGTGAAGATGATCCAGGACCTCGGAAAAAGAATGGAGGCAGAGATCAAGAAGATGCAAGGAATATTTAACAAAGACCTTGAAGAATTAAAGAACAAACAAACATAGACGAACAATACAATAACTGAAATGAAAACTACACTAGAATGAATCAACAGCAGAATAACTGAGGCAGAAGAATGGATAAGTGACCTGGAAGACAGAATGGTGGAATTCACTGCTGTGGAACAGAATAAAGAAAAAAGAATGAAAAGAAATGAAGACAGCCTGAGAGACCTCTGGGACAACATTAAACTCAACAACATTCGCATTACAGGGGTCCCAGAAGGAGAAGAGAGAGAGAAAGGACCAGAGAAAATATTTAAAGAGATTATAGTTGAAAACTTCCCTAACATGGGAAAGGAAAGAGCCACCCAAGTCCAGGAAGCTCAGAGAGCCCCATACATGATAAACCCAAGGAGAAACATGCCGAGACACACAGTAATCAACTTGGCAAAAAATTAAAGACAAAGAAAAATTATTGAAAGCAGCAAGGGAAAAATGACAAATAACATACAAGGGAACTCCCATAAGGTTAACAGCTGATTTCTCAACAGAAACTCTACAAGCCAGAAGGGAGTGGCACGATATACTTAAAGTGATGAAAGGGAAGAAACTACAACCAAGATTACTCTACCTGGCAAGGATCTCATTCAGATTCAATGGAGAAATCAAAAGCTTTACAGACAAGCATAAGCTAAGAGAATTCAGCACCACCAAACCAGCTCTACAACAAATGCTAAAAGGAACTTCTCTAAGTGGGAAACACAAGAGAAGAAAAGGACCTACAAAAACAAACCCAAAACAACTAAGAAAATGGTCACAGGAACATACATATCGATAATTACCTTAAACGTGAATGGATTAAATGCTCCAACCAAAAGACACAGGCTTGCTGAATGGATACAAAAACAAGTCCCATACATATGTTGTCTACAAGAAACCCACTTCAGACCTAGGGACACATACAGACTGAAAGTGAGGGGATGGAAAAAGATATTCCATGCAAATCGAAATCAAAAGAAAGCTGGAGTAGCTATATTCATATCAGATAAAATAGACTTTAAAATAAAGAATGTTACAAGAGACAAGGAAGGACACTACATAATGATCAAGGGATCAATCCGAGAAGAAGATATAGCAATTACAAATATATATGCACCCAACAGAGGAGCACCTCAATACACAAGGCAACTGCTAAGAGCTATAAAAGAGGAAATCGGCAGTAACACAATAATAGTGGGGGACTTTAACACGTCACTTACAGCAATGGACAGATCATCCAAAATGAAAATACATAAGGAAACAGAAGCTTTAAATGACACAACAGTCAAGATAGATTTAATTGATATTTATAGGACATTCCATCCAAAAACAGCAGATTACACTTTCTTCTCAAGTGTGCACTGAACATTGTCCAGGATAGACCACATCTTGGGTCACAAATCAACCCTCAGTAAATTTAAGAAAATTGAAATCATATCAAACACATTTTCTGACCACAATGCTATGAGATTAGAAATCAATTACAGGGCAAAAAACGTAAAAAACACAAACACATGGAGGCTAAGCAATATATTACTAAATAACCAAGAGATCACTGAAGAAATCAAAGAGGACATCAAAAACTACCTAGAGACAAATGACAATGAAAACACGACGACCCAAAACCTATGGGACACAGCAAAAGCAGTTCTAAGAGAGAAGTTTATAGCTATACAAGCCTACCTCAAGAAACAAGAAAAATCTCAAGTAAACAATCTAACCTTACACCTAAGGGAACTAAAGAAAGAAGAACAAACAAAACACAAAGTTAGCAGAATGAAATCATAAAGATCAGAGCAGAAATAAATGAAATAGAAACAAAGAAAACAATAGCAAAGATCAATAAAACTAAAAGCTGGTTCTTTGAGAAGATAAACAAAATTGATAAACCATTAGCCAGACTCATCAAGAAAAAGAGGAAGAGGACTCAAATCAATAAAATTAGAAATGAAAAAGGAGAAGTTACAACAGACACCGCAGAAATACAAAGCATCCTAAGAGACTACTACAAGCAACGCTATGCCAATAAAATGGACAACCTGGAAGAAATGGACAAATTCTTAGAAAGGTATAACCTTCCAAGACTGAACGAGGAAACAGAAAATATGAACAGACCAATCACAAGTAATGAAATTGAAACTGTGATTAAAAATCTTCCAACAAACAAAAGTCCAGGACCAGATGGCTTCACAGGTGAACTCTATCAAACAACTAGAGAAGAGCTAACACCCATCCTTCTCAAACTCTCCCAAAAAATTGCACAGGAAGGAAAACTCCCAAACTCATTCTATGAGGCCACCATCATCCTGATACCAAAAACAGACAAAGACACTATAAAAAAAGAAAATTACAGACCAATATCACTGATGAATATAGATGCAAAAATCCTCAACAAAATACTAGCAAACACAATCCAACAACACATTAGAAGGATCATACACCACGATCTAGTGGGATTTATCCCAGGGATGCAAGGATTCTTCAGTATACTCAAATCAATCAATGTGATACACCATATTAACAAACTGAAGAATAAAAACCATATGATCATCTCAATAGATGCAGAAAAAGCTTTTGACAAAATTCAACACCCATTTACCATAAAAAGACTCCAGAAAGTGGGCATAGAGGGAACCTACCTCAACATAATAAAGGCCATATATGACAAACCCACAGCAAACATCATTCTCAATGGTGAAAAACTGAAAGCATTTCCTCTAAGGTCAGGAAAAAGACAAGGATGTCCACTTTCACCACTATTATTCAACATAGCTTTGGAAGTGCTAGCTACAGCAATCAGAGAAGAAAAAGAAATAAAAGGAATACGAATTGGAAAAGAAGAAGTAAAACTGTCATTCTTTGCAGATGACATGATACTATACATAGAGAACCTAAAGATGCCACCAGAAAACTACTAGAGCTAATCTATGAATTTGGTAAAGTAGCAGGATACAAAATTAATGCACAGAAATCTCTTGCATTCCTATATAATAATGATGAAAAATCTGAAAGAGAAATTATGGAAACACTCCCATTTACCATTGCAACAAAAAGAATAAAATACCTAGGAATAAACCTACCTAGGGAGACAAAAGACCTGTATGCAGAAAACTATAAGACACTGATGAAAGAAATTAAAGATGATACCAACAGATATACCATGTTCTTGGATTGGAAGAATCAATATTGTGAAAATGACTCTACTACCCAAAGCAATCTCAGATTCAATGCAATCCCTATCAAATTACCATTGGCATTTTTTATGGAACTAGAACAAATCATCTTAAAATTTGTATGGAGACAAAAAGACTCTGAATAGCAAAAGCAGTCTTGAGGGAAAAAAACAGAGCTGGAGGAATCAGACTCCTTGACTTCAGACTATACTACAAAGCTACAGTAATCAAGACAATATGGTACTGGGACAAAAACAGAAACACAGATCAATGGAACAAGATAGAAAGCCCAGAGATAAACCCATGGACCTATGGTCAACTAATCTATGACAAAGGAGGCAAGGACATACAATAGAGAAAAGACAGTCTCTTCAATACGTGGTGCTGGGAACACTGGACAGCTACGTGTAAAAGAATGAAAATAGAACACTCCCTAACACCATACACAAAAATAAACTCAAAATATATTAAAGACCTAAATGTAAGACCGGACACTATAAAACTCTTAGAGGAAAACATAGGAAGAACACTCTTTGACATAAATCACAGCAAGATCTTTTTTGATCCACCTCCTAGAGTAATGGAAATAAAAACAAAAATAAACAAATGGGACCTAATGAAACTTCAAAGCTTTTACACAGCTAAGGAAACCATAAACAAGGCAAAAAGACAACCCTCAAAATGGGAAAAAATATTTGCAAATGAATCAACAAAGGATTAATCTCCAAAATATATAAACATCTCATGCAGCTCAATATTAAAGAAACAAACAACCCAATCCAAGAATTGGCAGAAGACCTAAATAGACATTTCTCCAAAGAAGACATACAGATGGCCAAGAAGCACACGGAAAGCTGCTCAACATCACTAATTATTAGAGAAGTGCAATCAAAACTACAATGAGGTATCACCTCACACCTGTTAGAATGCACATCATCAGAAAATCTACAAACAACAATTGCTGGAGAGGGTGCGGAGAAAAGGGAACCCTCTTGCACTGTTGGTAGGAATGTAAATTGATACAGCCACTATGGAAAACAGTACGGAGGGTCCTTAAAAAACTAAAAATAGAATTACCATATGAGCCAGCAATCCCACTACTGGGTATATACCCAGAGAAAACCATAATTCAAAAAGACACATGCACCCCAATGTTTACTGCAGCACTATTTACAATAGCCAGGTCATGGAAGCAACCTAAATGCCCATCGACAGAGGAATGGATAAAGAAGTTGAGGTACATATATACAATGGAATATTACTCAGCCATAAAAAGGAACGAAATTGAGTCATTTGTTGAGATGTGGACGGATCTAGAAACTGTCATACAGAGTGAAGTCAGTCAGAAAGAGAAAAACAAATATCGTATATTAACGCATGTATGTGGAACCTAGAAAAGTGGTACAGATGAACCGGTTTGCAGGGCAGGAGTTGAGACCGAGATGTAGAGAACAAATGTATGGACACCAAGGGGTGAAAACCGTGGTGGGGTGGGAATGGTGGTGTGATGAATTGGGTGATTGGGATTGACATGTATACACTGATGTGTATAAAATTGATGACTAATAAGAACCTGCAGTATAAAAAAACAAACAAACCAAAAAAACAACTAATACTAAACTTTCTTTGGGTTATTTGTATGAAATATGTTAATATAAATGTTTCAGACATTACATAAAACTTCTAAAAATCTTAAATGTTCTGGTATAATGTTATAAGTCATAATTCTAGTTATTACTTTAAAATGTATATCTCAGAAATAACTAAATTTCTTTGTCAATTGCATTATTATGAACTTTCATCAAATCTTTAACTGTGGTCATTTTTTAGTCGTTTGTCATTTACAGACAGTTCTGGGTGTACTCTGATGCTTTTGCAAGTATGTTCCTATAAAAGGGTTTCATCTTCAAGGAATTCATGGAAAAGACTCTGACAAGTACAGGTTTCTGGTAACTGACTACACTGCTGAACTGAATGAATAAGCATTTTCAGAACTCTAACGGAAAACTGATGAATTCATAAAAGTGCTAACAGCAGATCAAGATGAAAAAAAATTAATTACATGGGACTGAGTGAACTGATGAGGATGATAACTTTTGTGACTTTCTGTTTGAATAAAAAAAAAATATCCCACAAGGACTCAGAGGCAAAAAATATACAAATCAATTTTCACTGCAAAGTAAAGGAGCTGTTACAGTGGAGGATTCCTGGACTGAATATCAATATTATGACATAGTATGAGTGTGTTTCGTGTTTGGTATTTGCAATCGTTGCTTTTGTTGTGGTCATCCATTTACAAGGCTTGGTGTCAGTCTATTTATCTCTTGTAAAAATAAAATACAGTGTGTGTGTGTGAGAGAAAAAAAAAAAAGAAGCCACCCAGAATTGGCCTAAAAATAAAGAAAGAAAGAAAGAGAACTTATGGTTACCAATGGGGAAAGGGGGGAGGGATAAATTAGGAGTTTGGGATTAACACATATACACTACTATATAAAATCGACAACCAACAAGGACCTACTGTGTAACACATGGAACTATACTCAATATCTTGTAATAACCTATAATGGAAAAGAACCTAAAAAAGAATATATATATATATATATATATATATATATATATATATAAAACTGAATCTCTTTGCTGTACAACTGAAATGAACACAACATTGTAAGTCAACTATATTTCACTAAAAAATTTTTAAAACACCTGAAAAAACAAATGGGTCACAGCAACATTCAGTGCAAAAGCAGCCTGTTATCGCAGTCAATCAAGAAATCTGACTCAAACTAAAAACAATCATAACAAGCAAGTTGATTCCCACCAGCTGCTACTATTACTACTGGGCCAAGGATTTCGTTACACACACACACACACACACACACACACACACACACACACAAATGATCTCCTCCTTACTCCTTTTCTCCTGTAATCTCGTTGCACAACACAGCATTCAGGAAGATCTTTCAAATATACGGTCAGATAGCACTTCCCTGCTTAAAATCCTCCACTGGCTTCCCACTGCCCCTAGGATAAAATACAAACACCCTCCCTTGACGCGCCGTGACCGGGCCCAGACCACCTGTTCCCCGCCTCCACCACTCACCCCTCGCTCACACAGTCCCGATACCACAGCCTTCTGGCTGCTTCACAGATATGCAGGGTCTGCTGCCTACTTCCAGGCTTTACACTGGTTGTGTCCGAGCCTAGGGCATCCTTCCCGGGCTTCTGTGAGGCTGCTCCCTCTCGTGAGTCAAGGCTCAGCTCGAACATTTCCTCCTCCGAGAGGTCTTCCCTCACCAGTTCCTGGCTGGTTGCCTTATCACCTTACCCTGTCTCCCTGTTGTTTGTCAGTGCTAAATCAGCCCTCACACAGATTGCTTTACTCGCCTGTTATTTTGTTCACCGGCGGCCCCCACGCGGATGCAGGCTACCCGAAGCAAGGGAACCTGCTGGGCTCGCCCATGCGAGTAGGCCTCTGCCCCAAGACCGACCGCTACCTCCTAAATGAAAAGCGCTTCAGCAATCTAACCATCTATCTAGGGCGTCGTACACAGTTATGTTTCATTCTTGTCCAAAAGAAGGAAGCATTCCACTCATCTACCTTTCAAAAGTCCAGATGCTGATCAAGTTTTGGGGCTTTGGGAATAAAAAGAACCATAAATCCTTCAAAATGACACAAAATGATGTAATTTTGGTCAGGATATAAAATTGTTTAAGATTGGGTTTAGAATTCCTTTTCTGAATAACTTACCTCTTTCTCCCTTTCATAGTCTTCTTTGTCATATTCTTCGTCTTCATTTTGCGTCTGCAGTGCCACACTGCCGAAGTCTAGTGACATGGTCCTCCTGCGGGAACAGAAAGATGTTTGGTTTCTAAATAGCCCAGAAAATCTCCCCAGACCAAACTACATAAGAGATGCCATACACAAAAAGACAGGAGCAGCTGGGGAGAAGATAGATGTAACTAACGTATGACAAATGGTTAGTATTCCAACTATAAAGAAAGTTCTTACAAATTAATCATGATTCACAGAAAATAGCTGTTATGACAGAAATTCATGAAAATGAGAAAATGCCCAAAGCTAATAAACCTACAACTAGACCTTTCTAGTGGTCTGGAAAGAATAACTCAAACAGTAAGATTTTTGTCCACACACAAAAATAAGATAATAATGATGAACCAGGAATATGCCAAAACATACAAATTTTAAGAATACGCTCAAAGTTTCTAATTTGATGTATTAAAGATGGCACAGGTAGCATCCTCCACAACTTGCTTCATCTTCTGAATATCACAAATCCAAACGTCATGTTTTTCAGAAAGAGAGCCACTAAATCCTGAGTTAATGATTGCTCCCCAAAAAACATTTACAATCCAGTAAACTCCACAGAGCACACACAACAAAAATATGTGTTAGGACGTTCCTGGTGGTGCAGTGGTTAAGAATCCGCCTGCCAATGCAGGGGACACAAGTTCAAGCCCTGGTCCAGGAATATCCCACATGCTGCTAAACAACTAAGCCCATGCGCCACAGCTACTGAGCCTGTGCTCTAGAGCCCACCAGCCACAACTACTGGGCCTGCATGCCACAACTACTGAAGCCCGTGCGCCTAGAGCCCGTGCTCTGCAACAAGAGAAGCCATCAGAATGAGAAGCCCGCGCACCACAACGAAGAGTAGCTCCCGCTCGCTGCAACTAGAGAAAGCCCTCACACAGTAACGAAGATCCAACACAGCCAAAAATAAATTTAAAATATATATATATATATGGATATGTGTTAAATGTCCTGCTCTTAAGCTTGATAAAACCAAGTTCTAGCAAAAAAATACTCAGGAAAAACAGAAGTGAAGGATGTGAAGCTATGACACTGTCCCAAAGCAGCAGCAAGACTTCCCTGGAGAATGGTCACTGCTGTGGCAGAAGCAGCAGCAGGAAATGGGTTTTCAAGTACTTACGGTCAAAAGACTGCTGATGATTTGAATTACACTTAGGGATCCTGACACTACACAGAAACTACCCAGAATTTCAAAACTCTGAACAATCCTGACAAAAAAATAGGCAAGCATCATCAATTACACAGCCTAATGCTGTCCTCTATTCAGCCCACTCTTGTGCATGCCAATGAAATGCACTTTGATGTGAGGCTGGGCCACAGATCATACACTCACTTTTCAGGCTCTAAAATGTCATTAAACTGGAAGTGGAATGAGAAGCATACACCTGGCAATCCAAACATATTTTACCATAAAGAACTTACCTCCCTCGTGTTGACAGTAGAGAACTAACATCACAAACTTTTATGTAAGCCAATAGCTCTATATCAAAAGATATTCCTCTTCATCAGCTCTAAGGTGCCCTTGATGGTATGACACAGTTCTGGTCTGTACCACTAAGAAAAAGATGTGGCCAATTAAATCATGACATATCATTAACTTTAAAATGCAGCCTCTGGGCTTCCCTGGTGGCGCAGTGGTTGAGAGTCCGCCTGCCGATGTAGGGAACACGGGTTCGTGCCCCGGTCCGGGAGGATCCCACATGCCGCGGAGCGGCTGGGCCCGTGAGCCATGGCCGCTGAGCCTGCGCGTCCAGAGCCTGTGCTCCGCAACCGGAGACGCCACAACAGTGAGAGGCCCGCGTACCGCTAAAAAAATAAATAAATATACTTGGGAGGTATGGCTGGTAACTTTAAAAAAAATAAAAAAATAAAAATAAAAAATAAAATGCAGCCTCTTTGTAGATGTTAAAATGTGAAAAGAAGGGAGCTCCCAGGCGGTCCAGTGGTTAGAACTTGGCGCTTTCACTGCCGTGACCTGGGTTCAATCCCTAGTCGGGGAATTAAGATCCTGCAAGCCACACGGAGCGGCAAAAAACAAAAGTGAAAAGAAAATGTGCACATTATAATAGATGAAATATGGTATTACAGATTAACACAAATATGAATTTCAATGCTGAAAATCCCCATAAGTTTTAGTTTGTTTTACAAGGACTGTTTCTCGGCCAAACTCTAATTTGCAGTCCACCTTCTTTATCCCTCCCCTCTCTGATCGCTCCCTACACCCAACCCATCCCTTTTAATTCTATGAATTCAGACTCCTCACATCAATGAAACCCTTCCAGCCTCTGCTTCTTAGACCAGACCTGCTCCTTTCTATTCTTGTGCCAGGGCTACATGGAGGAAGGGACACACGCACTCCTTCACTGAGAGGTGAAATAGAGAGGCTTGGGGACTCTAAACCTTGTCTCCACCCAGCAGCTACAAGAAACCTCCTGTATACCAGCATAAGATGGATACCTGAATATGGTAAAGAGCCTACAATGTAGCTGAAATGGTGAGGGAAAAACAGTAACACAAGCTCATGTCTCTAGGGTTTTTTCACTACTTCAAGTGAACATCAAGTCTATAGAATCTATAGATTATGAAAATACAAGCCCATGTAAATGCTTGCTCCTGAAAAGAAAGGCAATTAAGCTGGACCTTAAGGATATCCCTGAATTCTCCAGGCAGAAATAATCTTTCCTGCTTCTAATTCTTATGACATTTTCCACCTTTCCCTGAATTTTATAGTTAAAGCCAGAATAGGGAATTTGGGTTAATTTCCCTTTTATTAAGTAAAAGGAGGGAGGGTTGTTTTTTTTTCCCAACACTTCACCAATCTGCCATCCATCAATTCCTGTTGAATACTGAAAAAGAACATTAAGATTTATAAGAGCTTATTGCTAAATAGTTATTCTAAATAAAGAACTACTTTTTCTCAGATAGAGAATAATGAATTCTACAAGGTGTTTTCATTTTTTTTTAATAAAGTCTAGTTTTCTCTTTTTTTGGCTGCACAGCATGCAGGATCTTAGTTCCCAAACCAGGGATTGAAGCCAGGCCCTTAGCAGTGAAAGTGCGGAGTCTTAACCACTGGACCGCCAGGGAATTCCCTATTTTCATTTTTATGTGAAGAAAATGTAAAAGACAAAACTATCTTTTTTTTGAATGGCATTTTAAATCCAAACCATGTCATTAAAGAAGAAATCTGAAAATATCTGAAAGAACAAACTCTCTCCACTGGGAGGAAAGGGTACACATTAGCTTTCCTTCTGAAAAGTGCAAATTACCTGAGACCATAAGAAATTATTTTAGGCATTAAGGGAAATTTGATAAACTTACTGTGGCTTAAAAAACAAAGAGGGAGACTAAAAAGGTAATTAGTATTTAACTAAAATTTAAAATAAAAGCTAATGCTTTTCTTCTGCTTATTAATCGCTACTGATTACTGCTATCAGAGACTTTACTATAATATTCAGAACAATAAAACAGGCTGCTTAAATTTAAAAGAAAAAACTAGCAAGATAATAAACCCAGAAGCCATAAAGGAAAAACTTGACGGAAACTTATACACACATACAAAAAGAAACTGTATATGGCCAAAACAATCATTAGCAAGTCAAATATTATGTATAAAAAAAACATCATCAAAGGGTAAAATAATAATAAGAGACTTGCAAAACACAAGAGAAAGTCCCAATATACAATTCTCACAAAGAAATGAGAAAAAGACAACTCAATTTAAAATGGGCAACTGATACATTTCATTAAAAAAAAAAGAAATGCAAATGCTCAACGAACTTGAAAAGATGCTTAATCTCACAAAGAATTCAAAGCGCCATTTAAACAATGAAATATGATTTTCAACCACTAAATTAAAAAAAAACACATGATAATAGCTAGTGGTGGCTATTTTTTTTAATTATTTTATTTATTTCTGGCTGCATTGGGTCTTTGTTGCTGCATGCGGGCTTTTCTCTAGTTGCGGGCTACTCTTCGTTGTGGTGCGCGGGCTTACTGCTGTGGCTTCTCTTGTTGCGGAGCACTGGCTCTAGGCACACGGGCTTCAGTAGTTGTGGCATGCAAGCTCAGTAGTTGTGGCTCGTAGGCTCTAGAGCGCAGGCTCAGTAGTTGTGGCACAGGGGCTTAGTTGCTCCACGGCATGTGGGATCTTCCCGTACCAGGGCTCGAACCCGTGTCTCCTGCATTGGCAGCCGTATTCTTAACCACTGGGCCACCAGGGAAGCCCTAGTGGTGGCTATTTTATAGGAAACAGGCATCCTCATGAATTGCTGATGAAAGTATGAATTGGGAAAACCATCTTGAGAACTGTCAATATTAATATATTGAAAAAGAACATTTTCCCTAGTAAAAGTACTTTTGAATAAATTGGCAATACTGAGTCACTAGTAAAAATAATGAAATATCTCTATATATATTGACTATTTAAAAAATCAAGATGCAGAATAAGTGTACAGTATGCTTTTTTTTTTAATAGCAAGATGGTTAATACTTTCTTCCTAGATAGATAACTTTTTCTGAACCTACTTACAAGGCTATGTTCTGTCATATGACCCACTCATTACTCATTTTGTTGTCGCATTTTGTTGCCCTCCTTGCAATGAGAAAGACCAATGTGTGTTTAATTGGCCAAAACATTAGAAAGCAAAAGTAGCATTGTTTTTGCCTCATCTAATAGCCTATAAGCACTCTGGGGGCAGAATTTAAATGTATCTCCCCCACCCTTTGCACACACCAATATTTGTTGAATAAATATAATACATTCATGTTGCTCTCTACAGATTTATTATTTCAATAAAAATTTTACTGAGCACCTACTGTGGGCCAGGTTATAGCCTATATGTATCTAAGACATGCTACCAGCCATGGGAAGCTTACAGTCCCTTAGGGAAACAATGATATGAATTAATAGTTAAATGATACCTTGTAATACATTCTGTAATAGAGGAAAGTACAAAGTACAAATTAACTATGCTAAGAGGAAAATAAGGCTGAAAGAAGTTTCACAGAAAGACTTCAGAAACAGATCTTAAAGGATACAATGTGGCTGTTAAGTGGTTAAGAATGAGGGCACTCATTCAGACAACCTGGGCTCAGTTCTGGCTCTCCTGCTTAACAGCTGTGTAAACTTGCACAACTGTTTCCATTTCTTCATTAATAAAATGGGGGTAAAAAACAGTACCTGCACCAAAGATTGGTTACGAGGATTCACAAGACTAATGTACATGAAGCGCTTAGCACTGTGTACCAATCAATACATCTTAGTTCTGTTTTTATCATGACATGTTACTCATGAATAGAAGTCTGCCGGCTACCAAAGAGGTTAAAGGAATAAACAGCATTCAGTATATCTGAGAAAAGGTGAATATGCAGTGTGTGGGAAACTTTCCTTCAAATATTGCAATCTTTTCTAGGATGAAAATGCCACTTTCTTCAAGATGCCCTCCCCCCATGAAATTAGTCATTCTTTGGTACTTTCAGGCTATATTTCTTATACTTTTCTTATACCTTCAATTTCAGCCTCTCATTTAGTTGAGTGCATTCACATCTAGGAGGTGCATATAAATTGTCATGCATTGTGAAGGATAAGGTGAAATTCAGCTTAAATCACACTCAAGTTCATGACTGTAAGACAGAAAAGGCTAAGTGCCACAAAAGCGTCTTTAAGCGCCCTGAGAGTTAGGAAATTCTACTTACTTGCTTACATGCTAGCTTCCTTTCTAGAATGGAAATAGCCAGAGCACACTAGCCTGTTTCAGACTTGCAATACCAGGCTTAGGAAGCCTATTTATTCATTTAACAATTACTTGCCAAGCACTGTTCAAGATTACAAAGTTCATCAGGATTTGGTGAAGGGAAAGAAACACACATAAAAACAAAGGATGACAATAATCTGTGATCAGTGCTAAGGACAGCAGCTTGGACAAATACATTCAGGGTGCCCAGAGGATGCAGCAAGCAGGCAACCACAGGTTGAACGAAGATAAACCCAGGGCCCTACCAAGGAACTCCGTTTGGCGTCAACTATGGCACAGCAAACAGGTACCCAGGCTGCACGGAGCCCAGGAGGCCTGGGGCTGCTGGCTTGGGCTGCCAGCGTTACATGCACTCCGTCAACACACGTGTACAGAGCACCCACTGTGAGCCTGGCATGGCGCCAGGGTGACCACGGCGGGGGGCCCCGGGGTCGGGTCTCAGCGTTACCCTAGCGGCCTGGAGGAGGCGAAGAGGGCTTCCCAGACGTCACTTCTAAGTAGGATCTTGGGGTCTGGATGACACTTCAAAGTCAAAGGCGGAGCCCCGCCACCCGCAAGCAGTCCCCCACCGCGGGATTTGGGGAGGGGACGGGTCAGTCCTCCGGGAAGCCTCAGCCAGAATCCCAAGGACCCCGCACCTCCTCCTATCCCAGCCCCAAGCCCAGCCAAGAAGCGAAACTCACCGGAGGCCACGGATGCTGTCACCGCGGAGACACCCTAGCTCCCGCCGAAAGCCAACGTCTAGCAAACCCCTCACCCAGGCTCCAACCCGCTAGCTCCGTCCTAGTCACAACTGAACCCACGGAACCCCGAGGCCATTGAGGAGCAGCCGACTCCCTCAATCGCTGGTTAGAAGCGGGCCTGGTGGGCGGGGCCATGCCGGCTTGGGGCAGGGCGTAGAGGCGGAAGTCTCCGCCTTTCTCAAGCTAGGTTGAGAAGTCCTCCTGCAGTTGCAAATACTATACGGCTGTTTAAAAGCGGGCGCCAGAGGTGGCGGGAAGTTCCTCCTGTGTGCCCATTGGTGAATCCGTGAGCCAATTACGGAAGGGTTGACTCTAGAGGGGGAGGGCCTATCGATTGCATAGAGACACCCAAGCACCTGGCCTCCTGCCCTTTCCTAGGATGAACCGGTTTTGCCCGAACTCCTTGCCCCTCCCCTCACCACCTAGTGCAGTGACTCGTGCCCCCTGCGCTCTCCACTCCTAAATCCCAGTTCTCAGCTGCAGCACATTGAATCCCTCACTTTCCCCAACGAACCCACCTTGGAGGTTTTTGTATTTGCCCTTCTGATTCTCTAAGGTGCCTGCTTCCCCATCACCTTAACAGCCTTAGAGGTCGTTTCACTTTGTCTTCTTGCTTACTAGGTCCCGCCTTGTTTGAATGTGTTTCTTTAATTACTGATGAGATGACACATTCTCTGCATGTTTATTCACTACTTGAATTTCCTCGAGTGCGAATGTTCCTGTCACTCTGGTATATGTTAACCTGTCCTTTAGGACAGAACTGCTCAGTCTGCGGTAAAGTCAATTATTGTATCTACCTTCCTGGGGTAAAAGGGTTCCAGTGAATATCAAGGAGTTGGTAGTACATCCTCTTAACCCTTTCCCATATATATTACTATGGAGTAAAAGGGTTGTTAAAGGTTGTTCACAATCTGGCTAGCTTTCATTTGCTACCTCACCATCCCACCCCTACACTGACCCCTATAACCCCATCCACTAAGCATAAGGGTCTGGCACACATTAGATACTCAACCCAGAGCAACAGATGAGTGAAATCTCTGACCCAGCTGCCCTTGGTTCCCAGAGTGCTTTTGTTTTGCTCAAGCTATTTCTTTCACCTGTATTAATTGCCCCACTTAACTTCCCCAGCTACTCAGTCTTCAAGATAGATGAGCACCTCCTCTGAAGCCTTTCATGACACACACCTCCCTCCCTTGGTAGAAATGATCTTTCCCCCCTTTGGACACAGTGTACATGTCTTATTATAATCCTTGTTATCTACTATATAACTAGTTGCTATGTGAATGTTTCACTCAGTCCAACGTCAATATCTTAAGGCACTTACCTTGCTTTGTGGCCCTTGGTAGGCACTCAAAACAAACTTGATAAATGAGTAAATGAATGAACCAACAAATAAAATGAAAGCTCTTTGTGCCAGAAAAAGCAAATAAAAAGCATTCAGGTAAACGGCAGTTGTTGAAATCTGAGCCAAGGTGTCTGTTAGTGAGAACTAGGCTTATGGGCTTTCCACGTCTCATGGCAGCCCATCAGCAAGCTGCGAGTAGCGTCCTGTGCTAAGGGTTAAGATGAAATGCTGCAGCAAGAATGCTAAATGATCGCTGCCCACAAACGACTGTTTATTAGAGAGATGAAAGAAAAAAGAAAAGATGTTAAGGCAGGAAAGCACATGAGGAGACAGTGTTTATAACCCCTTACATAGTGCTTTAGACGTGGGTAAGTTTTTTCACAGACACTAGCTCACTTTTCCTCACAACAACCCTGTGAGGGGCTAGTACCGGTATTAGGATCCCATTTTACAGTGTAAGAAACTGATGAATAAATAATAATAATAAAAGTGTCCAAGGGTACACAGTTAATGTGAGACAGAGACAGAATTTTGAACCCAGCTCCTTTATCTCTAAATCCAGAGCTCATCACTATATATAAAATATAAGTGAGACTTAAGCACCTAAGTCACAAAAAAATAGAATAAATCAAAATAAAAAATAAATCAGAGCCCCTTGCCTTTTTTAAAAATGGATTTGAGTGGAGTTATGGACATATTATAATCAATGAAAATTTCTTGACTGCCTATCGTGTTTAATTCCTGCTCTAGGTGCTTGATATATAAAGTGAGAGGCAGGACCCCTGCCAGCGAGGCACCCACACTCTGAGGTGCAAGATGCTTACATAAAAAGAGAAATGATAACACACAAAAAAGTAGTTTACTACATGCAATATGAGTAGATAGTAATAATTCTGGGGAAAAGTGAACATGTAAGGAAGGATCTCTCAGGGAAAGTTCCTGGAAAAAGAGGAAGAGTCAACAGGCAGGTTGATTAGCAAGAGTGATTGCAATATGAAGCAAAAGTAAAGGATTCTTGTATTTAGAGATAAGATTGGAGAAGTAGGCTGGGACAAGATAGCCAATAGAAGAGCTTGAAGCCTGGAGGGATGGGAAAGGCGTGCTACACAGGTAAGGTATGGAAACGCACAAGGAATGAACTTACATCCAGAGAAACACAAGCACACAGAGGCATCCTGGGGTAATAAAGACAAATGCGGAAAGAGAGGGAAAAACTGCCAAAGACGTTGAAGGCTGGAAAGATTATTTGTAGAATGTTGGGTCAATGTTTATCCTGCATTTTTGACACATCTGTGAGCTGGGAGGGGCTATCTCTACCAGACTCATTTACATTTCAAGGGGAAATGCCTGTTGTTGAGATGTGGTCCCTCCCATTCAGATCATTTATAAAGGTGCAGCTAAGCCCTCATTCCTTCCTTTTCCTACCTTCTCTTTGGTGTCAGAGCTATCAGGTCAAAGCAATGCCATCCTGTAATAAGGAGTGCTATCCTCAAAAAAGCACTGAACTTAAAGAAGATCTGAGTTCAAGTTCCAGCTCTCCTACCTACTAGCTTTTGTCCACAATTTATTTAATCCTTCTGTGGAGCAAAGTCTTATTTGAAAATAGGAGTGATAATAACTGCTTTGCAGGATTGTAAAAAGGATGAAATAAGATTGTGTGAAAGAGCTTTAAAAATGTAGAAACACTATTTAACAGTGTTATTTGAGGAATATCAAACCATTATTTGTTGTATATTCAATAGTATTTTTTGAGCATCTAGTTTGTACCAAGCACTGTTCTAGGGGCTTAATAATGACATAAAGTGTCAAAATGCCTTCCCTGATTAAGCTACTTATCACAGAATCTACACCTGCCCTCAGCCACTATGACCTCACCACCATCACCTCCCCACCACTCAAAGACCTGGCCATACCTGATTGGGTCAAAAGTGAGCACCAGACCCAAGCTGCACCAATCATATTCCCTTCCCAGATAACAGAAATGACTCCATGAAACTGGGTCAAGTGGTAACCCTACAGAAGCAGATTTTTATTACATTTTCTGTATTTTATGGGAAATATGCTTCTTCCATAGCTGTGTCATGTATATGGTGGAACACAGATGACGATCATGAACTTCTGCCACTCAGAGCCATGGATCTGCCCGGTTCCTGTGCTTTATGAAGCCTGACAGTTCATCTTTTCCTTGGTTCTGTGATAATCTGAACTTTAAAACATCTTTTTACTTGAATAAGCTTGTAAGGGGTGGAATAGCGTTCCCCCAAATTTCATGTCCACCCAGAACTCAGAATGTGACTTTATTTGGAAATAGAGTCTTTGCAAATGTAATTAGTTAATATGAGGTCATATTGGATGAGGATGGGCTCTAAATCTAATGACTGGTGTCCTTAAAAGAAGAGGAAAGGACACAGAAAGACATGCAAGGAGAAGACAGCCACGTGGAGACAGAGGAACAAACTGGAGTTACATTGCTACAAGCCAAGGAACATCCAGGGCCACCAGAAACTGGCAAGGGATTCTTCCCTGGAGCATTCTGAGGAAGCATGGTCCTATCAACTCGTTATTTTCAGACTTCTAGCCTCCAGAACTGTGAGAGAATAAAATTCTGCTGTTTTAAGCTAGTTTGTGGTACTTTGTTGAGGCAGCCCTAGGAAATTAATACAGGTGGGTTTCCGTTCTTCGCAACCAAATGTTTATGACTAAGATGCATTTGTGACAGATTATATTTGAAAAGTCTAGACCAGTGATTCTCCAAACATGATCCATGGCCTACTGATGGACCTTAAGGATATTCCTGATGGGTCATTACATGACACAAACACACAAGTCGTTTCTCCAGTTATCATGGGAAAATAACTTGCAATTTTATAGGTTTTTATTTTTACATACAGCTAAGGTTTACCTAATAGGAATCTACCAAGTAAGATGTTAGGGGCTACTAATGTTTAGAATTTGTAAATTAAAGTTAGCATGTTATTTAAGTTTACGAAGAAGGATTATTCATCATTTCTATGTGCAACATTGTAAAGTTCCTGCTCATGCACACTTGAAGATAACTGAAATTCCCACTTTTGGGAGAGAGATGTTAATAGCACCATTCCCAGGAAGTCATGGTTTTTAAGACGTGTTATTCCTGCTTCTTAATTATAAACCAGCTTTGCTTGGCACCATTGATACCAATTAAGTTTGTTGTGAGTTTGGTTAACCTAACTGCACATAGTGTTAACTGCTTTAATATATGAATTTACACTTTTCCTATAACGACTTTAATATCCAAGTTGAGGTTCAATTTTTGTCACTAGTAATCTATTACTAAAGTCAATTTATAATTCCTCTGAACTTTGCTTATGCTTTATTGAAATGTGTTGGCTATTAATTTATTCTATTTAAGTAACTAACAATGTATTATCAAGGCAAGTGATAAAATTACTCATTTTTTGAAAAATGTATAGGGCAGTATTTTGGAATATAAAATCATAGGAACAGTATCATATTCCTCCCCTAAAAGTGAGTAAACAATTCCTGTTGTTCCTCTCTAGTTCTTTATCGTCACTGCGTCATATTTTTCACGACAAGAAAAAGAAGGAGTTGGGGGATGAAAGGTATGTGGGACAATAGTCTTTTTGCCTCTTCAATGCTCTCCGGCCAAAAGTGTGAGAGCCAATTGCCTGGATTTAATGCTTACGAGTTTCCATAGCATCAAGGTTTTTAATCAGAAAACCAGTAAAAGCTATTAGAAAAGTGATGATGACCGTTTGATAAAGATCCAAAGCTGCAAAAATTATATTTGAACATGGAATGCAGACCCTCCCAGATGCCACACTCTGCTTCTGCTTCTTGAAACAGTAGATTAAAAAGGAAAGAAAGAAGTACCAAGACAAGATTATAAAACTGGTGTGTACTTTATATGCTTACATAACATGTTCAATGGATATTAACAAAATACAACATAATGATACCATTTATAAGAAATTATAGGATTTATTTAAAATGTTAATGTATTTGAACACTTAGATATTATTGTCCAGTAATGGGATACATGTTTAAAGTTATTTGATATTCTTCTATCTTTGGTCAGGTTCCCAGAAGTGAACTTTGGGATGAAAATGAGTGCAAATGATTTACTAAGGAAGGGCTTCCCTGAGCAAGCTGTTAGGGAGTGAGGAAGCTGGACAGGGAAGGGGAAGAAGCCAGGCAGGGATATGTTTTCAGGAGAAGTGCTGGCCCCAACTTGACCCTACAGGGAGCTCCGGAGCGTAATCAGGATGGGGCAATTTGAGCCTTCCTGTTCCTGCACCAGGGAAGGGGAAGAGGAAGTCCATGGGCACTTCTGGCTCTTGGTAACCCAAAGCAGCTCCCCTAGCCTGAGGTTGTCCTTAGAATCAACAGTCACCTGTGCAGGGAGTTAGGAGCAAAACACACAGAATTGGCTGAGCGGATCTGAGGGGGTCTGTACAGAGCTGACCGTCTATGTTTGCCACCCTTTGATCTTATCAATGTACCTTTGGAGATGCCATCAAACATTTACATTTGAGTAGGTAATGAAGGTGTTCTCATGCAGCTCAGCCACATGGCCCCTCCTAGTGCTAGAAGGATGGGACCTGGGACTGCGAAGATGAGCCAACCACCATGTTCGGTGGATTTAGTAGATCGGTGATTCTGCCAGGGGTTAAAGTGGCAATCTTCTTAAAATCTCTTGCCATATCTAACTTTTACCTCCCAACTTGTTTGAACTTAAACTTTTTATTTTCAGAAAATTGTAGATTCACATGTGATTGCAAGAAATAACACAGGGACATCTCCTGTGAGCTTTACCCAGCTTCCACCAATGATAACACCTCACAAAACCGTAGTACAGTAACACGACCAAGATATCCACATTGATACAGTCAAGATTCAAAACAATTCAATCACACAAGGATCCCTCATGTTGCTCTTCTACAACTGTACTCACGTCCCTCTCTCCTACTGACTCCTTCCTTAATCTGTTCTCCATTTCAATAATTTTATAGAAACAACATTTCAAGAATGTTATATAACTGTAGTTTTATGGTATATAACCTTTTGGGATTAGCTTGTTTTTGCTCTGCATATTCTCTGAAGATCATCTAAGTGGTTGTATCAGCATCTCATCATCCCATTCTTTTTTACTGCTGAGTAGTAGTCCATGGTACGGATGTACCACAGTTTGTATAACATTCACACACCGAAGGAACATTGAAGACTTTTCCAGTTTTAGGTCATTACAAACAGCGCTACTATAAACACTCCTGTACAAGTTTTTGTGTGAACGTAAGTTTTAAGTTCTCTGTGATCAATGCACGGGAATACAATTGTTGGGTTGAATGTTTACAGTTGCATGTTTACTTTTTTAATAAACTACCAAACTGCTTTTCGGACTGGCTCCACTATTTTACAGTCTCCCCAGGAATGTATGTGTGATCTACTTTCTTCTCATCCTAGCCAACATTTAGTGTTGTCATTATTTTTCATTTACTCGTTCTGTTATGTGTGTAGTAATAGCTGATTGTGGTTTTAATTTGCATTTCCCTACTGGCTAATGATGTTGAATATATTTTCACCTGCTTTTTGCCATCTGTATACCTTCAGTGAAATGTCTATGCATGTTTTTTGCCCATTTTCTAAGTCGAATTTTTATGTTGAGTTTTAAGAGCTTTTTATTTATTCTAGACATTTGGTGTGCAAATATTTCCTCCCAGTCCACAGCTTGTCCTTCATCCTCTTATCAGAGCTTTCACAGATCAAAAATTTGTATTTTTTTCTCTCTCTCTCTCTCTTTTTTTTTTTTTTTTGGCTTGTACCCCAACCAGGGATTGAACCCAGGCCCTCAGAAGTGAGAGTGCAAAGTCCTAACCACTGGACCACCAGGAATTCCCAAAAATGTGTACTTTTGATGAAGTACAACATACCAGTTTTTCCTTTAACAGATCATGTCTAAGGACTCTTTGCCTTGCCTTATATCCTAAAGACTTTCCTCTATGTTGTTCTTTCCTAAAAGTTATCACAGTTTTACATTTCACACTTAAGTCCATAATCCATTTGAGCTAATGTTTACATAAAGTGTGAGGTTCATTCTTTTGCCTACAGATGTATCGCTGCTCCAGCATCATTTGCTGAAAGGCTATCCTTCGTCCACTGAGCACAATGCCCCTTAGCCTCCTCCCAGTGGAGTCCCCAGGGCTGGTTAAGTGCCTCCTCTGTAGGCCACAGCTCCTAAAAGGCAGCCCTTTCACACAGCTCTCCCACCAGATTCTGTTACTGCTCCCTCCCCTACTCCTTCACTGGTTGAAGACCACTGCATCCTCCCTTGTGGCTTCTCCATACTTCGCCCACACCTTTGTCAATAGTCCCTTTATCAAACTCTCCTCTAGTCACCTAATTTAAGTGAGCCAGCTGTTTCCTGTCAGGACCCTGATACATCCTACAGACGATAAATTTTCCAAATCCCAAACAACAGACATATACTGTCAGTCATCACAAAGCAATAACCATTTATTTTTTTTAAGTTGTTTACAGGTATTTATATGCAAATGGATTTCCACCTTAAGACAGATGAAGATAAGGATGTGACATTAAAAGAGCATGCAGGCAAACACTTCTTTTGTTGTTTCCCTTTAACTGTGCCCGTTGTTGCAAGTGTGGTGTTTGCTCATCCAACTACCACACCGTTACAGTCAAACACTGACCATCTATGTGTCCTGCTCACGCCAGCTATACTCTTTGCATCATCTTCTATCAAGAACTTCTTCTGGCCACCCAGTTATCACTCTGCTCAACCAGAATGAGACCACAGCCCTGCTCTGTCTCTGTTAAGATAATAAGATCACCCATAGACTTCGCTGATTTACACCCATGCTCATCCCCTTTACGAGGACAAATAATCAAGAACTACAGTGTATGCAAAATTGAGGAAACATACATTATTTCCTAGTTGTATAAAAGGAAACAAACCTATCTAAGAAGCCAATGGCAGTAAAAGTAAATTAAAAGCATAAACCTTCACATAAAAATACTAGAGTTCAGTGTGCTTGGTTTCTGATGATTTCTCTGTGAAAGAAGTTTCTCTCGTTTTACTTAAAACTTAGCAAACGTTTCACAATTACAAAGATTAAGTTGTATCTACACATCCAAAGTGAAGTGGAATTAAGGCAATTGTCCAGATAACTCAAGATAAAAAAAAATAAACACAAAAAACTCTAAAATAATGGCCATATCTCTATATGCAAAGGCAGGTAGAGGGCTGAGACCGAAGCCGTTTTCTGCCACTCAAAATAACCAAATCTACTTCTACTACCATCACTTATATTTTTCCAAAGTTTCAGTGCTTTTGACTGAAAGCCTCCAGATCTCTGCTATCTGAATGATGATCTCAATGAGCACAGACACAGACTAAAGGAAAAAGTTGCAGTTTCAAGCTTAATTATACAGACTGGGTATCAACACTGACCCCTAATAAATGAAAAATCTGCCTTTTATAAATTCATATTATGTTAGGGCTGAAATGGACCTATGAATTCACCTAGCCCAGCTCCCTCATTTTATAGACAAGGAAACTGGAGTCCAGACAGGTTCAGCAAGTTGCTCAAGGTCACAATGAGGCCCAGTCCAGTGCTTTTGCTTACACAACGCTTCATTACATCGTTGGTTTACCAAGTGTGCCTGCATGTGTCAAACCTCTCCAATTGTTTCATTCAGTGTTTTCTCCCTGGTACATTCTGCCTGGTCATATCTAGAAAAGGTGCTAAGGATACATGTAGATGAGGGCCTATGATTCAGTCACCACCAATCAAGGGGATATTTCCCCATACTTTAAAATAAATTCGGTGCTTTAAATAAGAATGGAACCAATTTGGAGACTGAATATGAAGAACACTGGTTTGTTTGCCATCTTTTAAATCCATGCACTCATGAGCTCTTTTTTGGGGGGAAGGGTGAGGGGGAGAGGCAAGGAGGGAGAAATACAATGAAATCAGAAATGACATAGATTTGGCTTCTTTAGTTTGTCATATGTTGCATACAAACAGTCCAAATAGCAAAGATTGAGAAATACTAGGACAAAACATTTGGGCTCCAGCCCTTTAAACAGCAAATGGGACAGACCAATGAAACCGACCAATGCTTTCAGTGGCCCTTGATTTGATTCCACTGGTATAGACACAGTCCAAATTCAATGTCAAATTTATTTTAACACTGAGGTGAAAGTGTTACCAAACAGAAAATGTAGTAAAGTCAATAACTATTAAGCAAATGGCTTCTTATTTTTATAACAAGGAAAAACTTTTTTGGCAAATGTTTTTATAGTTATAGAATATGAAGACATTTAGAACTAATCTCCCCAATATGAAAATGTCCCCAAATTATCAAGTTGAAAGGCACATACCACTGCCCCAGCAGTTCATTCAAGTTGTCTTCAGCACGTGAAATTTTAATTGTGCTTTTTTTAGCTTGTTATCAATGCAATATGGCCTTAAAAAGTGACATCCGTGCATATGTATACTTTCTTTTCAAAGGGACCCATCCTCTTCCCCTTTTCTGATTTTCACTTTCTGAAGATCAATTTTTGTTAGTTCTTTGTTTTATAAAGGACTTAGTCCACGATGGTCTCAGAAAGATACGCTTCGCAGTTTGTGCTCTAATTTATCTAGAAACCAAGTGTGAATTATTTTTGTGTCCTAATACAAAATGGACTTTCCTGAAGTATCAGTGTGATGGTACTTCCATACTGTCATTTGTTGGAATGCAAAAGTACTGGATTATTATCTTTTCTCACTGGTTGTTTAAGGCTTACTTCGCTTCCAGAAGAGATGATTGGCAAACTATTATCCATGTGGTATCTGATAAGGTGGCCAACATTATCAAATACATGATCCTTGGTCCTCACCTTGAAAAGGAAATACAAATGTATTTAGGTTAAATGATAATGGTTCTCCTGAAAGGCATAAACAATCATAGGGTAAAAACAGACATATCCTTGAATGAGGTAACTGCTGAATAAAGAAAAATAAAGATACTTTTCAATTCTGGATCCCTTAGTAAACAATTTTCTCATTCCCAATTGCATTTTTGTTTAATTTATTTTTTGTTAAGATTTTTTTTCGTTTGATGTGGACCATTTTTAAAGTCTTTATTGAATTTGTTACAATATTGCTTTTGTTTTATATTTCCTCTTTTTTTTTTTTTTTGGCCCCGAGGCATGTGGAATCTTAGCTCTCTGACCAGGGATCGAACCCACACCTGCCTGCATTGGAAGGCAAGGTCTTAACCACTGGACCACCAGGAAAGTCCCCCCAGTTACAGTTTATTGGAGTATAATTGCTTTACAATGGTGCGTTAGTTTCTGCTGTATAACAAAGTGAATCAGTTATATATATACATGTATCCCCATATCTCCCTCTTGTGTCTCCCTCCCACCCTCCCTATCCCACACCTCTAGGTGGTCACAGAGCACCGATCTGATCTCCCTGTGCTATGCGGCTGCTTTCCACTAGCTATTTTACATTTGGTAGTGTATATATATCCATGCCACTCTCTCACTTCGTTCCAGCTTACCCTTCCCCCTCCCCATGTCCTCAAGTCCATTCTCTGTGTCTGCATCTTTATTCCTGTCCGAGGTTCTTCAGAACCATTTTTTTTTTTAGATTCCATATATATGTGCTATCATATGGTATTTGTTTTTCTCTTTCTGACTTACTTCACTCTATATGACAGTCTTTAGGTCCATCTACCTCACTACAAATAACTCAGTTTCGTTTCTTTTTATGGCAGAGTAATATTCCACTGTATATATCTGCCACATCTTCTGTATCTTATCCATTCATCTGTCGATGGACACTTAGGTTGCTTCCATGTCCTGGCTATTGTAAATAGAGCTCCAATGAACACTATGGTACATGACTCTTTTTAAATTATGGTTTTCTCAGGATATATGCCCAGTAGTGGAATTGCTGGGTCGTATGGTACTTCTAGTTTCAGTTTTTTAAGGCCTCCATACTGTTCTGCATAGTGGCTGTATAAATTTACATTCCCACCAATAGTGCAAGATGGTTCCCTTTTCTCCACACCCTCTCCAGCATTTATTGTTTGTAGATCTTTTGATGATGGCCATTCTGACCGGTGTGAGATGATATCTCATTGTAGTTTTGATTTGCATTTCTCTAACGATTAGTGATGTTGAACATCCTTACGTGTGTTTGTTGGCAATCTGTATATCTTCTTCGGAGAATGTCTATTTAGGTCTTCTGCCCATTTTTGGAGTGGGTTGTTTGTTTTTTTTGATATTGAGCTGCATGAGCTGCTTGTATATTTTGGAGATTATCCTTTGTCAATTGCTTCATTTGCAAATATTTTCTCCCATTCTGAAGGTTGTCTTTTCGTGTTGTTTATGGTTTCCTTTGCTATGCAAAAGCTTTTAAATTTCTTAGGTCCCATTTGTTTATTTTTGTTTTTATTTCCATTTATCTAGGAGGTGGGTCAGAAATGATCTTGCTGTGTTTTATGTCATAGAGTGTTATAGAGTGTTCATAGAGAGTCATAGAGTGTTCTGCCTATGTGTTCCTCTAAGAGTTTTATAAGTGTCCGGCCATTTAGGTCTTTAATCCATTTTGAGTTTATTTTTGTGTACGGTGTTAGGGAGTGTTCTAATTTCATTATTTTGCATGTAGCTGTCCAGTTTTCCCAGCACCACTTATTGAAGAGGTTGTCTTTTCTCCTTTGTATATTCTTGCCTCTTTTATCAAAGATAAGGTGACCATATGTGCATGGGTTTATCTCTGGGCTTTCTATCCTGTTCCATTGATCTATATTTCTTTTTTTGTGCCAGTACCATACTGTCTTGATTACTGTAACTCTGTAGTATAGTCTGAAGTCAAGAAGCCTGATTCCTCCAGCTCCGTTTTTCTTTCTTAAGATTGCTTTGGCTATTGGGGGTCTTTTGTGTTTCCATACAAATTGTGAAATTTTTTGTTCTAGTTCTGTGAAAAATGCCATTGGTAGATTGAGAAAGACCGCCGTGAATCCATAGATTGCTTTCAGTAGTATAGTCATTTTCACAATGTTGATTCTTCCAATCCAAGAACATGGTATACCTCTCCATCTGTTTGTATCATCTTTAATTTCTTTCATCAGTGTCTTATAGTTTTCTGCATACAGGTCTCTTGTCTCCTTTGGTAGGTTTATTCCTAGGTATTTTATTCTTTTTGCTGCAATGGTACATGGGAGTGTTTCCTTAATTTCTCTTCCTGATTTTTCATCATTAGTGTATAGGGATGCAAGAGATTTCTGTGCATTAATTTTGTATCCTGCTACTCTACTGAATTCATTGATTAGATCTAGTGGTTTTCTGGTAGAATCTTTAGGACTCTCTATGCATAGTGTCATGTCATCTGCAAACAGTGACAGTTTTACTTCTTCTTTTCTGATTTGGATTCCTTTCATTTCTTTTTCTTTGATTGCTGTGGCTAAACCTTCCAAAACTATGTTGAATAATAGTGGTGAGAGTGGACAAACTTGTCTTGTTCCTGATCTTAGAGGAAATGGTTTGTTTTTCACCATTGAGAATGATGTTGGCTGTGGGTTTATCATGTCTGCTTTCATTATGTTGAGGTAAGTTCCCCCTATGCCTACTCTCTAGAAGGTTTTTATCATAAATAGGAGTTGAATTTTGTCAAAAGCTTTTTCTGCATCTGAGATGATCATATGGTTTTTATCCTTCAATTTGTTAATATGGTTTATAACATTGATTGATTTGTGTATATTGAAGAATCCTTGCATCTCTGGGATAAATCCCACTTGATCGTGGTGTATGATCCTTTTAATGTGCTATTGGATTCTGTTTGCTAGTATTTTGTTGAGGATTTTTGCATCTATGTTCATCAGTGATATTGGTCTGTAGTTTTCTTTTTCTGTGACATCTTTGTCTGATTTTGGTATCAGGGTGATGGTGGCCTCGTAGAATGAGTTTGGGAGTGCTCCTCCCTCTGCAACTTTTTGGAAGAGTTCGAGAAGGATAGGTGCTAGCTCTTCTCTAAATGTTTGATAGAATTCACCTGTGAAGCCCTCTGGTCCTGGGCTTTTGTTTGTTGGAAGATTTTTAATCACAGTCTCAATTTCAGTGCTTGTGATTGGTCTGTTTATATTTTCTATTTCTTCCTGGTTCAGTCTCAGAAGGTTGTGCTTTTCTAAGAATTTGTTCATTTCTTCCAGGTTGTCCATTTTATTGGCATAGAGTTGCTTGTAGTAATCTCTCACGATCCTTTGTATTTCTGAAGTGTCAATTGTTACTTCTCCTTTTTATTTCTAATTCTATTGATTTGAGTGTTCTTCCTTTTTTTCTTGATGAGTCTGGCTAATGCTTTATCAATTCTGTTTATATTCTCAAAGAACCAGCTTTTAGTTTTATTGATCTTTGCTATCATTTCCTTAATTTCTTTTTCATTTATTTCTGATCTGATATTTATGATTTCTTTCCTTCTGCTAACTTTGGAGGTTTTTTTGTTCTTCTTTCTTTAATTACTTTAGGTGTAAGATTAGGTTGTTTATTTGAGATGTTTCTTTTTCCTTGAGGTAGGTTGTATTGCTATAAAATTCCCTCTTAGAACTGCTTTTGCTGCATCGCATAGGTTTTGGGTCATTGCGTTTTCACTGTCATTTGTTTCTAGGTATTTGTTTATTTCCTCTTTGATTTCTTCAGTGATCTCTTGGTTATTTAGTAGTGTATTGTTTAGCCTCCATGTGTTTGCATTTTTTACAGATTTTTTTCCTGTAATTGATATCTAGTCTCATAGCGGTGTGGTCACAGAAGATACCTGATACGGTTTCAATTTTCTTAAATGTACTGTGGCTTGATTTGTGACCCTAGATATGATCTATCCTGGAGAATGTTCCATGAGCACTTGAGAAGAAAGTGTATTCTGTTGTTTTTGGATGGAATGACCTATAAATATCAATTAAGTCCATCTTGTTTAAAATATCATTTAAAACTTATGTTTCCTTATTTATATTCATTTTGTATGAACTGCCCATTGGTGAAAGTGGGGTGTTAAAGTCCCCTACTATGACTATGTTACTGTCGATTTCCCCTTTTATGGCTGTTAGCATTTGCCTTATGTATTGAGGTGCTCCTATGTTGGGTGCATAAGTATTTACAATTGTTGTATCTTCATCTTGGATTGATCCCTTGATCATTATGTAGTGTCCTTCTTTGTCTCTTGTAATAGTCTTTATTTTAAAGTCTATTTTGTTTGATAGGAGAAATGCTACTCCAGCTTTCTTATGATTTACATTTGCATGGAATATCTTTTTCTATCCCCTCACTTTCAATCTGTATGTGTCCCTAGGTCTGAAGTGGGTCTCTTGTAGACAGCAAATATTGTTTTTTTATCCATTCAGCCAGTCTATGTCTTTTGGTTGGAGCATTTAATCCATTTACATTTAAGGTAATTATCAATATGTATGTTCCTATTATCATTTTCTTCATTGTTTTGGGTTTGTTATTGTAGGTCTTTTCCTTCTCTTGTGTCTCCTGCCTAGAGAAGTTCCTTTAGCATTTGTTGTAAAGCTGGTTTGGTGGTGCTGAACTATCTTAGCTTTCACTTGTCTGTAAAGGTTTTAATTTCTCCATTGAATCTGAATGAGATCCTTGCTGGGTAGAGTAATCTTGGTTGTAGGTTTTTCCCTTTCATCACTTTAAATATGTCCTGCCACTCCCTTCTGGTTTGCAGAATGTCTGCTGAAAGATCAGCTGTTAACATTATGGGGATTCCCTTGTATGTTATTTGTTGCTTTTCCCTTTCTTTCAATATTTTTTCTTTGTATTTAATTTTTGATAGTTTGATTAATATGTGTCTTGGCATGTTTCTCCTTGGATTTATCCTGTATGGGACTCTCTGTGCTTCCTGGACTTGATTGACTATTTCCTTTCCCATATTAGGGAAGTTTTCAACTGTAATCTCTTCAAATATTTTCTTAGTCCCTTTCTTTTCTTTTCTTCTGGGACCCCTATAATTCGAATATTGGTGCAGTTAATGTTGTCCCAGAGGTCTCTGAGACTGTACTCAATTCGTTTCATTCTTTTTTCTTTATTCTGCTCTGCGGTAGTTGTTTGCATTATTTTATCTTCCAGGTCATTTATCCATTCATCTGCCTCAGTTATTCTGCTATTGATTCCTCCTAGAGAATCGTTAATTTCATTTATTGTGTTGTTCATCATTGTTTGTTTGCTCTTTAGTTCTTCTAAGTCCTTATTTAACCACTCTTATAGTTTCTCAATTCTATTTCCAAGATTTTGGATCATCTTTACTTTTACTATCATTACTCTGAATTCTTTTACAGGTAGACTGCCTATTTCCTCTTCATTTGTTAGGTCTGGTGGTTTTTACCCTGCTCCTTCATCTGTTGTGTGTTTCCCTGTCTTCTCATTTTGCTTAACTTACTGTGTTTGCAGTCTCCTTTTCACAGGCTGTAGGTTCATAGTTCCCATTTTTGGTGTCTGCCCCCAGTGGGTAAAGCTGGTTCAGTGGGTTGTGTAGGCTTCCTGGTGGACAAGACTGCTGCCTGTGTTCTGGTGGATGAGGCTGGATCTTGTCTTTCTGGTGGGCAGGACCACGTCCGGTGGTGTGTTTTGGGGTGTCTGAGAACGTAGTATGATTTTAGGCAGTCTCTCTGCTAATGGGTGGAGTTGTGTTCCTGTCTTGCTAGTTGTTTGGCATGTGGTGTCCAGCACCGGAGCTTGCTGGTCGTTCAGTGGAGCTGGGTCTTAGCTTTGAGACGGAGAGCTGTGGGAGAGCTCCACCAATTGATATTACGTGGGGCCAGGAGGTCTCTGGTGGACCAATGTCCTGAACTTGGCTCCCCCACCTCAGAGGCTCAGGCCTGATACCTGGCCAGAGCACCAAGACCCTGTCAGCCACAAGGCTCAGAAGAAAAGAGAGAAAAAAGAAAGAAAGAAAATAAATAAATAAATAAAAATTTTAAAATAAAAAATAAATTTTATTAAAATAAAAAAACTAAAAAGTAATTAAAAAAATAAAAATAAATTTAAAAAAAAGAAAGAAGAGAGCAACCAAACTAACAAACAAATCCACCAATGATAACAAGTGTTAAAAACTATACTAAAAAAAAAAAAAAATGGACAGACAGAACCCTAGGAGAAATGGTAAAAGCAAACCTATACGGACAAAATCACACAAAGAAGAATAAACATTCACACTCACAAAAAGAGAATAAGGAAAAATATATATATATATATACATATATATATATATACATATATCTATATTAAAAAGAAAGGAAGAGAGCCACCAAATCAATAAACAAATCTACCAATGATAATAAGCTCTAAATACTAAACTAAGATAAACATAAAACCAGAAACAAATTCGGTGCAGAAAGCAAACCCCAAGTCTACAGTTGCTCCCAAAGTCCACCACCTCAATTTTGGGATGGTTCGTTGTCTATTCAGGTATTCCACAGATGCAGGGTACATGAAGCTGATTGTGGAGATTTAATCTGCTGCTCCTGAGGCTGCTGGGAGAGATTTCCCTTTCTCTTCTTTGTTCGCACAGCTCCTGGGTTCAGCTGTGGATTTCGCCTCGCATCTTCATGTAGGTCGCCCTCTGGTTTCTGCTCTTCACCCAGACAGGAGGCAGTTAAAGGAGTGGCTAATTAGGGGCCTCTGGCTCAGTCAGGCCAGGTGGAGGGAGGGGTACAGAATGCGGGCGATCCTGTGGAGGCAGAGGCCAGCGTGATGTTGCAACAACCTGAGGTGCACCACGTGTTCTCCCGGGGAAGTTGTCTGTGGATCATGGGACCCTGGTAGTGGTGGGCTGCAGAGGCTCCCAGGAGGGGAGGTATGGACAGTGACCTGTGCTTGCACACAGGCTTCTTGGTGGCTGCAACAGCAGCCTTAGCATTTCATGGCCGTCTCTGGTGTCCATGCTGATAGCCGTGTCTCCTGCCTGTCTCCAGAGCTCGTTTAGGCGGTGCTCTGAATCCCCTCTCCTTGTGCACCCCGAAACAATGGTCTCTTGCCTCTTAGGCGTTCCAGACTTTTTCGTGGACTCCCTCCTGGCTAGCTGTGGTGCACTAGCCCCCTTCAGGTTGTGTCCACTCAGCCAACCCCAGTCCTCTCTCTGGGATCTGACTTCCGAAGCCCGAGCCTCAGCTCCCAGCCCCCACCCACCCTGGCAGGTGAGCAGACAATCCTCTCAGGCTGGTGAGTGCTGGTCAGCACGGATCCTCTGTGCAGGAATCTCTCCGCTTTTCCCTCTACACCACTGTTGGTACGCTCTCCTCCATGGCTCCGAAGCTTCCCCCCCGATCCACCCCCCGTCTCCTCCAGTGAAGGGGCTTCCTAGTGTGTGGAAACTTTTCCTCCTTCACAGCTCCCTCCCAGAGGTACAGGTCCCGTCCCTATTCTTTTGTCTCTGATTTTTATTTTTTCTTTTGCCCTACCCAGGTACATAGGGAGTTTCTTGCTTTTGGGAAGTCTGAGGTCTTCTGCCAGCATTCAGGTGGTGTTCTGTAGGAGCTGTTCCACATGTAGACGTATTTCTGATGTATTTGTGGGAAGGAAGGTGATGTCCAAGTCTTACTCCTCTGCCATCTTTAAGGTCCCCCCCCATTACCTTTTTAAAGCAACTGTCATTCCCAGTTAGGAAAATGGTAAACACTGTCACCCAATCCAAATTTGCAAGCAACCTTTTTGCCATGTTACTTTTTGATACATTCTATCATATATATTCCTACAAATATTTTGCCTCATAAAAGTATGACCACCTCTGCTCTCTTTTGGTTATTATTTGCATGCAATATCTTTTTCCATCCTTTCACTTTCAGCCTATGTGTGTCCTTAAATCTAAAGTGAGCCTCCTATAAATAGCATACATATAGTTGGATCCTGTCCATTTAGCTCTCCATCCAGTTATTCTGCATCTTTTGTTTGGGAAGTTTAATCCACTTACATTTATAGTAATTATTTATAGAGAAGAACTTACTATTACTATTTTGATAATTGTTTTTTGTCCAGGATCATTTCTGTCTACAGGTATCCTCCGCTCTAGCCATACCTCTTTTATTTAATACCATTCTACCGCTCTGTTTGCTCCTGTGATTCCTTCCTTATGCTCCAAATGTCTCCCTTTAAAACTTTTGCCCTCTTTCAAGGTTCCTCTTACATGTCAGACCCTGCAAGAAGCCTTTTCAGTTTGCCTCAATCGGAGCACCCCCTTCTATCCTGAGAAACACCATAATGCTTTGGTTGAACCATTCTTATGTTATTCATCCATAATTATTTAAGCATCGTCTTATGAAATTATAAGCACCCTGAGAGCACGGACTCTGTATGTGATACCGATCAATGAATTCCCATACTTCCATGTAGGAGGTATTCATTTAACTCACTGAACTGCACTGAGAAGGGCAGAAAGAGGCTGTCCTCTAAGTGATCCTCTAGGGTGGCTCCCACTCAAACCCCTCCACTAGCCTCTATTTACCACTTCCTGCTCTAGCTGGAGGGTTCAAGAAAAAGTAAACCCTTAACCTTAAACACTCTTCAGTATCAGGCTTTAGACCTATCACTCAGAGCAACCTGAATCACAAGATCCTGTGAAACTCTAATGGGGGTCAATAATACCTTGCCTTCGGGATCCACCAGGAGAAGATGTTTTGCCTGGCCTCCCTGTAGCCCACTCAGCACATACTGGCCAGGAGATGTTGCACTCTCTCGAACCAAAAAGTCCCCATCCTTTACCAAGAGGCTCTCTGCTGCTTTCCTGCTCAGCTTGCCGTGGTAGCAGTCTTCATTCCGCAGCTGCTGCTTAATGTGTGGCAAAGAATGTGAGCTGGCAGGCTGGGCCGTGGCACCTGGCTGAACAGTTTCTGGTGCCTCTGAAGTCAAAATACAAAGAGAGACACCACCAAGTTACCTCCTCATCCATCCTTTCATTCATTCATTCATTCACTCACCAGATATAATTTGAGGACCTACTGTGTGCCAGGCACTCTTTAAATAGTGCTATTTCTGGAACAAATGGGGTTTTTGTTTCTAGAATTTCCAACAGTCTCTAATTTAATGGTAGATCCAAACATTGCCTTTGGCTTCTGTTACCAGGAAAGCCTTGCCCAGGTGCAGTTTTCCTTTCAAATGAGAAATGGAACTGACCCATAAGAACTGCTTTCATAAGTGCAGAGAGAGTCTCTTTATGTCCCATGGGCTGTATGTTAAAGAGAAAGAGGTTTGTGCTGTACCTGGACTATAGATAACTTCTAAATCATTCTCAAATGCTTTGAAAATGCCTACAGTAACTTTGGGCTATGCCCACTTTTTAATATTGAGCTTTTTCTTTTAAACCAAATTACTAATGTGCTTCAGAGATGCTTCTGTCCGTCAACTTTAAAGCCGTGCTGAAGCTTACAGCATTCCTAGTAAATGACCACTTTGCTGTTTGTGTAATTCCCCTGCCTGGACAAAGCAGAATTGATCAAGTAGAAGAAGGTAATCATCAGGGAGGCATGGCCTGAGGCAAGTTCCCATGGCTCTACAGAATGTTATCCAGAGTTGAGAGCACTGGGGATGAGAAGGTACATCCAGGTAGCCCTTTATAGTATTATTGGTACTCACAGTAATAACAATTATTATGTAGCTCACATTTATTGAGTACGATAGGCACTGCTCAATGCTTTACATGTATTATCCTGTTTGGCTCTCAAAATTAAATGGGAAGGAAACGGATCTTTTAAAAGGTTAAAAGACTTACCCAAAGTCACACTGCTAATACGTTGTAGATCTGCAATTTGAAATGAGATCTATCATCAGAGCCCAGGTTCTTAATCACCACACTCTAAAATTTGGCTTGGATGAGAAAATCTTTTAATTTTCAAAACTGGTCTAGCCACTCTACTTCTGTATAACCCACAAAGGTCCCCAAATAGACAGCAAAGCTATCAGGATGATATACAGCATCTCTAGAAGGAATAACACAAAATTCTCAGGTCTGAATCCAGATAAAAGTTGGATGTTTGCTTATTTATGTATTTTTTTTGGCTGTGCTGCACAGCATGCGTGATCTTAGTTCCCCAGTGAGGGACTGAACCTGTGCCCCCTGCAGTGGAAGCATGGAGTCCTAACCACTGGACCAGCAAGGACTTCCCAAAAGTTGTATGTTTAATATGGCAAATTTACTAGGAAAATAACCATAGAAATCAGACTTTGTCTTTTTAAATTCAAAGGATCTTTTGCATAGAAACCAGCTTTCTCTTTATAAATGCAAAGGAATGTTTCCATGTCCTTACACAAGGGTCTCACAAATGAGAAATCCTCTTGACTTTAAGTTTTATAACTTACACAAAACAAGTGCCCTGTAGACATAATCCAGTCTCCTATTAATATGTTATAGTTTGGGCACTATTTAAGAACTTCTCTCTGCATATCACAATTTCGATGCAGCATTCATGAATATAACTTTTTCAAAATATCTTCAGTCTGTATCTAGTGGCTAAACATATTCTCCTCTACAATCAGGTTCTACCTATGGTTACCAGAAAAAGCCTGAAGAAATGTGTCCAGATTTGATGAATAATATTTGTAGTTGGCCTTAGTGCTGCCTGCTTTCAGGCATAATAGAGAACTTCTGATGAGTAGTTGTGTGTGTGTTTGTGTACGTGAGAGAGAAAGTGTGTGAGTGTGAGGGAGATGCATGTATGTGTATGTAGGTGCACACATCTTAGTGCATGATGGTTTTTGGTTTATTCTGAGATTGTGGAGCACTCTTGGACAAGAACAAAACAAAAGAAAAACAGACATTATATCATCTTGAAAAGAGGCAATAGATCATGGGCCAGCCTGAGGATATGGACATTATTTTCCTAACATAGTTTCCCAAATTAGCACAATTTCAATCATCCAAACATTTGCTGAAAATATAACTTTTCTAAAAGCTGGGAGATTTTCAATCATCCAAACATTTGCTGAAAATATAATTTTTCTAAAAGCAGAATATCTAACATATTTTTTAAACTTTTGCTTTAAGTTTAAAAGTTACACATTTTTTAAAAAAAATCTGGTAAACACAGAAAAACAAAGAAAATTAATCACTTTTCATCCTATCACCAAATACAACCACTCTTTAACATTGTGGTGCATTGTCTAGTATGGACTCCTTTTCATACATAAAGTTGACTTTGAAAAATATAATCATAATTTAAATACAGTTAATTATATATAATTTCCATATACTATTTAATGAATTATTAACTTGATATAATTATATTTTCTCAGAAGTACTGACAGTTAAGGAAGCAACAAGGAAGGTTGCTTAAATCACTCTGGATTGAACTGAGATCAAAAAAGAAAAAAGTGACAGGAATCATGGAAGAAAATAATCATGTCATCTTGGAGTTCCCATTAGCAACTAAAGACACAGTGTCACAACCAGAAATTCAGGAAAACAAGATATATATGAATATCCACACCCATATGTATCTGGTGAGTAAAACTTTTGAAATGGGGGAATACGGTTTAAGGAAGAGAAAAAAATCTAACATCTAAAATCTGGATTAAACAATTGCAAGTAATTCCAATGAGAAAGAAAGAACAAGACATCTAAAGAAACCAATGTGAACTGTGAAGACAGCATATTGATGCATTCAATTTTTTTTAAAGCACATGTAAATGGATTTTTTTGACAGTATTGATCATTATACTAGCAAAGGACAGGGAAAAATTAGATGTCCATCAATAAAGGATTGGTTATACAAATTATGATTCACTCATACAATAGAATACTATAAAACAATTGAAAATAAAAAAAAATATGCAACCAACATAGGAGCACCTAAATATATAAAGCAAATATTAACAGACCTGAAGGGAGAAATCAACAGCAATACAATTAGAGTATGGGACTTTAATACCCCACTTTCAAAAATAGATAGATCATTCACACAGAAAATCATAAGGAACACTGGACTTAAATTACACATTAGATCAGATTGACTTAACAGACATTTACAGAACATTCCAAGCAAAAGAATACACATTCTTCTCAAACACACATGGGACACTCCCCAGGACAGATCACATGTTAGGCCACAAAACAAGTCTTAATAAATTTAAGGATATGGAAATCATACCAAGCATCTTTTCCAACCAAAGTGATATGAAACTAGAAATCAATTACAAGAAGAAAATTGGAAAATTCACAAATACATGGAGATTAAAAAACATGCCACTGAACAACCAACGGATCAAAGAAGAAATCAAAGGAGAAGTCAGAATATAACTTGAGGCAAGTAATTTAATTGAAAATTAAAATATTTTGAGACAAATGAAAACTATGTACCAAAACTTATGGGATGCAGCAAAGACAGTTCTAAGAGTCAAGTTTTTAGCAATTAACGCCTCCATCCATAAGAAAAATGAAAGATTGCAAATAAACAACCTAACTTTACACCTCAAGGAACTATAAAATGAAAAACAAACTAAGCCCAAATTTAATAGAAGGAAAGAAAAATACAAATATCAGAACAGGAATAAATGAAATAGAGAGTAAAAATACAATAGAAAAGAAACTAAGCTGGTTTTTTAAACGATAAACAAAATAAGCGAACCTTTAGCTAGACAGACCAAGACCAAAGAGAGAGGACTCAAATAAATAAAATCAGAAAAGAAAAAGGAGACATTACAAATGATACCACACAAATACAAAGGATCATAAGAGACTACTCTGAACAATTTTATGCCAACAAATTGGATAACTTAGAAAAAATGGATAGATTTAGATCCCTAAAAACATACAACCCACTAAGACAATCATGAAGAAATAGAAAATCTGAACAGAAGAATTACTAGTAAGAAGATTGAACAACTAATCAAAAACCTACCAACAAAAAAAAAGGTCCACAACCAGATGGCTTCATTAGGGAATTCTACCAAACATTTAAAGAGTAATTAATATCAATTCTTCTCAATCCCATCCAAAAAATAGGAGGGAACATTTCCAAACACATTTTACAAGCCCAGTGTTACACTACTACCAAAACCAAACAAGGATACCACAAGAACAGAAAATTACAGGCCAGTATCACATGTGAACATAGATGCAAGAATCCTCAACAAAATATTAACAAACCAAATTCAACAATACATTAAAAGCATCAAGTGGCATTTATTCCAGGTATAAAAGATCAGGAACAAGACAAGGATGCCCATTCTCACCACTTTTATTCAACATAGTATTGGAAGTCCTAGCCAGAGCAATTAGGCAAGAAAAATAAATAAAAGACATCCATATCAGAAAGGAAGAAGTAAAACTGTCCTATTTGCAGGTGACATTATATATAGAAAACCTTAAAACTCCACCAAAAAAAGAGAAACTGTTAGAATAAACAAAGTCAGTAAAGTTGCAGGATACAAAATTAATACACAAAAATTACTTGCATTTCTATACACTAATAAACTATCAGAGAAATTAGGAAAACAATCCCATTTATGATAACTTCAAAAAGAAAAAGATACTTAAGAATAAACTTAACCAAGGAAGTGAAAGATCTATACACTGAAAACTATAAGACATTGATGAAAGAAACTGAAGAAGGTACAAACAAATGGAAAGAAATTTTGTGTTCATGGATTAGAATAATTAACATTTTTTAAATGTCCATACTACCCAAAGCAATCTATAGATTCAATACAATCCCTATCAAAATTTCAATGGGGGCTTCCCTGGTGGCGCAGTGGTTGAGAGTCCACCTGCCGATGCAGGGGACACGGGTTCGTGCCCCGGTCCGGGAAGATCCCACATGCCACGGAGTGGCTGGGCCCGTGAGCCATGGCCGCTGAGCCTGCGTGTCCGGAGCCTGTGCTTCACAACGGGAGAGGCCACAACAGTGAGAGGCCCGCATACCACAAAAAAAAAAAAAAATTTTTCAATGGCATTTTTCACAGAAAAAGAATAAACAATCCTAAAACTTGTATGGAACCACAAAAAAATCTCAACTAGCCAAAGCAATCCTGAGAAAGATGGATAAAGCTGAAGGCATGGTGTGTCCTGATTTCAAACTATATTACAAAGCTATAGTAATCAAAGCAGTATGGTATTGGCATAAAAACAGACACATAGATCAACAGAACAAAACAGAGAACCAAGAAATAAATCCATACATATAGGGTCAATTAATTTACAACAAAGGAGCCAAGAACAGACAATGGGGACAGGATAGTCTCTTCAATAAATGGTGCTGGGAAAACTGGACAGCCACATGTAAAAGAATGAAACTGGATGCCTATCTTGCACCATACACAAAAATCAACTCAAAATGGACTAAAGACTTGAACATAAGACCTGAAATCCTAACACTCCTAGAAGAGAACAAGGGGTAAGCTCCTTGACATCAGTCTTGGCGATGTTTTTTTGGATTTGACACCAAAAGCAAAGGCAAAGAAAGCAAAAACAAGCAAGTTGGGACTACATCAAACCAAAAGTTTGCACAGCCAAGGAAACCATCAACAAAAGGAAAAGGCAACCTACAGAATGGGAAAAAATATTTGCAAATCATTTATCTGATAAGGGGTTAATATCCAAAATATATAAAGAACACATACAACTCAATAGCAAAAAAAAAAAAAATCCAATTAAAAAATGGGCAGAGGAACTGAATAGACATCTTTTCAAAGAAGATATACAAATGGCCAACAGGTATATGAAAAGATGCTCAATATCACTAGTCATCAAGAAAATGTAAATCAAACCACATGAAATATCACCTCACACCTGTTGGAATGGCTATCATCAAAAAGACAAGAGGTTAAGTGTTGGTGAGAAAAGAGAACGCTTGTGCACTATTGGTGAGAATGTAAATTGGTGCAGCCATATGGAAAACAGAATGAAGGTTCTTCAAACATTCTTTTAAAAAACTGCCATATGATCTAGCAATTCCACTTCTGGGTATATATCTGAAGGGAATGAAATCACTATCTCGAAAAGATATCCACACCCCCATGTGCACTGAAGCATCATTTCTGACAGCCAAGACATGGAAACAACCTAAGTATCTACTGGCAGATGAACAGATGATATAAATACACAGTGGAATATGATTAAGCCATAAAAAAGAAGGAAGTCCTGCCAACTGCAACAAGGATAGACCTTGAAGGAATTATGCTAAATAAAGTAAGTCAGACAGAGAAAGACACTGCATGATCTCACTTATATGTGGAATCCAAAAAAACAGAACTCATAGAAACAGAAAACAGATGGGTGATTGCCAGAGACAGAGAGTGAGGGATGGGGGAAATGCTAAAAAGGTGCAATCTTCTAGTTATAAGATAAATAAGTTCTGGGGATGTAATGTACAACATGGCAACTATAGTTAACAATTCTGCATTGCATATTTGAAAGTTGCTGAGGGTAGATCTTAAAAGTTCTCATCACAAAGAAAAAAAAACTAACTATGTGAGGTGATGGATGTTAACTAAACTTAGCGTGGTAATCGTTTTGCAATATATATGTATATATATCAAATCAGTATGTTGCATACCTTAAACCAATACAATGCTATATGTCAAATTTTATCTCAATAAAACTGGAAAAAAAGAAAACTACAAAATATTATGTGCTACTTTGGACAAATCTCTAAAATAGAGGAGTGAAAAAGAACAAGTACAGAAGGGGATACTCCATTTCGTTTTAAAGAAGAATGATTAGATAGATAGATTGATCATTAGATCTATCTGTAGACAGACAGAGGTACTTAAGTAGATAGCTAAATACTTAACCATGCATTAACATTTTGGAAGTAGTCAGAAGGAACTCCTAATATCTTAGGGAACTGTATATGGTGTTAAGCCTTGGGAAGGTACATATTTTAAAATAGCATTATTTATTATTTTGATTTCTTCTATGAGTATTTGTATTACTTTTTAATTAAAAACACTGTTTATAGAATTAAAAGTGTATACAAGAGTCAAGATAGCCACCTAACTAAAGGGAAAATCAGAAGAGGGATATACTTTTGTGAGAAAAGTGTCAGGGTTGGGGGATAATCCTCAGTTTTCTGTTGTGGGAAGAAAAGCCTACCCTTTTCTCCCCACGTATTATAAGACTCCATCTCTGATTCTGGAGGACCATAAGCAGTCTCTTTATGCAAGTAGTTATATTTTATAAAATTGCCAGAACACTGATTTAGTGAAAACGGAACCACTGCCCCTAGGACAAATGCAGGGTTAGGCTCTACCAAGCTTCAGGTCACAATATTTTCATCAATCAATCAATCATTACATAAACTTGTTTTATGTGTGTTTGGGTTTAGACACCTTATTTAGTATATATTGTTGATTTAATAACACTAAACTCATGGCCAACAGCACTGTAACTCATGCCTGAACTCAGCTTATCTAAGACACATATTTTCTCTGTAAGGCACATCACAGCCTTCTTGCACTTAGGAACACTAGACAGCACTTCAGCACTACACTTGGGGGTCATTTTAAACAGCAAGGTCATCAAGAGGTAGCACAAAAATGTGGGAAATGCAGCACTAAGTAGACCACAAAAGTTCACTTGTTTACAGTATGAGCTGAAACAAGAAAGCAGAGTGTCGCCTTGTTTGACGTCAGCTGGGAATGTGCACATTGGGTGACACAAAATTTTTGTTGCTTTGCACATATCCACAAATGACCACAAACGTGCCACGAGTACTGATTCTGGGATTACAAACAAATCTTAGCAAGTAAGCAAATTCTCAAATATGGAACCCACAAATTATGAGAATCAACTGTATATTATTTATCAGTATGGATTACTGGGTGTGTGAAAACTATAAAATAGAAATTTATCGTGTTACTGAGGGGAAAAATACATTCACCTCTACAAAGTGTCTAAAAAGTTGGTAAAATAAGATGTTAACATAAAATGTTAAACCTAAGTGAAAGATCGAGGTGGTACTAAGAAAAAAAATTAATCTGTAATACAAAGGAAAAATTACATGTCTATTAAGATATATTAAAAAGCCACAGTAATTCATATATAGTAATTAATATACTGGTATACAACAAGCAAGTGGGCCAATATAAAAAGCAGAATAAAGGCCCAGAAACAGATTCACACATGTAGAAGGAATCTAGTAAAATGGAGAGTGGCACTAGAGAAAGAGAACATTATTTAGTCCATGTTGTTTGGAAAATTAGATCACTTTCATAGATAAAATTAAGTTAGACCCCCTACCTCATAGAAAATATAAAGTTCAAGTGAAATAAATATTTTATTTGGAAATAAAACTATAAAGGCAATAGAAGAAAATGTAGTACAAGCTAGATAAAGAGGAGGAAATTTAATCCAAAGAGAGTAGAAGGAAGACATAATAAAGATAAAAAATAGAAGTCAATGAAACAGAAAACAAAAAAATAGAAAAAAATTAAAACAAAACCTGGGTCCTTTGGAAACAACAGTTAAATTAATAAATCTCAAAGATCAGTGATCAAGGAAAAAACAACACGGAAACTACAAATAAGAGGAAGAGAGAAAGCATTCTTCATGCAATAAAAGGACAGTGAAGGAATATTATGGGAAATTTCATGTAGAACTGACTCTAAATGGACAGAGTGAAATCCTACTAAGTTTTTAAGGAAGATACATTGCCAAAGAAATGACAATCCCTTCTTGTCTATGGCTTTTTGGCCTCTAAAGCAAACTCCAATCTCTCAAACCCACATCAACAGGAAATAAGCTGTACAAGTGGTGAAGCCCCAAGAAAGGCACTTTCTCCAACATCTACTTTAGATGGACACACGAAGGATAACAGCAGGAACAACCCAGATAACAATGGACGAGGAGATTCCTCCCATAACACTGAACCACAGGCCAAGCAAATCACTTTCTCCACTTCCGGCTCAGGGAGTCTTCACAATTACTGCCTGGCAGGATTTGGTAATCACTATGGACCAAAGACCACTGTGTGTTTTGCCTGCTTCCCTTTTGTGAATGTGGGTTTTTATTGAGGCTATCTTATTCCTCTTCCACCACTAATTTTGGGTGTGGAAGAGGGCAGACAACTTGGCAAATAGTAAGGATTCCCATCCAATCTTGATTGAGAGGACTTCATATCACCCAGATGTCACAGACTTTAGGCTGGATGCTGTAACTGTTCGGGGTATTTGCAAGGTCTCCCTTTGGGAGAAGGCATATGTTCTAAGTGAAAAGAAGAGCTCATGCATATTTGAGTGGCAGAAAGGTATGCAGGGGCAGGGACAGTTAATTGTGTGCCAATATCTATTCTCCCTTTCATTACATTATGGAATTCCTAATTATTTTTAGCTGGGCACATGGCCACCCAGCTAGAGTAACGTGAAGCTAGGTACGGCCCCATGTCTAAGTTCTGCCAATGGCAGGTAAGAACAAATGATGTCTGCCACTTCTGGGTCATGTCCTTTCAAGAAACATGTGTGCACTCCACGTGCCTTTCTTACTTCCCACTGGCTGAATACAGATGGGATGGTGAGAGCTCAAGATTTTAGACTAAAGATAGAAGACCTCAGACCACATTGAAGCTCTTAGACCAGAGATGGAAGCCAAGTGTCACAATGGCAAAGCTGTCCCACCAGTCCTATACCATCCATCTTTGGGCTATTAGCTAAAATAAATAAACTTCAGTCCTTTTTACACTATGGGATTTAGGGGGGGTTCTTTGTTATGGAAGCTAAGACTGAAACTAATAATAAATCAATACAAAAATTAGTTTCAGTACTAATGGTTTCCTTCTGCCATGTTTGATCAGACTAAAGATTGTGTTAGAGCTTTTCCTATGTTCGCAGTGTGACAGGATGAAGTGAGGAGCCCTGAAGGCATACTTGAGATATATTAGGTTCCTGTCTCTGGATTTGTTTTTGTTTTGTTTTACTGAACTAATTAGTAAATAATCTGGGTAAGGGAGGCTAAGTATGCTTAAAGAAGATAAAGAGGATTTTTGCAGGAGGAAGGAAAGAAACAGGAGGAAACATTAGGGGGGAAACGTTAAGAGGTGTATTTAAGACATTCTGCAGAACGTTATATATAAAGTTATCCCTACTCCATCTTACTAGATTTTCTTAAATCAACATTATTTATACTTTTGAAGCTGGAGTTAACTTTTTTTGGAGGGAGCAGTGATACACTGAAATTAACCTCAAAGGGGTAGCAAGAAGTCCAGGAGGGCTATGGTACATTAAATCCCAAATGGAAATAAAGAGTGAGAGAGAACCAGAGGCCTAAATTATTAAACATATTGCCACCAAGGCAGGGAGAGGGAAAAAGGATGAAAAAAGAAAGAGGCTAGAATCAATGAAAACGCATTTTGACATTATAGTTTTAGACAGAACAAGCCTTATTTACTTTCAACTAATGACAGGAATGTTATTATGGATTAATTTTGCCTTTCATATTATTGAATTGTCTATGACAAGAGGCAAAGTTTCTTTGCTTGAGTTATAACGATTTTTTAAAATTTATTTATTTAATTTATTTATTTTTGGCTGCATTGGGTCTTCATTGCTGCACGTGGGCTTTCTCTAGTTGCGGCGACCGGGGGCCACTCTTCGTCGCGGTGCACAGCCTTCTCAGTGCGGTGGCTTCTCTTGCTGTGGAGCATGGGCTCTAGGAGTGCAGCTTCAGTAGTTGTGGCTCGCAGGCTCAACAGTTGTGGTAAATGAGCTTAGTTGCTCCGCAGCACGTGGGATCTTCCCAGACCAGGGCACAAACCCATGTCCCCTGCACTGGCAGGCAGATTCTCAACCACTGCGCCACCAGGGAAGTTCCATAACGATTTTTAACATTGAAGATTTGCTTATAAAGGAACTGGAGTTGTAAATCAAGGAATATCCCAGATTACATAATTTGGGCCACCCACTAAATTTATTTTCTAATAAAATATTGTTGCTTTGGGGCTTCCCTGGTGGCGCAGTGGTTGAGACTCTGCCTGCTAATGCAGGGGACACAGGTTCGAGCCCTGGTCTGGGAGGATCCCACATGCCACGGAGTGACTAGGCCCGTGAGCCACAACTACTGAGCCTGCGCGTCTGGAACCTGTGCTCCACAACAAGAGAGGCCGTGACGGTGAGAGGCCCGCGCACCGTGATGAAGAGTGGACCCCGCTTGCCCCAACTAGAGAAAGCCCTCGCACAGAAACGAAGACCCAACACAGCAAAAATAAATAAACTCCTACACCCAACATCTTAAAAAAAAAAAGTGTTGCTTTGAAAAGTCCATGAAATGGAAGCTATTGAGTGTATGCTCTTATAAAGTTATTTCCAAAACCTGAGGTCCAAGGCAGGCGGGGTGGAAGGGACTAAATTGGGAGACTGGGACTGACATATACACACTACTATATATAAAATAGATAACTAATAAGGACCTACTGTACAGCACAGGGAACTCTACTCAATTCTCTGCAATGGCCTATATGGTAAAAGAATCTAAAAAGAGTGGATATATGTATATGTATAACTTATTCATTTTGCTGTACACCTGAAACCAACACAACACTGTAAATCAACTATACCTCAATAAAAATAAAACTATATTTGAATAAATACAATTTTTTTTTTTTTTGCTGTACACGGGCCTCTCACTGTTGTGGCCTCTCCCGTTGCAGAGCACAGGCTCTGGACACGCAGGCTCAGCGGCCATGGCTCACGGGCCCAGCTGCTCCATGGCATGTGCGATCTTCCCGGATCAGGGCACGAACCCGTGTCCCCTGCATTGGCAGGTGGACTCTCAACCACTGCACCACCAGGGAAGCCCGAATAAATACAATTATTTATCCTAAAAAACAAACAAACAAAAAAAACCCCTGGGGTCCAGAAACTTTTTTTCAAAACACTGTCCCTCTAACATATATTACCTTATCCACACAGGCTACTCTACATTAAACAGTTAAATTCACTGCAGAAATCTGAATTCATTGCATATCCCATCATCCATGGCACAAGATGCTCTCTGTGGTGGACATGGAGATGCACTACCCAGATCCCACTTCAAGGAAGGACCAAGCACCCCAGGTGCTTTACTGGGGCTGGTCTCCAGCTGACCACACCTTCAGGGTCTCCCTCAGCTGCAGAGAGCTGCTTGCCCAATGGCTTGCCCTCCTTCATGGCCCACATCCAAAGACTGAGATAAGTGGGGCTAAAAGGCCCTGCCCTTGGGCCCAATGTGGGGCAACTCTGACGGGCCCCCACATGCTCTCTGTAGGGTTGGCTGAGGCTTTGTCAGGCCTGCATGGTTGCTCCACCTCTCCCTCTGCCCAAGCCTGCTTTCTTCCCCTCCCTTCCTGGTACTGATCCCAATAAAGACCCTGCATGCCCAGCTCCAACTCCAAGTCTGCTTCTGGAGAACCCAACTGGGTTGTTTGGTCGCCAAGAGTGATCTTGGAAAGCTTGCAAGAAGATGGCCTACTTGCCACCTGGCTGGTAATGAAAACCTTTGCCTCAGTCTAGAGAGTTAAGGTGGTCAATTGAAGCTCAGCCTCAGCAAAATCTCCTTCCAAACTTTACTGTCACTGCAGCCACACTAGCTGGAAAGTCACCCTAGGCAGTCTACAGTGACCTCCTGAGCTAGTGAAAGGACTTTCTCAGCGACTGATTCTCTATCTTTGGAGTGAGCCAAATTTGACACCAATCTCTGAACCCAACAAGCTTCAGTACTTTATGAAAAGCATTTTTTAATTTATTTTTTAGTTGATTGTAGGCTTTTGGCTTGTTTTACTTTTATTTATTTATGTTCCTGTTTATGGACTTACCCCTGGAAGCAATCTGGCAGGAAAATGATGTTTGTCGTGATTACTGTATTTTACTCACAGTACCTAGTTGAAGAAAGAAGTCACCTTATTTTAGTGCTATATAGATGACTTACTAAGGGGTTTTGAAATGAATAAAATTAACACCATCACTAAACAGAGTTGGAACAGTGGCCACTGTTCCCCATGCAAACAAACAAATTCAAAATTATCTCCTGGCTTTGACAGCCCTTCCTTCAGCAAAAGCACACAGCAGAAAGCAAAAGTTGGAGTCAATTTAAAGTGCTTGAAAAGATTATTCAAACTCAAAGTTCCAAAACCTTGAAATCCGTAACATCGCCACAAAGTTCTAACTTTTATTAACTGTGGTGAGGGATTGAGGTAAGAAAGAATACTTTTAACTCTCTGAAAAATGAGGCCAAGGAAATAGCATTCTTTAAAATGAGAGACAGTATAGTGAGTTGAACAGTGGCCCCCAAAAGATATGCTCAAGTCCTGATTCCTGGTACCTGCATATGTGACCTAATTTGGAAAAAGGGTCTTTGCACATGTAATTAAGTTAAGGATCACGAGATGAGATCTTCCTGGATTTTGGGCCTACCTATAAGAGAAAGCTGTTGTCCTATAAGAGAAAGAAGAGGGAGATTTGAGACACAGGGGTAAGGCCATGTGAAGACGAGGGCAGAGATTGGAGTGACATGTCTACAAGCTAAGGAACACCAAGAATTGCTCGCAGCCACCAGAAGCTAGGAGAGCAACATGAAACCAGTACTCCTCCAGAGCCTCCAAAAGGAGTCAACCCTGCTGCCCTCTTGATTTAGGACTTCTGGCCTCCATAACTGTGAGAGAATGCATTTCTCTTGTTTTAAGACACCCAGTTTGTGGTAACTTGTTACAGCAGCACAGGAAACTGATACAGGCAATGAGAAGCCACTTACTTTCACGGTACCATGGGGTCCCCAGTGGGTGAGCTGGACTTTGATTTCCGGCAGAGCCCAGCGTGCTTTGAAGAGTCTGCGTATTGATGTAGCAGGGGTCGTCGAAGAGATCCACTCGGCACGCGGGCTTCATCAATGACGTGCCTCTTCGGGACTGTACCCCTCTCTCGTGTGCATTACCTGTAGTGAGTAAAGATCAATGTACGGTGTTTTTGCTTTGGAAACAAGAAATAAAATCACGTTTGAGGCCAGAATTGACAGGAAGGGAAAAGCCATGCCCATCCCATGCAAGGATTGAATACTGACTTTGAGATTTGACCTGTTAAAACAAAATATGCACCAGTCTTTGAGGGAAAGCACCCTCTTTTGGCCTCCCTGCCCCTCCCTGCCCGTCCCTCAGCTGACCCTTTGCTTCAACAGCAGACAGCAGACAAACCAGGAAGATGTGAAAGAGGAACAGCAAGCGGAGGAAGGACGCTGACCGGCCAGCAAAGAGCACAAACCCGTACACGACACCGCTCAGAGCTGCAACCCAGGAACCAAGAAAACCACACATGCCATGTGGAACTTGAATATCTACTAGTTACTGAAACCGCTTTTCAAAACACTCGTTACTTAATTTTAAATTATTAAGAGTGGGAAGTCTGTCTTCCCTTTATTGCCTAAGTTTCGTTTCACCAAGCACAGCCCTGCACCAGCTGCTGATGTTCATTCTGTCATCTAATGGAAAGAACTCACCCCTCAGGTTACGTCCTCTGTCCCCTTACTCTGCCTTCTCCTCTCCATTCTATTCCATACATGTGGCCAAAATGATCTTTTTACAACTGAAAATCTGATCCTACTTCTCAGAGGTTTAAAAACATTCACTGCTTCCCACTGCTCTTGGGATACAACTCAAACTCTTCAACAAGCCCCAGGCCCTGCTCCCAGGCACCCAGCTTCCACTGTAACCCTGTCCTCCCCAGTCTCTGCCCCTGCTCACATCGGCCTTCTTGCACTAGAATCCCCACTGTAAGGCCATCTTCTCTGATTGACATGCCCCCTTCCCTCCCCTTCTCCAGCACCCTCATCCTTCAGTGAGGTCAGTTTAAACATCTTTCTCAAGAGAGCCTTCCCTGACTTTCTCAGACTAGACTATGTCTCTCTGCTTCCCTCTGAAGCCCATACCACAAGAGTACTTAATTCTATTATGTTATGATGTTTCTTAATATCTGTATTGCATCTAGACTGCATGTTCTACGAAGACACAGATCCTGTCTTGCTGACAGCTGCAGCCCCTGCCTCTAGCATATGCCTGGAACACATTATCACATCAACAAATAGTTACTGCCTGAATGGATTACAGACCCATATTTCACTACCTGATGGCATGAAGTACTTTGTACCATTCAACTGGTCCTGTCCTGAGAATGCCAGGACAGAATGTTTTTGTCTTTCTGTTTACACAAGTACCTTTATAGTTTTGGCCATACATATACAAGATCCCCGTGAGGCTGCACCTGAAGCAGTGACATTGTTATTTCATTGTCTTACCGGAAAACATCACTCTTTCCAGTCAACTAAACCCCTTCAAAGGACCAACTTCCCACTGGATTTCACATCATGGTGAAGAGTGTTGTGATTCTTATAACACAAGTATGGAAACCTAAGAATACACCAGATAGGGGGCGCCCAGTCAAGACTACGGTCCTACCATCTGCTCCTCCTTTGCTCCTCTCTGTTCGATCCTGCCTGTCATCCTGTCCCATGTCATAATCTGTACGTGGAATATTCTGAGGGAAGAGTGGGATTTGACAGAGGAAGGGGCAATAGGGCCCCTCGTTTCCTTGTTGCTTTTGGCAACATACGACAGTTTCCATTTACTTGGTTAAGTGGATTTATGAAATATGTTATCCAGTTTAAACTAAACTTACTTTCACAAATGGACAAGTGGCTAAAGGATCACTGCAAAAAACTCAAGGATTGAAGATCATTCTTTTACTGAGTACAAGCTCCTCCTTAGCTACACTCTGAGCTTACGAACAAGCCTAATGTAATTAGATCAGAATGTCGGCCTCCTAACAGTTAAAATTATCAAGATTGAAATGTGGATTTATGTCTGTTTTCTTTATCAATAATGCCCTAAATGTATACCAGACCTTGAGATATTACCTAATGATAGTATTCAGCCACTATAACTAGCAAGACAATTTTTAAAAATGTCTATCATTAACTTTAACTGAAATTTTCTATTTCTGTGTGTGTTTTATAATACATGCACAATATATTAGCACAGTGTAGAGAACTGATGCATGATTGAATTAATATTTATTTAGGAGTGCCTGCTCATAAAAAGTTACTGAGGGCTTCCCTGGTGGCGCAGTGGTTGAGAGTCTGCCTGCCGATGCAGGGGACACGGGTTCGTGCCCCGGTCCGGGAGGATCCCACATGCCGCGGAGCGGCTGCGCCCGTGAGCCATGGCCGCTGAGCCTGCGCGTCCGGAGCCTGTGCTCCGCAACGGGAGAGGCCACAACAGTGAGAGGCCCGCGTACCGCAAAAAAAAAAAAAAAAACAAAATTACTGAAAGTGGAATATGATGAACAGTATTTGTAAGAAGTCTGCTTCTAAATTAACATGGACCTGGGTTCCACAGATCCCTGTGGTATCTCTTACTATTTGTGTGGCCAGGGGCAAGTTACTTAACCTCTCTGTCAGTTTTCATACCTGTAAAATGGGGATGCCGAGCTTAAAATACATTGTGAGGATTAAGTGAAAGAATGTGGGTAAGCCCCTCACTGAGCATAGTGTCTGCCTTGCAGCAGGCGTTCTTCTCACTGTTCAGTTGTGTGTCTGTTGGGCCTCTGCACATGACACTTATCTCTTGCTGTAATATCCTTCCCATCCATTTCTTGACCTAACTCCTATTTGTCCTTTAAGATTCTGCTCTGAATCCCCCTCCTTCAGGAAGCTTTCCACGGAGTCCTCCCTCCTCCCCCGCCCCCCACCCCAGGCTGGGTAAGGTGCCACTCCATAATAAACTGTAGGCCTCTGTTTACTTCCCTGTCTTCCCCTTGAGACCGAAAATTCCTTGAGTCCTGAGGAGAGACTAGAACCCATTTTTCTGAGTATCTTCTTCATCTTCAATGCCTGGTATGAAGCAGATGCTCAAAAGAAAAATGTCAGCTGAATGAACAGATGACTGAATGTCTACCAGTTTTCCTTTCTTAGCAAATGTGACCCCACCACGCTCTCAAGACCCGAAGTCAACCCTTAGCGCAGGGCGCTGACTCATCTGCCCCTCACAGAGCACTGGCATGAGCTGACTACATCAAGTTCACCATCCCACAGGGTTACACAAAAGCATCAATGTCTATACAGTCTCTCTTAAAAACTACCATTCCTTTTTCTCAAATGCACCATTATATCTAAGTCAGCAAAGTTGTCTTAAATTTAAAAAAACAAACAAACAAACTCACCCCATGCTGAAATTTAAAATCTTTCTAGGATAAAGTGTGTGGTTATTCAGAGCTTAACTACACATGCCAGCCATCATGCATTCCAAAAGTTCTTTGTGCAAAGTGTTGCTCTGAGAAACTATCCAACCTGCCTAAGAGAAGATTTGTGGCAGAAAATAAATACATACACAGTGTATACACTGGAGGTACCAAAGTTTTTAAGTGCTAGCCCTTAGGGTCTGTGGGAATTTAACATCTTTTTGATTAAAAATATCAACATTTTCATTTTGACTTGAAGGTTGGGGAAACAGTATGCTATTTTGCTAATTATTTTTTTCCACAAGGGAATTTATTATTAAGGACAGAGATCTTTTACACATCTGGCAATAAATATAATTAACTCCTTCAACAGGAAGCCTACTGCAGTACTCATTATACACCAGAATTCAAATTTTAAGTCAATATTTGAATAAATAAATGTCTTTGAGTTAAAAAGCCAAAACTTGTTGAAAATGTTTGTATAGGTGTCTCTCAAATGCTTATGTGTGAATCTCTGGGAAAAGCCATAAAAACTGTCTATTTGCTATTTTGGCAACTGCTATTAATTTGGTGACTGGTCATAAATTTTTGATCTTATTTATTTATTTATTTGGCTTCATCGGGTCTTAGTTGTGGCATGCAGGACCTCTGCTGCAGCATGCAGGATCTTGTGGCACGTGGGCTTCTCTAGTTGCAGCACGCGGGCTTCTCTAGTTGCGGCATGCAGGCTTTTCTCTAGTTGTGGTGTGCGGGCTCAGTAGTTGTGGCACGTGGGCTCAGTAGTTGCAGCACGCAGGCTTCGTTGCCCCATGGCATGTGGGATCTTAGTTCCCCAACCAGGGATCAAGCCCATCTCCCCTGCATTGGGAGGTGGATTCTTAACCACTGGGCCACCAGGGAAGCCCTCAGATCACTTTTAAACACATACCCAAGTAGTCATAGGCAGGCCCCAAGACAGGAACCCCTGACTTCTGGGTGTCTGTGGATTAAAAGACACTGAGTTAGGAAAGTCTTTCCTGCCACAGCAGGAGGGACTTATACTTGTCACAGCCCCTGGAGCAGGGGTTGAGTCCTTCGATCCCTCTATGTGCTGAGTGGCTGAGGTCTGGGGAAATGGCTTCCTAGCACTCTGGTTCCCACTGGAAGTTAGAACCTGCTTTTCTAAGAAAACAATGCTGTAGCTCAGTGATTTTCAGGGGAAGAGGATATCCAGCTGGAGGGTTTTTTCCAAACTATAAACACCATCTCTCACCTCCCCGAGATTCTGAAAGGTTCCCAGCCATGAATTGTTACCTTATTGCCACCAAAAAGGAAGACAGTGTGCTGAAGCTCAGTATTGGTCCCAGACTCTTCCACAATTAGAGTATAACTAAAGAACAGATGCTTACAATAGAATATCCTATTGTTGTATTTGTCATTACAACATATACACTTAAGCTCCAGTACAGGAAACCAAATAGTAGAATATGGTCACTTGTCTAGGAGATAGCCAACGTGGCTAAAATTAATTCTACGGAAAAATAGATTCCAGGCTCCAAATAAGTGTTTATTACAAAAGTCTGTTCTTGAGTTTGGATCTGATAGTGGCTTAGGGCATGTGTAAAGCATGAAAGAATAAGGGGTTACATTGTTTGTTAGTTTAAAGGAGAAATAAAACCAAGATAAACAGAAAGAACAAACTGGATTCTATGACAAGGTTATGCTTACAAAAAGAAAAATCTTGAATAAAGTTGAAATAGTGTTGCTTTGAGGGGAAGGACACTTTAAAAATGTAAAATAAAAATCAAGGTGAAAGCTTCTGAGGAAAAAAAAACGAAGGAGACCTTGCCCCTTTTCTCTGACGGTAGTGTCGTGATTTCGAACATTCAACATCATTCTAGAAATGTCGAGGATTCCTGTTCAGTGAGTTCCCTTCAGAAGCTAGGTGGCTGAGGCCGGCGGGGCGTGCCATGACGACTGCTTAATGGGGAGGAGGGATGAGCTGTGGGAAAAGAGGTATTGGGGCAGGGCGAAACATTCTGGAGTTCCACAGGACTCTCTCCTAGATCCAAAACTCTCTCTTCCCCTCCATGTACCCTCTCAATGCAGTGATCTGGGAACTGGTCCTGGCACACTTAGGAATACCAGTACTCATTTATACTCTTTCTCTCCCTTCCCCTCCCACTTCCCTCTCTGTGCCTGGATAATTCCCACTCATCCTTCAGGTCTTAGTTTGGTTGTTACTTCTTTCGGGAGACCCTCTCTAGCCTCCCAGATTAAGTTAGGTTTCCCTGTTATTTGTTCCCATAACATCCTGGGCTTTGAAACGCTCATCACATTTGTAAGCACTGGTTTAAGGTATGCCCTCTGGCTAAACTGCAAAAGACATGAATGCCAATTGTGTCTCCATCCCTAGCACCCAGCTCAGGGCCCCACCCCACAGGACGACCTGATGATCACTGAGTCATTGTTGGATAAATGAAGAACATAGAATGAGAAAAAACAGGATGTGGAGACAGTTCAAAGTGAGCTTCAGCACAGGCAGAAAATGGATACAAGACTACAAAGCACATGTGGGATGTTCCTGACTATTAAATCCTAGGTTAGAAATCTCTAGGGTAAAGGAAAAGAGGAACGAAGGAAGGAACTGCAGCTCCTAGAGGACACAGTTTTAAAAAGACATTTACACTTGACACTAATTTGTTTTAGTCATATTATTAAGAATTCATTTGGAATTTTAAATACCTTTAAAGAGTGGCATCGAATTTTAATTTCCTTCAAAAAGAACCATGTTTTTAAAGAATTTAAAATACTGCCTCTGCTCACTACTCTGATTATCTTTGCAGGGTGGAGGAAAGTGGTAATCACAGCCGTACCAAGACCCTCATGTACCCCCACTGTATAAGAAAAAATAAAATTCATGGGTTACACTGGCAAAATTCCATAAGAAATATGAAGATATCCTTGGAAGTGAGAAACTACCTTCTAGTTGGCAAGCGTCTGCTAATTTAATTTGAGTTCCGAAGTGTGGTTCTCCAACTCTATCCTCCACTGCACTATTTACAATGTCCAGTTATCTCCCCCTCTAAAGCTGCAAAACTGTCCTTCCCAAAGAAATACTTTCAACAATTTATAAGAATAAAATGACTAACTAGCAGTAGAATTCTTTTATGAAAATATATTTCCAACTTGATAGTCTATGCCCTACATTTGTGTTGTGGAAAAGTTGTGCCTGATGTCAATTATCACATGCAGTAATAAGATATTTAATACCCCGGCAAGTATGGGGTGTATGAACCTCTAATTGGGACTCTCACATTTCAGATTTCTTTTTGTTCCCTTTGCCAAGCAGAAATAAAGGTTTTCTCTTAATCCTAATGGAGTTGACAAGCATCAATTTTCATATTAGCTTATTGTCTGATATTCTTTGAAATGGAACTGCCTTGAGTTTTGAGTAGAGAAATCACCTTTCCAGTAAGAGAGCTTTCATGATATCCAAGCAGTGAGGGACTTCCCTGGTGGCGCAGTGGTTGAGAGTCCGCCTGCCGATGCAGGGGACACGGGTTCGTGCCCTGGTCCGGGAAGATCCCACGTGCCGCGAAGCGGCTGGGTCCGTGAGCCATGGCTGCTGAACCTGCGCGTCCGGAGCCTGTGCTCCGCAACAGGAGAGGCCATGACAGTGAGAGGCCCGCGTACCGCAAAAAAAAAAAAAAAAAAAAAAAAAGCAGTGAAAGATTCCATAAAGCAGAATTGTAGTGTGGAAGAGTACACAGGAGCAGGGGAGAACCATAGCTTTTCAACTGACACACATGTGGCATTCTGCGCTTCTCAGAATGTGGGAAGCCTGCAACTGAAGCATTACATGTTTGGTTATATACACCTGACTTTCCCATGAACTATTTAAGAGCAAGGGCCACACACGACCATAACGTAGAAGAAATAAGGAGAGTGGCAGATGGAGAAGGGCAATTGTACCTACCTATTGCCCTGCTTTGTTCTAGACAGTTCTCATACACACTGCTGCACTTGGAGTTTCCCGGCTGTATAAACAACAAATTGTGAAACATTTACAAACATAGTAAACGTTCATAAACTTTCAAAAAACACACAAAACACTAATAATGCTCCCAGCAGAATTTAGCTGACAACTCCATTTTCTGACACAGGAAGTGTCTGACAGGTGAGAAAAAGAAACTGAGATTTTGGACAGGGAGTATAGCCTCCTTTCCCAGTGCACTGCTTTGGAACTGCAGAGGTGGGTCTGATTAGGGTGGGGGAGGTCATAAATGTAAGGTCTATATCCTGAGGGTTATAGACCTCGGCTTGGGAGGTCACATTCCAGGATTCAATCCAAGCTCAGCCAGAAAGTGTGATTTCCAGGACACTTATATAAACACTGGCCATTTAGCAAACCTCTATCTAACCGTGAACTGGCAGATTGGAGCCCCACTCTACTAAGGTTTGTGCCAGACCCACTTTTCATCCCTGAAAAATCTCATGCTATCAAAGGCTTCGATTATCCCATATACACACAGCTCTCTTCAGTAAGGGTATGGGATCTACTGATGCCTTTGAGAAGGGCAATGTCTTTGCTTTAGAAAGATTAATCCAGCAATACCATGCAAGAGGGTTTAAAGGAATGAAACTGGAGACAAGGAAGGGGCTTTCAGAATCATCTGGGCAAGTGAGGACCAGAACTTAGAAAGATGCAACAGGAATGAAAAAGGTTGGGTAGATTTAAGATACTTTCATGGTAGGATCCTAAGTCTTGAAGACTGAGTTGATAAGTGTGAGAAAACAAAAGACTGTAGATCAGTGAAAGAACAGGAGTGCCATTAATAAACATGAGTACGTCAGGAGAGGGATCTAGCTTGGAGTCAAGGTAAAATGCTGAGTCTAATCTTGGTATAAACAAGCAATGAAATGCTTGTGGCATCACAGCTGGAGAGGTAGGTAATGGCTGAAGACAGAGAAGCTGGTGGAGTGTGTGTGCACAGGTGGCATGTCAGAGGAGAAACCAGGGCCAAGGGCAGAGCACTGGACAGGGATTCCATGGTGGTAAGGCTTGGGTTTGCAGGGGAGGGCATGCAAGAAAACAAGATATAAAAAGGAAAGATGTGGGCTTCCCTGGTGGCGTAGTGGTTGAGAATCCGCCTGCCGATGCAGGGGACACGGGATCGTGCCCCGGTCTGGGAAGATCCCACATGTCACAAAGCGGCTGGGCCTGTGAGCCATGGCCGCTAAGCCTGCGCGTCCAGAGCCTGTGCTCCGCAACGGGAGTGGACACAGCAGTGAGAGGCCCGCGTACCACAAAAAAAAAAAAAAAAAAAAAAGGAAAGATGCCACTTACTTTGAAACACATCAAAAATCAGATGGATTGATGGGTGATAGCTAACAACATAGGATGACAGGGCAAATAGAGTAGAATTATAATTGTAGAATCTAGGTGGTGAGTATATGAGTGTTCATGTGTAATTCTTTCAACTTTTTTGTAAGTTTGAATATACTCAATAAAATGTTAGAAAACATGAAAAAAGAAAGAAAAGCAGCAACTAGAGATGCAGAATGAGAATGACATGACAAAAATGTTTAGAAGCTAACAGAAGAGGTCTAAAAAAAAAAGAGGCAGCCAACAGATATCACAGGCTATAGACAGATTCAGAATATTGAAGAAGGAAATAGATTTAACAATTAAACTGTTGGTGACCAAAAAAAAAGTTGGTGACCACTGTAAAAGAAATTTCTATCAAGTTGTCAAGCAGAGTTCAGATTTTGGAAGTGTAGTGTGGATGTGAATGCAGAAATACAGGCAGTGTTTTCTAGAAGTTTGTGGGTGAAAGGAAGGTGAGAGAGAGGTAGGACATTATTAGATGAGTTGGAGGAGTCCGAGTTTATTTGCAGACAGAAGCGAAAGAACAAGTAGACAGACAGAGAATAAAGACTGAGACAGAGGTTGATGGACAGAACAAGGGCACAGAGTTGGTAGGAGGGGATGGGATCAGGAGCTCAGGGAGAAGATTAGCCATGGAGACAGTAGCTAAGGAAGAGAACCAAGGAGAACACAGGAAGACTTGGAGATGCGGAAGGGTGAAGTTGAAAATAACATGTTGGACCGTCCTTGTCTTCCCAATGAAGTAAGATGTGAGGTCACTTGCTGAGGATGAGGTTGGGGGATTGGGAGTAAAAATTATTGAGTACAGGTTCCGACAATGATTCACTCTCTGGCTCTGTACTGAGGAAGATGATACCTTCTCTAAACTAGCATTTGGTAATCCTCAAATTAAGCTCTCAGTGGTAAGGACAGAAATGCATTGTTAGTTCTAATAGCATTAAAATGTTACTTACCAAATAGCACAACTTTTCACACCGTATGGGGCAGTAAGCCATTTGTTCTGTGGTTTGAACTTTGATCCGTACATCTGAAACACCACCTGCAGGTGGCTGCTTGCCCGGGATTTCATTGTAATACTCATGATCTTCTCTCTCCTCAGTATGGTCATCAACGTGCACCTCCTCACTGTAAGGGAAAAAAGAATCCCCAAGAGGCTGGGTGGGAATTCAAATGCTGTAGGGGATGTAGAGTGATCAGAACCATGCAAATCATCCTGAAAACATCTGGATGGAAGCAACCAGATGGCTGAATTGTTAGGTTTCTGTAGACAATTAAAGTGGGGTAAGCCAACAAAAAGTGCCAAGGGTGATGCTTTTGTGTCTCCTCTCAGTGATAAAACATATGCATACACATATATATATGAACTCCCTGAATGTCAGTTGTTTTTGTCAATCGGATAAAAACACAAAGTTTTCCTGGATTTTTCCAGCACTCTTTCATTGTACCATTTTGGAAATGTTTTGCTCAAAGGAAATTTAAATATTGGGCAGTGGGCCTGGCCCAGTTTACTAAACCAAGATGAAAAAACTAGAAGGCTATGGCCAGCTAACTTGTCTGCACAAATCTGGAGTATATGAGATTCATAAAGAAATATTAGAACCATATGTGGCAAGTGGGGAGATTTGTGTAAACATGCATTGTTTTTAAAATTGAAACAGGGAAAAAAAAAAAAAAAAAGATTTTTCTTCCAAATTGGAATTAGTAAAAGTTTCTTACGAGAAAGAATAAATCAAGTCCATTTGAATTGAGCTGATTCCACTGACAACCCACACAGTTTTGTTGGGTTCATTACATGTCAACAAGATAACAGCACTAAGAGGTAAGTGCTACCCTAGGAAAAATTCAACAACAAGGCCTGCTGGAAGCCCCTCCCCTTTGCTACCCTAGACCACCTCATACAGGGAGATCTCCAAACCCGGTGTCTGTTGATACACAAAATGACAAATTAGGGGGGTTCCAGAAATGCATTTAAAAGTGTCCAAATAGTTTATTTCTTGGGCGTGAATTCTGCAAGTCAGGGGCCTCACTGCATTCCACACATGGTGGAGTCTGACAGGCCTGAAAAGGGTTCAGCTTTCATTGTGGACTAGACAGAACAACCAGATCCCTGGGTCATGTCATGTTCTACCCCTGCCACAGTCCGGCTGGAGCTGATCTATTTGCACTGCAAATGAACAAACTAATAGGAATTCCTGCCACAGACACTTGATTCTTATTATTTTGCTCTTCTTTCTTAATTTTTTTAACTGATCTGCCAGGGATCTGGGGTTGAAACAAACCTAAGGAATTTGTTCATGCTCATTGTATGACATTACCTAATTAATTCATAGCTCTGTATACCATCAGAGAAACAGGGTCGACCCCTTCTCACTTTTCGTGTTTCCTCTAATTCTATTACAAAGCAAAAGGAAATACCTGAACAAATATGAATGGAAGAAAAATAGAAATGTCACTGTTAGTTTGTACTGAAACTGTACCTATTTGTAAAAAAAAAATTAGTAAGTTCATTAGTCAATTTAAAATGCCATATTAATTTTAAAACGAAACAAAATATGATAAGTCAAATAATTATAGAACTCCTGGCTGACCTTTCAGAAGAAGTATTCAAAGAAGGATTTTTCAAATACTGTTTAAACCGGAGTTCAAAAGCCTGCCCTATGGTACTTATGACGTCTTGGGCCATTCCATTGCTGCATTCCAATATGTGGCAGGCTGCAAGAGGACATACAAAAAAATTACAATAAATTTTCAGTAAGAGAAGATAAGTTCAAAATACTTCCAGAACATGAACTGGTAATTGAGTAAAAGTAGGTTTACAAGCTCTCTTCAGCTCTGAAATGGCATACTTCGTATTTCATATGCATCAAAGAGAAGAAACATTCATATTTGACAACTAAGTATCTCAAAACACTTATAAATTTTGGCCTGGAGGCAGGTATTTGGGGCCCACATTTTAATAAAGGCAGACTGATCGTGACTAATAATGTGACCCATGTTCAGTGTTCGCTCTAGAATTCAATACAAAAGATGCTTAGGGCAGCAACCTGACGGGAAGATGAGGTTTACAGCCTTGTCTTTGCATGGTACACTACAGATGACTGAGAAAGGGTAACTCTCTAAACCTCCCCCCACAAAATGGGGGATGAGCTACTGGTGAAGAGAGGGGCTTTAGAATACCCCCTCCTCTAGCCATCCCTTTTCCCTGTCATTGCTACTAGAAAGCGGTGATGGTATGGTAATCCCTGTCTTTGAAATCCTATTAAAGAACTATCTCCAGTAAACATCCAGACCAAGAGTCCATGAAGCTGACATTACTAGAAGATATTAAAAATTTTATTAGACACTTTCTTTGAAAAACAGTTACTGGAAAGGGCTAGTTATCACTAGCAAATTAAAGAAATAAATTGTGGAGGGGGCAGCTGACGGAACATCACAAACGAATTGGCACATCCGCTGCTGCTGCTTCTGTGTAAAAAACAGAGCTTGTGTTCAGGGACTATAAATTAATCTCTCCATCATATGGAATATCAGTTGCCTTCGTTAGAGTATGGTGTTGTGCTTAGGGCCTTACAATACAAAACCTGAACTGAATTTGAAGTTTCCTCAGGATGGCTTAGAAAAGAGTCGTAAGGATGACTTAAAGATATAGGCAATAAAGTCTCGAGACATTTTTAAAACATATATTGGTTTGTATAGCCTGAAGAATTGAGGGATGAGGAAAAGCTTGATAATGGTTCAATATATACAAGAATGTTGTAAAAACTGTCAGCTATTCTCTGAGAATAGGAAAGGCTTAAGTGAGTACATAGCAAAATAGCTTAGATACCAGGGAAGCTGTGAAACGGTGGAACTGTGGAACCAACACTGGAACATTTTACTAAAAGGGATACCTGAGGAGAGGAGGATACCTGTCGTGATGGAATGATTTAACTGTGTTGACTTGGAAGCGTGATTTTAGGCTCTGCCTTGTCTTGAAAAGGATTTTGTATTATTTAAAGTAAAAGAAAATTCATTCACTTCTAACTGAATTTGCAGAGCCTATAACAGTGGGTTAAGGTAGAACTTACAATGGTGTTTCCTAGCTTTATGCTGATATCATCTCAAGGAATCTCAGATAATTCTCATTTCAGAATTAGCTGAACATTTACTTAAAGAATTGATGTCTCTGAACTTTGGGAAGGAGTGTGTGTGTGTTTGTGTGCACGTGTGTGTGCGTGCGTGCAGGGGGTGGCATCAGTAAATCAAACCATGCTAAGGTGTCCAATCTCCAAAAGGGTTAATTATCATTTCTTACAAGGCTGTCCCTTTAAAGAAGCAATTTAGATCCTGAAATAGACGTAGGAGCCAATTACAGTTTTGAAAACTCAATTAAGAATATCTATAAGTTAATATCCTTTTTACCAAAGGAAAATGTTTGGTCTGTCTTTAGACTGCCATTGTATATTGCCCCTTCTTTTTCTCTACACTAGCTTCACACAGTGACCAACACATAGAATGTGTTCTAAAAATATGTGATGAATGAATAATTCTGATTTTTCTAATCACACCCATAATTCTACTGTGAGAAACTGTCTTCAACGTTACCATTATGGGGCAGCATCTCACCACCAGTGAGTGGTACAGATGATTGCTTGGGACATTTGTGAAAAGGGTCTCCTCTTTCTTGGTCAGGCCTCATATCCTTAAGCCTACAAAGCGCCCTTGGAGATGTGTCCTCTGGTGGAGCTAAAACAGTTGTGTTACATTCTGAGAAGAAAAGGTAATTCACTTGAATTCTTTTCATCCATAAATTCCTGGTCCAATTAAAAATGAAGTCAAGACCAGGAATCATATCAAAATGGAAACAATTTTTGTAATTTTATTTTCTCTTAGGATCACGGAGATGTCTTGAGATAAAGATGGAAAAGATAACGAGAGAGGCAGGAAAAGGAAAGGAGGGAGGGAGGGAGGGAGGGAGGGAGGGAGGAAGACCAAAGTGTACCTCCCATGAGAGGGATGTGAGAACAAAGATGGCTGAAAAAACACTGTGAAAAGATTCAGATCCCAGTTCGAGTTCTAATTATGCCACAATCTGTGTGAATAAGGTACTCTATAGCAAGGTCTCACCTGCCAAGACAGGGCCCTGCGTGATCTCTCAATCCCCTCTTGCTTTATAGAAATCCTATCCTCCCTCAGTCGCAGTAGCTTAAACCCTCTGAGGTACAGGGCAAGGCACATGGGCACAGGAATGAATGAATCAACCCACCCACTAACTGTCCTCTACCACTTCTCATGTACTTCTAAAATGTTTATTTCTCTCAACTTTGCTGACTCTGATACTTGAGGTTTTTGTCCTGTTCCTGGGCTGATGCTACCAACACACTTTCTGCTTTGCTCTGGATGACCTTATTGCTGCCGTATTACTTTTTTGGGGGATTAAACAGGAAAAAAAAGAAAACACAGTGGTGCCTATCTCCATGAAAGAAACAACTGGACAAAAAGTCTGACCCTGTGCAGGTGTCCTGTGCAGCCTCACCAACTTCAGGGAACACACACATTTTGATGGTGCTCTCGTTGCCCCTCACATGCTGCTCTGTGAAAATGCTCTTCGTTCTTTTCTAGGTTGGTCATGAGCCCGAATAGGAACGGGTTTGCCCCCTTTCCCAGGGCTAGACCCATCTCCAAAAATTCAGGTAAGCACCAGCTTAGCCAGGAATTTCCCAATCTTTAGCTAATGGGAAGGAAGAAAGACAGCATATAAAAAGTCCCAATTCCCCAAGAAAGGATTTGACTTTCCAGTGATGTGATAATTTTGCATGGAGGCCTGAGCCTTGATCTCCGTATCTGGAATCAGAAACACACCTGGGTTCTTTTCATCCTGCCTTGTAGCCAGATAGACCTACAATTCTATTCTTAGTATCAGGTACTGTACTATATTAAGTAAGATTTAAAAGAATCTTGGATTCTTATTCTTCTGTCGTTTTCATGTGGTTTCCTAATTGGATAGTCATGGACAAGAGGCTGAAAACAATTCTTCAAGAATAACAGGCCCTTCTTTATTGTTTTATATTTAAATGGACCAGTTTTATTGTTTTCGTTGCTCGTTTGCTTGCTGCTTTTGGTTTTTATCAGAAAATTAGAAATTCAAGAGTGCAGCTTCTCAGATCAACCACCAGATGGTGCTGTGGGACTGAAGCGCGGAGCCTACCACCCCTTAGGAAGAAACCAGCCTGAAGAAGCTAGCCTGCAGTCCAGTCCATAGTTTCAGAATGTCACTAGGACCATAACGCATGTATTTTATAACCATAAATATACATAATTGGGTTAATTTAAATTGGTTTTACAGTGTTTTGTTTTGTTTTGGTTTGTTTTTGGTTTTTTTTTTTTTGCTTTCTTTTGGTTTTGGGTGTTTTTTTTGCTTTCTTCAGAGACTCAGGACCATGGCCTTCCTATATCCAGGTAGTTCAGGTAAACTGGGACCTCTTCACAGACTAGATTCAGAGAAGATATTTAAGTCTTTCTGGACTGTACACATTTGGAGTAAGAAGTGAAGAGATTTCCTCATTTACAGCAATTACAGGGGCAGGCTGTATTAGTCACTAGGTAAACTCAAAACACTCTTACTGGAACTTACCTTTTCTATAGAAAAGGCCTTTTATAGAATAAGGGGTTCACTGAAGAGTCCTAGCCAAGATGGAAAAAGTGGCAGCTTCCCTGCCTTGAATGCACTAATGCTATAAGTGAATCAAGCAGATGAGAGACAGTGGGAGCATTCAGGATTATTAGCATGAAGACTGGCTCCGCCCCAGCTCTCCTCATCCCCGAGGTCTGGCTCCTGCCTTGACCCATGCACTGACACACTGTGCTTCCCATGGTGACCAGTGGCCTGTCAACTGCTGGACTGAATGGCATTTTCTACCTCCATTGCCCTTAACTCTTCTTCAGTCTGAGACATTCCCAGGTTCTTCTCCCAGAGAAACTGCTCTTCGTGCATCTTAGCGGATACTCATCTCTTGGTCTTCTCCCACTCTCTGAGACCCTCAGTCTTCTTCTTTCTGGGTTCTTCCTTCAGTGATCTAGCTCACCCTTAGGGCTAAGAAGCTGCAGCTTTTCCAAACCTGCACCAGAAGGCCTGTCTCTCCTCAGGCCCCACAAACCTCTGGGCGTCTCCTTTCTACTGAACATTTTCCCCTGGATGAACCAAACTCACCAGCTAAGTTTATAACATTGTCTTTCTGATTTCACTGTTTTTTGTATTTATTCAAGGATTCAGAACATTCTTTTCTTTTTACTAATGTAATAAATATTCATTATAGTAGTTTTAGAAAACAGAAAGACTCTAGGAAATAAAAATTACATAAGTCTCACTATCCAGGAATAACTACATACTATTAACATTTTGGCATGTGTCTTTCCAGTCTTTTCCTCTTTTACATCTTTATTGGAGTATAACTGCTTTACAGTGTTCTGTTAGTTTCTGCTGTATAATAAAGTGAATCGGCTCTATGTATACACATATCCCCATATCCCCTCCCTCTTGAGCCACCCTCCCACCCTCCCTATCCCACCCCTCTAGGTGGTCACGAAGCACCGAGCTGATCTCCCCGTGCTATACGGAGCTGCTTCTCACTAGCTATCTGTTTTACATTTGGTAGTGTACATATGTCCATGCCACTCTCTCACTTCATCCCAGCTTCCCCTTCCCCTTCCCCCACCTCTGTCCTCAAGTCTGTTTCTCTACGTCTGTGTCTTTATTCCTGTTCTGCCCCTAGGTTCAACAGAACCATTTTTTTTTTTTAGATTCCATATATATGTGTTAGCATACGGTATTTGTTTTTCTCTTTCTGACTTACTTCACTCTGTATGACAGACTCTAGGTCCGTCCACCTCACTACAAATAACTCAATTTTGTTTCTTTTTATGGCTGAGTAATATTCCGTTGTATATATGTGCCACATCTTGTCTTTCCTATCTTTTTTCCAAAAAATTACCTGGAATCATACCATACACATTGTTTCATAATCTGCTTTTTGTACTCAATAACATTAATTGCTGCATGGTAGTACAGTCTATGGATTCATTTAAATAACTTGCTAGTTATGAATACTGAGTTTTCTTTTTCCTATTGTATCAATAACATATGACAGTGATCTTTACTGCTTAATCTTTGTGCATGGCTTATTTCCTTAGAAGCGAAGTTGCTGGTTCAAAAGTGTTTACCTTTTTTAAAGTTTGATGCAAATTGTAAGTTTGCTCTCTGAAACATTTGGATCTGCAGTGTTCAAGAGAGTTACTACTACTCTAAATCACGTTTTACCTTTTATCAAAGACAAAGTATGATATCTAATTATAATTTGTGTTTCTTTGATTACTAGTAAGGTTAAAGTTGCTTTTTGCTTTTTTTTTTTTATGTTTCTTGGTGCCTTGTAATCTTCTTTGGTAAATGTGTGCTCCAGACCTGGAGTCGGTCCAGGTACTTACTGGCTGGGTGAGCTTAGTAAAACCATCTTTTCTCAATTCCAGAGTTTGCTTCTACAAAAAATGAGTAACATTAATACCTACCTCATAGGATTGTTGTGAGGTTGAAATGAGACCATGCAGACTAAATACTCTTGATAATGCCTGGCATGTGGTGAGCACGCAGTAAGTAACTTTCTTGTTCTTATTTCTCTATTGGATTGCTTTTCCTATTTGTAAAAATCCCTGTTTCTTTAGTGCACACCACTTCAAATCGCTCAGGACAATAATAATAATGGCTATCATTTATAGCATACTTATAATGAGCCAGGCACTGAGAGATTTGCATTGCATATAATATCTCATTAAATCCTCAGGATCATCTGATTTCTATTTTTTTTTTTTATCAATGCTCGTAGCTAAATAGCTCCCAAGTACTATTAGTTCACAATTTTGTCCAGACCGTCCCTTCTTCCCCCAGTGCAGTTTAAAGCATCATCACCCCTGCCCAGGACCAATGAGACGTCCTCCAAATTGTACTCTACAATTCCAGACTGCTTTCCTGCCCTCCAGTATCACCTTTACAGATACAAAGGCCAGAAAAATTATCATTTTTTAATTTCAGTAGAATGGCAGAAGCCAGGATAATTTTTTATAAAGCTCAAAATCTTCAACAGCTCCCAGTGACCTTTTGGCTGGCATTCAAAGCCTCCACAATCTCCCTACCTTTTCAGCCATGGCTCCCCTACTTCTACTCTTTGCTTTCCCTGCAATTCCACCTTTACCCACCATCCAAACCCACAGCCCCAAGCACTCACTGCACAGCTCTTCCACCTGCGCCTTTATTCACTTATTGCACAAAGCCTACCTGGGCACCTGCCAGGCTCCAGGCACTATTCCCTATGCTCCCCTACTTCTCCTGCACACCCTACAGCTTCTGTTTCTCTCCCCCGTGATGATGAGCCCATGGTGGCCAGGAATTATTTTTCTCCCACAACAATTACCTCAGCCCGTTGTAAATTAGTATGTAATTAATAATTATTTGTGGACTCAAGAGCTGTGTTGGTACTTTTGTACAGAAATTAAAGTCCAGAGGCTCAGGTGAGGGGGAAGGATTTAACACTAGAGGGATGTGCAAGCAGTGGGTATGCTGTGAACAGAGTGGCTTCTCGCAGAAGGCTTCCCAACCAAGATAAACAAGAGAAGGGGTGAGGGGACAAGAAAAGGAGTGATGAGGAGATACTGACTTTTTTGTGCAAGAAAATCACCGTAGATTTCTAAGTCATCTAGCTACTCAACAGAACTGGTTCCCTAAAGAAGAAAGATGAGAAGAGACTGTAAAGGAAATGATGCTTTCCCCGTATTACCTCAGTTACTCCTCCCAATAACACCAGCAACTAGATGTTATTTCTCCCACTTAAAGAAACTGAGGTTCAGGACGTGAAACAGCTTGGCTGAGGCCTGTGGTGAGATGGGGGAAGAATTATGATTCCCACCCAGACTGTCTGACTCCAGCACCTTTCCTACTTCCTATACACGGGCTGGGGACTAAAAAAAGAAAACAATGAAACCTCTATTTGAACCATTTCTGAATCTATTCTCAACTCTCAAATCCCATCCATGAGCTCAGTCAATAGTTCTCATAAATGCCTTTGCAGAATCCCCAGGCCGGGATCCCCGTGGATCCCCTTCTAGCAACTCAGCTCTGATGAACTACTCGGACACCAGAACAGGAGATTTCAAAGTGAACAAGTTATGGAATTTAAGAAAAAAAAATGTCATGAAGAACCTAGGGGTAAGACAGGAATAAAGACACAGACCTACTAGAGAATGGACTTGAGGATATGGGGAAGGGGAAGGGGAAGCTGTGACAAAGCGAGAGAGAGGCATGGACATACACACACTACCAAATGTAAGGTAGAGAGCTAGTGGGAAGCAGCTGCATAGCACAGGGAGATCAGCTCGGTGCTTTGTGACCGCCTGGAGGGGTGGGATAGGGAGGGTGGGAGGGAGGGAGACGCAAGAGGGAAGAGATATGGGAACATATGTATATGTATAACTGATTCACTTTGTTATAAAGCAGAAACTAACACACCATTGTAAAGCAATTATACTCCAATAAAGATGTAAAAAAAAAAAAGTGAACAAGTTGCATCGTATTTGCTCTGCCTCTCGTATTTCACTTAAGCAAGCAGGGAGATTTGCAAGCATGTGGACCCTGCTCACCATTAGCCTCAGCAAGGAGCAGAATCTTTGAACGCCTGCTGTTTACTGAAGAGCAATGACATGCCTGAGATATTCAGTGACTGATGGAAAAGTTACTAAACATCTGGATTTCCTGATCTATTTGCTCTTCCTTTCACCCTGCCCTTTTCAGGTTGAGAGAAAGGGCTTTGTTGTTCAGAGACCTTCCCAAAAATAGCATACTTTTATTCTTTAGGGAAGCTCAGGCCTGATTAAAAGAGGTTGCTCTTCTGGTATCCTTTGTTGTGTTCTGTTCCTACTCCCTCCCGCCGTTTCCCCTTCACTAGTTCCTGTCTCTTCTATCTACTCTTTGAGCAATATCCGTTCTTTATTATGTAGTTTAGAGTCTATTTTAATGCAGTATTGCACAGTATTTATCACCTGTTCCTTCTTTCCATCTCATCGAGCCATGTTCTCTTGGCCTGCATTTACTGAGAATCTACTCTGTGCCAGGTCCTATGCCGGCAGCTGGTCCTCATAATTTCATTTCTGACAATCAGGATAGCTTCCAGATTGACCTCCCTCCCTCCCTGAATCCATCTACTGCATCCTGCTGCCAAACCAACCTTCCTAAATCTCTGTTTTATAAACAGCCTTCTCCACCCTTTGGCCCATAGGAATAAGTTCCTACTTATTAGCTGTCTCCTATCTGCCCTCTAGATGCCCTTTTGACTTTTTTCTCCTCCAAACACAATCTGCATTCTAGTGTTTTATTCACCTGTCCCCAGTATGCCACGCACATTTCTGCCTCTGTGTCTTTAGAGCTCTTTGAATTTCCAAATTCCACTCCATGTGTACTTAATAAATGTTTGGGGGGCAAACTCCACCCCTGCGGTGACAGGGGATGCTGCTCAATTCATAGGCTCTAATTAAGGAGGAGAAGCAACCTAACACTCATCCCTATGAGGAGTCTGAATGTCCCAGAGTTAGGAATGAGAAGCAACGCTCTGCATGTCTGTCTGCAGAGGCTCAATGGCCTAACTTCAGGCCCCTGATCCAAAGTGTGGCTGGAAGGTGAGTTTCTTAGGTAACCTTGCCAAATCCTGGGATAAGACAACTAATCAACTCACTCTTCCATTCGCTCAGTCATTCAACAAAAGTAGTTACGGAACATCACCTATGTGCAAGGCATTGTGACGAGTGCTTGGGAAACAATGGTGAGTAAGATAAACAGGTTCCTGCCCTCCAGGAGCTTTCAGTAGAAAGGAAAGACACTAAACGCATAAACAAGGGAGTAAATAAAATAACAAAAGTGTGGGATGACTGTCAACAGAAGAGAAATAAAGTATTATGACACAGCAGAGTGGCACATACTACTGGAGATGGTGGTATATGAGTCAGAGAAGGTCTCTCTGAAGAAGAGACATTTAAACTGAGATCCAAAAGATGAGAAAATGCCAGACAGAGTGACATGCCAGGCTCCTGAACGGCAAGTGCACAGGCTCAATGCATATAAACACACACACACACACACTCGCCAAGGCCACTGCAGGCCAATGACGTCACTGGTTTCTGTCTCAAGGGTAACTCATTTGTCTGCTGGGGATGTGGCAGCCAGCCCCGTCTATTATAACCAAAACAGCTTCTCTTTCGCTTATACAAATAGATGATAAGCCTTTTGGTGTATGGGATGTAAATGGCTCAAATGACTGGTGGGATTTAAATCCCACCTATATATTTTTTCTACTTTGCTCTGGTAGCAGGGCTATTTATTTCAAACTCAGAGTTACTTAATATTTCTAGACCCCAGTATAGCATTCTAGTGACTCTCATCACTTTGCATATTGAAAATAATTGCTTGTTACTTTTTAAAGTTGGTATATACCAGCTCTTAAGAAAATCTAGAAGTTGCTTTCCATACCTCGTTGATTAACTGGATCTTTAGCTACGTAGGCAACATAGTCTGTAGTATCCTATAAAAAAGGGAAAATGATTGCATTTAAAATGAATGCATTGTTACTGTTGAATGATAAGAGTACATTTAGGATATGATACTCAGGCAAGGACCGATACTAAGGTTTCTGTTTAAAGAGCAAAGGAAAGCCATCCTAGGAGGGAACATAAACAAATATACACTATATATTTAGCAACTGTGTGTGGAGTCCACATTCTCTGCCCCTTGGGGAGAGAATTTGAAGATTAAAAATTTAGAGGCAGACCATGCCACTAAGAACAAAAGAGAATGCAGTAGGAAATATGTTAGGACAAACATTCACAAAAAAATGGTTAGGAACTATAACTCTCCTGTGTTGAAAGTTGAAATACCAGGGGTTACGCAGTCACAAAGGTGTCACAGACTAGGATGTGACACCATGATTTCCCTGCTGTCCAAACAGATACCACATACATCAGAAAATAAGTTGATTAAAGAGACATGGGTTTTATGGTTGTTAGCTTGCCTGTGTGCAGTGCAACTTAGGGAATAAGAGGGCAAAAATACAAGGCACTTATTTGATCAATATATAGAAAGGAGAGATCATTTTTGAGAAAGATAACCCATGAAAAACCTAAGGAGTTCAAAAAGAGATGTGTTGCAAACTAGTGCTTACTAGTGGAGGAGGGGTAGGTGGGCAATACAGGGGTCAGATACAGGGGGAATACAGGGGGAATAGAGCCAATATTTTGTAGTAAGTGTAAATGGACTTTACCTTTAAAAATTGTATAAAAATAAAAAACTTTAAAAGAAAGATAATAGCACCATTTAAACTTATGTTAAAAAAAGAGATGTTGCTGGCTTTGGAAGAACAAATAAACAAAAAGCTACTTGGTGATTCTGACTTTTATTGAAAACAGTATGCTGATGAATGAGATTTTAATAATTAAAGATGCTTTTTGTTATCTCAGTTCTCAGGGAAAAAAAATACACACAATGCCATTTGCAGATTGGAAGTATGACTCTCTAGAGGAAAGATGCAGTCAACTGGCAGGAAATAAAAGTCCATGTTTGTAATACCCTCAAGGACAATCACTTAATAACCCACAATGAATCATACAGGAAACGGATCTCAGGGCCAGCATAACTTGCCTTCAGTTATTTTAAAAAATAACACACACCTAAGTAAATCTCTCTTATGCAAAAAGACAAAAGATTTGAAATATCTTATAAATAAATAAGGTCATATCTATGAGCTTTACATTATATAATTTAGAAGCAAAGCCACAATTGCCAGGGGCTTGGCTGCTCATTTTAAAGTTGAAGAGGTGGCATGATGCTAGCAATGTTGTCTGCTATATTAGTTGATGGGAAAGAGGTCATGGGGCCTCTCCAGACCTCAGTTTCCTCATCTTCAAAAGAGTCTCCAACATTCTCACAGTCCTAAAATTCTATAACTGTAAATATCTAGGAGAATTTAAAGGATGTTAAAAGTAAAGCACAAATAGTGGGGGGGGGGAAATCTAAGAAATATATTTAATTTTGACATACTCATAATGCATTCTTGAGATGAAAAAAGCATATACAGACACAGAAGCATTACCAAGAACTGCCTTCAGGGCTGAAAGAAGGAAGACAAGTAAACTGTTTATGAGACGAGAGTAAAAGTGAGGGTGAGCAGCGTGGAGAGGTGAGAGGAACACCCAGTATTTTTGAAACTCTGGAGGGACAATGGTAGAAAGAATGGGTACTACATTGGGCCACGGAGACCTCTGGTTGCCTACCCCTTGGACCGTTATCTGATGTGAAGCTGTAAATTATCTCAGTGAGTGTCCTAAGAAAATACAGACATGTGTTAGCAACAGTGGTGACAGTTATCACTCCGTGCCAGGCACTGCACTAGCAGTTTACATGCACCATTCCACTTAATTCTCACAGCACTTGAGGCAAGGGTGATCATTCCCCATTTTACAGATGAGGACCCTGAAGCTTAGAGTCTAAATAAGTCAAGTCTTACTTGACTCCAGAGCCTGGCACTCCACCATTCTGCCTCCCTGACCTGAGGGTAGAACTTCACTCGGGGGACCTCTAATGCCAAGGCTTCTGGTCACTCCAGTTTTCTATTTAAAACCAGCAGGATTTCTCTCCAGCTGCAGAGAGCACAAGGGTGCCACTCAATTCAGTAGGTACAAACTCTCCCAGGGTGGCTACAATTCTTTCCTGTTTTTCTTTGTAGGGGCAGTGCTTTGGTTGGTCAAAAGAAATAAAGAACTGAAGGCACAAAAAGACAGTCTAAAAAGAATCAGGATTCTGGAGAACTATGGTAGACACCATGCAGGGCATGCCTAGGGTAAAATAAAGATTTTCATACCAATTCTAAAATGACAGCAACCATTGAAACTTGAAAAGGAAAATTTAGGGCAAACAGCAACAATTATTTTTCACACTACTCTTATAGAACTCATTACTTTAAATTGCTTAAGGAAAGTATTCGAGTTCCTTCATGGATGGCTGAGTTATAATGGGTTAGGAAGAGAAGTAACAGACAATGTGGGCCTTTTCGGACTGGCAGTCAACCCTCTCTGCTACCAAACACGTCCTTGGAGTCGCTGTTGAAGCCAGATTACAAGGCCGGATGGAGGGCGGATATAGAGGACCTGGGGATATGGAGGGCCCACAGTAAGTCATATGAAGATTTTTGACTTGGTGGAAGATTGGGGCCTCTAATCCCTGCATTGTTCAAGGGTCAACTCTATATTTCAAGGTACAAGAAAAATGTCACAATGTCACAGAGGAGCAAAACCCTCCTCCTCCTCCCTCAGTTTAAACAGATTTGTTTCTTGGTCAGTCACAGGCTTCCTAGCTTCAATGACCCTCCCCTTTTGCTCTGGTCCACAGCGGATGCAGTTGGAGGTCAGGGAATGACCCTCCACTCTGCAAAGAAGGCTTGGAGGGACAGCACTGACTCAGTCCCGCACAATTCATGGGAAATGAGCATCACATGGCCTCTTGGTAGGGACGAACTGCAAGTTTTCTCTCCCCAGCTCAGCGTTCCCTCCATGAGTTTCTGCAAACCTAGTTGCTCGTTTCGGATTAGATTTAGTTGCCCTGGTTGACGGCCAGAATGGCAAATAGGCTTCCCCTCGTATACCAAATCCAGCTGATGAGTAGGATCTGCCTGGAACTCTGTGTTGCAAAAAATTCTGAGGGAGGACCGGCAAAACACATATGACATGCTTGTTTTTTATGAACTGGATATTATCTACAAGAAGCTTCTCAGATAATAACACAATGGAGTATTATAAATTCATCTACTAATCCAAATACTTAAAAAAAAAATCAGTGACAGGAAATACTCTGTCAAAACCAAATTTTTGATTACCAGCTACAAGTGGCTATTCACAAACTGTAATGAGATATTTGGAAACGACAGGTAGTGGCTAATATGCTTTACATGGAAGTTCTTTTAACTCTTATAAAAAGAATTTTTTTTTTTTTTTTTTTTTGCGGTACGCGGGCCTCCCACAGCTGAGGCCCCTCCCGCCGCGGAGCACAGGCTCCGGACGCGCAGGCCCAGCGGCCAACGGCCCACGGGCCCAGCCGCTCCGCGGCACAAAAGAACTTTTATGAATTCATACTTACCGGATCCCCTCCAGAAGCAAATGAAATAGACTGCATATGATGATTTGCAATAATCTGGAAAACATAAACAAATTAAACATGTATAATGCTAGAAACTAATTATACCTAGTTACTACATACCATCTAACCGTAACGTACATACATTGGCTTGTTTTGCTTCTACCTGCTCGGCATGCCTTGGGAAACCACTCCACCCACTTTCTATAATAATCTCACTTACACCATGAGGTTCAGGTGGGTTTGAGACGCCCATCTCACTACCCCTCTCCTTGCATCTGGATACATGATCCAGGCCTAGCCAATCACAAAACACCATCCCGCTGGATACAGCAAAGTCAATCAACATCTTTGGGGAGGAACTGAGATGAATAATAGAATGCATCTCTCCCTGCCATTTAAGACCTTAGTATAAGCCCAAAGCTTCTAGGAGCCATCTTTTGCTGCCATGTGGGAAAAGCCTGCTGGAAAATGAAGCTTTCCCTCTGGAGAAAAGTCAGAGCTGAGAGTTAAAAACAGTCAAAAGTCAGGGGATAATGTGTGTTTCATCAGTTCAACCAATACATTCCCCCCATCCCTTTATGTTTTTATGTATTTTTTCTATTTTATTTATTTAATTTTATATAAGTTAGTTTGAATTGAGTTTCAGTCATCTGCCAACCAAAAGTATTCTTACTAAGGCACTAATATTAAGACTTTCGATATGAAGTAAGACTATTCAAGTGAACTGCGTTAGTTAGCCAAGAAGATTGTCTCTTTTACTTGAGATTCTAGGCTTGCTTATTTGGAAACCACAGTGTAATGACCAACTTGCAGAGATGTATTTGTCATACTGTTTCAAGGGTTCATTAAAACAACGATGCACCAGTTGGCTAATCCTGTCTTCAGATTTGCTTAACAGAATCTACTGAAGCTGCTTACATATGATGACCAAGAAATCCTACTCTTAGATGTATATCCAAAAGAACTGTGTAAATATGTACACCAAAAGATCTTCTCAATAAGGATAATCACTGCCCTGTTCACAACAGCCCCAAATTGGAAACAATCCCAATAATGATCATTGTGGTATTCAAACAAGGGGCTACTACATAGCAACAATATATATCTTGGGCAAAAAGAAGCCTGTCACAAAGATTGTATACTGCACAGTTGAATTTATATCAAGTTCAAAAGCAGGCAAAAGTATTTTATTCTGTTTGCGGTCAGCATAGTGGTGACTTTTGGTGCAAAGGAAGAGAAAGCAAGTGGTTTTCTAGAATCTTGCAAATGGTGTTCCTTGATCTGGGTAGTGGTTATACAAACATGTTCATTTTGTGATAATCAAGCTATACACTTATGATTTGTGCACTACTCTATATTTATGTTTTCTATATTTATGTTTCAGTTTAAAATGATTACTAAAACCAAAATCAATACACAGATTTCAATGTCATTCCCATGTATCAGCAATAGCCACTTTGACACTGCATGGGGGAGAGGGGGAAGGTACATTTTACAAGAGAACCTAAGTATAAAACTAATAAGAATCACATAAGACTTTTTGGAAAACTTCATTGAAGGGTACAAATAAGACCTGAACAAGTAGAAAGACATATATCACCTTTATGGATGAGAAGACAATACCATAAAGATGTCAATTCTCCCCCAACTTAATCTATAAATTCCATGCAATTCCAATAAAAATTCCACCAATGCCATTCAGGGAACTTTTCAAACTACTTCTAAAATTCACATTGTAAGAATAAATGTGCAAGAAGAGCTAAGGCAATTTTTTTAAAGGACAAAGAGACAAGATTTTCCTTATTATTAAGACATATTATAAAACTATAGAAATTCATTAGACTACAAAGTCTAAAAACAGATTGACACTTTTGTGGTCTTTCAGTCTATGATAGATGTGGCACCAAATAGCAGACAAAAGGACAAGTGATTAAATTAGCGGAGGTACCTGAATTAGCTACATATATGAAAAAATATATAAATAAATCCTGTCCTCATGCTATTTATAAATAAATGTTTGATCCATAAAAGATCTATACAAACATTAGAAGACAGATAAAAGATTATGCTTATGATTTCTGAGGTAGGTAAATCCATCTTAATAGAAAGAAAAAGACAGGAAAGAAACCCTTAGATTTGATTGCATGAAAACCCATTTTTAAACTTTTGTATAAGACCCCCAAAACAAGAAACAAGAGGGAGAATATATTTGTAACATGTGAAACAAAGTATTCATATACAGAGTTTATAAGAAATTCCTATATCAATAAGAAAAAGAAATAAACCCAAAATAAGACCATTTAATTTTCAGAGGTAATACTGATAGAAATGTTCAATAAACATATTGAAAGATAATCTCCAATAAATTAAGGCTATAAAAAATAAAACAAGACGGCATTAAATGGATAAAATTGTTAAAGTTCAACAAAATCATGTCTGGTAACGGTGTGGATATTCTCAGACACCGCTGGCTAGAGCTTAAATTTGTACAGCAACTTTGAGAGCAATTTGACATTCACTAAAAACCAAAGTATGCATACCCCAAAATTCCACCTTTGCACTTCTAGGTTTTTATTCTAGAAAACTACTGGCACATGTGGATGTTCAATTACGCATAGTTTATAATATCAAAATATAGAAAGTTATTTGTGCATAGTTAGGTCAACTACAGTATAGCTATACAAATAGAATAGTATGAAAAAATATATGTCTATGTATACTAACAGGTAAATCTTCAAGACATTGATGAGGGTTTTTTGTTTGTTTGCTTATTTTGTCAGTTGAAGACAATTATGTAAGACACGTAAAAAAAATAAGATTTTTTTTCCACGAGGACATAAAGATTCATGTAAACGTAAAGAAAAAGGGTTTAAAGAATACACACCAAACTGGTAACAGTGTACCTTTATCTCCTGCGAAATGCAATGGGACTATGTATTTCTTGTCTGTTTTTTTAAAGAACACCGATAATATGCTTATTTGTGAATTTAACTTTTTTTAAAATGAGAAAAACAGGAGAGATGAATGGATAAATTCTAAATATGTTGATCTGCGGTTGAGAACTTCGTGTGGTTTGGAACTGCGGATTTAGTGGTCATTAGCGCACAGATAAAAGACAGATAAAACCGTGGAAGAGACGCGACTGCCTGGGGATGGGGGATAGAATAGGCGCAGAAAGAGGGAGAGAAAGGAGGGGGGCGATGAGGGAGGAGGAGTACGGGGTCTTACAGAGCCATGTATTTCCAAGCTTATCGCATCATAAGCAGCAGAACGGTTAGGTAAGGCAGTGGCCAAGCAATGCTCTTGCACGTACAGCATCTAGGTCTGAAGTTCGAACGCACGGAAAGCCGACCAGCGAGCCCCGGGAAGATTCCCGGGGTGGAACTGCCAGCTGCCGGCCCCCAAACAGCGCTCCGAGAGGTAGGCGGTGTCTGGGGGTCGCGCACACGCACAAGGTCACGCAAGCGCACGGTGCTTGCGCAAGCGCACAACCGCACGGCCGCGTAGCTCCGATCTTGCCGAAAACGCCTTGCGGGGAGGTTGAGCCGCTTGCACAATGTCTGAAATGAACGAGCTGTCCGAGCTCTATGAGGAAAGCAATGACCTGCAGATGGATGTGATGCCTGGCGAGAGTGACCTTCCGCAGATGGAGGTAGGCGGCGGGAGCCGGGAGCCATCCCTGAACCCCTCCCGCGCCGGGGCCCAGCCACAGCTGGAGGAGGAAGGCCCGATGGAGGAGGAGGCCGCCCAGCCAATGGCGGAGCCGCTGGGGCAGCGAGGCCTCGCTAGCCGGCCCGGCCCTGGGGAGCAGCCAGGCCAGATCGCGGGCCCTGATTTCGAGAGCGAGGACGAGGGCGAGGAATTCGATGACTGGGAGGACGACTACGACTATCCGGAAGAGGAGCAGCTGAGTGGTGCAGGCTACAGAGTATCAGCGGCCCTTGAAGAAGCCAACAAGATGTTTTTGAGAACCTCCAGAGCAAGAGAAGCAGCTCTGGATGGCGGGTTTCAGATGCATTATGAGAAGACCCCGTTTGATCAGTTGGCTTTTATCGAAGAGCTTTTTTCACTCATGGTTGTCAATCGTCTGACCGAAGAGCTCGGCTGTGATGAGATTATTGATAGAGAGTAGTTAAACGCTGTGAAGAGAGGAGGAAACTACTTGAGGAGAGACCTGGCATTCCACTGTCTCTTGGGTTCATTCCAAATAGTTCCGTGCCAATGAAAAACTTGGTCTTCAAAAAAAAAGATTTTTTTTTTTTTTGTAGAATAAAGTAGCGACTGCACAGTTATGAAAAAGGAAATTGTTAAAGAAAAAGGATCTAAATACTGTTGAAACCTGTTTTCAAGAATGTCCTGAAACATTTATGGCTTTGACTTTGTTATTGATCCAGATTAATTTCCTTGCATTGAGGAAAATATATGTTCCTGTAAGGGATGGCTTTGCAAGAGTAAGTCATGACCAAGACAGACTGCCAGTACAAGAGCCCACTGATATTAATTATATGCGAAAAAGTAACTAATTTATCCAGCTTAGGACATGAGATGTTTTTTGAGTTATTTGGACTGAAAGCATATCGAGAAAACTGTCAGGTTCCATTTTGTGATCTATCCAAGCCGTGGTTATCAAAAGCTAAATTTTTAGTGTAAAATAAATCGAGTATTCTTCAGTATCCCGAAAGGATAATCAAACCCCAAAAGAAATATGTATCATGTGTGCTATATCTTAAAATGTGTTTCCAAGAGCATCTGAGATTTTGTTTGTACATGTATCTTGATCATTTTTAAAGCTACTGTAACCTTTAATTCAAGAAAATTCATTGTCTTGGACATTTTTAAAAGTCAAAAATTAAGATGTCCTTAATAAGTTTCAAATGTAGACATTAATGTGTATGTGAAAGTACAAAGAAAACACACTATTTCTAACATCCGTATATACTAGAGAAATATTGTGTTTTACTTGCTCTCTGTTTTTCATTTTTTACAGGCAAAAGACTCTGGTTGAACTTCATAATGTAAGAACTGTTAAGTGAAAATTGTCCAGTAAAAGGAAAGCCCTACACCTAAAAAAGACTTCATGAACAACCCTTAAAGGTTTTAAACCTGCCCAGAAATCCACCTCGGTATCTGAAGTTTCCCTCTGTCTCCTCCTCTAATTAAGCTTGTTAGTGGTTATGCACCAGCATTGGGGATAATAAAAATTTCTTGTTCTGTGTATTTTGTTTGGCTAATGGTATTGCATACATACTTTCTCTAATACTACTTTTTATTGTGTTATATTGGTTTTATTGTATGATTGCAATCACCTTATGATTTAAACTTAATGACTATAAGGGAACGTGCTCCAGCTTCAAATACCGGATTACAAATTAATTGGTGGAAATTAAACTTAGTAAATTCCTATAAGAGAGTTTGCCAACCTGGGAAAAACTGCCAAATCAATAAGGATGTTACTGTGGTTCTTAAGATGTTGATGTTCTCTGTGAATAATAATTAGTCAGGAGGCTGTGCCCAGTAAAACTGAATATACCAACAGGTCTTAGGATCAGCAAAAAGGTACCAGATGTTTTTGCTCCATTATGGCAGTAAAGGACACATCCAATACAGCAGGACAACTTGGAGCCTTATTTATGTTAACAGTCATCCTGTCTTTTAGCGAGGGGGGGTTCTTTTCTGTAAAATATAGGACTGACAGGCTTCCCTGGTGGTGCAGTGGTTGAGAGTCCGCCTGCCGATGCAGGGGACACGGGTTCGTGCCCCGGTCCGGGAAGATCCCACATGCTGTGGAGCGGCTGGGCCCGTGAGCCATGGCCGCTGAGCCTGCACGTCTGGAGCCTGTACTCCGCAATGGGAAAGGCCACAACAGTGAGAGGCCCGCGTACCGCAAAAAAAAAAAAAAAAATAGGACTGACAAGTAAGGATGATTATAATTCAGACATGAGCTTGGCGGGGAGAGGAGTGATAGATGGGCAAACACTAGATAGAAGATTAAGTGTTGGCACTTAAAACATCTTAATCCTGCTTTCTCTCACACGGCTCACTTCTTTCATTGCATTTTCAAACAGCTTGTAGATGCAGTTATGAGTCTGGATACATAACTGCTTGTGTGATGTGAATTAACAGGACTCTGGACAAAGAATTAAAAGGGTGCCAGTATACATGAACTGACTAGTTGCACTTACCTCCAGATAAAGATGATGGGAAATAGGTTCAGAAAAAAACAGATCTATAAACCAGGAAGTGTAATTCTCTTTCTCTTAGGGAGCAAGTAGGGAGCAAGAGGAGGGGGAAAGAAAACCACTCCCTGTTGGGTTTGAAGGCTCATTTTGGGGAGAAAGACCTGGACTCTCTCACTCCTCTGATGGTTGGTTTGTTGGTCTTAAAAGTAGGCAGGGGGCTTCCCTGGTGGTGCAGTGGTTGAGAGTCCACCTGCCGATGCAGGGGACACGGGTTTGTGCCCCGGTCCGGGAAGATCCCACATGCCGCGGAGCGGCTGGGCCCGTGAGCCATGGCCGCTGAGCCTGCGCGTCCGGAGCCTGTGCTCCGCAATGGGAGAGGCCACAACAGTGAGAGGCCCGCGTACCGCAAAAAAAAACAAACTAGGCAATAACCTGAGAGACCACTGAAATTAATACTTGTTAATATTTACTAAAGGTAGGAAATGGTAACATTTTAAAATGTTACAGTTAAATCACAGACTGGAACCAGCCTACCTGATTCAAATCTGGGCTCCACTGCTTATAGCTCTGTAACTGAGTAGATTAATCTCTCTGCCTCAGGATCCTGAACTGAAAATAAGGATAATTGGATGAACCTTATACATGGTGAGGATTAACTGAAGATATACACACATCTATATAAACAGATAAACTAAAGAAAGGAGTTCTGGGGACCTTGTAATCCTGATTCTCTGATGGGGGGAGAGGATGGGGATGTGGAATGGGGAGAGTTAACTTAAACTTATGAGTGTGTAGTGTGATTTGTGCAGAGCTTTCTAGGTCTATCCATAGTTACTTTAAATGTTTGCTTAGATCAGATGTCCCACATTGGCTCATCTCAAGAACGCCTCTATTTTGTTTGGCTCATGCTTATAATTTTAATTTCTTAATTAAAGACCAACATCTCATAATCCAGAGAGAGCAGCAAAACTCCCAGATTTCCATCTTCTTTTTTTTTTTCCCCCAAAGTGGAAGACCTGGCAGCCCTTGACCTATAGTCCCATTGGAAGCATCTGATTGGCCTTTACACAGGGAAAGTATTCTGTTTGCAATGTTCCCCAGTGTTGTCTCCCCAACGTGGAGACCAAGTAGCACTCGTCATTTATCACTGTGCTCGTACCACTGTGTGTTCATGAACCTGGACAGTTTGCATTACCTGCCTGGCCTCTGTAGGTGTTTGAATTGCCTCTCGGAGACTAAAGGATGTCTCCATTTTCTGCCCGTTTTACCTTATCTCTTTAGTACCCGTCTCAATTTCAGTAGCTGTTAGAGTCGATGACAGGAGTGTAGAAACGAGTAGAGAAATAGTGGGAGTAGGAGCTACTCAGACTGACATTTTTGCTTAACGCCTTATTAAAGTATGTCAAGGAAGTCTGTTGCTTGAATTTTTTTTTTTTTTTTTTTTTTTGTGGTACGCGGGCCTCTCACTGTTGTGGCCTCTCCCATTGTGGAGCACAGGCTCCGGACGCACAGGTTCAGCGGCCATGGCTCACGGGCCGGATCTTCCTGGATGGGGTCACGAACCCGTGTCCCCTGCATCGGCAGGCGGACTCTCAACCACTGCGCCCTGTTGCTTGAATTTTTAAAACAAGGACTATATAAAAACCCCTATAACTTGCTTTTGCAAAATATATTTTCCCATCCCCAAATATGGTAAGTTTTAAAAATTGCAAGCATTGCATGTTTGCGTGTTTAATATCTTATTTTCTGCCCCTGAGGTTCTGTGAGACATTTTCTGGGAGTGAATGGTTACATTCTTGATGTTCTCAGTGACAAGATAAATGTGAACCATCTGACCCATAAATGCTCTGTCATCTATGAATGTATCTATAAACTTGAAGCTATTTATGTTTTCAGTCCAAAGTATATCTTTGAAGTTAAGGGTGGGGGGAGGATATTTGTATTTATCTTAGAACTTCAGAGGCTAGTTTTCTTTAAGGAAAATTTAATTGATAAAGCATTTTCTCATGCTATGTCCACACGGTCACTTCTCTGCTGCCTTTATCCCATGGACATTTTAGCTGTCCTTTTGAAGGAACGTATAAAGCTTCTTGAGTTTAAGCATCTAGAGCGGCACATCTTTTTTACACCCCAAACCCCATCCCCGTGGCCATTCTCCCCAGGTCTGCAGAATAGTTCAAAGTTATTTTTAAAAATCAGCCCCTGGGTCTAATATCAATGAGATCCTAACTTTGGTCCCCACTCCAGCGGTGGTCTGAGCACAGCCCATTCAATGCCACCAGTGCAGAAAAGATGTGAGCCACTCCCCAAAGCAGCTCTTTGCTGTAACTATTGGTCGTGGAAGCCACCCATGCCCACTGTCCCTCCTTTTATTCACCTGAAAGACTATGGACGTGTGGCAATACCAGCTCTAACTGCAGTGGCCTGGAAAAGGGTAGCAGAGGGGAAAGAGATTTTGAGAATAACGTGCCCTCCACCATATACACCACAACCCTCTTCTTCCTAAATTCCCAATTCACTTCAGTCACCCATGGAAAGAGCCATTTTTAAAAATGCTCATTCAATTCTACACAGCTGTCACCGTGATGGCTCTCGCTTTGCCTACTCTTCCTCCCCTACAAAACTCAGATAATTCAAGGGTTCCTATACTCAATGAAATCCTATAACTAAAAGAGTTGAGCATCCCTGGTACCATCCACATAGGTGAAAACTAAAAATAAATTTTACATCCACAAATGTCTTGAGGGCAAAGCATCCGAAGGACAATTAATGTTTCACCTTCCACCCAGATTGGCTGCATCTTCCAAGTACAGCCCCATATGTTCTGCTGTCAGATATCAATGGTATCACCTCTCTTGGATAACCAATCTTGATTCAACCAGACAGGAATCTATTTAAAATTGTTTCATATTAAACATTTTCCTCTATGGTGCTTTATACTACTGTGTAAGCAATGTATTTTATTCTGCTTTTGAATTTAGAAAATAAAGCAAACCTCAAAACCACAAGTGAAACAGAGTCACAGATGTAGAAAACAAACATGGTTACCAGGGGTGGGGGGAAGCCGGGTTGGGGAGGGATAAACTGGGAGATTGGGATTGACATATACACACTACTATATATAAAACAGATAACTAATAAGGACCTACTATACAAAACAGGGGGGCTTCCCTGGTGGCACAGTGGTTAAGAATCCACCTGCCAATGCAGGGGACACGGGTTCGAGCCCTGGTCAGGGAAGATCCCACATGCCGTGGAGCAACTAAGCCCGTGAGCCAGAACTATGAGCCCATGTTGCTAGAGCCTGTGCTCCGCAACAAGAGAAGCCACCACAATGAGAAGCCCACACACCGCAAGGAAGAGCAGTCCCGCTCGCCGCAACTAGAGAAAGCCTGCGTGCAGCAACGAAGACCCAACGCAGCCAAAAATAAATGAATGAATAAATAAATAAATAAATTATATAGCACTCTTCTCAATATTCTGTATATGACCTATATGGGAATAGCATCTAAAAAAGAGTGGCTATATGTATATGCATAACTGATTCACTTTGCTATACAGCAGAAAGTAACACAACATTGTAAATCAACTATACTCCAAGAAAAATTAAAAAAAAAAACTGCAAGTGAATTTTTTGGTAAAAACTGGAAATCAAAATGTTTATAACTGTACTTATATGTTACTGACAATTTTATAATTTTACATATGACAATATGCTTTCCCTGCTAAGTACTGAGTACATGAAAAGGCCTCAAGGAAAAATGCACCATGCAACGGGCACTGTGCTGAGTGATTTACATCCAGTGATTTACATGATCTTACTTAATCCTCTAAATAACCCAATAAGACACATACTGTTGCTAAGACCATCTTCTCAGAAACTCTATGTTTAAGACTATAATCCTCATTTCACTGATGATGAAAATTGAGTGGTAGGGTAACTTGCTTGTTAGTGGCAAAGCCAGGCTTTCAACCTACATGTGACCTCAAAGCCTCTTACTGTTTTATCACTGACAAGTACACGTTAAACCTTGCGTGGGTCCCTGATCAATAGCACTCCACACAGTAAAAACTTAAATACTAAGAACCTCAAATCACTACATATTAGACAAAGAAAAATTAGACTCTAACATACATAAATAACCTGATATAAGGAATTTAGTTTAAAAAATAAGTCAAAAAAGAGTGTCCTAGTTTAAAGTACATATTTAGCGCAATGCCTGTATATCTTTTATATTTGCTTCAACAATGCTGTTCTTTGAGAAATAGTGTTTACAGTGAGAACTCAGGCACACCATAGAATCATAAATCATCAAAGATGAAAAAGTTGTTTACACATTAACATTTGAGAAGGCTTTTCAATCTTAAGGGTTGGAAGAAAATGTTTTCTGCTTAAATTTCGGTTAGCTAGAACATTGACCCTAACATCACCCTTCCCCTCTGTCCTTCATGTGCATCCCCAGTCCAACATGCAGTCTGTTAGTTCTGATGATGGAATTTCTTTCGCTTTGGAGAGGGGTAGCGGAGAGTAATAAATGACTGACTCAAGTATATTCCAAATGGTACTTAATATGTTCTTTGCACCTTAGTTTTTATTACAAAGCCGATAGGTAGGGGCAAGTATGTAGGCAGTTAAATGACCCAGTGATGGGTTAGTAATACTGTTGTCCTGATTATTGCTACACATAAATCCTTGGCAGATTTTTTTCCCTCATGTCTTATTAAGTTTTAGGCACACTGTCTGAAACTTTGTTCTCTTCATTATGCCCAGACTGTTCTAGAAAAATAGATGATATGTTAAGCTATAAGTGACATTCATGATCTTACCTGTTGGTTGTCAAGATTCATCAATGTGAGGCTGCATGTTGAGATGGTCAGTTTTATATTCATTCCCGAAAACTGAAGATTACTTTTGCCAAGAACTGTTGATAGGAACTTAGCTGGAGGCTTTAAAAATAACATAACAACACTCTGTAAGTTATGGACTTTGTTACAGAATGAATATTTATGTTTTTTAAATGTTAAAAATGAAACCAAAAGTTGGTTCTTCAAAAAGATCAACAAAATTGACAAACCTTTAGCTAGATAAACTAAGAAAAAAAGAGAGAAGACTCAAATTAGTAAGATGAGAAATGAGAGTGGGGTCATTACTACCAATTCAACAGAAGTAAAAGGATTATGAGAATACTATGAACAGTTGTATGTCAACACACTGGATTACCTAGATGAAATGGACAAATTCCTAGAAACATAAAAGCTACCAAGACTAAATCATGAAGAAATAGGAAATCTGTGTAGACCTATAACTAGTCAGAAGGAAGGAAGGGAGGGAGGGAGGGAGGAAGGAAGGAAGGAAGGGAAAATAACAAGTGTTAGCAAGGATGTGGAGAAACTGAAACCCTTGTACACTATTTGTAGGAATGTACAATGGTACCACAGCTATGGAAAACAGTACAGCAGCTCCTCAAAAAATTAAAACTAGAATTACCATATGATCCAGCAATTTCTACTTTTTGTTATATACCCAAAAGAACGGAAAGCAAGGACTTGAAGAGAGATTTGTACATCCATGTTCATAGCAGCATTATTTACAATAGTTAAAACATGGAAGTGACCCAAGTGTCCATCAACAGATAAATGGAAAGCAAAATGTGATATATACATACAATGAAATATTTATTCAGTCTTAGAAAAAGGAAGGAAATTTTGACATGTGCTACAGCATGGATGAACCTTGAGGACATTATGTGAAGTACTGTGAAATAAGCCAGTCATAATAAGACAAATACTGTATGATTCCACTTATATGAGATACTTAGAGTAGTCAAAATCATAGAGACAGAAAGTAGAATGGTGGTTGTCAGGGGCTGGAGACGGGGGGGGGGAATGGGAAGTTGTTTTTTAATGAGTATAAACTTTCTGTTTTACAAGATAAAAAAAAAGAGTTACGGGACTATTCCTAATAAATTGTTTAACTAGATTGTGTAAAATAACTTCATTGCTTAATATGAAATTTCAAAGTTAAGGCTTGGGGGAAATGGGCTTTATAGAAGCAAACAATTCTAAGTATATTCTGTTCTTCAAGTAAATGACTTTATTTCTTAAAAAAAAAAAAGAGTTATGGGGATAGATGGGGGCGACGATTGAACAACAGTATGAATGTACTTAATATCCCTGAACTATACCCTTAGAAATGGTTCCAATGGTAGATTTTATGTTATGTGTATTTTATCACAATTTTTCAAATTGCGGAGGAAAAAGAATATAAAAAATATAAAGTGCGTGGAAGAGTCCCTGGCATGTATTACGTACTCAATAAAAAAGCTAGCTACCAAAGGGAATTAGCTCAAAAATTTCTTTTTTTTTTTTTTTTTTTTTTTACTTCTTTACATGTGTACTTTCTGGAAAGGTGACAGCCTGGTTTGCTTTTGTTTTATTTTGTTTTGGAGTGTGGATCCCACTACTCCTGAAATGAGAAAGTCTTAAGTGAATAAGCCTGTTTGTTGGGATCTTCCAGTCGGAACCTCCTATTCACAGAGGTTATGAGAGGCAGGAGGAGGCTAGAGGCTACAGACAGACCATCGGTTCTGTCAGAGAAACTAGTAATGGGAGTTCTAGTAGAATTCAAGAGCCATTCTTCAGAGTTTCCCAGATCATGTGGCTCATCTGAGTCACCCTGGGTGACAGTGGGTTCAGTCCTATGCAAAATAATGAGTAATGATAAAAAATTAGACAGGATGGTATGGAAATAGAGCAGTAAAGCCGGGACTCTGAAGACCTGGCGTCTACAGCTGGTGCTGACCTTGATCTTCCTAGTGACTCAAGGCAAGTCTCTTCTCTGAGCCACGGTTTAGCAGCTGGCAAAGTGAGAGGGTTCAACTGGGAGATCTCTAAAAATTCCTCCCCCCTTAAACAGTCTATACTTCTATAATTTATATAGTTATCTTAAGCGCCATTGCACCTCCCCTTTGGACTTTTCAAAGCAACTAAGTATTCTAGGGATAATACTAACTAGCATTAGCGTTGAAAGCCTAATGTAAGCAAGACACTTAACACATCACTTCATTTAATTCTTACATAATTCTATAAACTAAGGGCTATTTTCTCCTACTTTACAAATGAGGAAACCAAGGATTCGAAAGGTGAAATGACTTGATCAAGATCACACAGTTAGTAGGTGGCAGAGACAGGATTTAAGTGCAAGTCTAACATCAAATCTCATGATTTCTTTCAACATGAAAAGCTCCTTCTACCCATTTATTACCCTTACCTCTACCAGCACTCTTGTTTCCATCTGAAAATAGGCCATGGAGTCCTAAAAGTCTAAAATGTTAAAATGCAGAATACATACATTATAAAATATTGAAATTGGAAGGTACCAAAATTGGTCATCTGGTTCAACAGCTTAACTTTACAGGAACAAGAATGGAGTTTTGGAGAGATGAGATACCATGCTCAAAGGTAAGTAAATACCTAGCTCTGCAACCAGATATTCTGACTTGAAAAGACCCAGGTGCTTTCTCTACTCTGACCCTCAGGCATCACCATTTCAGACAGTGTCTGGCAAGTCAGAAAAATTTGAGGGACAAGAACAACTTTGAGTGCATCTCAGATAGCATGTCAAATAATCAAGGCCATTCTAGACCTTGGGTCATGTGGTGGAATGAACTAACAACTATTTTGATACTATCTTTCGCATAGTTAGGGAAACTAAAAAAAAAAAAAAACACCAATATTTACCTTTCGCTTTTTAATGGCTCCATTTGCCCCGGGGACAGCTTCACACAGGCGACTTATTGCTTCCCTACAGAACAGAAACCATATAAAGACTCAGCATACTATCAAGCACACAGTAAATGTTCAATAAACATTAGCAAGTATTATGACCAAAATGTACACTCACATAATGGTGAGCCTGACATAAATGACCTTCCCCACTCCCACTGGAGAAAACACTGAGCTTAGTCTCTCTGCAGCTCAAACCCAAGAAAATCCAGCAACACCTTAATATTGAAAAATTGCTTTACAGTAAGGAGTCCTACTATTCACCTTCTTCGTCTTTTTTCCTTGGCTTTTAAGGATTGGTTTTCAGTGCTATTGATTTCTAACCAAAAAGGACTGATGGAACTTTACTGTCTGGGAATACTTCACAGTTTTACCTTTAGCAAAATCCTCTCTGGTGTGATGAATAAAAAAGCTTCATAGTATCTCAGCACCAAAGATAATTAAATACAAAAGAATCCAACACTAGAGGAAGTTTAAAAGGATTGAGAGAGAATTGAACTTCAAGGTGGTCTCAAATGGAGCCTTATTGACTAAGTTACTTTTCCAAGCCATTGAGCTTTCATGTAATTTCACAGAAGAAAAGAAAATCAATAACAGATTTCCTCCTTTGCTTATTTTTCTGCCCTTACTATATATTGCACTTCCTGAGAGAAGAGCACCGCTAAAAGAAGTAGTTGTTCCTTAATGGAAGTGGTGAATGAACTGGCGCCCTCCTCTCCAGAAATGCAGTTATAACTAAGAGCTTTTATCTCTGGGACTCAGCATTCAGAACCACCCAAGCTTTCACGTGGCGTAATCTGAACCTTCGCTTCATGGCTTTCAACACACATATCAAACTTTTCACAAAGCAAATGGAAATCTCTAAACTCCTTCCGGATCCACTGGACATCATCGTTTAAATTAGTACACTGTATTCACACACATACACACACACACACACACACACACACACACACTATACAGTTTTTATATATATTAGATTTCATGAAAATATTTTCTATGAGATGTTTTTGATTCCCAAAGGAAGGGGATGCAGAGAGAGGAATGCAGACCCATTAAAAATATATATATGTTATAGATAGATAGATATAAAGATATATAAATAAATATAGATAGATAGGTAGATCTATATACATAGTGGTGCAGAGCTATGTTCTCAACATAATTACCCGCAACCAATGGATAGAAAGGCTTTTTGCCTTAGCATATCTTCTCAGAATTTTATGTTTATTCCTCCTCTAGGATTCCAAACTTGTTCTGTGGAGTCAAGCAGGACAACTCAGAGAGTTGGTCTTTTTGGTTTGGTTGGTTGATTGATGTTTTGAGTCATCTTAATGATTAGTCAATAATTGCTGACACATCTAATTAATCTGAATTGGTCTCTGGTGTTGCCAAAATAACTAGTCCAGGCACCCAAATATGTTGTTGGTATTTAACAAAGAAAGATTATGGGAAAGGTGTTCTTAGATCCTTTACTCCATGAGAGCCAACAGGGGTGCTTTGGTCTAAAAAGCTCCCTGTAAATGGTTTGAAATAAAAGTAGAAACAAAGGCGGGCACTGATGCTGCCAAGTATAATAATAGTTATTATTAGAAGTTGTTACTTTTATATAGCATCTATAGTTTTATAAATTGCTTTTCCAGGCATTGTTTTCTTGATTCTCGTTCCAGCTGTCAATATCTTCTAACAAAAAGTAAAGTTATGAATTTGAATTAAAGGGAATGCTTTATAGGATGAGCACCCCTCAAGGAGGGTTTGGAAGGCTGAACCTTCCTGGCAGAGTGGAGTTGGGAAATTCCAGACAGAGGGAAGAGCATATGTAAAGACACTAAAACATAAATTATCACAACATGTGAGGAACTACAGTACTTTGACATTGATATTGCAGGAGCATAAATTGTGGTAGAGCAAGAGTGAGTAAGAGCTAAGAGATGGGATTAGAGTCTGAAAACTTTTTCTAAAAAGAGCCAGATAGTAAATATTTTAGACTTTGCTCTGTTGCAACTACTGAACTCTGCCACTGTAGCTCAACCACAGCAGTAGACAACATGTAAACAGATGAGCACAGCTGTGTTCCAGTAACTTTATTTCTAAAAGCAGGCAACTGGCCATATTTAGCCCAAGGGCTGTCATTTGCCAATTCCTGGATTAGGTAATTCATACAAACGGAGTTAGAAATAGTTCAGTTTTAAGAAACAAGAAAATGTTGACATTCATTATACTTCTGGAATTAAAAATTAAAGCAACTATAAGATACTTGCTCCACTCTTATTACATTCACAGAACAGAAAATTACAAAGCCAGTATTGGGGGAAATGGGAATAATTCCACTTCAGGTATACTTATCCATTGCTGGTGGCCTTGATTAGTATTAATACAATCTTTCTAGAGATAAAGTTCATAAAAGATGACAAATGTCATAATATTTATCAGAGCTTTTGACAAGGGAGGAGGAATTTGTATTGAAATAGCATTGAGTAGTTATGTAAAAGAAACATTTATTTTAGAGTAAAAAACCAACCCCAAAGCTTGTGATATAGATATAAAACAAATCAATATAAATATTGCCACTTGAAATGTTAAGTATGAGAACTACAGAAATATGGGGGGAATCTATACAAATTAGTGGGGAAAAGTAGAACTTGGAATGGCATATACACACTGGTAGCAGCTATATAAAATTAATTCTGTATAAATAGTGACATAGAAAGAGCATATAAACAGTGACTTGGTTTAGGTGTCTTCTGTGTGTGATTTGCTGTTTCCTGTTTTTGATTCTATTGATGTTTAGATGTAAACAGTGTTATGTTTTCCTTCATTGTACAGTTGATTGCATAAAAAATCTTTTAAAATATTCAAAAGAATGCAAAGTTAGTTCCTCAGCAGGAGTTTTGCTCATGTCCTGTGGAGATGTGAGGGCACGTCAAGGATGTCCCGATGGAGTGACACAACCTGCCTCTCTTTTGCCAACAATTGCAGAGATGGGACAATGCTCACGTTATAGGTAATAACAGATCTTTATTTCTCCCTCTGCTCCCATCCCCGCTTAGCCTTTAACGCCTCCATCTTTATAGCCACTAAGTCCAGATTTATCTTTTCAGTTTGCTTGGTAGACTTGCTGGTTTCCACTCCACAAAGTTTCACAAACAAAAAAACCCTTGACCAGATTTAGCAATGCTTTCACATTAGAAATCCCTACCTTTAGATTTGTAGCAGAGAGCCTGGGTTTTAATGAAGAAGCTGCTCCTGTGTATATGGTCGGGCTCAGCACTCATCACCTTATGTACGTCTTCTCAGTCTTAATAATGTCATTTCACGGTAGGTATTTTATCCCCATTTTACAAATGAAGAAACTAAAGTTCAAAGAACTTTAATAACTGCCTCCAAATAACGCAGCGGATAGTGGGAGAGACAGAATGCAAATCCAAGTCTGACTTCAAAATCCACACTCACCCAGGGAGGGACCATAATGCCAAGTGCATGAAAAGGAGGGAGTCCCAGACTTTGGGAACTAGGGAGGAGAAACACATTGGTCACTCCCTTGCTCACTCCCCAGCACAGAAAGAGGCTCCTTTTTGGCCAATCCTTCTGCATTGTGGCTGGAGTAACCTGCCAAGGGAAGAAGGCAAAGTGGTAGGGGTCAGCTCTGGAGAAGGCCCATGAGGATGCCCCAGCCCTTTGCTTTCTATACAGCGGCTGTTATCTCCTTAGGGACGAGAAGAACTTCCAGAGCCCGGCCACATGCCCTCAGGGGAAGAACACACATGTGTGCAAGGCACACTCACTCAGAACTTTAAAGTAAGTTGAGGCACCAGAAGCTTCACAGATTCAGAAAGTCTCTTAATATACAACTCAAAAGAAACAAGGGGAAACTTGTGCTTATGAACTTGCTTTTAAAAAGTAGTTATACTGTACACCCACGTTCACAGCAGCATTATTCACAATAGCTAGGGACTTCCCTGGTGGTCCAGTGGTAAAGAATATGCCTTCCAATGCAGGAGACACAGGTTCGATCCCTGGTCAAGATCCCACATGCCGTGGGGCAACTAAGCCCGAGCACCGCAACTATCGAGCTCACATGCCTCAATGAGAGAGCCCACGTGCAGCAAACTACAGAGCCCACACGCTCTGGACCCCACATGCCATAACTACTGAGCTCACGCACCCTGGAGCCCGCACACCACAGCTAGGGAGAGAAAACCCGCACACCACAACTGGAGAGAAGCCCAAGCACCGCAACTAGAGAGAAACCCGAGCCCCACAACAAAGAGATCACGTGCCATAATGAAAAGGTCCCGCATGCCTCAACAAAAGATCCTGTGTGCTGCAACTAAGATCTGATGCAGCCAAAACAACTAAGAAAAATAAATAAATAAATAAATAAAATATTCACAACAGCCAAAGCATGGAAGGAACCCATGTGTCCTCAATGGGTGAATGGATAAGCAAACTGTGGTATATACATACAATGGAATATTATTCAGCCTTAAACAGGAAGGACATTCTGCAATGTGCTACAACATAATGAATCTTGAGGACATTATGCAAAGTGAAATAAACCAGTCACAAAAAGACAGATACTGCATGACTCCACTTACATAAGGTACTTAGAGTAGGTCAAAGATCATAGAAAGTAGAATGATGGTTGCCAGGGTCTGGGGGAGAATGGGGGGTTACTGTTTAATAGGTACAGAGTTTCAGTTTCACAAGATGAAAAGAATTATGGGGCTGGACAGTGGTGATGGTTGCACAGCAACGTGAACGTATTTAATGACCCTGAACGATACAGTGGGCTGGCCAAAAAGTTCGTTCAGGTTTTTGTAAGATGTTATAGAAAAACCCGAACGAACTTTTTGGCCAGAGCAATACTTTAAAGTGGTAATTAAGACGGTACATTGTATTTTATGTGTCTTTTGCCATAACAGAGGAAAAGAGCTACCAAAAATAAAGTAGTTATTACTTTTTTTTACTTGAGACTCTAAGGAGAATCATAGGTCTCTCTTCAATAAAAGGCCTATTTGTACAAATGTTTCTATTCAATTTTAGAGGGCCCATCCCACCCCTACCCACCGGCCCTCGGCACCATCCCTGGAAAACCATCTGTGGGCCTCTTGGGAATCCACACATCCCAGGTTAAGAACCACCGCTTTAAAATAACCTCTCAAAACTCTCCTTTCTTTGCTGTTATCAGCGTTAGCAAATCTGAAACCCTAGTCAGGGAAGACACATACGTGCTTGCGATTCGTTGCCTTTCTTCACAAAGATCTTTTCTTCCCCTCAGACTCCGACCAAGAGATTAACTGTAACATTTTCAAGAACAAATAGTACTTTCAGTGCTTTCCTGGAGTTCCAGACACACCCTCCGACCTAAAGCACTGACTTTACAAATACTGAGAAAAAAGAAAACAGAGATCCTGAATCAGGGATTCCTCACAGGACGGGGGTGCCCCCCACCATCCCAGCTGCTCAAGCAGCCTGCATTTCTGCAGAGCGTCTTGGAAGCTGACGACCATGGGACATTCTCCAGCGAGCAAACATTCAGCAATCGTCCTCTCTTAGAGGAGCAAGACTTTTCAGAGTTTAAACGGCTAAAGATTTCCATCCTGGTTGGCTGTACCAGAAAGAGAGAGAGAGAGAGAGAGAGACCCACGGCACCAACAGTGGTCACTTTGTTTATTGTTTTGCCACATGAGAGGGAAGGGGAGAAGCGGGCTGATGTAAGAGAATGAGAATGCAGTTGAAGATTTGCTTTTAAGCATATAAAACCCTGCCTATGCCATAAGACCAAAAAAAGATATTTTTGTCTGTTTTAACAGAGTCCAAACTAATCACCCAAACAAAGGCACCTTTCTTCATGAACCCCTGGCCACTACAGTATTTAAGAAGTTATAATTTTTCTGTGTCTTTAACTCTTAAACAGTTAAGCTCCTCTGGGAGCAATATTGCCCAATCTTTGTTTTTTAAAATTTGGAAGGCAATATCCTAATCCAAGACAAAGGGGAGCATTTAAGGGAGGATGGGGGCCTGTGGGACAGAATGTTTCCAATGAATGTCAAAATACAGTTCTTCAGGAAATAGGAAAGCCAGAAACTGTGTCACATGAGACCAGGCAAATGGCCCAGCAGAGCAGTTAAAAGCAACTATCCCCATCTCCCAACACACACACACACACACACACACACACACACACACACACACACACAAACACGAGTGGTTCTGTTTTGTCCAAGAAAACAGAAATAAGAATACATTTTAATCCCAGCAAGAGCCTTTCCAAACTAAAACTCAAAAAACACGTAGGCAGAACAAAGGCACAGGGATTTTCCCTTACTTTTCGTCTCCAACATGAACCCTTAAAGAAATCAGTTAACAATGTCGCAGGGACAAGTTGTCACCTGAATGTCTCAAACTGCTTTCCTATTGATGAATGAGAGGACTCGTAAGTAATTCAGACTCCACATCAGTGTGGTATTACGGTGTTCCAATTGTTCTAGGGAAACTAGTACCTGCTTTTTTGAAATCTTTGCCTTCAGAACATCAAGCCTCAGTGATCTATGTGTTCAATTTTGTTCAGCCTGGTGAAATTAAAGACATCCAAGAATGTGTGCAAGCCCCAGACAGGACACTTTAGAACATGAGCCTGCCTCCATGGCGATAAGCACACAATGAGTGCAGTCAATGCCCCTAGACCAGCGGAAAATGGAAAACTTCAAACTCCCTTTGTGCTATTATCAAGGGGCATCGCCCATGCACTCTGGGAGGGTCGACACAGCCCGTAAAATATATCCTTTCATTTTAGAAATAGGCACTTCAGGTCCCAGATGGTCAAATCAAACCTTTCAGGACTGCCCACAGCATTTACTCTCACATGGACTTATCTCACCACTCCGTTCAACCTGGATTCTATTTAAAATCTGATTATAAAGTACATTTGCAATTCTACCCAACACAAGCCACCATAGAACACAGGTTGTTCTGTCTACTCTGTGATTCTGCCCTTTGGCTCTGATGCAAAGGTTGACCCATCAACTGCACTTTAATGAAGTGAAAGACCATCCCGTCCCCAGGATCGCACCTCCCCTGCAAGTACCTCCCCAGTAAACAGAAATGAAGTGCTGATTTTCTCCTATCCCCACAATGATTTCCTGTAATAGAATCCATATTTCAAAATGCAAACACACCCCCATACTGATGGCTTATACACCCTCAAATATGAAGTGACAACAGAGGAATGGGGTTGATTTCACACAAAACACACTGGAATTGGTAAATCCAAAAGACTGTTCTCCTTTACTTTGGAATAAACTAAAACACCTCTGTTTTAGACAAAATACACTAAAATATTATGAAGGCATGTCTTTTGGGGTTAAAGAGTGTACTGATCATACAGTGTGGTCACTTAAGCACCAAAATTCATTTTTTAAAAAACCAAAACAGATCCAACATAATCACCCACTTTATTCGTCGTATTTCTCTCCAAATGATGTTCATCTACTTCCAAAAATTAGGCCTATCTTCAAAAAAGGAAGATTTGGTACCATTTAAGATACTTAAAACAGTTTACCAGAGGTATCTATAGTGTTGAGCAAGACAGTAATGGGTAGAACGAGTGTATGACTTCCACCACTGTTTAAAACAAAAATAACTCCTTTTTTTTTTTTTTTTTTTTTTGCGGTACGCGGGCCTCTCACTGTTGTGGCCTCTCCCGTTGCGGAGCACAGGCTCCGGACGCGCAGGCTCAGCGGCCATGGCTCACGGGCCCAGCCGCTCCGCGGCACGTGGGATCTTCCCGGACCGGGGCACGAACCCGTGTCCCCTGCATCGGCAGGCAGACTCTCAACCACTGCGCCACCAGGGAAGCCCCATAACTCCTTCTTTTATGAACCATTTGGTGTATATACTATAGATTTTATCTGGTAAGTCCATTTTTTAAAAATGTGTGTGTGTGCCTCTGGAAGGAATTAGTAACTGGCTTAGTCAATTGAATCCACTGGTCGGACAACTTTGGCATGCACATCTGCTAAGAATTCACTGAGATAACCATTTAGGTACATGGCGATCAAACTTCAAAGTTCTTAAGAATTAACTGGGATGCTGGTTCAAAATGCAGATTCCTGGGACTGTTCTTGAGATTTTGATTCTATAGGTCTGCAGTTTAACAGCCTCCCAGGTGATTCTGAAGCAGATCAGTTCAAGGACCACACAGCGGATTAGAACTTCTACTTGAACTCACTGCACAGTATGACTGGTTCTGGGCTCTACAGCTTCAAGCAGATGGTCGTATTAGTGGATGCTAAGGAATTAGGTCCCCTGCTCCTAGCAGCTACGGTTGGGAAGGCTACACTACCTGCACATTTGATGATGTTCCATTCGGCGAGAAATTTGTATTCAACTTGGTCAATATGCTGGGAAAGATATCTGGTATAATCCTCTCCTGTCCGCCCTGTCCCCTTTATCCTGGCTATCTCCTCACGGGAAGGGCTTTCACCAGAGGGCATCTGGAGGTCCTGAACATCTTTGCTCACATGACCCCCTGCACACATGGGTGGTGATAAGTGACCTGCATTCTCTCCCATTTGGCCACCTGTATGCTGGGAAGCCTAGTCCATCTGCCCCTCGAAATGTATTCATGCTCTAGGCAGTGGTTCTCAACCTGGGCTGCACATTGGGGAAACACAGGGGAGCTTTAACAAATCCTGATGACTGGGTCTCATCTCCAGACATTCTGATTTAATGGGTGAGGGTGGGACTACTGGGAGTTTTAAAAGCTCCCTCAAGTGCTTCCAACAGAGCTAAGTCAGGTTGAGAATCTCTTCACAGCAGTAGTCAGCATGCCTTTTTATACAGGACCAGAGAGTGAAAATGTCAGGCTTTGAGAGCCATACAGACTGTCGCAACAACTCAACTCTGCAGTTGTAGCCTGAACAGCAGCCACAGACAATACATAAACGAATGGGCATGCCTGTGTGCCAGAAACACTTATGGACACAAATGTGAATGCCATGTAATTTCCACATGTCACAAAATATTCTCCTTTGATATTTTCCCCCCAAACATTTAAAAAAGTCAGAAACCATCCTTGGCTCAAAAGGTGGCAGAATCAAAATCAGGTAGCAGGTGGTTTGCTCACCCTTCCTCTGGAGCAAACCAGAAAGGAATGTAAGAGGCCTTGGGGTCACAGTCAGCCATTAGCTTGTACATGGAAGAAAAAACATTAGAACACAACCTTTTAATCGTCACAGACAAAGATTATTTATACGTATTTTTGGACTTGGTCTTGCTAAGTATCTTGGTACAGGAAGCTGGGTTTTATGAGAGATGGGTCTTCTACTGTATAAATATAAGGCTTATGGAACTTCTTCTACATACTGTTAATTATCATCTTCCATTCTTTGTTTCTCCTACCAGCATTCAGTGAAGGGAGAGGGGAACTGACATTCTTCTTCTTTTTTTTTTTATATCAACTAAGCTTCATTAAGTGACATGATATCATGTACATGATGCAGTACAAAGTGCTTGCAGGAATACAGAAATAAAAGTGTAAAATTACTATAAATAATTGTTAAAAGGGAAAAAAGTGGAGCACTTTAATTTATCTATAAGTCTTCTATGATAATAGAATGAAGAAAGGCTCATTGAGTGGCCTCTGCAATCAAACAGCCAGAATTCAAAATCTAGCAGTCTCCTATAAGCTCTATCATGTTGAGCAAGTTTTTTGGGGTTTTTTGTTTTTGTTTTTTTTGCGGTATGCGGGCCTCCCACTGTTGTGGCCTCTCCCGTTGCGGAGCACAGGCTCCGGACGCGCAGGCTCAGCGGCCATGGCTCACGGGCCTAGCTGCTCCGCGGCATGTGGGATCTTCCCGGACCAGGGCTTGAACCCATGTCCCCTGCATTGGCAGGCGGACTCTCAACCACTGTGCCACCAGGGGAGCCCCTGAGCAAGTTTTTAAAGCTTTCTATGTCTCAGATTCTTAAATTTATAAAGTGGGAATAATAACAGTGCTTTGAACAATGCTTCAGTAAATGTTAGCCATTATTATTGCTTTATCCTTAAAATGTCTGTCTGCTTTGAGAACTGGGTCTAACCTGCTTTTTACAATACCTAGTATCCAGCAGCGTACTCTATGGTTATAACTGGAATGTTATAAATAATATGTTGTAGAAGAGGTCCAATTATGTCTATTATGCAAGTAGCAATGGATAGTTCACATTTCTATAAAGGCAGAATGCTTATCTGATTTTCTTTAGATACCCCATGGCACCTGCCTTGGATATACTGAATGTTCAATATGTAAATGTTTAGACAGCTCTATGGCACTGAAACAAAGTACGATCCTTGTCCCCCTGCATAACCCAGATCCCCTTTCAGAACAAAGGTAGTCATTGCCCCTGTTGCTGGAGTGTTCACTGCTAATGGCTCACAGCTGAGTTCCTTCCCCAGAACTTGTCCCTCCTTAAGGCAGTTACCTAGCCCACAGATATGTCCCTCCCCGGAGGCAGTAGGCACCAATGACAAGTCAATACGGGGTTTGAAGGCCCGATCTCTTTACCCACGAGATCTGCTGAAGCCTTTGTTGAGACAGCATCACTATTCAAGCCTCCCCCGCTGCCCCACCAGGTCTAGTCCTGTATCCCTCACTCCCTCAAGTGTTGATTTTGAGACTCTTCCCAGCAAACCTTTTACATTTGACTCTCCATCTCAGAGTCTGTTTCTAGATCCAGCCTAAGTCCTGCTCATGAGCTGCTGCCAGAATTATGCTACTTTACTTTGTCATAAACACTTAACTAGAGGATGCCTTTCCTTTTTAAGAATCTGCGTTGTCACAGCTGACAGTGAAAAAAAAATCAGAGAAAATCCTCGTAAGTGGCTCAGATGATCCAGATCAAAAAGATCCACCCTCGGACTTCCCTGGTGGCGTAGTGGTTGCGAGTCCGCCTGCTGATGCAGGGGACACGGGTTCGTGCCCCGGTCCGGGAAGATCCCACATGCCGCGGAGCGGCTGGGCCCGTGAGCCATGGCCGCTGAGCCTGCGCGTCCGGAGCCTGTGCTCCGCGGCGGGAGGGGCCCCAGCAGTGAGAGGCCCGCGTACTGCAAAAAAAAAAAAAGATCCACCCTCTTATTAATCGAACATACGTGAAAATGCACATTTTCCTAGAGTAGGTGCAGCTCTCACAAGCTCCAACTCATGTTTAAGAAAAGGGGTCAGAGCTGCATTTATTCCATTAGGCATTTCACAGTTTTCCTAAGGAGAATCCTGACGGGAAACAGAACAAATCTGCCTGGCAGGTGGAGAGACATGCCAACTGTCCTGTATTTCCTTTGGCCACAAAGCTCTCTTTTTATCAAAGAAAAGTCTTTCAGGCTGAGATTAGTTTTTAATGAATTTTGAGTGCTTCCCATTTAGTTCACTCTTCCTAAAAGGACCTGTAACATTGATTTTTCTGGAGATATGTATATATATACATACATACATAGATCAGAATTAAAACTCGCTGCTCTGGTATTCCCTAGGCTTTGCTCTTTTCCTTTCTTAAAAGCAAAAATAACCTCCAGATGCTTTTTGGGATTTTCTAGGGATCCACCTTTTCAAAAATAAGGGATTTCCATATGATCCGTGGTCCAACTAAGGGAACTCATTTTGAAACCACTGATAGGGTTCCCTTACACCTGTGGTTCTCAAAGTGTGGTCCCCAGACCAGTGGCATAAGCGACACCAGGAACCTTGTCAGACATGCAAATTCTTGAATTCAGAACTCTGGGAGTGGGGCCCAACCCTCTGTGTTTTAACAAGCCCTCCAGGTGATTGATTCTCTCGTGTGCTGAAATTTGAGAACCACTGTCTGACACAATTTTTTTTCCTTAGTAGAGATCAGAAAAGGATACTAAAAGTATCCTCACCTACATACTTTTGAGCATCTTTATGAAGGCCCTTCCAGAGAGAACTCACAAACAAGGGATCTGGTATCTTGAACCTAGGACAAATTCTAACCTGAGGTTTGGATGTTTCCTTATTCTGGCTTTCAGCATTGCCCTGAGTTTTGTTCCTTAGAATTCTCTCATTTTGACTGAGGCATCGTACACAAGAGTCAGGCAGACCTGATTACTGGTTCCACCACTTATTAACTTACTAGGGGAGTTCCATAATTTCTCTAAGTCTCAGTATTCTCATGCGCAAAATAGGATTACTAGTAATATCTTTTATAAATGTTAACTTTTATGATGCTGACTGTAGCTATTAATTAATAAGAAACTGCTCTGTAGACTGCTTCCTAAAAGTTGAAAACCATGTTTGAATCCCTGAACCAGAAAGAGGTTGAAGTACAGCCAGTTCCCTGGGATCAAGAAATCCTTCTCTTCATCTGAATCAACTCCTTGGACCCCAAGGCTCTCTGAATTAAACTGAGTATCTTCAGCGAATTTATTTTCATTCCTTTGTTCAACAATGTATACGAATGGGGTCCATGTGCCAGACGCTCTACCATGGAGCCCGGGACCTGAGTCAATTGTCTAAGAGCTCCTCGTTCTGGAATTTGGTCTAGTTCAGGATGCCAGATTCCATGTTTGTAGAATGTCTAGGTCTTTTCTGCTTTTCTCTACTAGCAGTGACCTTCAAGACCTCCAGAATCATCTAAAGAAATGTGATCTAGGCCTGAAAAGCCCTGAAACCTCTCGGTTAACCAATAAATATTTATTGATCCAACTATGCCCCAATCACTGTAGCTCTGCAACCTATCAGGCCCATGGAATAGGCTTCCAGGGAGAACCTTAAGGCCCAAAGATGATGGATGATGAAGCCCTTGCGATTGACTGCCCCACTGAAAAAGGACCACAGGGACCCAAGGCCTTCTAGGCCAGACACACTCTGGGGCCCACTCTGGACTGTTTTCAGGAAGCGCCTGTACAACCACAGCATTGGTGTTTCCAGGAGCAATGGTTCAAAAGGCCTATTCTATTGCATTGTTAAATTATTCATAGCAGGAGCTGACCACTATGTCCATTAAAATCAAAATTAGAAACCCCGTTTCTTGGTCCTGGAGACATTTACACAGAGTCTAGTTGAAAATGCTTGGGGTGTTACAAACATTCAGTACTGACTTCTAAAGGAAACCGAAGAGGGCCACAAAAGGGAGATACCAGAAAGTATTCTCAACTGAACTCTGCATGGTAGAGAAGGTCTGGGGGGAAAAATTACTAAAGCTAAAAATACTGGGGTCACCCCCAAATGCATACACTTTAACATTCATGCATTTTAAGCTCTGAATTAATTAGCTTCTCCTCAAACTCTTGAGGCCATCCACTATAATCCATACTTAGACATGGACAGATAGCTAACTCTTCTCACTTAGGTCAGTGACTGTGTGTATATTGCCTGTTAGAGAGAGAGAGTGTACGTGTGTGTGTGTTCATACAATAATGTCTGCACATCTGTAAGTTTCTATAGATTCATATGGATAAATTAGCAGGCCCTGATTTCAGCTGCAACATATTTTTAGATACCATTTCATAAAGTGGATCACATTTGCCATGGAAAAAATACTGTAATTGGGAGTTTCATGCCTGACCAAGGATTTCTCGGCAAATCAAATATAGATGCTGTAAACAGCCTGTTGTAGAACAAAACTAATGACCATTTTATAAACCTCTATAAATATGTCTAAAACAATGCCCTACATCCTATAAAAAAGGCATAAACATATACAATACCTATACATGTAGTTTCAAAGTTTCTTGAAATATCCAAACACCACTTAAACATACAGCTCAACTGAATTATGTTCAAAAATTAATGCACTAACTATAATAACATCAAACATTTGACTAACAATTTTGCAACCCTTAGATTTTAGTGAAGCATTTGGGGGATGATTTATACATTCCCAATCTTTTTTTTTTAAGGTGTTCGAAGAAATCGATCTATTGTGTTCTTTTCCCTTTGAGGTAGGAATCCATTTTTTACTGCATTTACTACTGCTGTTTTTACAAGCTGTTTCTTCCTCCTCCCAGCAAATGCCCTTCTCAATATATGAGTGTTACAGAACTACCATATTGCCCCAATGCAACTCTGCCCTGGCCAAAGATGAGTGGCTCAGAATTAGGCCCCAATCACCATCCTACCTAGGAATTTGATATTTGGAACTGAGAAAACCAGAGATGGGGAGTCCCTGCACTCCTGCTGCTGAGGCCTCGGCAGCCCTGACCGTATTCTTCTATTGGTTTGATTGTTCACTGATCCTCAGCTTCCAAGAGCTGCCCCAATATCCTTTCAAGAATCCCGCTTTCGGCTTAAGCTAGGCAGAGTCATTTTCTGCTACTTAAAGCCAAAAGACTCTTAATAAATATACCTATGGCAAGTAGATGCACTTACAATTGTTTCTGCCACCTTAAAGCTCAGGTCAAAGCAAGTACTGGTGATGCTTAATGACCTAGAAAATGTGCATAATAAATGATAAAAACACATCACAAATTAATAAGCACCATATAATCTCACTTTAGTTTCCAAACATATGACTGGAAAAACCTTATACCAAACCGTTACTCTTGATTACCTCCAGTGATTTGTCTGTTTTTTCTTTTCTTTTACCCTACTTCCCAATTCCCATAATAAGCCACATTTAATTTTTATAATCAGAAAGAAATAGTGAAAAAGTGTTAAGAATTAGATGTTCCACAGAGACCTGACATCAGCGATGGTAATGATCATAGCCGCGCTGTTCTCTCAGAAGTGATTTTTAAACACAACTCAGGGGAATTCTCTGGTGGTCCAGTGGTTAGGACTCTGTGCTTCCACTGCAGGGGGCCTGGGTTCAATCCCTGGTCAGGGAACTAAGATCCCGTAAGCCGAGAAGCACAGCCAAAAAAAAAAAAAAAAAAAAATGTGGATAAAGATGACTCAGGCTTGCCTTTACTGCCTGAATTGTCTCCCAGCATCTTAGTCTATTCACAGCTATAAGAGCAGTTACTTCGCTTCAAACCAAAGCAATGTCACTAGGAAACATTAAGTGCCGTAGGGACAGGATTTGGTTTAAGAGTACCTGGGTTTGAGCCCAGCAAAAGAGCTGTGTGGTCTTGGGATAGTCACTTATCTTCTCTGAGCCTCAGCTTCCCCCTGCTCAAAATGGGGAATTACAGTGCCTTCTCTCAGGGTGATTGTGTGGTTCATAAGAAAACATGAATGTAAAAGCCCTGGGCAAGTGAAACAAATGTCAGCTGTTGTTAACTACCCTCGCCTCTTGTCCTGCAGCAGCCCTCTCCGCCAGTGTGGTTTCTGGTTGGGTTTCCCAGTCAAGAAGTTAGAAGAGGCCACTACGCACTCCTTCCCTAATACTCTCAGCTGTGGCACCTGCTAGACAATAGGCCCTGATGCTTCAGTTATCCTTCTCTTACTGGCTTTGCACCTTTTCAGCAAAATAAACAGACAACATTGAATACTTCAAAAATATAACTCATCTAGTAACTGAAACTTTTCAAAAATCGTGGTAAAACATACATACATAAAATTTACCATTTTAACCATTTTTATGTGTACAGTTCAGTGGCATTAAGTATTGATACATTCATATCGTTGTGCAATCAGTACCACCATCCATCTCCAGAACTTTTTCACCTTCCCAAACTGAAACTCTGTACCCATTAAGCACTAACTCCCTCCCCTTATAACCCCTGGCAACCACCATTCTGCTTTCTATCTCTGGATCTGACTACTCTAGGCACTTCATATAAATGAAGTCATACAGTATTGGTCTTTTTGTGACTGACTTATTTTCTTAGCACAATGTCCTCAAGGCCTGCAGTGTGCTGAATGTTTGTGTCTCCCCAAAATTTGTGTGTTGAAATCCTAACCCCCCAAAGGTGATGGTACTAGTAAGTGGGGCTTTGGGGAGGTAATTAGGTCATGAGGGTGGGGCCCTCATGAAGGAGATTAGTGCTCTTATAAAAGAGGTACCACAGAGCTATCTAGCCCCTTCTGCAACGTGAGGATACAATAAGTCTGTGATCCAGAAAAGGGCCCTCACCTGACCATGATGGCACCTTGATCTCAGATATCCCAACTCCAGAGCAGTAAGAAATAAATATCTGTTGTTTATAAGCTACCTAATCTATGGTATTTCGTTATAGCAGCCCAAATGCACTAAGACAAGGTTAATCCATATTGTAGCATGTGTCAGAATTTCCTTTTCTCAGCTTTACTGAGGTATAATTGACAAATAAAGTCATAATATATTTAAAGTGTACAACATGATAGTTTGATAGATGTGTTCATTGTGAAAGAATTCCCCAAATCAAGTTAACTAGCACATGCATCAGCTCACACATTTGCCTTTTTGTGTGTGTGTGAGAATACTTAAAATCTACTCTCTTAGCAAATTTCAATACAGTATTATCAACTATAGTCACTATGTTATACATTAGATCATCAAACCTTAATCATCTTATAACTGAAAGTTTGTTCCCTTTAACCAATATCTCTCCATTTCCCCACCTGCCCTCCAGCCCTTGGCAACCACCATTCTACTCTCTGTTGCTATGAGCTGGACTTTTGCAAAAAAGATTCCACGTATTAGTGATATTATGTAGTATTTACTTTTCTCTGTCTGGCTTATTTCACTTAGCATAATGCCCTCAAGGTTCATCTGTGTTGTCACAACTGGCAGGATTTCTTTCTTTTTTAAGGTTAATATTCCATTGTATGTATATACCATGTTTTATTTATCCATTCATCGATCAGTGGATACTTGGGTTGCTTCCACCTTTTGAGTTTGTGAATAATGCCGCTATGAACACGTGTGTACAAATATCTGTCTGAATACATGCTTTCAATTCTTTTAGATACATACACAGAAGTGGAATTGTTCGATCATATGGTAATACTATTGTTAATATTTTAGGAACTGCCATATTGTTTTCCACAGCAACTGCACCATTTTACATCACCACCAGCAATGCACAAGAGTTCCAATTTCTCCACAACCTTGCCAACATTTATTTTCTAGTTTTTTGTTGTTTTTGGTTTCTTTTTTAATAATAGCCATTCTAATGAGTGTGAAGTACTATCTCGTGGTGGTTTTTATTTGCATTTCCCTAATGATTATTGGTGTTAAGCATCTTTTCATGTGCTTGTTGTCCATTTGTGTGTCTTCTTTGGAGAAATGTCTATTCAAGTCCTTTGCCCAGTTTTTAATAGGGTTGTTTGGTTTCCTGTTGTTGAGTTGCAGGAGTTCTTTACATATTTTGAATATTAATTCCTTATGAGATATATGACTTAAAAAAATATTTTTTCCATTCTATGGGTTTCCTTAGTAACTGTACTTCTTGGCCTCACCTGTGCTCATTCAAATAGTAACTGCACCTGCATGTGAGAGACATTGTGCTAATGACTCTAAGGAAAAGGTGCCCTTGACTTTCACACCCTCTCTCTGTGGGTTTGACTCTGTCATGCTATCAGAATCCTTCCCAACTGCTTGGGAACTTTTTTTTTTAATAAATTTATTCATTTATTTATTTATTTTTGGCTGCATTGGATCTTCATTGCTGCACGTGGGCCTTCTCTAGTTGTGGCGTGCGGGAGCTACTCTTCGTTGCAGTGCACAGGCTTCTCATTGCAGTGGCTTCTCTTGTTCTGCAGCACAGGCTCTAGGTGCACAGGCTCAGTAGTTGTGGTGCACGGGCTTAGCTGCTCCGCGGCATGTGGGATCTTCCCGGACCAGGGCTCAAACCCGTGTCCCCTGCATTGGCAGGCGGATTCTTAACCACTGCGCCACCAGGGAAGTCCCAGCTTGGGAATTTTTTTTTAATTACTGTATCTTTGAAGACTTCTAAAAGGAATTTAATTGGCTATTTCATCTCAGATACCTGAGAAGCGAGATCTCAGTCCTAACGAGGTCGTGAGGAACCAGGAGTAGCGTAGCTTGAAGCTAGCAGAGGTGGTGACTGTCCACACATTCAGACACATGCCACACAAAACCTCCATGAGGGCTCCCTGACGTCCCCACGTGTGTGGGAGGAAGTACGTCCACTCACACCGGTGCCTGCCGAGGAGGATTTGACTGTTATGTGTTGTAACTGTTCTCACCAGCTGATAAAGGTCATAAGCCTTGGCCCTGGGACCCCAGACCCTTCTTGGGGTCTTTACATTCCTTCCTGACCAATCAAAACTTGTTTTATCCAACCACGTACATTCTGCCTCAGCAAGTGCTCGTTTTCAATTTTTAGCATGACCACTATGAACTAGAACTGTAACATTCTTGATTTTTTTTTTTTTTCTTGCCACTCTTCTCAGTAAATATCTTCGCTGGGGGATGTTCCCTTGCCTGGCAAGTTAATAATCTCGGCCCTTTATCCCCGCTGTCGTGTCTTTACTTTGCTTACCATGTGAGCTGCAATCCCACACTTCACTGCATGGTCTCCTCACAGGTCAACACAGAACCCACACACCAGATGCCGGACAGTTACTCCAGGTTTTACACTGATACACTCATCCATGCAGAGCTGCAATCAGTCTCATTCATACATTCCTCGGGAAATTTACATAAATGCCAGCCTATTTTCAGACAAACTGATATCTCAATTTAGCCATCTAGCATGCAGATATTTGACCTCTACAGAATACTTAAAACTTTCCCTCCTGAGGTTCACATTTCTTATAAAGCTCATCCATGGGACTTTAGGTAAATGTTCAGCTGCATCTTGGATCTGCTTTGCATCTAATAGTTGCTAACACCCAAGACACACACACACACACACACACACACACACACACACACACACACACACAGAGAGAGAGAGAGAAGTATGCATTTGCCTCTGAAGAGCTGCCTTTAATGTCCTGTTGAAGCCAAAGAATCAAAATTTCAAGACAGTGAATTAAATTTGCAGAATCAGGGCTCAGGAGCAGTAACATTCCAAACAGGAAACTACTCCAATTACAACATCCTCTGAATTATGATCTCTGCTTCCTTGCTGCTTTACCTACTACCGGTCTCCCCAACAGCCTGCTTACTGTCTACAGCAGCAGTTCCAAAAAACACTACTCAGGGTTTTCTTCCCCCATGGAATGGAATGGGGGCAGATCCCTTATGATCAGCTGGAGAAAATGAATCTGAAGCCAGGACCCCAAAAGGAAGCGCTCACCACTCGTTCTCTAACCACTCCCCACTTCCTTCACAGACCCCCACCCCCAAAGGGGTGGCCATCACAGGAATGAGGCTAATCACACACCAGGAATTGCTGCTTCCCAGCTGTCCTGGAGCCTGGCATGGACAGATCCTGTGCTGGGTGCTCTGCGCTTAGCCTGGCTGATTTTATTACCATGTATGAGTTACAAATGTAAGGCAATAAATACAGGAAGAGGACAGTGTAGTAAGACAATGATCTGGAGGTTCCTCCCACCAGCAGTGTGCCCTGCCCTTGGGGTGAATTATGTCCTGTGGTGATGAACTAAATGTTCCCTCCACGTTTCCTATGAAGTTCTGTTCTTCAGGGTTGAAAACCAAGCCCTGTCCCACCAGCTCTACTTATTGCATTTACCCTGACGTATAATTTATTCTTCCTTGAGTATCAGAGGCAGTTTCCCACCAAGACACAAAGAGGCGTCCTTAGTGGGAAAGGGAAGATCTTTTCTTCTTTGCATGATGTGGGTGCTTATGCAAGGGAGGGAGTGGGCTTTAGGTTTTCGTGACATGATTTCGTGTGTGTGTGTGTGTGTGTGTGTGTGTGTGTGTGTGTGTTTCAGATCAAATGAGGTTTTTGTTTTCTTTATCTTTGTTTTAAAAATCACAATGAATGGTAATTAGATTTCTCATGGTGATCAATTTGAAATGTATGGAAATATCAAATCACTATGTTGTATACCATAAATTAACATAATGTTGTAGGTCAATTACACGGCAAAAACAAACAAACTCATTAAAAAGGTCAGATTTGTGTAGAACTACCATGTGACCCAGCAATCCCACTACTGGGCATATACCCTGAGAAAACCGTAATTCAAAAAGAGTCATGTACCAAAATGTTCATTGCAGCTCTATTTACAGTAGCCCGGAGATGGAAACAACCTAAGTGTCCATCATTGGATGACTGGATAAAGAAGCTGTGGCACATACATACAATGGAATATTACTCAGCCATAAAAAGAAACGAAATTGAGCTATTTGTAATGAGGTGGATGGACCTAGAGTCTGTCATACAGAGTGAAGTAAGTCAGAAAGAGAAAGACAAATACCGTATGCTAACACATATATATGGAATTTAAGAAAAAATAATGTCATGAAGAACCTAGGGGTAAGACAGGAATAAAGACACAGATCTACTAGAGAAGGGACTTGAGGATATGGGGAGGTGGAAGGAAGGGTAAGCTGAGACAAAGTGAGAGAGTGGCATGGACATATATACATTACCAAACGTAAAATAGCTAGATAGTGGGAAGCAGCCGCATAGCACAGGGAGATCAGCTCGGTGCTTTGTGACCACCTAGAGGGGTGGGATAGGGAGGGTGGGAGGGAGGGAGACGCAAGAGGGAAGAGATATGGGAACATATGTATATGTATAACTGATTCACTTTGTTATAAAGCAGAAACTAGCACACCTTTGTAAAGCAATTATACTCCAATAAAGATGTAAAAAGAAAAAAAAAAGGTCAGATTTGTCGATAGGAGAGGCTGAAGGTGGAGGGAGGGGAATTAGAGGAAGGGAGTCAAACGTACAAACTTCCAGTTATAAGCTAAGTAAGTACTAGGATGTGATGTACAACATGATAAATATAATTAACACTGCTGAGTGTTATATATGGAAGTTGTTAAGAGATCAAATCCTGAGTTCTCATCATAAGAAAAAAATTTTTTATATTTCTTTAATTTTGTATCTATATGAGATGATGAATGCCCAGTAAATTTACTGTGGTGATCATTTCATGATATATGTAAGTCAGATCATTATGCTGTACACCTTAAACTTATACAGTGCTGTATATCAATTATATCTCAATAAAACTGGAAGACAAAAATAAAAATAAATTATGAAAGAATAATCTTAAGAAATTAAAGAAAGAACAGCATAAAACAAACTTAAAAAGGAGGAAAGATATACTGAAGATAAAGAAATAAATGAATTAGAAAATCAAAGACCAAGTAGATTTGAATAATAAAAACGAAACCTGGTTCTTTCAAAAGAGCAATAAAATAAACAAACCTCTGGCAAATCTGATTTTAATAGATCACACAAACAAATCAGAAATGTTGAAGAGAGCATAATCACATATACAGAGGCTATGTGAAAATTAGATGAGAATACTATGGCTAACATTATGTGACAAATTTGAAAAATCAAGATAAAATGCCCAACTTTGGGGGTAAAATCACCCCAAAATTATCTCACCAAGGATAAAGAAAAATTGAAAAGACTAATAAAAAAGAAGATTTGACAATGGAGGTAAAAATCTAACAAGCTCAGAGAGTTGTTTGGGCTAGTTCCAAAGACTTTTATAGTAGCAGATAATTCCAACATTGTTTAAATTGTGGCAGAGCACAGAAAATATAGAAAGGTTCTGCAATCATTCTTATGAGGCTAACATATTCCTGAAACCAAAATTTCGTAAGTATAGTTCAAAAAAGAAAACCCACTTAAAATAAGGATGCAAACATTTGAAATAAAATTTTAACAAGTTGTATGTAACTGCTACCTATGATGACATGATAATTAAGAAGGGTTTACAGCAGGAATTCAATGATTGTTCATATTATAAAACTTATTAATGCAGTTCTCTACAATAATAAATTAAAGGGAAAAGTATCATTTAACCATCATGACATATTAAAACAGTGCCAAAGAGCAAAATTTCCTAATCCTGGAGCCTTAACCTGAAATTCCATCTTCACATCTATTAGCTGTGTGACTTTGGGCAAGTTACTAAATCTAAATTTCATCTCCTCGTTAGTAGAATGAGAGTTTCTAATAGAGATAATCTTAGTAAAAGTTTTGAGTTCCCACTCTCCCCAAAAAATTAAAAAATAAAAATCATGTTGAGAACATTTTTATAGGAGAGAGGAATGACTATGTCATCCTTAGTATGATTTTCATTTTCCCCTTCTCCTATTTCCTTTTGATATTGTTTTCCAGACATTCTGAAGACAACCATCACTGTGAGCCTTTGTCTTCCTAATCATCTTGTTTCTCTTTTCTATCAGGAAAAACCTCCTCCTTTGCCCTTTTGCATGAACACTAGATTACTAAAAATGAAGATGTGGTCCTAAATCAGTCAAGTGGATAAATGCCTGGGTGAGAATTAGTGGATAAATCTGGAGTCAAAGAAGTGTGATGAGAGCTTTGGAAAGGATGTAATCCAGGGAACTGCCGACAAAGTACGTGACCTCCTTGTCCTTTTCTTTTTCTCTGCTCTGAGTATTCTCTGTGCTCTAGAGGTCCTATGGATTCAGCCCTCAAACAATTGGCAGAAAGGTTCCTCATAATGAGAAGAATTTGACTCCATCTTTGTCCTCTGTTTCAAACACTGACCCAACTGTTGTATCTTAACCATGGCTCCTCCTTTATTATCAGGAACTTCATGTTGCTGTCTTGTCTATTAACTGGAACAATGTACTAACTAGTAGAGACATGGTAAGATCAATTAACATAGGTAGGACATCAGCCTGAATACACCTGTTTGTATGCGTAGTGGCAATTAGCTACATTAGTTTATCAGCAGTCACACCTGATTAATCTTCTGCTTGATGGTAAATGTCAGGAGATACCTGTGGTCACACAAAATAAAGATCTTTCTTATAGAATTCTAACTGGTCCATTGAATTTTTTTTCTTGGGTTAAGTAGGATTATGAGTTAAATGAAACTTTGTGAATATGTGAAATTCAAATTGTAAACTATTTGAAACCTGATTCAACAGTTATATATTAATATCTTAGGCAATTGGGAATAGAGCAACTTGAATAGTGGCTGAATGTGAATACATACGTAAGTTGAGAAAAGAAAGGAGAAGGAGATAAAGAAGGAGAAATTAAGAGAAGGAAGAAGAGTAAATATTTGCGAAGTAGGGTGGGAATTAGAGGTTTATGGAAAGTGAGTCACCTCAAGCTTCCACAAGTCTGCCCAGAGCACAATTTGCCATGCCTGAATCTCATACAGACACATCTACAAGGAATAGTATCCAGGTACTATGCCACACACCTTCCCTTAGATCTGTACATTAGTCATGAACCGAATCTTCATGGCAGAGAAAGGAATAGTCTTTTACCATTTACTAAACAGTAGGAAAATACAGACTGACAAATTCATAAAGATGTTTTAAAAATAGAAATCAGGAAGTTAGGATTAACATATACACACTACTATATAAAAAATAAATAATCAACAAGGACCTACCGTATAGCACAGGGAACTCTACTCAATACTCTGTAATAAGCTATATGGGAAAAGAATCTGAAAAAGAATAGATACAGGTATATGTATAACTAAATCACTTTGCTGTACACCTGAAACTAACACAACATTGTAAATCAACTATACTCCAATATAAAATAGAAATTAAAAAAATAAAATAAAAACAGATAGTAACAAAAAATAGATACATGGATGGGAGGGAGGATATCAACTAGTATATGGTTCTTCTGCAGAACAATCTAGCAATACAGATCTAAAGCCTTCAAAATATTTATATTGTTTGACCTAGTGATAAACCTGGAAGACATTATGCTAAATGAAATAAATTAGTCACAAAAAAAACAAACACTATATAACCCTACTTATATGAGGTACCTACAGTAGTCATATTCATAGAGATAGAAAGTGGAATGGTGGTTGCCAGGGGCTGGGGGAGAAGGGAATAAGAAGTTATTATTTAATATACAAAGTTTCAGTTTGAAAAGATGAAAAAGTTCTGGAGAGGGATGGTGGTGGTGTTTGCACAACAAGATGAAACGCACTTAATGCCACTGAATTGGACACTTAAAAATGGTTAAAACGGTAAAGTTTCTGTTATACGTATTTTACCACAATTAAAAATTCTTCTGAATATTTAGCAACAGGAAAATGGCCGACATGGGAGAAACAGTAGCAAATATTTTTCAGATTTTCTACAAAAATCACTGTAAGCACATGTAAGGAAGAGAAGATCAGAAGGTTATTCCAAAGCACAAGATGTTAGTAGACATTATTTCCAGGTGAGATTATGAGTGATTTCCTTTTTCATATTTATCTGTATTTTCTAAATGTTCTAAGTAAATATACAGTATATTTATAACTAGATAATAAAATAAAATTTAAAAGCCCACCTACTACATCTCTATCCTCTTACCCTGCTTCATCATTATAGTAATGGCACTTATTACTACCTGAAAGTATATTGTCTCTTTATTTGTTTCCTTGCCATAGTCTGTTTCCCCAGGTAGAATGTAAGTTCTCTGAGGTCAGAGGCATCTGCATCCTTTATTCTTGAAGAGTTTCAGGCACTTAATGAGCACTCCATAAATACTCAAGTGAAGGAGAACAAGTCAAAATGAATGGATGAGGGAATGAACAGAAAATCAGTCATCCTCAAATATGGACAGTGGCATTCCTTTCTCCTGTATCCCCACTCCAGTCACCTGGGGTAGCGACCCTCTTCCTCCCACCTGTAACCAGCTCAGGATTGGAGGAAGGGCTTTCTCCAGATTAAGCATCATCAGAATGAAATAAAACCTGAAATGTGTCCAAATTAGGGCTAAGAGAGTAGGAAGTAATCTAGAAACCCTCTCGCTTAAAGGATAGCTGAAGGGCCTGAGAAGGTGAAAGAAAAGGCTTAAAAGGGAGGGAAGATGTAGCCATTTCCAAACCCTGGAAAGTAGTCAGGTGGACTCATGCATTTACTCCATAAATATCCATTGAGCCCCTTCCGGGTGCCAAGGACTGAAATAGGCACCAAGAATACAGAAAAAAAAAAAAAGAAAAATAGAATTAGATTTCATCTGTTTAACTCCTGAGGGAATACCAAGGATTGGTGAGAAATTTGGAAAGACAGATTTGAATGCATTGTAAACAAAAGAGTCCACAATAGCATTTCTGAAAGATCATTTCATGGAACCCCACAGATACATGGAATGTTCATTTATGTTACATAAAAAAAAGAATTCTGGGGCTTCCCTGGTGGCGCAGTGGTTGAGAGTCTGCCTGCTGATGCAGGGGACGCGGGTTCGTGTCCCGGTCCGGGAAGATCCCACATGCAGCGGAGCGGCTGGGCCCATGAGCCATGGCCGCTGGGCCTGCGCGTCCGGAGCCTGTGCTCCGCAACAGGAGAGGCCACAGCAGTGAGAGGCCCGCGTACCGCAAAAAAAAAAAAAAAAAAAAAAAAAAAGAATTCTGGGGCCAAACAAATTTAGAAAATCTCAAGATGAAGTTAGTGCTTTTTCAACTATAGCACAGGACTTCTCAGGGTCTTTAATACCGTACCTCATTGTAAACTGTGACTCTTCTAAAGAGCGTATGATTCCTTTCCCCAAACCTTTTGGTCAAGAGGACAATTTTTCAAGGCCTCGGACTTCCATAAGATGAGCATTAGGAAAAGTTATCCTCTCTTCATAATGAGAACATTCACCTGTGGAAACGGTGGCCTGCGACCATGGATGCAGACAGGCACTGCAGCTTGCCCCTGAGACACATACTGGCACCACACACCGCAGATGCCCAAGTCTTCATCCTGAATCACTCCTATAAATCCAGTCCTCTCACCTCACAATTTTCCCAGTTACCAGTCTCAGCACTCAATTATTCCCCTTTCCATCCTTGCTTTGAACCTGGCCTTAAAGAACCATGCCTTGTGTTTCTGCTTCTGACTTGTGCTCTGTGTAATAATGATTCTGGTTCTTTCCCTAAGCTGCCGGGGGCCACCCTGGGTAAGGGTCCCCGGGTTCAACTCTTTCATCCAGCTCACCTTACATGGAGGAGGGAGACCCAGACAAGGAGTAAGAGTTTCTTGTGTCAGGGATGCCATAAATGGGGAGAGCTTGGGCTTGCTGATGTGGAAAGTTTTTCCCTGTTCTTATTTTCGGCTACTTCTTTGACAGGTCTGAGATTCTGTAATGTCCTATTTCTAGACATTATTTTAAATACATTTAGTATCTGGGAAACCAGCTATCTCTCTGACTCCATCATCTTGTCAGTTCTCATATGAAATGCAGATGCTCCGCCACACAACTGAGAAATCTTTCACGTGATGAGGCAAAGCTACTCATCGAAGGTCACTGGGCTTTGGTGTACCCTCCAGCCTTATGTATAAAAACCCACGATGCCTTTGAAACCTTGCATGAAATTCCTGTGGGGAGAAACTCTTGTGACTTTAGACTATAGTCCTCAAAGTCTGTCCCAGTTTTGTTCTCTTACCTTGTAACTTGGGTTCTCATTCCAAAATCCAGTGACCTCATTGATTGCAGCACCTCAATACAGCCCATGTACTGGAATAAGAAAAGAAAAAAAAAGAACAAGTAGGAAAAAATAGCACAAAGATAGCTCTTAGCTTCAGAGTGATTTCCTGGGAAACACCGTTAATCAGCCCCTGATATCAAATTACATTTGCACGCTCAGCCTACCATTGATATTTCTGACCATTAATGGACACAGGCCTTCAACCGCACTTCAGTTATAACACATCAGCTGAATCCAAAATATGATATCAGGAATACAGCTGTCATCCCTGACCAATGTGAGCTCAGAGGTTAAGAGCTTGGGCTCTGGGGCCAGACCATGTGAATCTGTATCCTGGCTCTGCCAGTTGTTAGTTATGGAACCCCAGCAAGTTACTCAACTTCTCTGCATCTCAGGTTTGTCACAGTAACGTGGGGATACAATCAGAATTGTTGTGAGAGTAAAATTATTTCCTACAGGTGTTCTAAGAGCAGTGCCTGATACATTCATGCGCTCAGAGATCAGAGGAAGCAACACTAAAGGTAATACAGGAATATCAAATCTTCTAGGGAGATAAAATAAGCATATAAGTGCAGATAATACAGGACAGTAATATAGGAAGGTCTTATTTTTTTTTGCAAGATCATTTATTTATTCAGAGGGTTCAAGGGTAAGAAAAGTCATGTTCTACACCAGGAATGAGTACATTTAGCTTGAACATGGAGTATTGGAAAAGGCATTGAGACTTATACAGCTAAAAGATGGTTTATATTTAATGTGGCAGCAGCGGGAGCCATCAGGCTGCTGGAAAGACAGTGATGGGATCGTCTGCATTTGAGGAGCTTTAATGTCAGCAGCAGCATGAAGGGGGGTTCATGGCGAAGAAAAAGTGAGGATGCTCCTGTCGAGAGGGAAGTAATGACAGCTCACACTGAGGAGGGATGGTGGCAGTAGGAAGGAGGGGACAGATTCAAGTCACATCATAGAAATAGAGACTACACCATGCGGCAGTTGATTTGATCTAGAGAATAAGAGAGAAGGATGAGTCAAGAATGACTCAGATGTTTCCAGCCGGGGTAACAGAGGGAACAGTGATTCCATTAACAGAAAAAGGAAAGCCAGGAGAGGGGAAGATGAGTTGGTTTAGGACCCACTGACTGAAAGACACTGGTGGGGTATCCAGGAAATTACAAGCTGATAGTTGAAAATTGGATTCTGGAATCATGCAGAGGCATTAAGTGTAGGGACTTAGTAGTCTTCTGTGTAGCTTTGCCAGGTGAGGCAGTGGGAGTAATCCTCTTAGCAGGGCCTCAGTTGACGAGGGAGAGTGTTTCTCTGAGAATGAGCTCGGAAATGTTATGAGAGCCAAGTGGTCTGATTGAAAGTGATCTGTAGGCTCCTTGGAAAAGATCTGCTTCCTGTTTAGCTTTCCTCTGGAAGCCTTACAGCCTCCCTCAGCTTGTGGAAAGATGGCAGGAGCTGGGGGTGCCTCCCCAGATACTTCTTGCAGTATTTCTCAGCGAATTCTACAGATTTCACATCCTAAGAGGAGGTCAGTGCACCAAGTGTTGCCTAGAGCCTCGTGCAGGGTAGAGCGTGCTGGCCAGGACAATTACCTAGCCATTCTCAGCCAGATTCCTGTTCATCACATCCCTCCTGCGGGATCTAGAATTGAGAAAATTTTTTTTTTAATATTTTATTCTGTCCCAATCACATTTAACATCCCAAGGCTTGAGTACCTCAAGGAAGTAAGCGATGTCTAGAGATTTCTGTTCAATAAACCATTAGACGTAATAGGAAAGGAAAGCTAGATGTAGCACGGTATTAAGCCCATCTCAAAACTGTCATGAGGGCTTCCCTGGTGGCACAGTGGTTGGGAGTCCGCCTGCCGATGCGGGGGACACGGGTTCGTGCCCCGGTCCGGGAGGATCCCACATGCCGCGGAGCGGCTGGGCCCGTGAGCCATGGCCGCTGAGCCTGCGCGTCCGGAGCCTGTGCTCCGCAACGGGAGAGGCCACAACAGTGAGAGGCCCGCGGACCGCAAAAAAAAAAAAAAAAAAACTGTCATGCAAGGAGATTGCAAGGGTCCAAGCTCCATGTTGAGAGTGGACTGAAAAGAAAGTTTTCCTATCCTCACTGGCTGCTCTGGCTTTTCCTGCCTTTCCGTGTCTCCTTCCATTCCAGAACTTAGCACCTGCTCCCCTATTTCCTGCATCCCTCAACCTGGAAAGAATGGGCCCCCCACACAGGTCGGGGAACAGGTCTAGACTATCCTCCAATCCCCCCAGGAAGCCTTGTTGGTGCAGAGGTGGGTGTCATCTTTCCCTTCAGCTGTAAATTTTCAATTTAAGACCAGGTGATACAGCCTATCCAGGTACAGTTTTTGAAAACGTGACGAAGCACCTCCAGTTTTCACACTCAGCCAGAGTGATTTTTAAAAAATGAATATCAGGGCTTCCCTGGTGGCGCAGTGGTTGAGAGTCCGCCTGCCGATGCAGGGGACGCGGGTTCGTGCCCCGGTCCAGGAAGATCCCACATGCCGCGGAGCGGCTGCGCCCGTGAGCCAGGGCCGCTGAGCCTGCGCGTCCGGAGCCTGTTGCTTCGCAACGGGAGGGGCCGCGGCGGTGAGAGGCCCGCGTACAGCAAAAGAAAAAAAAAAAATGAATATCAGGCCATGTCCCTCCATTGCTTAAAACCTCTGGCATTTATTATCAGAACAAACTTGTTGCCATAAACACTTAAACGCTGTGTTTTCTGACCCCTGTTTACCCCTCCAACTCCATCTGTGTCACTCTGCCCCTGTGCACTTTGCTGCCACATTGGCTTTCCTTCTATTCCTCAAATACACCCAACACTTTCCAAATACAAGGCCTTTGCACTTGCTGTTCCATTGCCAGCTCTGCCTAGCTCTTCCCCCACTGCACTGCAGGACTAACTCCTTTTTGTCCTTCAGGTTTTAATTCAAATGTCACTGCCTCAGAGGCCCCCTCCTGTCACCCTTCATCACAGTCCCTCATTTGTCATTTCATGCCACTATCAGGTTTACTTGTCAATGTGCTTGTTTATTACCTGTCTTCATTCCCTTGGCCATAAGCACCGTAAGAGTAAGGACCATGATCGCCATGGTATTTCCAACACCCGGGACAACGCCTGGGCCACAGCGAATGCTATAGAGTTTGCATCCAACAAATACTGGATGAAAGAGTGGAGAAAGCTTCTACTGTTCAGCTCCAACATGAGCTTTAAAATGAGCAGGGAGAGGTGAAGGTCTGACCGTTCTCCCCATCCTGGGGGATGAGTGAGGAGGACAGAACTGAGGACTCAGAAAGAGACTCAAGAGGAAGGTGGGGAGAATGGGCCCAACTCCCCAGGTGTTCCAGGGCTGGGGGGTGTGGTCACGGGGAGCGCCCTGAGCGATAAAGTTGATGGTGGGGACTCCAACTGGGAGGAGAGTAGGCTGCGGATCTGAACAGGATGCGGAGAAAGAGGCAAAAGAATGTCAGCTGGGACAGAATTGCTCCAAGGCTGATGAAGCTCAACGGCCACATGAGGGAGGGTGTCAAATGGTGCCGTCCTCAGCCCAGTGAAGTGAAGCACCCATGGTGGGATTCTGGTTAACGATGCGGAGAGGGGTTTCTTGTAGAGAGTGGGAGAGCAAGTCAGGGAGGAGGGGAATCTTCCAAGGTTTTGTTCTTAATCACCTCATGCCCTTCCTTCTAAGGCAGCCCCAGGCATTGCTTCCGATCCCCGCCCCTTCCTCGAAACCTGTTTTGCTTCACACGGCTTGTCTGTCATCAATGGCACACCTGCTGCCAACCTCCCTGTGATAAACGTGAATCCTAGCCTGAGGTGATCGTGACAATAAGCACATTCCCCGCCGACCCTGGGCACATGAGGAAGAAGCCACTCTGGGCAACGTGAAGGGAGAAAAGCAATGCCTGATTTTTTCCACAATGACCCTGAAGCCCAGATGCAGCTGGTCTTCCCTTTGACTCATTCAGTCCATTCCACTCCGAAACCATCGCTGTGTGGAAGCAGAGAGAGGGCAGTGCGTGAAAAGAATCTGTCTGCATCTCCATTCAGGTACCTGATGACTGCCCAAGCGGAAAGCGGCTGAATGTCCAGGCCCGAGGGATGAGGAGTTCAGTTTGTTGATTTCAGTATAAACTAGAGATGATAGTACCTCCCATTCATTTATTAAATGTAGATCTGCATAAGACATGCTCTCTGTTCTTAAGAAACCCATTCATTTATTAAATTCACTTATTTATTCATTTATTAAATGTAGATCTGCATAAGACGTGCTCTCTGTTCTTAAGAGACCCAGCCCCGTGAGGATAGGCCAACCATGAAAGAGATGATTTATCTTTTCTTTCTATGAGGTTAGTCATTGTTAATTCCATTAAATAGATGAAGAAATTAAGGCCTATTAAAGGGAAGTGCCTGGCTCGGTTTCATGTATTCAGTGAGACTGAATCAGGGCTTATTCTGGAGGCCACAGCCCATTTCTGGGAACCTTTGTGTGAGCCTTGCGGAACAGGAAAAGCAAAAAGAAAAAGAGTCATCCAGCTGCTCCCACTGACTCTTCCTTTGGTCTTCCCAGGTGTGTAAGAAGGTAACGAGCCTGGGGGCCCCACGGTAAGAGCAGGCATGAATCCAAGCTCTCCAGGGGCCTGCAGGAGGTGGCACAGGAGGCAGAAGACACTCCCTAGTTCCTGACCCTGTGATGAGAAGAGGACACTGAAGAGCTTTATTAGAGGCACCAGGAGCGGCGAGAACGCGGCGACACTCAGACAACCTTAACGCGGCGACACTCAGACAACCTTCCCATTCAGCACCCGACAGACGGCTCACCTAGCTCCCGGCTCACGCGCTCCCTTCGTGCCCCAAGGCACTCATAATATTTTGTACTGTCTGAGCTTCAGCCGCTTGCTTCCAGGGAGAGATGAACAGCCTATTCATGGCCTGCGTATCTTGGGTTTCGCATTCCAGAGAAGAAATTACTGCAGTTTTCAGAGAAAAGGAATGAGAGCTAACTTATGGGAAATTTTCACCTGACTCTTACAGAAGGATGACTTCAAAAGACCTAAAGAAAAAGGATATATACTCTTATATCCTCAGAAAAAAATGTCTGCAGGATACATAAGACACGGTTAACAGTGGTTACCTCTGGGAATGGGACAGAGGCAGCCTTTTACTTTACATTTTTGTATTGCTTATGTTTGAAAATAAGTAGATGGTATTATTTTAGAGTTTAAAAATTAAATAAGGCCTACCACTTAACCTCTTGGGATCACAATTTATAAATTACTAAGTAGGGTTAAATCCCTTTTTTTCAATGGCATAGTCCCTTCCTTAGAATGTGCCTGTCCCTGTGCTAGGAGAATGGAGAAATATTGTTCAAAAGAAGGTTAAAGGCATTGGCCCTGCACTTAATAAGATGGGAAGGAATGACACTTTGAAACAATCAGAACACTGAAGAACAGTATATCAAATACGATATGACAAGGGTCTGACCTTCATGCAATAAATGTTCAACAATGGTAGAGGCCACCAATGTGGTCTGAAGACACTGCAGGATTTTTCTGTCACCTCTAAATAACATCTAGTCTTTCCCATTTAGAAAAAAATGTTGGGGGGAATGGGGAGAGCCCATTCTCTTCATAACCTTGAGACATTGTCTCCACTTCTTTACTTTCCATTCATGCTTCAACCCACTACAGTAGTTTCTGGTCTCAAGACTCTATTGAAACTCCCTGAGCAAACCAATGATCTCCTCGTCCACTGTGACCTGTTCTGGTCTCCAATTCACCTATCCAGAGCAACTGCCATTGCTGACCTCTAGCCACCTCCTTCTCTTTCCTTGGAGCGTCTCTCCTTGGTTTTCTTGAGAGTATTCTCTGGTTCCCCATCTTTATCCTCTGACTCTTCCTTCTCTGTCTCCTTTGCTGCTTCCTTTTCCCCCTCTGTCTTTTCTTTAAACAATGTCCCTTCTCCCGTCACTCTATACCATTGGTTCTTAACTCTGACTGCATATTAAAACGCCAGGGAAGCTTAGAAAATTCTGGTTCCCGAGTTTTACTCCAATCCAATAAAATCAATCCCTACCATGTATACTCCTTTGCCTTCACTTATTGCCTGGATGTTGACGGCACACAGATTTTCAACCCAAGCTCTCTCCCAGGTTCCAGATCTGTATAATCACAGGAATATTCCACTTGCATCTCAAAGTGAACAACTCCAAATTATTCCTCTACTTTCATTTCTGATCTCAACCAATGGTATCACCATCTACCTCTTTATACAAACCGGAAAACGCACCTCTTCCCTTTCTTTCAGACCCCTCATCCAACCAGGAGCCAAGTTCCATCAATTCAATCATCTCTCACATCTGCCCTCTCTTCTCCCCTCAGCTCCACACTCTGCCCCAAATTGTACCACCCCAGTTTAGGCACACTCTGTCTCTCAACTGCAATAGAGTGGATTCACATCCATTCAATGCACTTAATTCAACTACTATATCCATTTGGCCGGCAGAACATAAGAGATCAGTCCCTTCATTCAGCCCTTCAGCCCCCAACCCTACTCCTCGAAGACTTTGACCTCAACTGCCCCAGGAAAAGGGGACCTCTGCAAATTCAAACAGAAATACGAGTGAATGACTCTGAACCTGGATGGTCCAGGTACACAAGTGTTAGAGATTTCAGGGATTACCCAGTGCATTCTTTACTCTACCTGAGCTTCACCCTGGTGTTGAATTTAGAACACAATCCCCCGAAGGACTGTCCTACCCTCTGAATCTGCCATTCCCAGTACAGCCAGCACCTTACTGAAATGCAAGTCTAGCAGGATATTACTCCATCCTATCACATCTCATCCCCACTTAAAACCCTTCAGACCCCCCACCTTCTTAAAGCAGAGCTTCTCAAACTTTAGAGAACTTCAGAGTCAACAGAGAAATTTCAATGGCAGATTTAAAAAAACAGATTCCTAGGGTTCTGACAGATTCTGCTTCAGTCGGTCCAGGAGATTGCATTTTAATAAGCATTCATGGGTTCCGCTACAGCTAGTCCAAGAATTAACACTTTGGAGAAAACATCAGTCTTCAGGAAGAGATCCTACTTTCTTAGTTTAATGGACAAGGTCTCCAGCTATTATCATTCAAAAGTCACTTACATGAAACCTCTCCTCTTTTCCTCCTTTCTTACCTTCAGGCTTGACCACTACCTTCTCTGGACCCTCCTCCACACACTGTATGGATGTCCAGAAATCTTTCATAAAACATTAATTGTCCATATGGCTTTTATTGGTCAATGTGTGTGTATCTCTTTTAGGATAGGAATAGTGTCTGTTTGTATCCTCAGTGTTGAGCCTAGCTCACCAATGTTCCTGAGATGAATGAGTAAAATAGGGCTTGAATAACTTTTAAGAAAAGATAGGATGTGTGTATAAAAATAACTATATTAAGGATTTAGATCATATTAATCCTTTTTTTCAAACTGAATCTCATCTAACTTAGGTTTTCCAAAAGAATAATCATAAAGGTCAAAAACTCAATGCTTAATAATTAAGGCATTGAGCTTCCCTGGTTGCACAGTGGTTGGGAGTCCGCCTGCCGACGCAGGGGACGCGGCTTCGTGCCCCGGTCCGGGAGGATCTTGCATGCCGCGGAGCGGCTGGGCCCAGGAGCCATGGCCGCTGAGCCTGCGCGTCTGGAGCCTGTGCTCCGCAGCGGGAGAGAGGCCACAGTGGTGAGAGGCCCGCGTACCACAAAAAAAAAAATAAATAAATAATTAAGGCATTAATGAGTGAGTGGATCCAGGTAGAAGAAAGTAGCCAGATACAGGCAAATCTGGAACTATCCGGCATACAAGAAAGACAAAACCCAAAGTACTCACTCTAGCTGCTTCTTGTCATTTGGGAAACCAGGTCTGATTTTTCAAGAGAAGTCAGAAATAAGACTTTATTTATGAATTTTCCTAAATTTTAAAACTAACAGGTCACAATGAACAATCCAAAATTTAAATTTAAAAAATCTATTTATAATAGAATCCAAAGCAATAAAATATTTATGAATAAATTTAACAAAATAAATACAGAATTTATGCTTTGAAACTATAAAATATTGTTGAAAGAAACTCAAGAAGACCAAAACAATTGGAAAGACATTCCAAGTTCAGAGATGGGGAAGACTTAATGTTAAGGTAGCAGTACTCTTCAAACTGATCAACTAACTCAACTAATTGCATAAAGAAAGACATATAGATCAGTGAAATAGACTTGAGAATCCAAAAATAAACCCTCACATTTACTGTCAGTAGACTTCTGACAAGGGCACCAAAACAATTTAAGTCGGGGGACAACAATGTTTTCAACAAACGGTGCTGGAGCAATTGGATATTAACAGAATGGAATAACATACAAAAGAATGAAATTAGATCTCTATTCGATACCATATGCAAAAATAAACTCAAAATGGATCTAAGACCTACATATAAGAGTTAAAATGATAAAACTCTTAAAAGAAAATAGGCAAAAATCATCAGGACCTTGGATATGATACCAAAAGTACAAGCAAACAAAGAAAAAAACAGATAAATTGAATTTCATAAAAATTACTTTTGTGCTTCAAGGGACACTATCAAGAAAATGAAAAGACCATGCACAGAATGGGAGAAAATGTTTGCAAATGATTTATCTGATAAGGGACTTGCATCTAGAATACATAAAGAACACAACTCAATAATAAAAAGACAAATAACCCAATTTTTAAATGGACAAATGATCTGAACAGACATTTCTCCAAATAAGATATACAAATGGCGAGTAAGCACATGAAAACCTGCTCAGCGTCATTCATCACTAAGGAACTGCACATCAAAACCACAGTGAGATACCACTTCACACCCTTTGGAATGGCTATAATTAAAAAAAAAAAAAACTGAAAATGGAAAGTGTTGGCAAAGGTGTACAGAAACTGGAACCCTCATACGTTGGTAATGGGAATGTAAAATGGTGAAGCCATGAGGGAAAACAGCTTGGCAGTTCCTCAAAAAGTTAAACTAAGAATTACCATATGGCTCAACAATCCCACTCCTAGATATACACCCATGAAAAGTGAAAACACATGTTCACACAAACACTTGCAGTCAAATGTTCATAGTAGCATTAGTCATAATGGCCAAAAAGTAGAAACACCTGAGTATCCATCAACTGATGAATGGATCAATAAAAAGTGGTATTTCATGCAATGGCATAGTGTTTGACAATAAAAAGGAATGAACTGCTGATAAATGGTACAACATGGATGAACCCTGAAAATATTTTTCTAAGTGAAAGAAGACAGTCACAAAAGACCACATATTGTGTGATTCCATTTATATGAAATGTCTGGAATGAACAAATCTATAGAACTAGAAAGGAGGGTTGGAAGGTTTGGGGGGATGCGGTATGAGTGCTACGGGTTACAGGGTTGCTTTGGTGGTTGATAAAGATGTTCTAATACTGGTGATGGTTGCACAACTCTGTGCATATACTAAAAGCCATTGGATTGTACACTTGATATGGGTGAATTGTATGGAATGTAATTATATATCAATAGAACTATTATCAAGCAACAATAACAACAACAATAATAGGCCAACAAATAATATCTTCAGGCAGTGTGGGATCCTGATATAAATTATTTAGAAAATACGTGTGAATGGATGAATAATCAATCTATGGACGAGGCTTCAGAAATGATTATAGTTGTTTGAAATCTTCAGCACTCTTGAGGCAGAGGTCATTGCTCTTCCTCTGGGCTCCCAGAACATCTTTGTCACACCACAAGGTTGTACTCACCCAGTGGTGCTGCAATTTATCTGTTTAAATGTCTATGCCTGCTCGCTGCTGGACTGTGGGCTTCTCAAGGGCAGGCAGTGAGTCTTAGTCATCATTATCCCCAGCACCTCTTACAGGGCAATAAACAATTTATTTGAATGAAGTAGCCAAGAAATAATGTTCAGGAAGTCTCAAAATAACCTGCATCCTAACTGGTCCATCTGTAATGTGTTCCTTCTTAAAGAGGTATATTTCCAGTTAAAATAATCCTGAAGTGAAGCTGGTCAAAGCCCTCCTTGTGCCAGGTGTGAGTCGGAAGTTGCATGTGTGAGAAGGGAGTGGAAAGTCCTTCCCTGTTTAGTGCAGCACCAATCTATGCAAACCTGGGCAGATGGACACTGGGGAGGGGGACTCTGCCTCTGGAATGGGAGCAACACCGGGGAGCGAGTTCAGGGGGGAGATCAGTGAGACAGGCCTCAAGGGAAGAGGCACAAGGGGTTTTAGCAAACACTGCCTTTTCTTCCTCTTTTTTTTTTTTTAAATTGAACTATAGTTGATTTACAGTATTGTGTTAGTTTCAGGTGTGCAGCTTCAGATTCCTTTCCATTACAGGTTATTGCAACATACTGAATATAGTTCCCTATGCTAAACAGTAAATCCTTATTGTTTATCTACTTTATATATAGTGGTGTGTATCTATTACTCCCACACTCCCAATTTATCCCTACCCCTACCCTTTCCCCTTTGGGAATCATAAGTTTATTTTCTATGTCTGAGAGTCTATGAACACTGCCTTTTCTTAGATGATCTTACAGCACCTTTGAAACTTCCCCTCCAAGAGCACAGGGCTGCTGACACTTTCCTGCTCTCCACCATTCTTTGTCTTCTTGTATTTGCTTTTCTTCAGAGCACTTATTGCTGACAACAGTCAGTATTTGTTCATAGTCTGTCTCCCCCACTAGAAGGTTAGTAGCGGAAAGCAGGACTGCTTTCTCTCCAACACCTAGAGTACTGTCTGGTACACAGTAGTCCCTCAAAATAAATTTTGGTTGATTAAATTGAACAGGTTTTTTAAATCCAAACATCTACCCTGATGAAAACTCCTTCTGCTCCAGGTTCAAAAGCCTGAAAATTTGGATTTGGTCATTCATTCCCACTTGGGGTCTTTGCAACCAAGGAATTTCAATCCTCCGAGTTCTTAATGTTTACAAAGATGGAATCTCCTAAAGTAAGTTGTGTGTTCTGCTTCTCCTTCCAAAAACAAGATCTCTCTCTCCAGGTTTCCTGTCCAAGCCAAAACAGGGCTGTGAAGGGAGCAAACCCTATCACTCTGGCCCAGATCCTCACCTTCTATGCTCCTTCCCCACTAAGTAGACTCCTTCACCTGCAGCAGATGGAGAGAGCACCTATATTTTAAAAGTCCATTCCTAGGGGGCTTCCCTGGTGGAGCAGGGGTTAAGAATCCGCCTGCCAATGCAGGGGACACAGGTTTGAGCCCTGGTCCAGGAAGATCCCACATGCCACGGAGCAACCAAGCCCATGCGCCACAACTACTGAACCTGCGCTCTAGAGCCCATGAGCCACAACTACTGAGCCTGTGTGCCACAACTACTGAAGCCTGCATGCCTAGAGCCTATGCTCCGCAACAAGAGAAGCCACCGCAATGAGAAGACCATGCACCGCAACAAAGAGTAGCCCCCGCTCACTGTAACTAGAGAAAGCCCGCGTGCAGCCACCAAGACCCAACACAGCCAAAAAAGAAAAAAGTCCATTCCTAGTTACCCTAAGGCAAGCAGAACTGAAAACATCTTAAATATAATCTCCTGGGGAATTTTAAAATTAAATACGGGCATTTCTAAGTTGATTCAGAAGAAAAGTTTCTCTTTAACAGTGGGCAACCAGGATCCTGCAAATAGAGTGTCTTGAGGGCCAGAAGCCCAGGTAAGCAATAAAGATCTTGGTCTGGTTGGCGTTTTGTTGACACTCTAATATGCTACGATATAAGCTGCCTACCAGCAACCAAAAAAAAGTTTCAATTCATCTGAAAAAGAGTACTGGTTGTCTGTGGGCAAGGAAAGTATGACAACCATCTGCGTTACACGGGGCGGCTGTGCAGCATCTCATACCAACAGTCCTACTTGCATGGAAAATTCCTTACACTCAGGAATTTTTTTGAACTGAGAGAGGTTTCATCTCTGCCTACAGACCTGAGCACAGAACAGTCAGTCAGCTTGAGGGTCATCCCTGCAGCAAAATCCACACTGAGACCATTTGGAGGGCTCTGACCTCTCCTAGGAATAACTTTACACCCACGTCTTGGGAGACACGAATGGCTCTTTCTGCTACTGGGCACAGCCAGAAAAGTCATCGTACGTGATCATGAGCTTTTGTAGGAACAGCGATTTACGCTGTCTGTTCTCACAAGTGTTATCTCATTTGATCCTCACGGTGAAACTGTGACAGAACGTGAACGGGTGTATGATACCACTTTTACAGATGGGAAACTGATTCTCAGGGGTTCAGTGCTCTGCTCAAGGGCCACAGGACTGGTTCATGGAGAACCCAGATCTTTTGATGCTTAAAGCTATGTTATTCCATGTCATCTCCCTGACCTGGAGAAGTTGACCATCTAGGGGAGTCTCCAAGCCCTACATCTATAAAAAATACAAGCTAATGCACAGTGATGTTGAACACCAATGTAAGAGACTCAGGTGTGCAATTTCCCCACAGTACCTGGGTCAGGTGAGAGAAGATTCCCCATGATGCTTACCTCCTTGCAGTGCCCTATGTTCCATGATGAGTAGAGTCCAAGGAGACATGTAAAATGAAAATGAATTCAGGGAACTGAAAACTTACGGATTGAAGACATTGCATTGTATCTCTCCTCCACTCACCTACCCAAATAGTCATTATATATATATATATATATATATATATTTCTCTTTTTAATATATATATATATTTTCATTATAGCATGAAGAGAAAGAGTGGGAAAGCCAGGCATCCTCTATAGGTGGCAGATTTTTTTTTTTTAACATCTTTATTGGGGTATAATTGCTTTACAATGGTGTGTTAGTTTCTGCTTTATAACAAAGTGAATCAGTCATACATAAACATATGTTCCCATATGTCTTCCCTGTTGCGTCTCGGCAGATGTTTTTATATTCTATAATAACTTATAGGAACTTGAGGATTGATTGCTGCAAACATCACCTAAAACAGTAAGTTCCCCACGGTGTTGATCACCCTTTGTGTTCTGGAGAAATAAACACTGCATCGTACAAAGGTGAATTCTCCATGAAAAAATATTCTCAGTGTGCTCTTTGCAGAATCTCCTTGGGGGCCTTATATCTTACATTCAATTTTAGTATTGTTGAGATTCAAAAGCTGCAACCAATAGCTTCAAGCTAAGTCCTTTGTGGAGAAGATCAAGTGTTGGCCCTGTGACCCAGTCTCCTAAGAAACTATTAAGAGAGTTTTATCACTGTGTAGGTATAATCCTAGGAAATCAAGAATGCTATTTCCTGTTGTTCTTAGAGAAGGCCTCTAACCTGGAGGACTGGCCCCCATAATAAAAATGAGATTTGGAATATTAGCCCTATTCAGATTATGTTGCCCTTGAAATAGCAATTGACTACTCTCTCCTGGTGGATACAGTGAAATCCTAAGTTGTGTCAAAGCATTAACATGTTCAGAAGAGAAGAAGCCTTAGCAGTGCTGCTTACAGGAAGAACAACTGAATAACTGATCCCGACAGCCATTTAACTAGAGACCTGTGGTTAAAAAGGCAATCTTTCTCTTATTCCCTGGAAGATCCTCATGCTTCTGGACACTATCGTCTACGCCGCTGAGACACTGGGATTGCTTATTAACACAGAATGACCTAGTCTATCCTGACCCATATGGCAACCATGAAGGCGGAGAAGGAACAGACCACAGAGTCTAGAAGCATGGGCTCTGGGAGTCAGGCAGGCGGGGTCTGAAACTCAGCTTTGCATGTGTACTAGCTGTGACACCTTGGGCAGATAACTTACATCTCAAGGACTCAGTTTCCTCATCTGCAAAACAGGCACAATGACTTATCTGTTTCATAAGTTTATTATGAGGCTCAAATAAGGTAATGCAGGTGGTGCGCTGAGCACAGTGATGGAAGGGCTCAGAAAAAGTCAGTGACTCTCCTGGGATGCCTCCTAGTGTGGCGAGCTGATGAATAAGCCTCAACTACGGTGAAGCGACCTCAATCGAGAGCACTCTTTACAGGAGTGTGATAAACACTGGGATGCAAGGTGCTATGGGAGTATGTAGGAGGGGCTCCAACCCAGCCTCAGGGAGTCAGGGAAGATGTTTCAGAAGAAGGCATGCTGCTGTGAGTCATGATGGGCAACGAAGGAGAGGATGGGGGAGGGTGTGAGGCAGTGGGCACAGCATGTGCAAGAGGTAAAGGGCAAGAATAAGTGGTGCTCCAAAAGCCCTCGATATTCAATATGACTAAAGTCCAGAGATATGGCTGGAGGTATAGGCAGGGGCTACAGTATATTAGTTACCTAGGTCACTGTCGGTCCACATAATTCAATGGGCTCTTGGTGGTCAGCATCTGGGTCCCATTTACCTTGCATCCTTAGAGTCCCGCACAGTACATGGCACACAGTAGGCTCTCAATAAATGGTCACAGAATGTCTGATTATAATAACCAAATTTCAGGCCACCTAAGATTGAGTGTGATGCCAATTTCTCCTCATTCTTCCGTAAGTTTCCAAACAACACTTCCACCCGGCCCACTTCACAGACCCAAATAAATACAAGCTAAAAATATAGCCCAGGTCATGAATCATAAATGAGATGGAAAAGCAGTGACTCACCGAAGTTAATCTGCTTCCCAGGAGAGTGCTGCTGGATGTCCTTTGCTCCGAAGGTGAGGCAAAACGCCAGCACCATCACTGCGCAGATACAGCTAATGTAATTCCCAGGTCTGCCATTGGGTGCTCATCTGGTATTCTAAGGCTCCCATTCAGAGGCGCCAAGGGGCAGCAGCTCTGTGCGTCCCATACAGGGCAGCAGAGGGATGGGCCCTGGCACAGAGGCGGAGAGGGTACTCTGGGTGTGTGCTCAAGAAATGGTGTAGGCCCCTGTCTACTGTATCAATGGTCCAACATGTCCACCATCTTTCTGGCTATGGCCTTAATTTGGTTATTGCCACAGCCAAGGCAACACCTTCGCAGAATGGCTTAGTGGATGACTTACCGATATATTTGTATCCTTGTCTAATTAAGAACTTAATATAATCTAATAATGATGGCGTGTGTATGGTCTCTCCTGTAAACCTATAAATCCCCTTAAAATGCTACAGCTTTGAGCTCTTATGTCCTTATTTCTCAGTTCTGAGCATCTCAAAAAAATTAAAGTATAGCCCACACCCCCAAATCCCACAAATCTGACTCAGCCTTGAGTACTCAGGACATAGAGTTTTTGTAAAATTAAACACTTATTGAAGGAACACTACACACTCACAAATGAGAGCATCTGCAAGTACTACCACAAGGTAGACAAACTTTAGCAGCCCCATCAAAGTTTCTCTTCTTTTCACTTTTCTCCACCGAGCAGTGTCTGCACCCATCCCAGGAAAGACTCAAAGACCCCTAAACTTTTGCTCCTGCCCCTGCCTGTCAAATTGAATCTTACCCTCGATAAATAATCTGAAATCTCGGATAGCAGTACATCTAACTAAACTACTATGAAAAACTGGGTACCATTTAATTAAGTATTACTGGAAAAGGCCAATTGAAAAAGGCCAACATTTTTGTCATCAGTTGCCATGTTTAGTCAAACATGATGTCCGCAGTAGAAGCATCCACGTGACAGTGGTTTCCAGCTCTCTAGGACTGTAACCATGCCCAGTGTGTGGTCATGTCTGGAGGCCATGGTGGCCAGAGAACCTCATTCACGCCACCTTCCTTCCCAGTCACGGCACTGAAGTCCTATATGAATGGTCAGTTGTTCAGTTATGCTGAAACCACAAACCACATTTGTCAGTCTCCCACTTGGTGATAAACTGCTGAATGATGCCATACTAGTTTTCAGCTTTTATGATTTCTCTGAAAAAGAAGCAGCCAACAATGTGCCTTTGCAGAACGGCAGCCCAAATGTTAATAATCTCTCATTACACTTCTTTGTACATGAAACTCAAGAGTTTTCTGTAGCTCAAGGCAGTGAATTCTGACTCCAGATAATATGACTAAAAGGATACGAGGGCTTGAAAGGAACTTAGAGATTATCCATTTCAACCCCTCTACTTTTCATGGATAAAAATATTAAGTGGTTTATCTGATGTCACTCAGCATTTAAAGCACAGGCAGAGGAAAGTCCACTAAAGACACAAAACGAAAGTCAGAAATGTACAAGGAGAACCAGAAGAGTATGATACAGTAGACATCGAGGGCACAGTGAGTTTTACAGAGGAAGAGATTGTTAACTGAATTCAGGGCGGCTGAGAAAACCAATAGGCTAGAGGCTGGAAAATGTCCACTGGAATTTGGCAATTATTGGTTTTAACTGTGGGTTTTAGTGGACCAATATCAACAAAGCAGAAGAGTAGAAGTCAGAGAGCAGGACACTTAGAGGGTGGTCTAGAGGTGAGGGAGTAAACCAATGAGCAGAGCGCTTTTGTTGTTATTTTTGTTTTGAGAACTTTCTATTTTAACAGAAGAGTAAAGATGAGCTAAGGGAGGAGGTCACTTTAAGGATGGAACAGACTTGAGCGTGTTCATGCTCATATGACAGAAAGGTTGACAGTAACAGAAGAAGGTGAGATCATGGTCCCCGGGAGGCAGAAGTGTAGACTACCCAGGAAATATGTAAGGCCTGATTCAAATAATTTCTTTAAACGAGTCAAAGTCTCCCGAGTACCCAAATTAAACAGCTTTCAAAGTTGGAAGAAACATTCTCCCTTTTCATACGTCTGGATGTTATTTGGAGATTCTTAAATATTCTTTTAAATAGTCAAGACCAAGCCTAAATTCGCCTAAGTGGAAACGCCGTTAATGTTGGACAGCAGCAAGATCTTACCACTTCAGCAACCACAGGGTTGCTTCAGAATTAAATCACAGGAGCATTGTGATTGGATCGAGTCAATGTTTGAAAGAAAAAAACAAAATAAAACAAAACCCTAGACTCATAAAACTTTTGCTTTGGAAAAGACTGTTTTTCCCCAACCCCTTATTTAAGTGACTTGAACAAGGTCACAAAGCTCTAAACAAGTATAGACATTTGCTGATCTGTTCATGATCATAGACATCATGTTCCCAATGAATTCTAATGTAAATTTGTGAATCAAACTCAAATAGTGCCTTTAGACTTCTTAAAGTGACACCTTCAGAAAGCAACTCAAATAGACTCTCAGATTCAGTTTGCTTATTTTATAGCTTGTACTTAAAAAAAAAATATCTCAGAATTTTTAGTTGAGGAGAAAGAAAAGAGAGCAGGAAGATCTATACTTTCCTTTAAAGTCCATTACCATGAGGTGGCTCATTAGTACCATCGGCTATTAAATTAAGTAATGACTTTCTACAAGAATATATAGTTCATTGTAACGAATCAAAAAAAGGGAACAGAAAGTAAGATTCTAGAGGCAGGGAGAGGTCAATCAATAATAGCTAACTGGGCTTCCCTGGTGGCGCAGTGGTTGAGAGTCCGCCTGCCGATGCAGGGGACAGGGGTTCGTGCCCCGGTCCGGGAAGATCCCACACGCTGCGAAGCGGCTGGGCCCGTGAGCCATGGCCACTGAGCCTGCGCGTCGGGAGCCTGTGCTCCGCAACGGGAGAGGCCACAACAGTGAGAGGCCCGCATACCGCAAAAATAATAATAATAATTATTATTATTATTAATAATAGCTAATAATGTGAGTTTAGTTCAGGTTTGAGATTCTCATGGAAATCAAGAAGCTTCTTTCCTTTCCCAGCAGCTAACTATACTCCAAACCTCCAACCATTGTCCTGAACACCTCATCAAATAGCACCCACTGAGGACACAAATAGAAATCAAGAAGAGTAGGTAATACCACACAGATGGCTCTAGACCAGCCATTCCCAAAACACCTGAAAAGGGTCTCTGTTCATACCATCGTTTCCTTTAACATCCTTCTGAAATCCCATATCCTCCAGAAAGTCCTCTGGTCCTCCCACTGAAGAACTGAGATGGACGATTCATTACCAAAAAACATCCTTCTCAACAATCTACACCTACACACTTTGAAGTGATCCAGGGACGGGCAGCTGTAAAGTTCTGCACAGTTCTGTGTGTAACACTATGTGATGACCTGCCTTGGTCTTGTCCATCCTAAACCATGAGTTCCTAGAAGGCCAGGGCAGACTCTGGGTTGCCTGCTTATATCTTCCTCCCCCATTTTTTTCCTTTCTTTCTTTCTTCCATACTAACAGAACCCTCAATGTATCTAGCTTAAAAACTACCATTTCTCATATTCCCTTGAAGCCAGGAGGCCAATGAGATGTAAGAGAACGTCATCGGGTAGGACTTCAGGAAAACTACTTAAAAGGGGCCAACTCAGCCAGGGATCGCACCAGTTTTGTCCTTGCCCTTCCTTCTTCCTGCTTCCTGGAAAACGGACATGATGGGGGCTGCTCCCACGGCCATATTGCAATGAGTGAGTCTGACGATGGAAGCCATGTGTTGAAGATGGACAAACAGGGACTTCCCTGGTGGCACAGTGGTTAAGAATCGGCTTGCCAATGCAGGGGACACGGGTTCGATCCCTGGTCCAGGAAGATCCCACATGCCACACAGCAACTAAGCCCTTGAGCCACAACTACTGAGACTGCTCTCTAGAGCCCGCGAGCCACAAGTACTGAAGTCCGCGTGCCTAGAGCCCGTGCTCCGCAACAAGAGAAGCCACCACGATGAGTAGGCCATGCTCGCCACAACTAGAGAAAGCCTGCTGCGCAGCAACGTAGACCCAACGCAGCCAAAAATTAATTAATTAATTAAAAAAAAAAAAAAGATGGACAAAGATGGAAGGAGCCTGGGTTACTAATGACTATAGAACCACTATGTAGCCCTGGTCCTACCTACTTATGGATTTTTTTCTCATGAGCAAAACAGTAAATCTCTGTTTTGCTTAAACTCCAGTTATTTGAGCCTTTGTGATAACCTAATCCAAAGTGATACAGAGGCCTGTTAACCTGTGCTTTGCAGATGGCAGCTGAGGACTCAGGGCTCCTCTGTGGCTCCCTTCCTACCGAATGAGAGCTCTGTGAAAAGGTCCAGGACTAGAATCAGTTCAGTAGTTCCTACATAGATTTTCCTATATACCAGCAAAAGTAACATCTTAATCCCTATCACCCAAAAGCAGAGCCTTTACAATAACACCTTAAATGGAAGTCTCATCCTTGACAACTTTAAATGTCCTGAACGTGGCTGAGAATACAGAAGTAAACGCCCAAAGCGATTTTTTTAAGTTAACACTAAAGCTTATGCTTGTGTTTTTCTCTTAGGAAAGCACCTCAGTCCTTCACTCAGAACCTATTTGCTCTTTTTCTTGAATATGGGGAAATTTATTTATTCAACTTTTTATTTAGCCAATATTAATTGAGCTCCTATTTCACAGCAGAAAATAAAAAAGCTAAAATTGATGGGCTTCCCTGGTGGCGCAGTGGTTGAGAGTCCGCCTGCCGATGCAGGGGACACGGGTTCGTGCCCCGGTCTGGGAAGATCCCACATGCCGCGGAGCGTCTGGGCCCGTGAGCCATGGCCGCTGAGCCTGCGTGTCCGGAGCCTGTGCTCCGCAACGGGAGAGGCCACAACAGTGAGAGGCCCGCGTAATGCAAAAAAAAAAAAAAAAAAAAACTAAAATTGAGCATAATTATACCAACCAGAAATGGTCATTATTGATGTGTTGGTATGCTTTATTTTATTCCTTTGGGCAATGTATATATAAAAAATATACTTTAATGTCATTTTTAAAGTAACTTTCTATCCTGAGTTTTCCAGTTAGCATTATCTCATAATTTAATTATATAATAATTTCATAATTATACCATAATTTCAATTTAGCATTATAATATAACCTTTGTCTCAAATTATCAAAAAAACTTCAAAAATATGATTTTTAATGACTTCACAGTAGCTATATTTGTCAGCTACTGCCTCATTAATGTTGTTAACAACCCACTCCAAAACATAGTGGCTTACAACAAACAACATTTAAATCTTATAATCACAGGTCTGTGGATAGGTTTGGGTGGCTGTCCTCCAAGCTGGACAGAGAAGTGGCTGGACAGAGCTGCAGGTTTTGAAATTAGATCTGAATCTGCTCCATGGTCCCTACGTTCTCAGAGCCCATTTATTCTCGATTTAGATACAGTCATAAAAGGTGGCCCTCTTGGGAGCTCAGAAACCCACATTGAAGTTTTGGGTTCCTCTGGAGGCAGGCTCACTGTCAAAAGCAAAGAGTGATAGGTGACTGAGTAAAGAAATCTGAAAAATGGTAAAAAATAGACATATAAACTTAAAAAGCTCAGCCATCTGGGGACTTGCAGTTCAGGACAACTAACCCACCACACTCATTAGCTTCTGAGGCCCTGGGTCCCAGCATAGCACCACGATTATTAGAATGAAGACTCCATTTCCACCAGAAGAATAGTGAGGTTACATTCCAATCTGTGTCCACTCACTGATATAGACCGAAGAAAGTTGAAAATACATGTCTACACAAAAATTTATACATGAATGCTCACTGCAGCATTAGTCATAAAAACCAAAAAGTGGAAAGAGCCCAAATGTCTGTCAACTAATGAATGGATCAACAAAATGTGGTATATCCATACAATGGAATACATTCAGGCATAAAAAAAGGAATGAAGTACTGATACAAGCTACAACGTGGATGAACCCTGAAGATACAATGCTAAGCGAAAGAAGCCAGACACAAAGGGACACATGTTATATGGTGCCATTTATATGAAATTTCCAGAACAGGCAAATACATAGAGACAGAAAGTAGACCAGCGGCTACCAGCGGTTGGAAGATGTGATGGGGAGTGACTCCTAATGGGTATGTGGATTCTTTCTGGAGTGATAAAAATGTTCTAAAACCAGATAGTGGTTATGGTTGCATAGCTCTGAGAATATATGAAAAACCATTGAATTGTACACTTAAAGGGTAAATGTTACGGTATGTGAATTATATCTCAATAAAACTGTTATAAAAAAAATAAAACTTAGATCTAGAGAAAAAAGTCTGGCATTTCCCTCTCAAGAATTTTTTTTCAATCAGCTATCAAGCATCTCTGAAGAGAAAAAAGCATATAATCTTCATTAGACAGAGGTTTCCATATAAAATATTTTAAGTTCTAGAAGACTGACTTCTAAAGGGAGAAACTTCAGTTATCTGAAAAGTTCAATGATTTCCTGGTGAGGCCAACTAAATGAGCCTGACTTATCAGGATTCCTACCAGTGGTGCTGACAGCATCTGTGGGCACCTCATTCAGAAAAACAGCCCCACTCGTAGGTCACTTAGACAGTTGGGTGATGACTCACAGAGTTTCTGCCCTCTCATTTTTCAGGGTTGCTCAGTGTGTGTAGGAAGCATTAGCTCACTAGCAGGTGAGCCACGTCAAAACCTTTCTGGAAGTCAGCAGGGTATAAATCAGAAATAAATATATCACCCGTGAGTATGCACATTACTCTTCCTGGAGGCCTCCAGGATCAATACTCACTCCTTGCCAGGACCCAGGGGCCTCCCACAGCAATGTTCACGTCCCACCTCATCCTTCCGCTTCCTCCTCCCCTCCCTTTCCTCTCCTCCTTCTCTTCATAGCTGATAGCCTAGTTGGCAAATCCGATTCTTACATTTTCTGAAGGGAGATTTGCAAATTCACCACACACCGCAGGCCAGAATCTCTTAGTTGTCACGCTGGGGTTTGCTGCATGGCTCTCTCCCCTCTTTTTTGCCCTCTCTCTGTGCTGTGCATTCTGAATATTCCCTCCACAAAGCATTCCTATCACTGGACCAGGCACAGTGATGCGGCGCTTGAAGTCTTAGCCTTTTATTTTCACAGAACTTTGCAACCTATTACTGTTTGTCACAGAAGATAAAGAATTTAAGATCTGGTGTTGCAGACCTACTAGAGAATGGACTTGAGGGTATGGGGAGGGGGAAGGGTGAGCTGTGACAAAGCGCGAGAGAGGCATGGACATATATACACTACCAAACGTAAGGTAGATAGCTAGTGGGAAGCAGCCGCATAGCACAGGGAGATCAGCTCGGTGCTGTGTGACCACCTAGAGGGGTGGGATAGGGAGGGTGGGAGGGAGGGAGATGCAAGAGGGAAGAGATATGGGAACATATATATATGTATAACTGATTCACTTTGTTATAAAGCAGAAACTAATACACCATTGTAAAGCAATTATACTCCAATAAAGATGTTAAAAAAAAACTGGAAAAAAAAAAGATCTGGTGTTGAAGAAGGGTTTCTTTGTTTTTGAGTGAACAGCTTAGAGCTACTCCACATAGGTTAACATATTTTTAAAACTCATCTCTGTATTTGAAGGGATTGAGCAGAGATACTTGAAATAACTCAGACAGGTCCGGAGAGTCCAGCCTTATGCAGCCAGGCATGTGTGAGCTCCCATGAACTGTCTACCTGTGATGTGCGTGACGGGGAATTGGAGATAGGGGTGGATGTACAGTTAGAGCTCTGAAAGTTTTAAGCATTTATTTCAAACTTTCAGTACTTCCAAGACATTTTATTTTCAAATCAAAAACTTTTTCCAAGTATCTCTTCATTTAGCCTGAATAGCATCTTTAACACCCTTTCAGAAAACCAAAAGAAAACCAGCATAAAAATACTTGAGCCTCTGGTCCAGGGTTCTCCTCCATCTCACCCCACAGGTTCTGTTCCTGGCTGAAGTACCAGGCCTTGCGGCAGTCCCCAGCAAAACCACTCGGGTCAGTGGGCAGGAGGGAGAGGATCCTGCCTGCCCAGGGATATCGCCCCCAAGTCCACACCTTCTCTCATCAGTTCAAAGGTAATCACATATGACCAGTTTTGACTCCTAGAAGCTAAGTTGGAGCTGAATGATGAAAGAGAGACCAAGAGCCTAAAATGAGGTCATCCTTTCTAGCCCTAAATAAGTTAGTCTGTATACTAGAATGAACCAATTGCCAGCCAAAAAAGGCACACCTGAATTTATTTAATTCTGGTGCTATTCTCTAATAGAAATACATCAGACAAAACCACAGGTTTTGCTTTCCAAAATAACATACACACTCACATCGACAGACGTGCTCCCACACGCCGGGGTGAGTTGTTGCAAGGTGGCTAATCTTAGTTAAGTTTCTCTCACTTTCCTTGGGGAAATGGTCTGTCTTGATGGATCTCAGCGTCCTCAGCTACAGAATAAGTGGAAGAGCATGTCCCTATGCTGAGGACCAGGACCCCCTTGGGCTGGGAGCACCCACCTCCTGGGGAACCAGGCTTGGGCAAGCAGCTATGCAGGTGAGGAGAGCAGCTGAGGGACAGAAGACATCAAGCTGAACGGGGCAGGAAAGGAGAGGTCTCCCTCTCAGGGCCAGGAATTGTCTCTCAATAGAGGAATGACCAGAAGCACGGCCCCTCCTCTGGGACACTACATTGCCACTGAGGGTCAGCACGTACTGACACAGGAGGTTGCCCCGATCTACCAGTCAGAGACAAAAAAAACCCAGCATGATGCAGAACAGGATGCCCGGTATAATCTTCATCTGTGTCAACAAGTATGTGTTGACACAGTCTGCCTGTGTGTATATATAAATATGCAATGCTTAGGGGAAGAGTCTGACAGACTACAAAACAAACTTAATAGTGGCAATTATCCTACAGAAGGGGTGTTCACCTTTAACCTTCTGCATTGAATTTTTCCCAATTGCACAAAATACAATAAAGAACAAAATTAGATTAACAAAAAGAACTCAGAAAAGTTAGTCCTCATAGCTCTTTTTTCCTTATTATAGTCGTGACTTTTCCATTTTTAAAAAATACAGATGAGGGGCTTCCCTGGTGGCGCAGTGGTTGAGAGTCCGCCTGCCGATGCAGGGGACACGGGTTCGGGCCCCGGTCCGGGAAGATCCCACGTGCCGCGGAGCGGCTGGGCCCGTGAGCAATGCACACTGAGCCTGCGCGTCCGGAGCCTGTGCTCCACAACAGTGAGAGGCCCGCATACCAGAAAAAAAAAAAAAAAAATACAGATGAGAGAACAACCTCATTTACCACAATCCGGGAAGTCTTTGCACCCGTAGGAGCACCAGACAAATAAGAGTTAAAATATATCCATTTTGTTGAGTATGACAAATAGCTATGTAAAGCCAAATTGGTTTTTGGTAGAGCACATTTCTAATACCTAATATTGTTGCACCTGAGAAAGATTCGTATTTTTTCCAAGTGACAAACAAAAGCTACTGAGAATAAATTACATCTGCCCTTGTAACAAACTTATTCTATTTGCTTAATGTTTACAAAATTACATGGAGATGCAAAGGGCACCCTATAAAATGCAGAACGTTATTAAGAGAAAAAAAAAGAGGGCCTTCTTAGTCTCAAGCTGGTAAAAATGTTGATAACAGTGAGGGGAACTCAAACCCCAAGTGTTTTCTGGTTTTCTTTATAAAGGGAAAGGCTTAGGGCCATAGATGAGTTTCTAAATTTAAACTTCCATCCCCAGAGATACCCTTACAGTTGCTGATTCAGTTTCATCTCTTAAAAACAGGGTCTTGAATGGGATTCTGCATGAGTAGTCAGGATATCTGCCGTATTCCTAGCTGTGGTTTTTATTTCCTAGTTTGCCTTCGGACACTCTCTGTACATCATTTTCCCTGAACAGAAACCATTTGGAGACTAAGTACAACAGAATTCATTAAATGCTGTTTGCTCTTCAAGGGCAAGATGTTGTTGTCAAGTTTAGTAGGAAAAAAAGTAGAATGGACAATATGCTCACTGATTACAACCATGCAACAAAGCGTTTGTATGTGATGACAAAAAATTGGAAATGCATTGTGAGACATATCAACAAACCAAGTTGCTGTACTGTTAACACACAATACTACAATAAAACTCTGCTAACTGGTTGCCACTTAACTAACTTGCTGCAGCCAGCAGTGTACTAGAATGTCCACATCTTCTGCTGCCACCATTTGAATTGTGGACTGACGAAGAACCCCATTGTATTTGTGCCATACCTGCATATGGAAGTTGTAACTGCTATTGAAATCACATCATCTAAGTAGATATTAAACAAAATGTTAAAATATGGTTTTTAAAGGTTATAATTTATCTGAAAATTAAGTCAAAAGCTTTAGAAAGACTTTATGAAGACAAGATGCTTTTAAAAATAATGTTGGGCTTCCCCGGTGGCGCAGTAGTTAAGAATCCACCTGCTAATGCGGGTGACGTGGGTTCGAGCCCTGGTCCGGGAAGATCCCACATGCCGCGGAGCAACTAAGCCCATGCGCCACAACTACTGAAGCCCACGTGTCTAGAGCCTGTGCTCTGCAACAAGAGAAGCCACCGCAATGAGAAGCCCGCGCACCGCAACAAAGGGTGGCCCCTGCTCACCACAACTAGAGAAAGCCCGCGCACAGCAACGAAGACCCAACACAGCCAAAATATAAATAAATTAATTTTAAAAAAATAATAATAATGTTAAATTAGATGTGGATAAGACAACTCTAAAAGATTTTTTAAATAAAACTGATTCTGCACTCAGATTGATTTGAAGATGTCTCTGAGAACTCACCTCACTTTAAAAAAAACTGAAAGGAGGAATGTAGATGAGAAACTATATAAATTCTATGAGTAGAATTTATGCAAGAACGATGAAAAGGGATATTAATCGTTGTATGTATAAAACTGAGAGAAAAGACCTTGACTCTACAACACAAAAGCATATTTATATAATTTTAACTTGAGTCAAAAGTATATATGAAACATTTCATCACAGAAGGGACCTTCTACTATATAACATTAAGAAACCCTCCATTCTTTACCACTCTCAAAAATCACCTAAACTCTCTCTGCCTCACTGGGACAATTGTCAGATAAGGACGCCCAATTGCTTGGCTTGACTCACATAGCGCACACCAGGCCCGATGCTCTCCCCAGCTCTGCCCACCTGCAGGACACCTCCCTCTCGTCTAGATAACTCTCAGCGAGGGGCTTCCCTGGTGGCGCAGTGGTTGAGAGTCCGCCTGCCGATGCAGGGGACACGGGTTCGTGCCCCAGTCCGGGAAGATCCCACATGCCGTGGAGCGGCTAGGCCCGTGAGCCATGGCCACTGAGCTTGTGTGTCCGGAGCCTGTGCTCCGCAACGGGAGAAAAAAAAAAAAAGTAGATAACTCTCAGCGACTTCAAGCTTCACGTGTCGGCAATTGAACCTCTTACCTTCCCTCTCAACTCTGCTTCTCCTCCTGTCATCCTCCGTGTCTTTTACTGGCATGTCCTCCCATCCCACCCCAAGCCTTTTACCTCAAAGCCTCAGGCAGGTTGGATTGGAATCTGCCCTCCTTCTCTGCCCTCTTCAAATTTTTCTTCTACAATGTCTCTACCAGTGTTCTTTATTTCACTCCCTCTAACAAGACCCTAATATAGACACTTCTCACCTTGATTATTGCTGTAATAAACTTTGAAAGGGCTTCCCCACCTCCAGGCACTCCCTTCTCTAGTACAAATGAATCCTCATGCCTCTGCTTCAACCTCTAGACTCCTTAGCCTGATATTCAAGGCCTGCTCAAATAATAATAATCTGGCTCAAATCTCAGTTTACTACCTACTGGTTTTTCCCAAGCAGCCTCTACTCTAGCCAACCTGAAATCAGTGCTCTTTCTTATATATAACCTATATTTCCTTATCTACATCCCCTCATCTGGAGTACCTTTTTTAAAAATAGTCCCTGTGGTTAGACTTCTATCCAACCTTAGGGACCATCTCAAATGGCATCTCCCCTGGGAGCCTTCCCTGACCACCCAGCTAGAAGTTGTCTCTGCCTCTAAGAGTTCAGTACACTGATGTGTCTATTTTCTATGGGTGTATATCATTTCCCACCTTATATTACGATTCTTCATCTCCTAGTTTCAAGCTACAACAGTAGAGTTTCGCAAAGTGTGTCTCATAAAACAGTTCCATCAGAAGCTGATCATTGAGTCTGAAAATGCTCCACCTTAGAAACTGCAGTGGAGGTGGAGAAAAACAGATGTGCATGAGAAGCGTCTTAAAGGTGGAGTTGACCGGACTTGATAATTGCAGGCTGTGTGGAGTAGGACAGAGTGAGTAGCTCTGACTTGGACAAGTGGGAGATGCCACTCACTGCGAGGGCAAGGGGAGAGAGTGCGAGTGTGGGGCATCCAACGCTGTGCTTGGCTGGCAACACTTGAATCTGAATACCTTAGTGGAGAGGGCGAGGAAGAAGATGAAAGGACACACCATGGCTCTTTCTCAGTTCTTATCTTCCTTGAATCCTTCACGGGCTTGACACTCTTTCATTCAACCTCTCTCTCCTCGGAACTCTGTCCTCCTTCTCCCTAGGTGACCCTGTCCCCTCTCCACCCTGGTCCTCATGCTGCTAGTTCCGTCATCAAGGCCTGTTCTTCCTCCCCCTCCACAGAATACTTCAATGTGGCATCCCCGAAACCCTCTTCTCCCCCTGCTCTACACTCTCCCTTTGGTAGCCTTGTCCATTCCCTGGGCCTTGATGCCAACAGCAACAAAGATAATTTCTCCTCAGTCCTAACCGTTCTATTTTCTTTGGGAGATTTCCACCTGGAGGCTTTGAGGTCACCTTGAAAGCAGCACGTGTGAAATGGAATTCACCCCTGACGCCCAAACCCTTCCGGCCTCCGCCCTCCCTCACCAAGTGGCTCTCACATCTTTCCTTGTTTCTATCGCCACTGCCTTTGTTCCCAACCCGCTTCTCACCTGGGCTTCCTTTCTTCAGCCTCCCTCCTTTTGGGTCCTCTCTGAGCACTGCAGCCCATACAATCTTTCTAAAACATACCTCCGAGTTTGTCATTCCCCTATTCAAAAAACTTTCAATAGTTTCCTGTTGGAAAACCCAACTTTTCAGATACTATACAAATTTGTTATAGCACCAGTCCATGCTCTGATCTCCAGCATATACCTAACACACTGTCCAACCGAATCCAATTACTCTCTATTCCCCAAACACATCCTCCACTTTCCTGCCTCCATGCCTTCACCCCCGTCATGTTCTTTGCCTATAATGCTCTTCCTCCATCTCTGTCTATGGAAACTCCACCCATTTCTCAAGACTCAGTTAAGATGTCTCGTCCTTCAAGAAACCTTCTATAATCACCTCAAAGGAGTCCCCTTTCCTCCCTGCACTCCCACACATTTTACTCGTGTCACTTTGGTGTCATCTATTATGCCCTGCCTTATATTACAGGAACTTGTGTGGACACCTTTGCTCTTCTTTCATACTGTAACTTCCTCATGCAAGGTTACATCTTATTCACAAAATGTAGTGAAAAGAGCCCTGACCTGGGAGTCGGGAGACCTGAATTGTAGTCCTTGCTCGGCCGCTCATGAGCCCTGTGAACTTGGATCACTTAACTCACTGTGAAACAGAACTTTGTAGTCAGTGAATCAGTCTGAGTCCTGAGTCCAGGGTTAAAAGAACCATGCTGTAGCACAGGGAGATCAGCTCGGTGCTTTGTGTCCACCTAGTGGGGTGAAATAAGGAGGGTGGGAGGGAGACGCAAGAGGGAGGCGATATGGGGATGTATGTATATGTATAGCTGATTCACTTTGTTATAAAGCAGAAACTAACACACCATTGTAAAGCAATTATACGCCAATAAAGATGTTAAAAAAAAAAAAAAGAGCCATACTGAGAAGAGAGGACAGGGAGGGACAATGTCTTTCAAGGACCTGGAGTTGGCACTAGGTAAAAAAAAAAATTGAATTATACATTTCACCATTTCCCAGTGAATGACTCATATAAATTATTCTCTGATGACACTGAGGGGAAAAATCTAATTTCTGGGGTTACACTTACAGCATATACAGAATTTTTGCTCAAGTTGCTTGCTTTCTGGAACTTCCTTCCCTCTAACTAGAGGAAGTTTCCAATCCCAGACAGGCTCGGTTCTTAAAATCTGCTTGTAAGTTAGCTGTTAAAACCCTGAAGGCATTTCCCTATAGAAATGAAGGTACAAGTAATGGTAGGATACCCTGGTGAGGATACCAACTTAGCCTATAAATGCCACTTAGCCCAGAGCACACCTGAGTGTCGAATCTGCTGCCAACGTGGACATACCTGATGTACAGCTGAGTCATAACAACGTAGGCCCCCCCCCCCCCCCCGCCCCGGCTCTCATTCCCACCATCTGAGATCCTGATATGGAAGTCAAAGGAGTATTGCCTGGGTGGAGGTAAGAGAGTGAACTGTAATTTTAGAGACTCTGTGGATTTAAGAGAGGGTAAAGGAGAAAGCCTGAGAAAATTAGAACTACGTTAGGTTAGATTTTTACAAGTCAAATGCTGAATCAGGTGTTGATTCTTTTAGTCATAATTACCTCCTAATGCACAGCCCAGGTTTACGTGCTTCATCCCTCTGACTCAGGGTTTCTCAGCCTCAGTGCTGTTGACATGTCGGGCCTGAGAATTCTGTGTTGGGGGGGATCTCCCGTGCACTGTAGGGTGTTTAGCCCCCATCCCTGGCCTCTAGTCTCAAGACCAGTAGTGCCTCCTCCCCCTCCCCCGTTATGACAGCTAAAAATGTCTCCAGGAGTTGCCAAATGTCCCCTGAGTGGCAAAATCATTCCTGGCTGAGAACCACTGCACTAACTGGACTCAGCAGAGGTTCCCAAATTTTCTGTGCATCAGAACATTTGTGCATAGGAAGCTTGTTTAATATGCAGGTTTCAGGGCCCCAGCCTCAGATTCTGACCCAGCAAGTTCAGAATGGGGACTGGGGGGCAGAGAATCTGCACTTTTAGCAAGTATTTTTGACTGATATAGTTGGCTCTTGGCAAACTTTGGGAAACACTACAATGAAGATGCGATGAAGTAATAAATATTTTCCAAAAGCAAATGCTTTTCCCTCTGCTGCACTGAGGGAAGAGGAAGGCTGACTAGTAAAGGAATACTAGGCAACTTTAGAGAAGAGGGCAGGCCTGTCCTGGTGAGCACCGTAGGAAAGGCTTAGGGAAGAAAGTTCCATGGAGGTGGCACTGCTGGCCGGGAGAAAAGATGCCAAAGGGACATGGTAAAATGCCAAAGTTAGTCTATTTCAAATTTCTTTTGCCCAGAGGCACACCTAGACCTTTGAAAGTGCATTCTCCTCCCTCCACCTGGGACTCACCACGTGACAAGCTCTGCGCTAAGCTTTGTACATATATACCTTCATCTCATCCTCTCCCTAGCCAGATGAGAAAACTTTATCAACCTTTAACATTATTTCTCTGGGAAAATTCATTGTAACAAAGAATTGATATACAAACCAACCTTGCCTGACACATCTTCACAAAACAGGGACAGCCTGTACTAGTCCTGGAGCTCCACCGCTCTTGAAAACCCTGCAACTTCGTTAGGATGGGAAGAGGCTCTCTGAGTTGAGAAGGCCAGATCCCGGCCTCCTAGGTCTCACCCATTCCCAGTACTCTGTCCCATGCCCTGCATAAAAGAAAGAAGCCCTGCTATTTTGCCCACGAAGAAGCCATTCTCGGCTTCTCTCCCAGGTATTCTGAATTGGAAAATGAAAGATAACGTTACAGGTGGGTATGCAAACTCAGCCACCTTCGCGCGGGGTGGGGGGGGGGGGCGCAGACAGGTGATGTAAGTGAGTGAAACTGGGTGGGACCGTGGCTCAGCCCCCAGCTCTGGTCATCTGTTGACATGTGGTCAGCCTGGTGCTGCCAGCTCTTCTAACAAGCCAGAAATCCAGAGTTTTATATGGAATGTCTTCGTTTTTAAACGTTGGCACTAATCCAAAGAAAATTTTTTTTTCTAATTTGGCCAAACAAAATACATCGCTAAAATGTTGCTTTATGACCTCTGTGTTCCAAATTCTTTTCTGGGTAGGCACTGCCTGTACTCTGCATTCTTTTCCCTCTCTCCCTCCCTCTCTCAATCTCATGAACCTCCCACGGGCAACAAGATTTCCAATTCCTCCCAAGAACTGCCTTCGGCCTCATTTGACAACTGCCAGTGTCTAACCCTGACAAATGCGAGCAGCTCCTTCACCTTCATTCCATCCTTCCTTAGCCTTAAATGTCTGCCCTCTCCTTCCTGCCCTTGTGCTGTGTCCTCCCACAATCACATCCCTTTGGTTGCTGGTTGCTTCTGGGTTTCCCATGAACTTGCTTTAGCCATCTGTCATCCCTGTTCTTTGGGGGCATAAATGGGAAGGTGATGGGTGGTAGATATTGGTGGGCCTTCTAAGCGTTACAGACCCCCAACCTGCATCCTGGCCAGGCTCCAGGGAAGTACAAGGCCTCTGGAGGGGAACGGCTGGAGGCGCAGCTAGAGAGGCTGGATTCTCAGAAGGGGCTCCCAGAATGAGTAAAGATCCTAGTGGACAAATGGAGGTCTAGATGCAGGGGTGCTCCTGCCTTTAGGGGACCATCGATAAACAATGAACTGAAGCTCAGAGACCTTTCCCCCATTTAAGGGTGCAAAATAAGCCCCTTGATTCATTACGTGATCCTGAGATTGGGGGACAAATAGTGATCAAAATTGACAGTATTGTCAAACAAACAAGAGAGGGCTTGGTGTTGGATTTCATGTGATTTTAAATATATATATATATATATATATATATATTTTTTTTTTTAATGACATCCCTTGTACGCCCGAGCTAATGGTTGCAAATTTATACTTCTTTATCATCATTGCTATGCTATCAATACATTTTCATATGATGCTCCCAACAAATGTTTTCAAAAATCCAGCTCCTTGAGGCCTCTTGACTTTTCCAAATACCCCTTCACAAAACTCTCCTGTTTCAGATGCAATCTTTTCATGTAGCAGCTATTTGCATGCAGCATTGAGGCCTGCATCTTTTGGTCACCATGATCTTAATACTTCATTGCAAATCTGACCAGACCTCCCTGAGATCCAAAGCTTGTATCTCTTAGGAGAGGGTAAGAGACCCCAGCTACCTCATACTCCTGCTCTGGGGAAGAAATTGTGAAATGGCCTTGCCCTGTGAGCTGTGTGTATCATTTAGATCACTCTCCTCATGATGGGACTGTCACATTGGGAAACAGGGTTGGTTCAATCCAACCCATGTGATGACATGGTATTGGCTTTAAAGTAATATGAAAATGGAAGTGAGAGGAAAAGCCGCATTAGGGAAATGACCCCAAAGGGTTTCGGAAGATGAATGAAACGGGGCCAGTCCGTGCATGTTGTACAAGTCCTGGTCCAACGTGGACACGTTGCCACCCACAGGGACCTCCATAAACAAAAGGGTAAAACTGGCAAAGCCACTGAACTTTGGCCTCCTTGCCACTCTTCCTTGCTCTCTTTTTCCTTCTCACTGCTTTTTAAAAACAGTTTTCCTATTAGAAGAAAGTTTTTATTCTTGTGTTTAAAAAAACACATACGCTCAACATTTCAATCAAGTAGACATGTTTGACATAGCACATTTACTCTGGGGAGTGAGGGAAGGTGAAGCAAGATAGGGGCAGAAAATAGAGTGTTGGACATACACACTGCAATATATAAAAGAGATAACCAACAAGGACTTACTGTATAGCACAGAGAACTATATTCAATATTTTGTAATAACCTATAAGGGAAAAGAATTTGAAAAAGAATATATATATATATCAGTTATAAACACACACACACACATACACACACACACACACACACACACATATATATGTATGTATAACTGAATCTGTACACCTGTGCTGTACACCTGAATCTGTACACTGTGCTGTACACCTGAAACTAACACGACATTATAAATCAACTATACTTCAATAGAAAACAAAAAGACTATTGTAGACAGAACTGGGAGCTCTTGTCTGGGCTCCACCAGTAAGCTGCTGTGTGGCTTGGGGCAAGTCACTTCACATCTCTGAGCCTCTTTCCTCAACTGCAAAATGAAGGTTTTGGACCTGGTGATCTCTGAAACTCTGTATTCCAATTAATGCTCTAGTGGTCAGGGGTGGTCAAGGACTGGTCAGATCAAGGGATGTGTGAGAGTTTAAAGAGAACAGGAACAACAGGTCAAACCTACCAGGATTTTCCTAAGTTCTAGAAGAATCTACCTCTTCATCTACTTCAAGAAAGAAACAGGAAGGAAATATAATACCCTCCATGCCAAATTGTCAGTTTTAGCTGGAATTATTTCCTCCCACCCATATTACGTCTCTTTTAACCACCAATAACTTTGAAAAGGGGGAAATTAGTGGAGGCAGAAAGCACCTCCCTTAGCTGTGAGCACCTGATCCACACCACCAAGGTCTGCCTTTATTTTGCATAAACCATGGGACAGTCTCTTCAAGGGTTTCCCAGGGTTAGGAATCTTCCTCTTTCAAGGTTAGAGTTACCAGACTGTCTATGTGTGCGGCAGGGCCTTTTTCTCTTATCACTTTTGTCCAGAGACAACAGAGAAGGGTTAACTCCTGCTGCTCCTATAGACCTCAGATTGGACACCAAGCCCCAGCACGACCCGGCCAGCAAGACCACGTGAGCTAGGCCACGGCCCCAGAGTGCCGGCCACCATCATGCCCCCTGGCCTGCCCCCTGGACCTGTCCACCCTCCGCTCCTCTCTGGAATCCCACACTTGGATACTGTTCCATGTGACGCCTATCTCACCATCTCTGTAAACTTTTGACCACCTGCACCCATGCCAGTGCAACGTTTCTGCTTTCCTGGTGAAGCCAGCTCAGTGTTAGTAAGAGGGTGCTAAGGACATTCCATCTCTTCTCTACTAAGACAAAGATGTGAAAAGTTATTTCCTTCAGAAAAGAGATCCTGATAGAAGGAGATTTCAGACCAGTGGGAAAGGAGACCTGGGGTCTCAGGATCTTAGGCAGCATTCTATTCAAACTCTTGTTTTAAATATGAGAAAATGAGAAGGTGAAATGACTCATCCCCGGTCACACAGCTGGCTGGTGTCAGAGCCATTACTTTAACCCAGATCTCATAATTCCTAGACCAGTGCTCTCCTGCAGAAAAGACACTTGGGGCAGACAGAACATTGTAGTACCGTCGACCACATCTATTGTAGACGGTAGACAATACTAGTCTACAGCTTCAGGATGGTGAGACTATACCGTGAGATTTACAAAGGAAGTAAAAAAGATCATATTTGCACACAAAGCTGATGAGCCCAATACCCAAGAAAGTCTCTGTGGACAAACACATTGCAGTAAATGTTCTTGGGGACTGTTAAGGGTTGAATTGCGTTGCTCGAAAAGATAAGGTGAAGTCTTAACCCCCAGAACCTATGAATGTGGCCTTATTTGAAAGTTGAGCCTTTGCAGATATAATCAAGTTAAGATGAAGTCATAATGGAGTAGTGTGAGCCCTAATTGAATGACTGGTGTCCTTGGACACACAGGAGAGAAAGCCATGTGAAGATGACGGCGGAGACTGCAGCCAGGCATGTCGAAGCCAAGGAATGCCAAGGATTGCTAGCAGCCCCCAGAAGCTAGAAGAGGCAATGAAGGATCCTCTCTGAGAGCCTTCGGAGAGCTCATGTCCTGCCGATAGCTCGATTTCAGACTTCTAGCCTCCAGAACTGAGAGAGAATAAATGCCTCTGGTTATAAGTCACTCAGTTTGTGATACTTGTTACAACAGCCCTAGGACACTAATACAGTCTGGGGAGACGGCTGGGCTGGGTGAGGCTGAAGTGAGGAGACTGAAATCATGCAAATGAATGCAAGAGGACAAATTCTATGGGTTGGTCCTATAGTAAAGTTCTCCTGCCCAGCGTGGTCCTTCATCTGTGCTCCTCCATTTACGAACCTGCAGGACTGCCTGACTTGCTCAGAGGTGAGGGGATACGGTGGGCAGGAGACAAGCACTGGAGTGAGACAAACCTGGCTTTGAATTCTCAGTCTGCTACTTACATAAGGTGTAAAGTGTAGGGTAGACGACAAACTCTTGGGGTCTTTGTGCCCTCACCTGGAGAAAACAGCCTTCCTCAGAGGGTTATTGTGAGAAATACTGTGCTTACCTGTGGTAGTTCTATCCAGGTTAGTTTCTTTGCCTCTACTTTACTTAGTCTTTGAATTAATTTGTAGGCAATCTATGGACTGGGTGTGGGAAAGGAAACGAACATTTAAATACCTCCCATGTGGAGAAAGGAGCCTTAGTGCCTTTAAATGCTGGTGATGGTACATTAGGTATGAAAGTGGTTAAGAGAGTAAATCCTATGACTTCTCATCACAAGGAGAAAGTATTTCTTTCTTTTTCTTTTGTATCTATGTGAGGTGATGGATGTTCACTAAACTTACTGTGGTGATCATTTCATGATGTATGTAAGTCAGATCACGATACTGTACACCTTAAACTTATACAGTGCTATACGTCAATTATATCTCAATAAAACTGGAAGAAGAAGAAAAATGCTGGTGATGGGGGCACGTTAAAGGCCATACGGACCAGTCCTCTCATTTTAGACACGCGAGCACTGGTCACGTTGTATATTTTCCACGCTCACCATGCACAGACCACGTTGGGCCCCTGGGAGACCTCCACATGAATGTTTGTTGCTAGATGAAGGGACTTGGGAAGACCTCATAAAGAAATGAAACTTAATCTTATGGTGGGAACAAATGCCACATTTAACAGATTTCACCCACCTCACTACTTTGCCCAGACCCAGTCTGGCTGTCCATTTCTAACTTGATATCTCTCAAAGAATGGTTTGCTAGCCCACCTTCCTAGAGAGACCTTCAGGGGGTTCAAGTTCTGAGCTTAAAAGAAAGTTACTCAAAAATAGGTGCTCAGGATTCATCAAGTATTCTCAGCTGTAAAATTGATTCTACGTCATCAGACCAAAAGAAGAGTCCTTTTTAAAAGGATACTTAATCCAAAGTCAACTCTAACTTAGAGTAGATGGCAAATTAAGTCCCTAATGTGAAGATAAAAGATGCAAGACAAACTTAAAAGTAGCTCTCACTATGCCATTTTTACCCAGAAAGAATACAGTATCCTCCATCTCTACCCAATAACTGCCTTGCTTACTTCCCCTGCTTTATTGCTCCCTAGCACTTATTACATGTGACATGTTATATTTGCTTGTTTATTCAATCATGGCTCAACTTCCCTCACTGGAATGTAAGTTCCATGAGGGCTCAGACCTCGTCTCTTAATTCACTGATGTATGCCCAAGGCCGGGAACAGTTCCTGTCACATAATTGGTTCACAGTACATATTTTCTCAATAGATGAGAGAATGAATAAAATAAATTTGGGCAAAGAGAGGAGCAGTCACATGATGTGGATAAGAGAGTAGAATATGTGGCTGCCTTTTGCCTAAAAGGGTTGCCCCTATGTCCACTAGCCATCAAGAATATCTCTATCACCTCATACCAGTCAGAAGGGCCGTCATCAAAAAATCTACAAACAATAAATGCTGGAGAGGGTGTGGAGAAAAGGGAACCCCCAAACAGTGTTGGTGGGAATGTAAATTGATACAGCCACTATGGAGAACAGTATGGAGGTTCCTAAAAAATTTTAAAATAGAACTACTATACAATCTAGAAACGTCACTTCTGGTATTTATCCAAAGAATTCAAAACACTAACTCAAAAAGATATATGCACCACGATGTTCATCACAGCATTGTTTATATTAGCCAAGGTATGGAAGCAACCTCAGTGCCCATCAATGGAGGAGTGGATAAAGAAGATGTGGCATATATATATATATATATATATATATATATATATATATATATATACACACACACACACACACACATATACACACACAGACACACACACTGGAATATTAGCCATAAAAAAGAATGAAATCTTGCCATTTGCAACAATGTGGATGGACCTTAAGAGTATTATGCTAAGTGAAATAATAAGAGAAGGCAAATACCACATGATTTCATTCATATGTGGTATATAAAAAAACAAACAAACAAAAATAAACAAAGCAAAACATGTAGATACAGAGAACAGAGTATAGGTATCAGAGGGGGAGGGGCAGGTGGCGAAATGGGTAAAGGAGTCAACTGTACGGTGATGGATGGAAACTAAACTTTTGGTGGTGAGCACCCTGTAGTGTATACAGAAGTAGAAATATAATGTTGTACACATGAAACATATAATGTTATAAACAAGTGTTACCTTTATAAAATAAATTTTTTTAAAAAGAATGTCTCTCTTGCTTCTCTGCTCTGATTCCATCATCACCAAGAAACCTTTGATTTAAATCTTTCTGTGTGCATTTTCCTACAGATGGGATCACAATTTTGGTTTACTTGGCACAATATTTTTCACTGTAAATTAACAGGTTGGCATTTTGTCTTTTAAAATTGGTTCACATCACACCTAAAAGAATTCTGAGAAGGATCTCAACCAGGATGAAAAACTGTGGTGAAAAGAGCAAAGACTGGCACACAGGGCAATTGGGTTCTAGTGCTAACTCTCTTTTTGACTCACCTGTGTGGCCTTAAAAAATTTCACTTTTCTCGGGCTTCCCTGGTGGTGCAGTGGTTGAGAGTCTGCCTGCCGATGCAGGGGACACGGGTTCGTGCCCCGGTCTGGGAAGATCCCACATGCCGCGGAGCGGCTAGGCCCGTGAGCCATGGCCGCTGAGCCTGCGCGTCCGGAGCCTGTGCTCCGCAACGGGAGAGGCCACAACAGTGAGAGGCCCGCGTACCGCAAAAAAAAAAAAAAAAAAAAAAAAATTCACTTATCTGGACTTCAGTTTCCCCATAGAGGCATTGAACTTGATAACTTCTGAGTTCCTTCCATCTTTCAAAGTAGGGTTTTATAAAAATTAATACAGTAGGCTTTTCCATGTATTTTGACTTCCTAAAAGGGGTGTTAACTGGTGTCACGTCACTGTCTATTGGCAGCATAGTATGATTCACATGGATCATGGGGTCAGCACTTTTCCTGGGGTCAGTCATCATTGCCAGGAAAAGGCAGTCAGAATCCTTGTTAAAAATCTAAAATGCCAGTGGTGACACTCCCTAAGGAAAATGGAGATCACACAGCAATTCTTTCACATTTAAAATTGTACAGGTGTGTGGGTGTGGGGAGGTGGAAGGAAGTACGAGAGGGAAGGAAAGGCAAGGCAGACGGCAGAGGATGTCTAGGTGATGGGAAGGCAGGTGCCAAGTATGGGTTTGGAGAGTCACATTTTTCCATTAGAGCCTGGCAGATGCTTAAGCTTGACCAATGAGAATTGCCCACGAACTTTTAGTAGATACATGTAACTATTTCCATTTTGAGCTGTGTCACTGTGAGGGAGGGTAAGAGCTGAGTGTCCCATAAATGTATCTTCCTTGGAGATTTTTGTTATCAATTCACCCAGGCTGCCCTAGCCTGCTCTCACTGGAACCCTTCCAGTGTTCATTATTTGGCCTTCTTTGAGATCTTAACTGCCTGTGTGTGATACAGTTATTGGGCTATCTCTTAAATGTCTACTTTCAGATCAGACTTCTCACCTGAATGCTAGTCTTATACGATTGCTACCTACAAATTAGTACCACTTAGATATCATCCCTTTAAACATAACATGTCGAAAGCAAACTTAGTGTGACCCCCTTCCCAACTCATTCTGTTTCTATCACTGACATCTCCGATCCCATTCTGAGGCTTACATTTGAAGTTATTTTTCATTCCTCACAACTCCTTTATCAATAATCATCCACAACCTCTATAAATAGCAATAACACACTCAGCAATCTACCCACTGCTTAATAATTGTTCACCATTCTGTTATGTGTATTATGATCCGAAGTGATCTGCTCAGTCACCCAAGACTGTTGAGGCTTCTCACAGAGGCTCTTACATTCGTCTCCTTTCTCTCACCTTCACAGTAATCCATGTTCCCATCCCCTGGTGCCTAAACTCCCAGAGTATCTTTCTTATCGGCCTCCAAATCTCTAATTTTTCCCTGCTTCAGTCCATCTGAAATAAATGCACAGACTGATCTTTTTGAAACCACTTTCATCACGTTATAGTTGGCCTACAAACCTATGATGGTTTCTGTTTGTGAATCAGAGTGTTTACAAACTCCCTGTACAGCATTAAGAGCTTTGGGCAGCTGCTCCCTCTTCCCCAAGCTACCCGAGATCTGTATGTCTTTATTTGACTCAAATTTGTTTGAGCATCAACTATGTGCCAGCCATACTCTCTATCACCCACTACCCTCCAGCATCCCCTCTCTTCTCCAGTTAAGCCCAGTGTGATGCTCCCCTGCCGCCACCACAGTGATACCTGCCATTTGGACTTTGCTCCTATTCTTGCCCTGCCAGGAGTCTCCCCCTTTCTGCCAATAAAAATCTGATAGCTCTTCCAAGATGCACCTTCTCCTAAAGGTTTCCCCTATAATGAATCCCAGACCACAACAACCTTTCCCTTTTTCTGAATTCCCTCAGCATTCTCACACCAGATATCTATTGCTAAATATTGTCCTCTTATTATTTCACATGCATTTGTTGGTCTCCCCGATTGAAATGTGAGCTCTAGAAGGGCAGAGGCCAAATCTTCTATTCTTCGTTTACCCAGATCTGGAATGGAAAAGGGCAGATGCAAGGCCAGTAAAGACCTTGATTTTGCACATAGCTCGTGGGCAAGGACCAGTGGGCACAGCGTAGGCAATAAAGACAAAAAATGTGCACTGAAGACCTAAGACTAGTTCCTGGCACAAGGTTAGAAGCTCAGCCATGTTCTGAGAAGTGTTTGTTAAATGCTGAATTAGATTTTCAGAGATAATACAAGTCCCTTACACACCATGTATTCCTCTAGCACAAAAATCTCTACTGAAGCACAGTGGCCAGTAAAATTTATGGGGTCTCAATCACTAATTAGATTTGAAATTCTTGAGTCTTCTTGGCCAGAATGATCAGTCCAGTGGGGACATCTCAGCTGTCTCTATGAGAAGTTGCCCCTACACCTGGCAACTACCTGAGTTAGCACCAGTTCATGCCCCCGAGCCAAAAGTTGTGTGACTCCAGTACAAGCCAGATATCTGCAAGGAAACCTGTAAGCTCAGCCTCCCTCCTCCCCTCCCTCCAGCTACACGATGTCTTATCCAAACCTAGAACCCGGCCAGGTGATGTGCAGCCCCTTTCAGAAAGCAGAGAAGGTGCCCTTTGTAGAAGGGGTGCAGACAGGAAAATGGACTTACCCTCACATAGTAGTTCATGCCCATCCCCAACAGGTGCTGCAGAAAGTGCTTGTCCTGCCTGCTCCCGGGGGTTGGCTCCCCAGGGCCGGGAAGGGGGCAGGCATCAGGAGTTAAAGAGGTCGCCCTGTGCCCCAGGGCATCCCGCTGAGGCGGAGGTGCTGGCATGGCCCTATTCAGACTGGTTTCAGGGGAAGCCGGGCTGCTGGGAGCCGGGTCTTGGCTTTCCTGGAGCTTGAGTCGAGGTACCTCTTTGGTACCCAAGCAAAAGTTTTTCAGACTCAGCAAGGTGGCTGGGTTGGCCAGCTTTACACTGGCCATGCGAGGGATCAAGGTGCACAGTGGGGTGGGGCTCTCCTGGGACGCCAAGGTGGCATCTTCAGCCGGCAGGTGAGGTGCCAGGGCGGGGTAGGGAGGCTGTGGCGAGCCCTTGTTCCCCCCCGAGCCTCCGGGGCTGCCTTCGTCCAAGGACGTGATGGACTCGTTCCGAAAGCGGCTATACTTGGCCCTGTGCAGCATCCCGGGGTGCCTGAAGAGTCCTACATACAGCACGAGTCCTGCCAGGCTGTCCGGACCGCGTTCTCGCATAGCCTTGGCAGTGCTGAAACAGGATACTGTTGCATAAATCGCCTCGTCGTCTGCTAGATAAACAGTGCGGAAAGCAAATGCCTCAACGCCCCGTGCAACTTGGCGGCTGCCACCTCTCCAACTCCGTTCTCGCCCTCGCCCTCGCCCGCTTCGGCTCAGGGTCCTCGAGGGTAACAGCCCAGGGGAAAACGCCTTCCCAGCTGATTTTAGTCCCTCCCTGGCCCTGCGGCGGCACCCGGTGTTCTCGCGTCGGATTCCTTGCTGGGAAAGCCTGGACCCAGGCTCGCGGCGGCGCCGGCAACCGCTCACGGCCAACTCTTAGGCACGGAACGGGGCCGCGCGCCCGGCCAGCCGGTCCCGCCGCATCGCTGGCGGCGCGGGAGCCTTGCAGAAATATTTAACGCCCCCTACCCCCCAGCCTCCCCTTCTGCACACAGGAACTTTCAAACCTGCTCCCTCCGGTTCCCACAGGGCGGGGCAATGTCTGGCTCATTAACCCTTTACTTGTTCCAGTGATTGCTCATTTTTTAAAAAAGGAGCAAAGAAAATGTATATGTGGGCCAAAGGCCCTTGAGCCTGGGTTCGTTTCTTCTGATGGCTGCCCTCTCTTGGAAGATCTTGTCATGCATCCCTTCTGGGCCACAAGCCAGGAGTGCTAGTGACAGGCGCTGCTCCGCATTATTTCAGGGACTTGTGATCCCTCCGTGTTCTTCAGATCCCCTCCCAGCCTGCCCACCCTGGCTCCGAGCTTCCTTCCCTCCCCGACTCCCCTCAGAGCTTCTTTCAGGAGCCTATCTGCAACAGAAGGCTGAGATGTGCAGGATGATACGCAGAGTGTTGAAATTTTTATGAATGAACTTTGCTGAATGAATTTCTCTCTGTGTGTGCAAGCTAATAAATCAGTGAATGAAGCTGAGAATAGCTGTAATTGACTGATGGTCTCAGGGGTGCTTGGTTTTTATCCAATCAGGCGGCAGCTTGATGACTCATGCACCATAAATATACTAAACTAGTAGCCAGGAGAAATAAAGCTGGAGGGAGAGAAAGGAGAGATTTTATTTTGTGATATCTGACGAAAGGGTTAAAGGGAAAGGCAATCTTTAGTGTAAGTCATCTGCAAGCTGGGCAGCGGGTTAAAAGGTCCATTTTCTTTTTTGTTGAAATGACTGGGAAAGCCAAGCAGAAGAGCTAAAAATTAGACCCATTGTTCCACGGATATTAGGACATATGGTACACAACTCCTGGGGGAAGACATGATGCATTTTTCTTAGAAACATAGTTCTTTTTTTATTGATTGCTGGTTCCATCTCCCGTCTGGTGCAACTTCCTGTACCTATCAAATGCATTCTGAAGACATGATGACAACTGCAAGAGGCTTAGCACACAGGAAGCCAGGAAGGGAGCTGAGAAAGGGAAATGCAGGTTCTTTTAGGAATGGAGAAGAGGAAACTGCTGAAGCACTGAGAGGATGTGAAATCACATATCAGAAGAGACAAGAAAATCTCGGCTGAAGGTTACATTTCTTGGTGGGCCAAGGCTCTTGCATCTGAAACTGAACATTAATCCAAAAATCAAAACAAACCGGCAGCCACGGGAATCAGGGATGCCACCTTCACTGTCTTATTGCCCACAAGGCTGCATTAGGCTCATGTGTTTTTATGACTTTGGTGGCCTGAGTTCCCTTGAGATCCAAACACAGGTTCTGAATTAAACGGTTCCTTGTAAGCAGCTGAAAAGGCATCCTTGCTGGCTTCCTCCTCCCCCACAGAAATTCTTCACCTTTTCACATCCCACCTCCCAAAACTGTTAGGATGGTTTTTCCCTGGGAAGGCCTTTTGTGCATCTTCATAAATCTTCCCGTCAATGCTCACTGACCTTCCCTCTCTGCCCTCACACCTCCTCCTGGGAAAACTGAAGAGTGGCTAAGCCAGCTGGACTCCACATCCCTGGGGCTGAGGAGACAGGCTCTGGGCAGGACTGTGAAGTAACCTTCCTCATTTTCTTTCCTCTCCACCTCTCTCCTTCTCTCACAAGGGTCCCTTCCTTGGTGTCACAGACCCCATGCTATGCTGCCTTGAGAAAGATGGTTTACCTCTCTGTGCCTGAACGCCCTCACCTGTTAGGAGCAGCCATCATCTAATGGAGATGTTATAAGGGCTCATGAGCTAATCCTAATCCCTGTAAGGCACTTGGCACCGTGCCCCACACATGGGGCATGCCTCACCAAGCACATGGCTGGCAGTGTAAAGAAAGGCCATTGGAACTCGGGCTGCCTGCCCCTGAAGCTGGCACTCTTACCCCCTACAGAGTAGAGCCTACACCATCCAAGGCAGCTAAAAAGAAAAATTAGCACAAAGTAGGAGAAGCTGAGAAAGCCAACACTGTTCAGAGAAACAATTTCCTAACACTCGTGTGGGCCTGGAGAAGGAAGGATAAACAGGAGCCCGCCTGGCTTGTGTGAGTCCTGGCTGAGGTCTTCATGCCTGGAGGACGGGGTGCCCAGGGGGCCTGCTCACCCAGGCAGGCACTGTGCCGGCCACACTCCAGGGGCTCAGACCAGCCCCCGTCCCTCAGGAGGAATGAATCCTAGAAGGGCTGGGGAGGAGAGGGAGGGAAACCAAGTGGGACCAGGGAAGATAAGAAAGCAGCCATGGCCACCGTGGGCTGCTTCTCTGTCCCTAGGGACCCTGGAGATCTTGGCTCTGGTAGGCATCTCTGCCGGGGCCTTTTATGAGGGTGAGAGAAACCAGATCTGCAACTGGGGAGTGGGGAACAGCCTCAGAGGCCCAGCCAGGCCGGCTGGGCAGCTCTCAGCCCAAAGACGGAAGCTGAAAAACTACCCCAACAGCCCCAGAGCAGGCTTGTTAACTGAGTAAGATTTCCATTCCAGGTGGGTGGGTGGGTGGGCAAGGCCGATGGCTTCCTTTCTCCCAGGATGTCAGAACGTCCTCTTCAGTTAGTAATGATGAGAATACTATTAACAAGAGCTACTAATGATGGAACAAAAGACAGTTTACCTGCACTCACATTCAATCATTGTAACAGATGTCGGAGGCCGGCACAATTTTCATCACCGCCTTACTGATGTGGAATACGGGCTCAGAGCAAGGTCAGTGACTTGGGCAAGGTCCCCTGGCTGTTGAACATGAGGCCAGGAGCCCTCCAGCAGCTCCGCCTGGCTGCAGAGCCCGTGCTGCAGAGCCTGTGCTGGTAGCCACTGTCCTCTGCTGCCACCCAGGACACCAGAGAGCTCAAGTCTAGATCCCAGGCCTGTCATCTCCACACTACAGGAGACACAGTCAAGGTGCCGAGTTTATAGTAAGCCACTCCCGTTTCCTGGCTTGTGCGAGCCCCACGGTGGGTCTCGTGTAGAACTGAGTGCTGGCTCACCTCAGGCACGTACCCTTCCCTGCTGGGAAGGGTGACAGCCAGTGTGCGGTAAGAACCTAACTACTCATACTTGGTGCTCACTAAATGTCAGCTTTTGCTCCCCTCTCCTCTTTGGAGATCATACCTATAAAATTTGCCTGAAATACCTCACAGGACTGTTAGGAATAAAAATATGAATAATACACAAGAAAAACCATTATTGTCATTAAACCATCAGAGGACATTAACCCCTCTCGTCACTGCCCTTGGAAAGCAGGGTTCTGCTTAGACCACTGTGTATGCCTCCTCTGCTTTGAGGCACACTGCCCCCCTCCAAGGGAGCCTGTTGTGAATCAAAGTGTCAGTTTAAGGGACAGCCTGCCCTGGCTGGGCTACTTGGGTGGAACCGGCAGTTTCAAGAAAGTGCTGGGTCAGGCTGGGCCATGATAGAATTAGCCAGGTCCTGCTAGGATTTCTTAGAGGAGTGGAGGAGAAGGGGACCTGGGCAAAGATGCCTGCCCAGCTTTGGAAGAGAACCCAGTGTGGGATTTGGGGTGGAGGAAGGGTGTGCTAGAGAGTATAGGGGGGTGGAGATAGAACAAGACAAAAATAACTCTGGGAGGTGGTGGACCAATTGCTACTTTGGAACAAAGCGGAGCAGGTGGCATCAGAGGCTAGGACTCCTACTCCAGCCACGGATACCATGTCCATCACAAAGCAGACCCACTCCTGAAGAACAGTCATTGGGCAATACCTACTCCTGAAGAATTTCCACTGAGGATGAGTCCAACAGCCTATCAGTGAGGAGTGAAAACACTGCTGAAGCTCTGTTTCAGGAAGAATTTTCCACAAGACAATATTCATAAAAAGCTCTTGGCAGAGACCAAATACCCTTTTTTTAAAAAATTTATTTTTGGCTGCCTTGGGTCTTCATTACTGCGCACGGGCTTTCTCTAGTTGCAGCAAGTGGGGGCTACTCTTTGTTGCAGTGCGCGGGCTTCTCATTGCAATGGCTTCTCATTGTGGTGGCTTCTCTTGTTGTGGAGCACAGGCTCTAGGCATGCAGGCTTCAGTAGTTGCAGCATGAGGGCTCAGTTGCTGTGGTGCACGGGCTTAGTTGCTCCGTGGTATGTGGGATCTTCCCATGTGCCCATGTGCCCTGCATTGGCAGGATCTTCCCACGTGCCCTGCATTGGCAGGTAGATTCTTAACCACTGCACCACCAGGGAAGCCCCAGACCAATACCCTTTTAAACATGGGGTAGTGAGATAGCGAACAAGGGTTGAGTCTCCGAGAGTCACGGCCTAGCTTTGAAAAACGGAGGCAGAGTTTTCCCCAGAGTTGTCATTAACTCTGAAAGCAACATCTTCTTTTTGCCTCCTGAACCAAATGTTTCCAGTTTTCCCACAGTTTTCAACTTTGGTAGGTAAATAGCTCTCTGATGGTTGCTGTTGGCCCTCACTGGCTCTCATGGAACCAGGGCCAGCTAGAAACAGCACAGGAAAATGGATATTTTCCCATCTGTTGAAAATGAGATAATGTACCTGAAAGTGCTACGTAGAGTTGGATATCATGCAGACGAAAAATAGATGAGTTACTTAGGGTCAGGTTCAGTTGAAAATAACACAAAAATTCTAAAGAAGAGTGGCTTGAACAAAAAATTTATTTCCCTGGAGGTGGGAAGTCCAAGGAGAGTGTCAGCTCTTGGCCAACCTTAAAGTATATCTCTTTTCCTCATGGTCCAAAATGGCAGATAGAGCTCCAGCTATTTCATCTCCACTCCAGGCAGCAAAATGGATGAAAGGACAAAGAAGGACATGCCCACTCTCTTTAAAGAAACCTCCTAGAAGCCCAACACAATGTTCCACTTACATCACATTAGCCAGAGTTTAGTCACATGGCTGCAACTAGCTGTAAGAGAAAATGAAGTCTTCTTTATCTGAGAATGAAGAAGTCTTTTGTCTGGGTGCATGGCTGCTGCACATAAAATCATAGTCTGTTACTGAGGAAGGAGAGGAGAATGGATATTGTGATAGAAAATAGTATCTCTGCCATAGTAATATTTTCAGAAGACCTTCTACCTAAATAGAATTTAAAGCTAGCATAGAATAAAAACGTCTTTGGTCAACGTGGCCTATTTCCCCTTTTTTCTGTATGCACATGCACCATGTTGCACACACACACACACACACACACACACACACACACACACACAAAGCTTTAAAATGACCCATTTAAAAACAGGTGCTGTCAGAACAGAAGCTTATTTGTACATAGCCAAAGGGACTGGTGGAGTCTCTAGGCCTCTGAAAGGTGGCCAGGTGCTTCCAGGGCCAGCAGCAGACAGTGACAGGAAGTGCATCCAGATCCCTGCAGATGGCATTCTAAGTGGTTAACTGGGGTTAGGGATATCTTACAAAGAGTGTGTGGGTGTTGGACAGGTGGTCAGAGCACAGTCATCACGAGGTGTCTGACCCAGGAGCAGGATTCCAATTCTAACTGTGGATCGGCAAGAGAAGAAGGCAAAGACAGGGTCCTGGACCCATTGAAACTCTGGCATTATGAGTTGGCTAATCCAAACTTCATTTCCAATCCTCTTTTCCTTTGCCCACCTCTACTGGGAAAAGCTGAATACCCACTTTCTCAGGCTTCCTTGCAACTGCAGGGTGTCAGGGCATGTGACACAGTTCTGGTCTATGAGATGTAATGAAAGTTTCATGGGGGCTTCTGAGAAAACACCTCCTTTCCTGACAAAAGGGGCAGAGAAAACTGGAGCCTCCCCTCCCTTTTCCCTCGTCTTCCTATCCTGAATGTGGATGTGCTATCTGGAGCTGTGGCAGTCATACTGCAATCATGAAAGAAAGACCAACCAAGTTATCAAGCCAATGGTCTTGAAATCCTTGAATCACTGCAACGAGACCAGCAATCATCCCTAGATACATTGTTATATGAGAAAAATAAACCTTTACTGGTTTAAGCAGCTCAAGCAGCTCTTGGTTATCTGGTACCTGTTACTTATGGCCCAAAGCATTATTATCTGATACAAACACAGTGGCAAGAACAGGGGTACAAGATGATCAGAGCCTCTGGGCAATTAGGAAATAACTATGGAGTCTGGTGAAAAAAGTCCAAACATAGTCAGACTAACCTGGGTTCAGATATGGGTGCTGACAGTATGGTAGGCAGACTAAAGACTCCCAAAGACATCCATGTCCTAATATCAGAAACATGGTAAAAGAAACTTTGCAAATGTAAAAGGTGGTCTAATCACCAGATTCCAATGTGTGCGGTGGGGAGGGGGTGTTTCCCCCACACCACTAGGTGTCCTACAATTCAACTCAGTTCTGGCACTTTCTATCCAGAGATCACATCAGATTCCACATGTTATGGGCTCAGTTCCACAAGACTGCCCTCCACTTCAGATGCCAATCCCAAGCCCAGGTTGTTACTTGTGCTTCTGACCGACAGGCTATAGATTGGAGGTCTCAACAACCCCCTCCTTGGGTTCGATTAATTTGCTACAGCAGCTCACATAACTCAGAGAAAACATTTTACTTATTAGATAACTGGTTTATGATGAAAGGATATAGCTCAGGAACAGCCAGCTCAAAGAGATGCATAGGGCAAGGTGTGCGGAAAGGGCATGGAGCTTCCGTGCTCTCTCTGAGTGTACAACGCTCTCTGAATCTCCAGGTGTTCACCAATCTGGAAGCTCTCAGAACACCATACTTTTGGGTTCTTATGGAGGCTTCATTACATAGGCATGATTGATTAAATTGCTGGCCACTGGCAGTCTGTTCAACCACCAGCCCTCTCCCCTCCCCAGAGGCTGAGGGCTAGAACTAAAACTTCCAACCCTGTAATGACATGCTCGGCTCCCTTGGCAACCAGCTCTCATTCTTACGTGTGCTTTCCAAAACTCACTTCGTCAATATGACAAGAGACAACTTTGATGCTCTCATCACTTGGGAAATTTTATAGGTTTTAGACCAAATATATATTTCTTACTATAAATCACAATATCACAGAATGTGATTAAGATTACAGATCTTGAGATGGGGGAATTATCTGGGTGGGCCCAATCTAATCACATGACGCTTTCAAAGCAAAGAACCCTTCCCAGCTGTGGAAAGAGCTGGGAGATTTAAGACAGAAAAAGGAGGAGAGATTTGAAACCTGAGAAGGACTCAACCTGCCGTTATTGGCTTTTAAGAAGGAGAAGGCTGACCATGAGTCAAGGAAGCTAGGAAGGGCCCTCAGTTGACAACCAACAAAGAAACAGGGATATTAGACTTACAGCTGCAAAGAACTGAATTCTAACAACCCAAATGAGCAAAAACAAAAAACAAATAAACAAAACTCTCAAAGAGAGTTTTGTTGAGAGAGGAATGCAGCTGTGCCAACACTTTTTTTAAAATTTAATTTATTTATTTTTTATATAGCAGGTTCTTATTAGTTATCTATTTTATACATAATAGTGTATATATGTCATTCCCAACACTTTGATTTTAGCCTGGTAAGACCCATGGCAGATCTCTAACGTGCAGAGTAGTAAGTTAGTAAATTTACGTTGTTGAAGATAAGTTGGTGGTAATCTGTTGTGGCAGCAATAGAAAACTAATACAGATTTTGATACCAGGTGTGGAGTGCCACTGTAGCAAATACCAAAAATGGAGTGGCTTTCAGACTGGGCAACAGGCAATGGCTGGAAGAATGAGTCTAGATTTCTTTTGAGTGGATTACTATTAGAAATATGGACTTTAAAGATACTGCCTATGAGGTCTCAGAAGAAACTAAAAAACAAGCCCTTAGAAACTGAAGGAAAGAGAATCCTTGTTATACAGTGGCAGAAAGTTTAGTGGTGGACTTCCCTGGTGGTCCAGCGGTTAAGAATCTGCCTGCCAATGCAGGGGAGATGGGTTCAAGCCCTGGTCCGGGAAGATTCCATATGCCACAGAGCAAATAAGTCTGTGAGCCACAACTACTGAGTCCATGTGCCACAACAACTGAAGCCCACGTGCCTAGAGCCCGTGCTCCACAAGAGAAGCCACCACAATGAGAAGCCCGCACACCACAATGAACAGTAGCCCCTGCTCGCCACAACTAGAGAAAGCCCGCACACAGCAACGAAGACCCAACACAGCCATAAATAAATAAATAAATGAAATTTTTTTAAAAAGAAAAGTTTAGTGGAATTGTGTCTTGCAGTTGTGTGGAAAGCAGGATTTGTAAAAACTAAAATTGGACATTTAGCAGAGGAGATTTCCAAGCAAAGTGTTGAAAGTGAGTTCTAGTTTCTTCTTGCTGGTTTAGTAAAATGTAAGAGGAAAGAGATAAATTGAGGGAAGAACTGTTAAACAAAGAAGAACCAGGATTTTTATCATTTTGAAAACTCTCAGAGTATCTGGATGGCAAGGTGCTAAAATTAAAAGATTCACTGTTGGAAATGTGCACTCTACAGAAAAAGCTGAAGGTGTGACATATTGGAAAGATCAAAAGGTCAGAGAATAAAGTCACAAAAGGCCCTTGGATTAAGGATGTGCCTCATAAATACCCTCAATCACACTAGAGAGTTTAAGGTCTGTTCTCTCAGCCATATAAACAAAAGCCAAAAATAGAAATGGGATTACCTAGGAAAGGTTTGTGAATGAGCCTCTTGTCTAAGGGAGTAAATCCCCATTACATACATGGGAGACCCACAAGGTTCTTGAGAATGTCATGCCAGCAGAAACCCTTCCAGGTTGAACTGAAATGGACAGAGAAAGTCCAAAATTAAAGAAGGTTGTCAAACCTTCTAGCTGAAGGTTGTCAAACTCCAAAAATTCTATAGGTAGGAAACAGGCTGATAAAACTACTCCCAGCTGCAAACCCATGCTACCCTTCATGAAAAAGGAAAGATGACAGAAGGCAGAGCCATGAGTCCAGGGGACAGAGCCACAGGCCACAAAGGATTATTCTCAGACCTTGAAACCTAATGGAATTTGTTTAGCTGGATTTAGAAATACTTGAGACAAATGACTCTTTTTTGCTTTCCACTTTCTCCCTTTTTGAACTGAAATACCTATAACTGTTATCCTATGCCTGTCCCACCATTATATTTTGAAAGCAGGTAACTTGTTTCTTTAATTTCACAGGTCCACAGGTAGAAAGAAATTGTGCCCCAGAATGGATCACTCCGAGAGCTTCACCCATACCTGAGTTGATGATGAGATTTAAACCTTTTGAGCTGATGAGATTTTGGACTTTTAGTTGATGCTGTAATAAGTTGAGACTCGGGGGGAATTTGGGATGAGGTGAGTGTATTTTGCACGTGGGACAGATGTGGACTTTGGTGGCCAGAAATACACTTGCCTGTGGGAAGTTAAAATAATACATTTGTGTCATTTAAGCTGCTAAATCTGTGGCAATTTTTTTATGGCAACAATAGAAACAAATACAGACACTTAGTATTAAGAATCAGGGGGGAAGAAGCATTTTGCACACAGAGATTAAAAAATCAACAACAACAATAACCTGAATAAATAAGTAAATAAATAAATGGTAAAAAAAGTTTGCCCCATCTAATTCTGATATCAGAATTAGATGGTATCGTGAGCCTTTCCTGTAACTTACACACTCCCTACCCAAACTGCTTTTGCAATACTGATGAGTGAAGATATGTGATGGCTTCTGCAGATGTGATAATCACAAGAGAAAATCGGTGTTCTTCCACCATGAGTGGACTAAGTGCAAACCTGGTAACCTTGGTAATTTTGTGTTATTCTCTTTAAATATCTATTTAAATTTCCCCTTAAATACCTGTTCAGCCTTGGTAGCGTTCAGTTCTTCTCCTCCCTCTGGCCTCTGTTCTAATAATAATGGCTAGCTCATAATGATGGCCTACTCTGTGTCACACACCCACTTAGTCCTTACAGTAATGCTGCATAGTAGACATTTATCTATCTATCTATTTATTCATTTTTGGCGGCCTTGAGTCTTCATTGCTGCACGTGGGCTTTCTCTAGTTGCAGAGAGCGGGGGCTACTCTTCATTGCCATGCACAGGCTTTTCATTGTGGTGGCTTCTCTCGTTGCGGAGCATGGGCCCTAGAGCACGTGGGCTTCAGTAGTTGTGGCATGTAGGCTCAGTAGTTGTGGCCCACGGGCTGAGTTGCTCCGCAGCATGTGGGATCTTCCCGGACCAGGGCTCGAACCCCTATCCCCTGCATTGGCAGGTGGATTCTTAGCCACTGCGCCACCAGGGAAGTCCCAACATTATTTTTCTTATACATAAAGAGAAACTGGGGCTAAAACTGAACAGAAACTTTTTGTGTGTGTGTGAGCTAAGCTTTCAAAAGCCTGGGCTCCCTTACAGAACCTCCTTAACAAGGTAAACAAGTTTTTCTTTTGACCAAAAAATGCTTTGGTCTCTAGTCTTCCCTTTATACCATCTATGTCATTTTCGCAAGTTACTTCACCTCTCTGAGCCCCAGTTTCTCTTCATCTGTATAAAAAAGATAATGTCTGTCATATACGTAGCATTACTGTAAGGGCTAAATGGGTGTGAGTGACATATAGCAGGCCATTGTTATGAGATAGCCATTATTATCAGAGCAAAGGTCCAAGGGAGAAGCAGAGCTGAACAACAGCAAGGCTGAATGGATACTGAGCCTATACACTCTAATCTAGAACATCTTAAAATTTTCCCTAAATTATGTCCCCTTCAAAAGTCCTTATCTTTTAGAGGTACATATGAAAGTATTTAGTGATGCAGTGATGTGATCATTGAAATTTACTTTAAAATAATCTAGCAGGGGAGAAAAGTAGGGGGAATGGGGCACAAATGAAGCAAAATGGTTGTGTGCTGATAATTATTAAAGCTGGATGATGGATACATGGGAATTAATTACACTTTGCTCTCTACTTTTGCAGCCTGGAATCATGTTGATCCTACAGGTGGGGCATGGAGGTCAAGAGAAAGCACTGCAGAAAGCAGAGCTGGGGAGGGACAAAAATAAGGTAGACAAATTGTCCCATACTCAGCTCTGCTCTTATCAGGCTTGTCAACAGACAGGAAGGCATGAGGGGTGTAAAGTTTGGGTCAGATCACCTGTGCTTGCCAGGACTGCAGTATTACCCCTAGGAAGTGTTTCTAGTCTAATCTTCCATTCCTGCAACATACATTTAAGAATGTGCTTTGTCTTCCTAAGCCTCCAATTCCACAAAGTAAAATGGCTGTGGGAAATGCATATTTTTTGCCAAGGTGGTGGACAGTGAACTCTTCATGGCTCTGAAAAGCCATGGACTATTCACTGTTCGTGGCGCAGCTCTGTTCATGGCAGTAGCGTACTATAATTGAAGAGGATGCCCTCTGGTGAACGATGCAATTGTTCCCTAGCCAGTGAAGTAGTGGAGAGGTTTCCCAATGATATGTTTTTCTTCAACACTCATATGCATGTCCATGGCTTCGATTCATAACCAGTGAACTGCTAAACTTCGTTTTCTTTCTAGTCCAAACTCTTAAGTTCAAATTTCTGGCAATCTTCAAACTCAGCAGGTCAAAAATACAGACTTTGATCAACATCACCATCCTCCCATCCATCCAACTGTCATCTCAGACTCTCTCCTCTCTTCATTTTCTACATCTCATCACTCACCAAATCTGTCTGTTCTGCCTTGGAACTGCCATTTGATTTTATACTCAACTTTCCATTCATATATGTTCACATACAAGTCAAACCCTGGTCATCTCTCACTGAGAGTCTCCCTCCACCCATCCAATATACTGTTATCAAAATTATCTTTCTTTCTAATTCAAAACTACGATCCTATCAGTTCTTGGATTAAAACCTTTAATAATTCCTATGATTTACAGGGTACAACTCCAATCTCTCACCATGGCTAACCCCAACTAGCTTTTCAACCTCTTCTCCAGTCATTATTCTTTGTAAATCCTGTTTCTCGCAAGGCATGCTTACTGGCCACTGCTCAAGGACAAAGGAACTATGTGAAAAAAGGAACTATGTGAAGGTATTCTCGTACAACTGTCCTGAGAAGTTTAGCTAATCTCCCCTCCCCCCAATGCACCCTCTCCCTCATCTTCCTCACATCCCAAATACTGTATCTTTCAACTTCTCAAAATGTGTTCTCAGATTCTTCATTCACAGAGGCAAATAATTGATAATATTTTAAAGTGGTATAGGTGGTAACTGCCTTTAAATAGATTTTATTCAGCTCATCAAAGAGGGATGAAACCAGCAGTATGGTAAAGCTGTTTCAAATGGGAATTGGAGGAACAGGGATTTATATAGTCTACCAGGAAAGGTGTAATGAAATAAGTCTGCCAACCTAGGGACAAAACTGGTTAATGTTCTACAGGGCCATAAAACCATAACCTTTGGGGTTATCTTTTCTACTGGACAAAAATAATTTGCCTCTATTCTAGACAAAGTCTACAAGTTAACATGTAACTTCAGAGCCTGAGCCCTTAATTAATAGTAAAAAGCAAAGTGAGACACAACTACATTCCCTGGATAATTAAAGAATTCTTGGTTGAGTCTATTAAACAATGCTTTACCATAACATTGAAAGGATATACTCTTCACTTTTTTTTTTTTACTTTATTCCCAAGTTTTTAATGATATTCTTTTTCAAATACATCAATGGAGATGATTGAACTGGAGGAACTTCAGGCATCAGTCAGTAGATGTATACGGGTAGATTAGAATTCTAATATGTGTTCCTGCCCTTGAAACCAACTGTAAGGATAGTTTTGCTGGTAAAGCAGATAATGAAATTAGGGAGGAACTTCTCAAAGGCTAATACCATCTGATGAGCTCAGTGATTTTTGGATCAAAGACAAAATTTGATCCACTGGGCTTACTCTGGTGACCCAAGTCTAGCCAAGACTTTGAAAAGCAAATCAGGCCTGTTTTCTGTCAACTATTTCCTGGAAGAACCACAAAGCAGCCTGGTTACACAGACACAATCTGGAACAGGAGAAAATCACTTGTTCTGGAGCAGACAGACTTGAATTTGAATCCTAGTGCAACCACTTATGAGCTGATGATCTCTGAAACTCAGTTTTCTCACTTACAAGTGGGTGATCGTACGTATCAAAAACGATGGAGAAATGGTTCCCAAATGTTGGTTCCCAAACCAGTGCTTGTCTTTAAAAAAGTTTTTGCCAATTTATAGAGAAATAGTAATAATATCAAAAGTACATAGACGTGAGAAGATAAACAAAATAGATAAACCTTTAGCCAGACTCATCAAGAAAAAAAGGGAGAAGACTCAAATCGATAGAATTAGAAATGAAAAAGGAGAAGTAACAACTGACACTGCCGAAATACAAAAGATCATGAGAGATTACTACAAGCAACTCTATGCCAATAAAATGGACAATCTGGAAGAAATGGACAAATTCTTAGAAATGCACAACCTGCCAAGCCTGAATCAGGAAGAAACAGAAAATATGAACAGAGCAATCACAAGCACTGAAACTGAAACTGTGATTAAAAATCTTCCAACAAACAAAAGCCCAGGACTAGAGGGCTTCACAGGCGAATTCTATCAGACATTTAGAGAAGAGCTAACACCTATCCTTCGCAAACTCTTCCAAAATATAGCAGATGGAGGAACACACCCAAATCCATTCTACGAGGCCACCATCACCTTGATACCAAAACCAGACAAGGATGTCACAAAGAAAGAAAACTACAGGCCAATATCACTGATGAACATAGATGCAAAAATCCTCAACAAAATACCAGCACACAGAATCCAACAGCACATTAAAAGAATCATACACCATGATCAAGTGGGGTTTATTCCAGGAATGCAAGGATTCTTCAATATACACAAATCAATCAATGTGATACACCATATTAACAAATTGAACGAGAAAAACCATATGATCATCTCAATAGATGCAGAGAAAGCTTTCGACAAAATTCAACACCCATTTATGATAAAAACCCTGCAGAAAGTAGGCATAGAGGGAACTTTCCTCAACATAATAAAGGCCATATATGACAAACCCACAGCCAACATCATCCTCAATGGTGAAAAACTGAAAGCATTTCCACTAAGATCAGGAACAAGACAAGGTTGCCCACTCTCACCACTCTTATTCAACATAGTTTTGGAAGTTTTAGCCACAGCAATCAGAGAAGAAAAGGAAATAAAAGGAATCCAAATCGGAAAGAAGAAGTAAAGCTGTCACTGGTTTGCAGATGACATGATACTATACATAGAGAATCCTAAAGATGCTACCAGAAAACTACTAGAGCTAATCAATGAATTTGGTAAAGTAGCATGATACAAAATTAATGCACAGAAATCTCTGGCATTCCTATACACTAATGATGAAAAATCTGAAAGTGAAATCAGAAAACACTCCCACTTACCATTGCAACAAAAAGAATAAAATATCTAGGAATAAACCTACCTAAGGAGACAAAAGACCTGTATGGAAAAAAATTATAAGACACTGATGAAAGAAATTAAAGATGATACAAATAGATGGAGAGATATACCATGTTCTTGGATTGGAAGAATCAACATTGTGAAAATGACTATACTACCCAAAGCAATCTACAGATTCAATGCAATCCCTAGCAAACTACCACTGGCATTTTTCACAGACCTAGGACAAAAAAGTTCACAATTTGTATGGAAACACAAAAGACCCCGAATAGCCAAAACAATCTTGAAAACGAAAAACGGAGCTGGAGGAATCAGGCTCTGACTTAAGACTACACTACAAAGCTACAGTAATCAAGACAGTATGGTACTGGCACAAAAACAGAAAGATAGATCAATGGAACAGAATAGAAAGCCCAGAGATAAATCCACGCACATATGGTCACCTTATCTTTGATGATAAAGGAGGCAGGAATGTACAGTGGAGAAAGGACAGCCTCTTCAATAAGTGGTGCTGGGAAAACTGGACAGATACATGTAAAAGTATGACATCAGATCACTCCCTAACACCATACACAAAAATAAGCTCAAAATGGATTAAAGACCTAAATGTAAGGCCAGACACTATCAAACTCTTAGAGGAAAACATAGGCAGAACACTCTATGACATAAATCACAGCAAGATCCTTTTTGACCCACCTCCTAGAGAAATGGAAATAAAAACAAAAATAAACAAATGGGACCTAATGAAACTTCAAAGCTTTTGCACAGCAAAGGAAACCATAAACAAGACGAAAAGACAACCCTCAGAATGGGAGAAAATATTTGCAAATGAAGCAACTGACAAAGGATTAATTTCCAAAATTTACAAGCAGCTCATGCAGCTAAATAACAAAAAACAAACAACCCAATCCAAAAATGGGCAAAAAACCTAAATAGACATTTCTCCAAGGAAGATATACAGATTGCCAACAAACACATGAAAGAATGCTCAATATCATTAATCATTAGAGAAATGCAAATCAAAACTACAATGAGATATCATCTCACACCAGTCAGAATGGCCATCATCAAAAAATCTAGAAAGAGTAAATACTGGAGAGGGTGTGGAGAAAAGGGAACACTCTTGCACTGCTGGTGGGAATGTAAATTGGTACAGCCACTATGGAGAACAGTATGGAGGTTCCTTAAAAAACTACAAATAGAACTACCATATGACCCAGCAATCCCACTTGGGCATATACCCTAAGAAAACGATAATTCAAAAAGAGTCATGTACCAAAATGTTCATTGCAGATCTATTTACAATAGCCCAGAGATGGAAACAACCTAAGTGCCCATCATCGGAGATATGGATAAAGAAGATGTGGCACATATATACAATGGAATATTACTCAGCCATAAAAAGAAACGAAATTGAGCTATTTGGAATGAGGTGGATAGACCTAGAGTCTGTCATACAGAGTGAAGTAAGTCAGAAAGAGAAAGACAAATACTGTATGCTAACACATATATATGGAATTTAAGGAAAAACAATGTCATGAAGAACCTAGGGGTAAGACAGGAATAAAGACACAGACCTACTAGAGAATGGACTTGAGGATATGGGGAGGGGGAAGGGTGAGCTGTGACAAAGCGAGAGAGAGGCATGGACATATATACACTACCAAACATAAGGTAGATAGCTAGTGGGAAGCAGCCCCATAGCACAGGGAGATCAGCTCGGTGCTTTGTGACCGCCTGGAGGAGTGGGATAGGGAGGGTGGGAGGGAGGGAGACGCAAGAGGGAAGAGATATGGGAACATATGTATATGTATAACTGATTCACTTTGTTATAAAGCAGAAACTAACACACCATTGTAAAGCAATTATACCCCAATAAAGATGTTAAAAAAAAAAAGTACATAGACGGAGAGGTATACTTTATATAGTTAGAATTTTATAAAGTTAAATTTAAATGCTGGGGGTTTTTGTTTGTTTGTTTTTTCGAGATTATTCTTTTTATTTTGTATATGTGGTAAAATGTCTTTTCTGTTATGAAGTAATTGTAATCATTAATAGTAGATTTTAAATGATTTTACGTGGCAAAATAAACTTGGCAACCCTATGTCCATCTCCAAATGACTTTTGATACTGCTCTGGGAACCACTGTAAGAGAATGTATGAATTTACTTTGTGAGCTAAAAATATGTGTATAGAGTGACTCTTATTGCTGTTGTCTCTGAAACCGCCATTTTTTGTATGGTGATGAAAATATTATCCAGCTGGTCCTAAAGTTTCCTGAGGAACCCAAACTAAAGCAGAGCTTCTCCTGGGAGTCTACCTGGGGCCAGGCTTCTCACAGAGAAAGAACTCAGGGGCCCACAGGCAGCATACAGCCCCTGGGTAGGCCCTGGCCTTCTCTTGAAGAAGAGCAATTTCATCCCCCAGGACTTTTACTTCCAGGGGGCCAAGTGAATAGCATGATAGGACTCTCACTCTCTAGTGGCTAAGAACCTCTCTGCCTACGAGTCAGTGATGAGAGGGATAAATCCAGTTTGCTGCAGGAGAGCAGGGACAATGAAGGAAAGGAAAGCCTGGTGCTCATACTTGGGAACCTGTGTCAGGTTGGTGGAGCCCTAAATGGCCAGGACCAGCGATGCAGTAATGTTTGCATAGGAGACGGAACGGCCCAGGACTCCTGTCACAGTAAATGGTGCTGGAAAATCCCAGAGAGCCATGTCGGCCTCTTGTTTTAAATCCATGTTTTCACCTTACAAAGAAATACTTCATTGAAAGAAATAAAAACAAGCCAGAGATGAAAATCAAATTCACTAATATGCTAATTTAGACACAATCCTGTTAATATTATAATATATAACCTCAGGGTGGTTATTTTTCCTTAGTCATGAACATTTTTTCAAACAAAAATAACATAATATTGTGCATACAGTTTTCTACCTTTTTTTCTCTGTTAGCAGAAAACCCACATTTTTCCACGTCACTAAACGTACCATGTTATTTTAATTGCTATGCGGTACACTGTGCAAACGTGCCATAATTTAACAAACGGGGTGGGAGGGGGTATTTGGATTTCTACACACACACACACACACACACACACACCCCATAGGCCATGCTAGCTCTTATAGCTAACCCTTCCATACAAAAAATGCTAATTGCAGACTCTAGATAATGGGTATATGAGTATCCACTTTATCATTCTTTCAACTTTTCTGCATGTTTGAAACTTCTAATAATAGGATTATGGTGGAAAAAATTTAATATCCTCGTATACAGAATGAGTTGGGTCAACGAGGATGCCTGTTTACAAGTTCTGGAATGAGAGCTGGACGACCAGCTTCCCGGATGATCTCTGGCACGGGTGGGCTCGTCCCGCGCTGCCGGAGGCCGGGGGCTGAGCACCAGTCCCGGGAAACCCGGGGCCGCAAGAGCGCCCTGTGCGCGCTTTCGCACGGCCTCCCTGAAAAAGAGCAGCTGAGCGCCAGGCTGCCAGGCGCTCCGCATCTAAGCTGCAGGCGCCCGGAGAAGAAAAGGGCCAGTGTGCGCTCGCGAAACTCAAAAGCCCTTCTCCAGGCCCAGCGACTCACGGGGGAGGGGGGGAGGGATACGAAACTGCGCTTTAACAGTGTGGGCAGTCAGGCCGTGGGTGCCCCGCAGGACAAAAGGGCCTCAGTGCTGGAGAGAAGGCAGCCCCCGGGGCCTGGCGGCAGCATAAAGGGAAGCTGTGTCCCCAACAGCACTCAAGTTCACCTTTGTCTTCTGAGTCCAAGTCGAAGGAAGGGTACAGAAGGAGCCCGCAGGCTCACCTCCCTCCTCAGGGATCCGATGATAAGAATGGTCAAGCTCTTTCTCCAAGATGCTGGGAATTCAGATGAAAATAGCAATGAGCTTGCCTGCTAGCTGGGACAGGGGTCAGTGTTTATGTCAATAGCTGCATCCTCTGGCCAGGGCCAATGAGGAGGAGGGAAGCCAGTACAAATTACTTGAACCAGTGGCCCTGGAGGGGCCCAGGCAAACATGTTACAGAGCAATAAGAATTTGCCCTTGTTGGGGTGTTGAGGACAGGAGTGGGAGATGAGCAGATTCCTTTCCAACAGACCCTAACCAGCTATTGGCAATACAGATGCTGCCACTGCCTCTTCCCAAAAGAGAGAGGCCACCCCTGTATCCTGGCCTGACAGTTGCCGCCCATTGATCAGCAGGGGAAGGTCAATGGTGGAAGGTTAAAGGCTACCTGCTCTTACACCTGACCTTTGCTGAGTTTTCACCTGGAGTTGGCACAAGATCAGCCATCGTGGGCCAGGTCTTTGTTGGCACTTAAGGAGGAAAAAAGGCTCTTAGCTGAATTCCTAAATAATTTCAGTGGCTTGAAGCAGAGTGAGGAGTGGGTGTAATGAAGAGCAATTCATAAGCCACTCCCAACGCCATCCCCCCGCCACACACACACACACACACACACACACACACACACACACTCTAGTTGTACCTAAATTTTGTAATTTTACTTTTTGCTCTAGAGAGGTGAGATACTTAAAACAACAACAACAAACAAACAAACAAACGAGCTGACACACAAACTGTGAATCTCAGACTGAGTTTCATTCCTAGCCTTGCCACTTACTGTCTAAGACTTTGGACAACTAACTTAACCTCATTCAACTGCCTCATCTATAAAGTGGGCATATGATATCTACCTTATAGAGTTGCTGTTGGAATTAAAAGAGAAAGTATATGCAAATGTACCTAGCATGGTAGTAAGCTTTCAAATAAAGTTTTTTCTTCATTTGTTTTTTAAAACCTGATTATTCCTAATATTGTTCCAGATGAATTTGAGGCTGCTTACACAAATATAGACAGTACCACACCACAAATAATAAATGAATACTTTCAAGTCGTGCTCTGTATAATTCTGAGTTCTTTTTATCTTTACAACAAGAATGTATTCATCCATTAACTTGTGAAATAAACACACTGAAGAACCAAGTGAAGATAACAAACAAGGAAATTAAGGTGACAGCAGTGGTGATAGTATATGAAGTGTTTGACAGAAGGGCAAGCCTAGAAATAGGCTGTCAATTTAATTCCTGGCTCCCAAGCAGCTAAGACAAAGAGGGAAACATGATCATTTCCACGATTCCTGGTGTTCACTGATGAAAACAAACCTGCATCTCAGGATCACAAGCTATTTCTCTACAAATTTCTCTTGAAAGTTTTTGTTTAAATAAACACAGCCCTTTTGTGAACATCAGCAATGTTCTTTAAGAGTTCCACAGGGATGTTTTTCATAATGCTCCTCAGTGATGGCCTAATGTCCACGCACAAATCAGTGAGGGCGCTCTTCCAAGCAGCTCACTTAAACCACCTTCGCCCACACCACCCACTATGATAGCACTGTGCCACTGACTAGCACTTCACAACTGGCGCACCCCATTCGAGTACACTAATCCATTCACTCCAGCAATCCTGAGCCTTGATCAAGGCCCTCTGTTAGAAGATGGTAGAGCCGAGACTCCAAATCATATGTTTCCACATCTGTACATATGGTTCCACCAACACGGAATAAGTCATGGGCAACTGTAAGAGAATCAAAGAAGAAAAGAGACCTAGTGTCTTATAAGGATAATATCTAGCGGCCCAGAGAAAAGCTGATAAGAAACAGAATAACAGAGGGCAGCTAAGTTAGTCCAACTAACTTGAAGGTGAAGGATTTGAGCTTAGAAGGTGAGAAAAAAGAGACAAAAGAGTTTACACAGTAATGGTGAAAGTGCTAGGCGATCACTTGTGTAAATCACAGGGACTCCAAGCCTCATGGTGAAGATGGAGGGTGGAGATTTGGTCATGGGAGCTATATTAGTGTGCTCAGGCTGCCATGACAGAATATCACAGACTGGTGGCTTACACATCAGATTTTATTTTCTTACTGTTCTGGAGACTAGAAGCCCAAAATCAAGGTGCTGGCAGGGTTGGTTTCTGGTGAGGCCTCTCTTCCTGGCTTTCAGATGGCTGCCTTCTCACTGTGTCCTCACGTGGCCTCTCTTTTGTGCATGCACGGAGAGACAGCATGCTGGTGTCTCTTCCTCTTCTTATAAGGACACCTATCCTATCCGATTAGGGCCCCGCCCTTATGTCCTCGTTAAACCTTTATTGCCTCTTTAAAGGCCCATCTCCAAATATAGTCACACTGAGGGTTAGGGCTGTAATATGTGAATTTTGGGGGGAACACAATTCAGTCCACAACAGGAGCCAAAGGTTGGGTGAGGGGAGTGTCCCTAGAACATGGAAAGGAGAAAATTCCAGATCTGCCAATGAGAACCTTATTCCTTCAGGCTGTGGGACACAGGCTAGTCCCAGCTGGTAAAGAACGTAGAACCCAGAGGCCCTTTGGTACAGGGCGGAAGCTGTGCAGGGTCCCACAAGGGATCAACACGTAGCATCACAGCATGTTAGCACGAGAACCCTGCCGATCAAACCCCTGGCTTGGCCACATATAAGCTCTGTGACCTCGGGCAAGACACTTAAGTGTTCACATTCTGAGTGTCCTTATTGCTAAAATGGGGCTAAGAATACCTACTTAATCTACTGCAGAAGGTAGAACATTGGAGACCCATTCCCAGTCTCCCCACACCAACACATCCCAACTGTACATAAACCTTGTAATCAATTATGAAATAAAGTGAAATGGTGGGTATAAAAGTGCTGGGGAAACTAGAAGGTACCATATAAACGATGCAAACGGTAACATCGACAGCAGGGATGACAGCAGCAGAAGCTACCCTCTGGCACTTTGCCAACTCAACAGCGGCCTGGGCTGCCTCTGTGTGAGCCCTGCCGGTGCTGCTTGAGGCCGGCGCTCATCACAGCAGTGGCACCAGGAGCCCCTCGAGAGGACCCCCCGAGATTGCCAGGCCAAAAGGGCCCATCCTCCCCCTCCTTCAATAACGTGCCCAATTACTCCCTCCCCTACTCCTTGTCTCTGCCTCACTTCCCTCCAGCCTCCCCCCAGAACTTAGATGTTGGTAAGGCGAGAGCAGGTACAGATAGAACCCCAATCATCCTGAACCGCGTGGGTCCGGGGTCCGGCATGTCTTCATTGTCTATCACAACTGTGAGTGGCCATGGGTGCACGCTGAGGGTCCCCAGAGGTTGCTGGAGCGGCCACCTTGTTCCTGCTCTGGCCCAGGCCCAGAGCCACAGCAGGACTTGGTACACACTGGAGAGCAAGGAGAGATCCACCCAGGAAGCAGCCTGGGTCCCCGACGTCCTGGTCTTAGTGACTCTCTTCTTTGGGGAGCCAGGTGGCAAGAGGAGGATGAAAAGGAAGTTGCCATTTCTGCCTCTGCCTTGGCAGAAGTTCTCGAAGCCTTGGTTTCCTTCTGTGAAAAGGGAGTAATGCCATCCTCACAGCGAGGCTGCGAGCATTAAGTGAGAGGACCCAGGTGAAATGCCAGCAACAGGGCCCGGCAGGCGGGAATCCCAATGGAAGGGCTACAGCCATGTTTCTCGTGTCATTGTAATGCTCCCCTTCTCCCCCTGCTACCTTGACACCTGGTACGTATTCCTACTGTGGCATTTATTCATATGTGGAATTAGATACTATAAAAATCACTCTTTATTGAATGTCTATCACGTGCCAGGCACTGTTTTAAGTGCTGTGAGTTATTTCACTTAATCCTCACAACTCCTGTTTTGTAGACAAAAAAGCTCAGGGTGAGGTAACTTGTCCAAGATGGGATTTGAACCCCAGAATGTCTGAATCCAGAGTCTGTACTCTTATCCTCTAATCGATTGAGTGCTTCTGGTCATTCTGCTGTACTATAATTTGTTTGTTTATTAGATCTCCTTCCCCTATTTTAAATGATAAGCATTTTAAGGGCCAACACCTCGTTTTATTAATCTCCTTTCTCCTGTACCAGCACAGGGTCTGCCACACAGTAGGCACATAGGAAACAGCCAACATTTACTGAGCACATGTATTATGTTCTGAACACATTACAGATGCTGCCTCACTTATGTGTTAGGAGTTTGTCTGTTTTGGTTTCAATATTCATTTATTTATTTGGCCATGCCAGGTCTTAGGCGCGGCACGCGGGACCTTCATTGCCACGTGAGAGATCTTCGTTGCAGCATGTGGGATCTAGTTCCCCAACCAGGGATCGAACCCAGGCCCCCTGGATTGAGAGCTTGGAGTCTTAACCACTGGACCACCAGGGAAGTCCCTGTGTTAGGAGTTATTACATCCATTTGTCAGATGAGAAAGGTTATGTTACATGAACGTGATCAGTGTCAGCTCTGCCCTAGATCTGCCTGATTCCAGAGGGCATGTATTTAACTCCCCCCAACCACAGGAGCGATACTGATCCTTAGGGAAGGCAGCTTCACATGCAGAAGTGGAAAATACATTTGTTTAAGTCAATAAAAGCAGTCCCTCCTTTATGTTTATACACACAAATATATGTGTTTATTAACATGTAGCCATATATATTGCTGGTATGTGTCTAGTTTAGCTCTGGAAGCTGTGTCTCTAGGAAGTTGCATTTTGGGGGTAGGAAGAGCTGATAAGCAGGGAGAAGACTTACTTTTCACTGTACACCTTTTTGTACCTTTCGAATTTTGAATGATGTGTAAGTATTTTCTAGTTAAAAACAATTAAAATATCTTAAAAGACTGCTCTATTTTTGATGGAAAAGATACTGAATCCAGGAGACCCTGGTTCTAACCTCATCTCTGCCACTGGATAAATCTGAATAATAATCAGATTTATTTTCAGTTTCTTCATCCATTAAATGGGTACAGGAATAACTGCCCTACCTTCCTCACAGGGTCAAACAAGATCACCTGCCCAAAAGCATTTTGTAAGGCGCGAACCACCCTGCATATCCCACACATTACTAACATCATAGTTGAACATCCAGAGCACGTCCACCCACTCTGGACACCTGAGGCCCTTGCAAAAAGCAGCATGGCCTTGAGGGGGATAAATGGCATTTCCAGGTTAGAAAAGAGATTTGAAGAGTCCAGCAGACATCTGCGGCTAGAGCAGCATGAAACACCAGAATGAAATCTCTCAGCAAAGCGCTTATATTTCCCCTTCTAACACCATCGCACACCCACAGGAAGTGGTCTCACTGCTCTTGGGGCTTAAGGACATATACAGAGGTAAGAAAATGGCCAGGAGAAAGGCAGCCCCTCTGCAACTGGTGGAGGTAAATTACAGTGATGATGGTAGAAGCTGTTGGTGGTTGGTGGTACTGCCCTGTTGCCATTTTCTGCTTGGCTAGAGAAGATTCCAGGTGCAGGGAAGCTGTAAGGTCTGCAATGTCATGGGATAGTAAAGTTTGGCAACCTCTTCCTCAGGAGTTCTATCACCCCCAGCTCAGCAAGCACAACTATTTTGGCCAGAAAACAAAGCTTTCCTTAGAGAATTTCTTTTCAAAAGTAGAACTGGGGGCTTCCCTGGTGGCACAGTAGTTAAGAATCCGCCTGCCAATGCAAGGGACATGGGTTTGATCCCTGGTCCGCGAAGATCCCACATGCCGCGAAGCAACGAAGCCTGTGTGCCACAGCTACTGAGCCTGCACTCTAGAACCCGCGAGCCACAACTACTGAGCTCACGTGCCACAGCTACTGAAGCCCTCGCACCTACAGTCCGTGCATCACAACGAAGAGTAGCCCCCGCTCGCCACACGTGGAGAAAGCCCGCGTGCAGCAATGAAGACCCAAGGCAGCCCAAAATAAATAAACTAGGGGATTTCCTAGTTTCTGAGGCAAAGGGTAGAGTGGCAAGAGCCTGGGGATTTGGAAATCTGGGTTCTTTTAATATGCCTCCAAAAGTCTGTGACCTTGGGCAGGTCCCTTCACTTCCCTGGGCCTCAGTTTCCCCATCTGTATATGAGGGACTTGAACTGAATCATCTCTTTGGTTCTCTCCATACCAAAGATCCTATGTCCTGGAAACTCTGCCTTGGGCTCTGCTCGCGATGTCCTCACCCACATGCTGCCAGCCCTGTGTCTCTCTCTGACAGTCTCTAGGGCGTCTGCTGGGTTTCCCCATCCCAGTCATCAGCATCTGGAGGCCACAGATAGGCCTCCCTGAGACGTGAACACCCCAGCAGAGGAAAGTGCCACTGGCTTGACATCACACCAGGAAATCTTGATTCTCACACTGTCACACTGGGGTGAGAGTTTGGGTAAGAAACAGACCACATACATGATCCAGCAATCCCACTCCTGGGGGCATATATCTGGACAAAACTATAATAAAAAAGACACATGCACCCCTACGCTCATAGCAGCACTGTTCACAATAGCCAAGACATGGAAACAATCTAAATGTCCACTGACAGATGAATGAATAAAGAAGATGTGGTACATATATACAATGGAATACTACTCAGCCATAAAAAAGAACAAAATAATCCCATCTGTAGCAACATGGATGAAACTAGAGATTATCATACTAAGTGAAATAAGTCAGAAAGAGAAAGACAAATACCATATGATATCACTTATATGTGGAATCTAAAATATAGCACAATTGAACCTATCTACAAAACAGAAACAGACTCACAGACACAGAGAAGAGACTTGTGGTTGCCAGGGCGGGTGGTTGTGGGGAAAGGGGAGGGATGGACTAGAAGTTTGGGGTTAGTACATGCAAGCTACTGTATCACAGTTAGAATGGATCAACAACAAGGTGCTACTGTATAGCACAAGGAACTATATCCAATCTCCTGGGATAAACCATAATGGAAAAGAACACAAAAAAGAATGTATATATGTGTATAACTGATGTACAGCAGAAATTAACACAAACATTGTAAATATTTTTAAGCATTCAACTCTACTTCAAAAAATTAATTAAATTAATTAACTAATAAAGTTACTGACCATTATCTTTACTGAAAATTTCGTAATCTATTATTGCTCAAAATATTTTTAAAGGAATGGGTAGAGTACTGATGTTCACACAACTGACAATCTTCTCCTATAATAAAAGCTCATTAATTTAGGTTTCACTAAAAAAGAATAAGAGAAACAGAGCTCGTACATACTTGTGTATGTGTACACACACATGTGTATTCACTTGCATGTGTTAGGAGGAGGGGCCAGGAAATTGTGACTGTGCACCTATCATCCTGAGTGATAGGCACTTTCTCCTAGAAATAAGGGGAAATCACAGCAGCAGTTTCAACCCAGGTAGCTGAAACACTGCATTTCCAACCGCTTTGCTTCCTGTAGTTGTGGTGGTGGTGGAAGGGGGTGAGGTTCCTATCATTTCAACTCTGAGTTATATTTTAGGGCTTCTGGGGTTTAGCTTGGAAGTATAACCAGCACTTTAGTGTGGTTTCTTTGGGAAGATGTTCTGAGTTCCAAGCAAACTGTCTACATACTCTCAGCACACAACCATGTGTGGGTCAGGACTACTGTGCTCCTCTCGACTCCACCAAGGCACCTAACTCAATCACGGGCACATAATCATCAATACTCCACTAATCCAATTAAAATATCAATATAATAAAGGGTCCTCTTTTCGTGACTTAATAAGTCTCCCTATGTCTAGGAACAGTAGGGTGACCAACTCTCCCTAGATTAGCCAGGACGGTCTCGGTTTTAAAATTAAGTCCCACATCCGGGGATCTCCTCACTCCAGGGAAAACCAAAATATGACTTAAAGAAAAGAGCGAGGGGCTTCCCTGGTGGCGCAGTGGTTGAGAGTCCGCCTGCCGATGCAGGAGACACGGGTTCGTGCCCTGGTCTGGGAAGATCCCACATACTGCGGAGCGGCTGGGCCCATGAGCCATGGCCACTGAGCCTGCGTGTCCGGAGCCTGTGCTCCGCAACGGGAGAGGCCACAACAGTGAGAGGCCCGCGTACAACAACAACAACAACAACAAAAAGAGCGAGTCTTCTGTAAGCAGGGGTTTTGCGCTCTATTCTCCTCTCCGGGAATATGGAGGCTGCTCACGCATTTCCAAGCCCCTGTCCAGGGATCCTCCTGAGGGGCGTGGCCTGGGCAGCCGTTCCCTGAGAAGGAGTTTAGAGTAACAAGCAGAGGCTTTAAGGCCTCTGCCCCAGGGACACTGCTCACCAGGGCAGGTGACTGGATTCCACTTTGTGGTGCTGTCCTCACCACTCGTGCTTGAGTCCATTGTGCGGTCAGGGCCAGACCAGCTCATACCCTAGGCCTTCCGTGAGCATCTGACTCATGCTTTTCTTGGAGCATTCACTGAGCAGCCCTTACCAGACGTGCCTCCCTGCCCTTTCGCTCCTCACATGCCTCCCCATGTGATGGGAGAAAATAAATAGGAGGCGTGGGAGGGGGCACTGGCATGTGATCAGAAGCTCTGGGTGAACTCTCCTCATCCTCTTCCCCAGGGTACGTGGGAGAGAAGGGCCTGTTTTATCCAGAGGATCTGGATGTGTCTGGTTAAGTTCACTCTGGAACATTAGAGAATGTCTAAACATGTGCCAGAAACACAAGTCAAGAGCACGGATTGCACAGTGTGAGTCTACTGGGGGCCCTGAACCCACTCAGGACGAATCAAGCATCCTGACATTGTTAGTTCAGTTTTTCAACCTCTGTATTGTTGACATTTGGGGGGCACTGTCCAGTACATTGTAAGATACTTAGCAGCTTTTCTGGTCTTAACCCACTAGATACCAGTAGCACTCTCTCCAGTTGTGATAATAAAGAACATTCCAGACATTGCCAAATGTCCCCTGGGGAGATAATCACCCCTGGTTGAGAACCTCTGAGTTAGAGCAGTCCAGGAGTCCCTGTGTGTCCCATCTTCCTGGACCTTCATAGCTTAAGCAACATGCTTTTATGCACATTACATGAAAAGCTAGTTCCCCAGGAAATCTGAAAACTATGAACTCTGAAGCAGATCTCACCAATGCTTGCTCTGAGCCAGCCAACCAGATGGTGAAATGCGACCCTTGCCATAGTAAATACATGGCTGGCTTGCTGCCTGTTGTACCATGGCGACATGGTTTCCGAAGATGTCAATGCTGCCACTGCCACCATCAAGACCAAGCACAGCATCTAGTTTGTGGACTGATGCCCCACTGGCCTCAAAGTTAGCATTAATTACCAGCCTCCAGGATGTTCATAGTTTTTCCACAGAGAAAGCTCTCTATGGCCAAGTAAATCATCACATGTTCCATGGTCCAACATGTTGAGGAATTGCTGCCTGACATATAATAAATCTTTCCCCTCATGGAGAGTCAAAATGCATTAGGATATTAGAGGCTATAAAAAGTCTGATAGTAAGGAAACCTGTTCAACTCTGTTTGACAAGACAGTAGATGCTTGGCCACAGTCCTTTAATAGCAATTTCCTCTAAAAGTTCTTTTCTTTTTTCCTTTGTGCTTTTCCTAAATGTTTGGGCAGCTTCATCATCTTGATTCTTGCTCAGATTTCATGGAAACTGGTGGCAGCCTACCTAAATTGCTGCAGAAGTTGCGAGGACATGGAAAAATTTTCTTCAATTCTTGAATTAAAAAGAGAATTTGGTCAATATTTCCAGGGATTGTAGATGGGGGCCACTATAACTGGCAAGGGTGAGTTGGCTATGGACACAGGTCCAGAGTGTTTGCTATGATTATACTCTAGGTGGTTGTCCCTTTAGAGTTTTGCTACCTGAACAGGTGTGAAAGAGTCTTTGAAGAGGTAAAGCAGCCCTGAGCAGACCCAGGGCACCAGGATCAGGCTTACTTAATTTCTATTCTGAGCAAGGGAAGCCATCACTTTAAATACTGTGTTCTCGTTGCTAAGGAAACCAGATAAGTGGGTTGCCAACACAGTCTTCAATCTTTCCATGAAGATTAAAGCACCTTGTTCCAGCTGGAGAGCAGATGGGAAAGTCATAGGTGTGAGCCATATTTCTCCTTACCTGGGGGAGGGTTAGGCCAGGTGATGGATGAAGTGAGACAGTTTCTGGTTCATGGGGAAGAAGATAAAATTTGTAGCTATTGGCTCTTTACAAATTGTAACTATTTGCTAAATCAATCAAGATAGGGATTTAATCCTGACTTCTAGTTCCATTTCTACCACTAATCTTCTTTGTCAATGTACTGAAGGCAGACTCAGTACAAAGTGTGGGAAGTCAGTTACAGAATAGAAAGTGGTTGCATTTTAGTTGGCCTGTTCCTTTTGGTTATTCTAATTAAATATCTCAAGCATGTAAAAAGTATATAAAGAATAATATACCACACTCTTATGTACTGATCATACAGCTTAAAAATGAAACGTTACAGATACACTGGAAGTTGCTTGTGCATTCTTGCCCCCTCCCCATTTAACCTCATAGAAATGTCTCACATATGTGTCACCTCCGCGTATACAGGAATCATTAGGTACTAAACCTACCGTATGTTTTGAGTTATAAGCAACACAGGACCATTAAATACAGAGTAACTCTAGGAGCCCCCCTATTCTAGGGTAAGGCTTTTTCCCTTTGAGATTTAGGTTAGTTTTTCTTCCAATCCCAGACCATGAACAAAAGGGGAAGTAGGGGTTGTCAGGAAGTCAGAGAGTAGGAGTGGCTGCACAGAGCACGGCTGCACTGCAAATGCTGATTTCCTTGCTTTAGCCTTCTTTCATTCATTAATTCGAAAGATTTATTGAGTGCCTATTTTGTGCCAGGCATTGTACTAGGCACTGAGGGTAAGCAGAAACAAAACAGTCCTAAGTCATTGCCTGCACAGGGTTTAGCAGGGGAGGAGAGACAAGATGAATAAAATCTAGAGGAAGTTAGAGCTTGGTAAGTACAGATGGGTGGCGGAGGGGAAGAGCCGGTTTGGGCAATAAAATGACAAAGGAGTGTTCCATTTCAGATAGGGTAGCCCCTGACTCCCCTGAGGCCTCACTGTAAAGGTGCACTTGAGCAAAGACCCAAAGAAGGTGCGGGATGAATGGACTTTCCAGCAGAGGGAACAGAGAGTGCAAAGGCCTTGAGGCAGTGGTATGCTTGCCATGTTCCAGACCTAGCAAGGAGGCCAGTAGAGTGAGCGAGGGTGGGCGGAAAGGTGTGGCAGAAGAGGAGGTCAGAGGAGGTCTCTGTGTGAGTGCACAGGCATGTGGACCACTGTAGATAAGGAAGAAGTCGTCTTCTTCTCCGGGTGAGATGGAGCCATGGGAAGGCTTAGAACAGAGGAGTGACATGATCTCTTAGGTTTGTAATAGGATTGTTATGGCTGCTGTGTTGAGAATAGACCACAGGAGCACAAGAGTGAAAACAGTATGACCAGGGGAGAGATGGTTGCAAGAATCCATGTGAGAGATGGTGAAGCCAGGAAGGAGTGAAAAGTCATTGAATTCTGGTTATATTTTGGTATGAAACTAACAGAATTTCCTGACGGACTGGACGTGTGGGAAGAAGAGGGCTCAAGGATTTGGGCTAGTTGGTTCTGGACACCCTATCTGAGTGTAATGGAGGTGGTGGTGGTTGGAGAGGCTGAAAGGCTTCCACACCTACAGCTCTGCCTGGAGAGAGCACCCTCCAGGTGCTCTTGCGTCCCCGCTGCAGCCCTGGTACCACTCTTTATGCCCCCAGCCACCCACCCTGACACAATGCTGGTTCTTGCCACATGTAACCACAAAGGTGGAAAGTTCTCAAAGCATTTATGGTGAACGCCTCTCTTCACAGAATCATAGACCATTTGGGTTTGAAGGAACCTTAAAGATCACCTATGGAAGACTCTGTTGGTTGTTAAAAACAGACAAGCTCTCTACAATTAAGAAAAAACAGTAGTGATCAAAGGCCTAGGAACGGGCTAAAAAGGCAAAGCTGTCAGCATAGAAGGCAGATCCTTGTTCTGTTGCTCTCATGGTGAAACTGAGCAGAACCCTGAGGGGCTCCTGGGCACAAAAGCCTTTCTGTGTCCCCTGTTTCTCGTTTGTAGGGAACAGCCTCCAGCCTCCATGACCTTCCCTGAGTTCCACAAGACAGATTCGAACAGTTGCCAATCAGGGAAGGGAGGGGATGCAGAGACAAGGCAGGAGCAGGCAAGAAACAATAGTGCAGCCTTGGGGCAGGTCCTGGTTCTGCCTCAAGGGATACACAGAACAATCTCTTTGAGCTCTTTACAGAACTAAAACCCCCAACAAATGGAAGATGTCAGCATTCTTCACTCCAGAGAAGATGACAGTTTGATAACCTTGAGAAGCTTATCAGACCACCTGAGACCAGATTACAGGAGTGAAGACCCTGCACACACCCTGATCCTTATCAGCAAGCCTGCCCTTGAACCCTTGCTATAAAACTCCTCACCAGGGGCTTCCCTGGTGGCACAGTGGTTGAGAGTCCGCCTGCCGATGCAGGGGACACGGGTTCGTGCCCCGGTCTGGGAAGATCCCACATGCCGCGGAGCGGCTGGGCCCGTGAGCCATGGCCGCTGAGCCTGTGCGTCCGGAGCCTGTGCTCCGCAACAGGAGAGGCCACAACAGTGAGAGACCCGCGTACCGCAAAAAAAAAAACTCACCAAATCCTCCTGGGTTGGGACACACAGTTTTTCAGGGCACGACTCCACTGTGTCCCCCTTTGCCTGCCAAAGCAACAACGTTGTTCTTTTCTACTTTACCTAAAACTCCGTCTCTGGGATTTGATTTGGCACTGGTGCACAGAGGCCAAGTTTTCGGCATCAGGAGCCTCTCTACTGTCTTGGCACACCCACTCCATCCACTTCCTGTGGCCTTCAGTTCAAATTTTTGAGGAAACTAGGGTGATTGACTTAATTACCATGGCCCATTCTGGGTACCAAGCTGCTTTGAGGGGTACTGGCAGCCTTTGGCTATGGTGGCCTTGGAAAGTGCCCAGCCTGGTCCAACTCAGGACCACCCCTGACCAAGGAATGGACTTGCTGTTTCCCCAAGGAGGATAACTGACTCAACCGGCACATCCCTCGTTGATAAAGGTGAACCAGAGAATCAAGGGACTTGGCCGATGGTCCAGAGGGAGTAGAGAATGAGAAACATGAGTCCAGGCCTCCCAAAGCCCTGTACGGACAAAGCAGCAGGGCTTGTTTCCAATGATGCTCCTCCCAGGCAGCCACATGCCTTCTACCACTGGGTAGAACTTTATACTATTTCTAGTACATCCATGACAGATGTATCATCCCTAGAAATAAAGGGAAGAACTGGGGAAAAACTACACAAGTATCAAGTGCTGTTGGACATCATCATCAATTTGAGAGGCTGGCAAACTTTCTGTGAAGGACCAGATAGCAAATATTTTAGGCTTTGAGGGCCAGATGGTCTCTGTCACAACTATTCAACTCTGTCAATGTAGCACAAAAGCAGTCATGGACGATATGTAAATGAATGGGTGCGGCTATGTTCCAAGAAAACGTTATTTATAAAAACAGGCCGCTGGCGGGACTCCCCTGGTGGCGCAGTGGTTAAGACTCCACGCCCCCAATGCCGGGGGCCCAGGTTCGATCCCTGGTCAGGTAACTAGATCCCACATGCATGGCACAACTAAGGAGCCCGACTGTCGCAACTAAGACCCGGTACAAACAAAACAAACAAACAAACAAAAGGCTGCTGGCTGACTTGGCTCACAGGCTGCATGCAGTTTGCTGATCCCCTTAACTAAAAGGTTATGAAATAGTTTAAATGGTGCACCTTGAGTACTAAGGAACAAGTAAAAATTGACCAGTTGAATCCTTTTTCTTGGCCATCATTGTGTTTGAATATTTGTAAAGTAGGAACACAGATCTTTCTTACCTTCCTAATTACAAATATTAGAGCATTTATGAGAAATCACCATTTGCCTTACAAGACAGGTTTTAGGAAGGGGAAAGCAAGGAAAAAGTACAATGACAGGGATAATCACCTCTAATATTTCTCCTATGATTGAGAAACCAATAATTTTCAAACTTTCTCTTATTCCTCCTTAACCAGAGCTAACACACAAAATTAACTGCTTAAATTTCAATCATTATCCTATTCTCAAGCAGAGGGTTTACAAAGCAATGAAAATGCTCCAACTCAGGTAAACAAAGAAGCAAAGATAATCTGGGGAATCTGTACACCTAAGTAGGTACCACTTTTACTCACATCACTCTTCCTCTAATAGATAAGGGTGCAACCAACACTGCCTTAAATCAGAATCCCACCATAGGAAGGCTGTGGTTATTACCTGTGCCCTCTAGTAATTCAAGGCTATGACCAAGCCTGATGCTTCTGAGAAGACAAAGCACTCATTCCTTCCACAGAAACCTGTACTACTCCAGGCCCCAAACCACAGCTAAGTCACAATTGCATTCTCTGGTTGCTCAGCTAGGAGCTCCAAACTTCATGCAATTCAGTATCTTATTTGCTCTAACCCTCTGTACCTTGAATACAGGCAGCCAGGTTATAGCCACACAGTTACCCAACGCATTTCTGCAAGAATAAATCTCTTTCCTTACCAGAGGGTTGCCAAATAATCACTCAAAGTGTCAGAGAGATGGGAGGAGCAGGGTGAGGGGAAATAAAAGAGATTGAGACAGGGTCCAAAATAGAAACATCTCCCCCTTTTCCAAACTCTGCATTGTGGGAGCTCCGGCGAAACATGCTTTGGCCCTGTGATCCACAAGGCTGCCATTATTACCTATAATGTAATAAGCCAGGTGTCATATTTCATACGTGTCAGAAGAACCCATGTTAAGCTAAAATACTGAATTGCTAAGATAACTTAGACATTTCAAATAACTGAACTACTTAACGTGTGATCTAAATGTCTTTTGATGGTGTTCTCTTTCTAAAATGAAATACTTATGTGTATGGCTCCCAAGTTCTGAGCTTAGACTCAGAACTAAACACCTTTCATGGTCAGGCCCATAGTTCAGGATACTTCTCTTCCCTCTCTCCTCACTTAAAAAAAAAGTTATTAATATTACATGGTAGCCTTTGACTGTTTTCAGGGGCCATGCACACCCTCTTCTGGTCACTTCTAAGAAAACCTGATCACTGTTAGGGAAGGAACTCTGTCAGCAGTAGTACAAATTTTGGTCCAAGAAAGGGAACTGTCCTGATAACAACGGAGAGGCATCCCTCCTTTCTCTTTGTGATCATCAAAACTTAATTTTTCATTATGAAAATTAGTGAACCTACTATTTTCTAACAGATGAGTTTTCAGATTTCCTCCACTTCATTGTGATACAGTGACAAGGTCTGAGACAACTCCAGGCAAAGGGTGATCAGGTGAGGCTCAGTAAATCCAGTCTCTGAGGCAATCAGTTCAGTCCCGGCAGATCTCACACTGCAGAAGACACATGAAGATGAGGGGAAGCCCTACTTAGTTTGCACACATTGAGCATTTTGTGCTGACATAACATAGAAGACATAGTGAATAAAAGCATAGACTTGACCACAGGACTGAGTCTGAATCCCAGATCTGCTAATTTACCAGCTGTGGAGCTTGGGCAAGTTACTTAACATTTCCATGATTATTTCATCATCTAAAAAGTGAGAAATTATAATAGTATTTCCTCATAGGGCTGCTGTGAGGATTAAGTAAGTTAATATTGGGAAACGGCTTAGAACAATGTCTGGCACAGAGTAACTAGCATAAAAAGGAGAAGGAATTGGTAGGAGCCTTTTCCTAACACTAAGATGGTCTCTGGTGAGATGGTTAGACCCATGCCACAGATCACACCAACCACAGAGATTTTTACTAGTTACTCCTTCCTGCAGATTATACCTTCTTTGGGCACACCCATGAGGGCACTAAGGGATACCACAAGCTGGACTCTTCTTTTCTCTATCCTACATGTTGGGCAAGTCAGGAATTCCTCAAGCACCTATTCTGAAATGATAGACTACATTTCAATAATCATTTTATTAGTTACAGAAGAATTTCCACTAGTATTTACATAGTGCAAAAAAGCTGTTATTACCCCTATAATGTGATATAGCAATCATCCTTCATACAGCAAAAGACCTATCAAGATGAAAATCCCTTCATGTTATAATTCACACTAACTTTGCTAGTTTTTAATTAGAGCATTATGATTAAGACAGTAAATTATAAATTCATGTGGTATACTTAGAAATTAAATTACAAAATAATACAAATCCTCTTAAGGTGTGATGTGCCAACAAAGTTTAAATTTTTATCATTAATTAGAATTCAGATTTCAGATTAGGCAAACAGTCTGGCTGATTCTGTGATGTGTGTAAAGGTTGGAAGGAACAAGGGAGGAAGAAGATATATTATTTCACAAAAAAAATTTAAGTCAAAAAAAGATAAAGTGTTTAAATGGATAAGTTAATGTTCTACTTTGTTGACACAACATACATAAAATACTTAAATGACAGGTCTTTTTCTTTTTAAGCAAACAGCAGCTTTACAAACAGTAATACTTCTTTATATATATATATATTAAAGTAACAATGTGTTAGGATTGAACAGTTTTGTGCTAAAGAGTTGAAAAATGAATGTGGAGCTCACTACTCATTTGCACACTGTAATTCCCATCCCACCCACCTCCCCCAGCTTATTAAGAAATCAGACAATTACATTATTTGGATATTAATTTCTCAATATTTGAACTATGTAAATTCCTTTTGACTAATTCTTTTCCAAATACTGGAAGCATATAAAATACCATCTCTGCAAAAATGACATCCATTCAGAGCCTTTAAAAACTTTTCAATGTATAACACATTTTTTCCAACGTTTAGTCAAAAGAAATATATTACAACATTTACAAACATATTTAAACCAAAAGTTAAGCTAATATGAACATTGTCTTTTGAGAAGTAATCTTCACAGCAAACAAACCTACTGAAGCAGAAATCTAGTTTTGGGAGTGCAATTCATATTTTAATTAATATATTTATGTATTGAAATAGAAATCTAATATTAATTATTGCCACTAAAACCACCTCTACACATGAAGAAAAAAAATCACTATGGTTTTTATTTCTTGTGATGATGAACCTTTATTCTTAGCATTAGATCTCTCTAAATCTCCAAAGAGCTACTCACCCCAGATCCAAAAAACACTTTCCTAATTTTCACACCTCTGCCTGCACATAATATACACAAATTCCAGAATTTATCAAAAGGAAACGAATTATAAAGACATTACCAATACTACCATTAGTACATTACCAATGCTACGTTCTACACAGTAGCATTTCCTTTAATAAATTTTGGGTTGTCCTCTAGAGGTGACCTGTCTCATATAAAAAAGGCCATGGTCCCTTGGGTTTGCTGACAGAAGATACTGCACGTGCAAGAGCGTTTATCAAACACATAACTGAACACTTCTGAAGTCTATAGCAAAATTCAAAGTTACTGGTGTTCTGAAGATTTCTTCAACTTCCCTTTTGATACAAATGTCAAAAAATCTAAAATGACAATTCTCATTCAGTAGAGATATAAAATATAAGAAACCTTTGAAAAGCCACTCATTACCTTAAGATCAAGAGTTATTTGAATCACTGACACCAGGCAAAGGAAATTTACACCATTAAAAAGTATGCAAAATTTTTCAATATACTTTTAAGATTGTCAGTAGTTCAAAACCTCTATCATTTCTTTAAACCAACTAACACTTCCAAAGGTACAGAGACAGTAGGATCTGCCACATATAAATCCATGATTACTATTTCAGAGGCTTCATTCCTTACATGCTACACACCTTTAAGTACTGGATACTCTGTGCCTAAGAAGTCTATACTGAAGAACAGTTTAGGCAGGACAGTACAATAACGTCCCCTTTTAGCACGCTAATAAAGTTGATAGACTTGACATTTCCTACACAGCAATGCTCCTAAACTTTCACAATTCACAAATAACTAAGTCATCAACCAAGAATCTGGTCTCTCCAGTAATTAATGTTGGGATTATCAATAAATACATCAATACTAGAACAGTAGTCCCAATGCATTCAGTAAAGAATCTGCCCAATTCTTCCCTCTCACCTCTGTGAGGCAAAGCTCTGCCCCATAAAACCTGGGCAGGGAAAATACCCCTCCCTCTTCAGTTCTGTGCCTGCTTATCGGAGTTGGAAGTGTAACGCTGGCATGCGTGTGTGTGTGTGTGTGTGTGTGTGTGTGTACACGCAGACACGTGTGTTGGTTAACTGGAGGTGGTGGGTGGTTGAAGGGAAGACAGAAAAATAGGTAATTTGTAATTCTCCCACCGTTATACACTTGCAGAGGTCACTACCAGGTGGTGACTGACTAGCAAAACATTTAGCTGAGTAACTTTAACTTCACCCAAGGAGGTATAAACATTCCAGGAGAAGGGTAGAGATAACTAACAGTGATCAAGAATTAATACCTGTGCCTATCTCCACACTCTAAAATCATCTAATAGTTTCAGCACAATTAGAACTTTCTCTTTTCTTCAAAACTTCCTCTTCCAAATCTTGATTATCAGGATACATGTTACAATTGCATAAAGTTCCTTTCCCTGGCTCCCGTCAGTAACTGTGGTCAGTGTTACCTGGCAGGTGCTCAAGGTTAGGGACAAAATATTCTTCTTAAAAGGTGCAACGGTTTTTCACTCAGGACAAAGTATGAATACTCAATCAGATCCATATTTTAAGTCCAGAGAATCCCAAATCAGAAGCATGCAAGAGAACACACCAGTATAAGACTCTGCTTCTGGATAGTTTACAATTAAGTGCTGCAGTCATACAACCGGTTACAATTATTCACCTGTCAAAATTTGCCTAATTTTATGCAAATACGACTATGTACAAGAGCATTCCTGAGGTAAGTAAGAAGCAAATGTGAAACAGAACCCAGAATGTCCTATCATGGGTGACTTCTCACTATCAAAGACAAACATACCTAACTTTCCACAAATAAGGCCAGCTCTAATCTACCATGGTGGCTCCTTTGCTAGCCTAAGTATTGGAGGCTCTGTCTTAGCCCATCCCAACTTTAATCAATTACCATGATCAGTGACTTCTGAAATAAGCATTTGTGGACTAAATAAAAGGTGCATCCATTTTTAATACAAAACACTTTGCGAACTTAGTTACCCTCAGCCATTTTTTTAGTTTTCTAACTCTACCTCCAGTTCTTCTCTAAAGAAGCCCAAACAACTTTTTGGTCAGACAAATTAGAGTATAGGATGTATAGTCTTGAAGCAAACACTGGTAACTGCTCCTTTTCTTAGAAGCTTAGCCTTTAACCTTCAAAATGACTAAACAGGCATTTTAAATTTACTTTCTTTAAAATCTGGTCTTCTTTTTAAATCGTTATTTTCCATAACAAAATAAGCTGAAACAATTCTGAATTTTCCGTACAGTTCTTAGAAAGACACTTAGATGCTAATTAAAAGCTAAGCTATGGATCATAACAAGTGAAAGACAGCTACAAAAATATCTGTCAGGAATTAAGTACATATATTAAATACTGGACAGTGCAAAATGTTGAGATGAAGCATGAAATATAATGGCTGCAACCCTTACATAGTTGGAGATAGATAGCTGACATTTCCTGAGTTATAGACTTGGGGGCGTATAATTAGAATCAGAGTGCTCCTTGCTCAGCGAGCTGCAGTTGCTGGGCTTCTGCTGTTCCTGACTTGCTTGATGGTCAGTAGTCCAGGCCTCGCTATCCACCCCTGGCTCTAGCACCTCAGCAGCCTCTGCTTCCTCTTCCCCACTTTGCTCTGCATTGTCTTCCTCAGAACCATTAAGGGTTTTTCCAAGCTGAAGAGTTTCCATCGTTCTCTGAGTCTCAGAGACCCAAGACTCAATTCTACTATTGAGCTGCACTTCTACAGATATGGGTTCATGAGTATAATCTTCCTCCTCCTCCTCGTCTTCATCATCCTCTTCTTCCAGCATGCCAGGTACAAGAGTGCTGGTGGTGCTGGTGATGGAGGAATTCAAAAGATCCCGGCCACTGCCATCCAAAGAGCCGGTCTCTGTACTCTGCTGTGAGGCCCATTCCAGGTCATCTGGCTTCACGTCCTCTTTATCACTCACTGTTGGTTTTCCAGGGTTTGTAGCTGAGGTAGTACTGCCTGCAGCCACTGAAGATGGCTGCTTACCAACAGGGGCTGTGTCAAATGCAAGTTTACTGGGCTTTTCAGATGTGCTGTGCTTACAAGAAACTTCTCTCTCATTTTCTGATGTTTCCAATGCATCCGAAGTTTCCACCATGTTTCTCCAATTTGTTTCTGCAAATATCAAACAGATTTCTTAAAAACCAGAACACTGCTTCAGAATCATCCAACTCTTACAAGAGAGAACAAACTATAGAAATCTGTTGGCTCACCAACTGACTGGAATGTTATAAATGGAAAACAGTTCTCAAAAAACCCCAGCATATTTAACATAAAGAAACAAAGAGGCCAAAATAAGTACATTAATGCTTCAGAATGTAAAAGATCTAATACTAACAGGAGCTCACTCACTCTAATATATAAAATCCACGTATTCATAAAAACCAATGAATTGCCTAACATTTTTTGGCCCTGAAGTGTCCTGGGCCCAAGGATCCACAAGTCACAGATGGCAGAGCCAAGATGTCCATCAGAAAAAAAAAGAGAAAGAAATAGTTCTGATTTAACAGGCTTATATTGTGCTCCTTTAGCAACTCAGAGCTGTCTTTTGGCCTGTAATGGAACTTGTGTTTCCATTTATAAGCAAAGATGCCATGCATGTACTTCTAATATTTGTGAAAATGTGTTTTATAACATATGTATGTTGCCTGGCTTACCAAGTGACTTTGAAGCCAAAAAATAATGAAGTGTTATTATATAATACAGTGGTGATAATCTAAATTATTTTTAACAACAGGTAGTCAGTTTATAGCAAAAAATGTACTAGGAATCAGGAGATGAAGAACAACTCTCCCACCCGTTTTTTTGTACGTTTTATTTTATTTTCCATTTAATTTTTTTATCACTGAGGTATAACTGACATAAAACATTATATTATTATAGTTTCAGGTGTACAACATAATGATTCAGTATCTGCATATACTGAGAAATGATCACTACAAGAAGTCTAGTTAACATCCATCCCCATTAATAATTACAATTTTTTTTAAGATCTACCCTCTTAGCAACTTTCAAATACACAATAATATTAATTGTAGTCACCATGCTGTACATTAGATCTCCAAGCCATATTTATTTTATAACTGGAAGGTGGTAACTTTTTACCCCCTTCACCCATTTCGCCCACCCCCAGCACCCCCTGCCTCTGGCAACCACCAATCTGTTCTCTGTATCTATGAGCTTCGGGGATTTTCTTGGGGTTTTTTTGTTTATTTTTTGTTTTGTTTTTAAGATTCCACATATAAATGAGATGATACAGTGTTTTTCTTTGTCTGACTTATTTCACTTAGCATAATGCCCTCGAGGCTCATCCTTATTATCACAAATGGCAAGATTTCATTCTTTTTAATAGCTGAGTAATATTCCACGGTGTGTGTGTGTGTGTGTGTGTGTGTATACACACACACACACACACACACACACACACACACACATCTTCTTTATCCACTGATCTTCTTTACCGATTTATCCATCAATGGACATTAAGTTGTTTCCGTATCTGGGTTATTGTAAATAATGCTGCAATAAACATGGGGGGTGAATACCTCTTTTTTGAGCTAGTGTTTTTATTTTCTTCAGATAAATACACAGAAGTGGAATTGCTCGATCATACAGTAGTTCTCATCTTAATATTTTGAGGAACCTCCATATTGTTTTCCTTAGTGGCTGCACCAACTTACATTCCCATGAGCAGTGCACAAGGGTTCCCTTTGCTCCACATCCTTGCAAACATCTGTTATTTTTTGTCTTTTTGATAACAGCCAACTAACAGGTTGTGAGCTGATATTTCACTGTGGATTTGATAGGCATTTCTCTGATGACTGGTGATGTTGAGCATCTTTTCATGTACCTGTTGGTCATCTGTGTGTCTTTCTTTGGAAAAATGTCTATTCAGATCCTCTGCCCAATTTTAAATCAAATTTTTTTTTTTTTTTGCTATTGAGTTGTATGCGTTATTTATATATTTTGGTTATTAATCCCTCATCAGATACATGATTTGCAAATATATTTTCTCCCATTCAGTAGGCTGCCTTTTCATTTTGTTGATGGTTTCCTTTGCTGTACAGAAGCTGTCTGATTTGGTGTAGTCCCACTTATTTTTGCCTTTTCTTAAAAAATAAAAATCCCCTTCTATTTGCATTGTAGCTGCTATTTGCATTTTACAGGCATAATGATCAAGCTGTAGTGATAAAGCAAGCCTATTCATACAAATATACTTAACTTGATCGCCCCCCATCAATCATATATTGCTACAGACCATATTTTGGCCACCTGAAGTCAGGGCGCATGGTTTGCGGAAAAAACCTTCCTTTCCTGCAGCTACTTCTAATGTAGAACAGGTCTTTCCACTTGCATTCCTACCACATGACAAAAAAATCTAGTCCTCCTCCCTTTATTCTTTCTCAGTTAATAACATCCTTTTCAGTCTCAAAGCAGAAGAAACCTTATAGTAATCCTTGATCCTATCTTTCTCCCTTACTATATATATCCCTTCATTCCACTGAACTCATAACTATACCATGTCACTTCTAGCCCCAAAACTATTAAATTTGGTCACTACTGCCTTAGCTCAAGCCTCCTTTATCTTGCTGTACATCTACTATACCTTTCTAATTGGTTTTGTGAATTGACCACATCACTGTCTAACTGGCTTTTTATTACCCTAGTAATCCAAACTCCTTAGTTTAGTAACCAAGCCCTTCATAATCTATCCTTCTGGTCCCATTCATTTTAACCCCCAGCCATGCATTCCATGCTCAAGGTCACTTTGAATTCTCACTGCTCACAGAAGTCATCCCCTTTCTGTTTACAATTCTTTGCTTTGCATAAGCTGTTCTTTCTGTATGAGATGTGTTTTCCTCATTTACCCTTCACACTCCTACTCATTCTTGACAACTTTTAATGCCAGTTCCTTTGTGAAGCCTTTTCTGATTTTCCTAAGACCATCACTAACCTGAACTCCCACAGCACTTTCTGCATATTTGGTTCAAAAGCATTTGTTTTTTGTTTTCTGTTCTACTCCCTCCTCCCTCCTCATTCCCACTCATCTCTGTGTTCCTGTGGCTGGCATACAGTATGTGCTGGGAAAATAAGCCTTTACAGTAAATGGAAATTTTCACCGATATATGTAATTATGCAGAAAATAACTTTCAAAAGCCATAAAATTTACAAAATTTAGGTACACTTATTTCCTTCCGACAGTTTTTTTCCTCTTTCAAAAGTATTATAAGAATTCATGTGGGGTCTTAGAAAAAGTCCCACCTCTCCCTTAACAGTGAGTCAAAGGAACAGGAAAAAGAAAGGTGGTCAGAAGACTGAGCAGGGCTGATCTCTCTCCAGGCTCTGTCTTGGGCATTCAGCTACTAGGTAGGTGAGCTGAAAGCCAGACAGGTCCTTTGGAAAGGAAAGGGAGATATGACCTTGGAAGCAGAGACAAGGGACTCTGTGATTAGCCATCAAGAGACCTGTCACAATGATCAAAGAGCCACTGAGGTCACATATCCACGGGGAGGGTCCAGGGTTCCACCTTAAAGTAATAGGTGAAGCTTGATCAACAACTAATGAGCACACAAACACATAACTGTGATGGGGAGAAACAAAGCGAGTATGAACATGCGGTCTTTGGCTGGAGGAGCGGGCAGGGGATGGGAGGGGGTTGGGCTGAATACAGGAGTCTAAAGCCAGAATAGCACATCGAGAAGCCCACTTCTGAAGAAGAGATTAGGAAGCAATGTAAAGGCGGGGTCAAAGATCTCAACAAACCTGGAAATGTTACTGATCCAAACCTACCCTGATTCTGAATTGTTTACTTTAGCAGAATTTAGTCAATAAAGCTGCTTATTAACCCCTCTATGCTTTCCTGTTTTGTTAGTTGGTTCTTTGTGAAACTACCTTTTCAACTTTGACACTAGTTGGTTTGTCAGAGGATGAGGTGTGTGTATTTCTCCCATCAGTCAGTACACAGAGGGAAGCTGTCCATCTTTAGATAGTTGTATATAGTAGAGGAACACAGAGATGAGTTCAAGACCCTACAGAAGAAGGTGTGGTGGCAGAGAATGAGCCGGAAACTCAAGATAGATAGAGGTAGTCCTCCCCTCACAAGGGGTTACTGAAAACCTACTGTATGGTCCTACTGGAAATTCATTCAACACACAAGGAATTCACATCACACTGGCTAAGAATTCTAGAGTCAAACTTAGCAGCTCTGTGACACTGGCAAGTGATTTACCTCACTTCATTTTAGTTCTCTCATCTGTAAAATGCAGTACAATATTTCTTATCTCCTAGGACTGCTCAGAGGATTAAATGTCTTAATAAAAGTGCCTAGTAAGAATTCAGTAAGTGAGCTATTATTATTATATGTCAAGTGCCCATTAGGTGTCAGGTTTCTATCTCAAAGAACGTACTGCTCAGTTGGGATTTATGTTTGAAACTATCTGTTTCACGTAAGTATGACAAAATTGAGACTCAGCTCCGGTGGAAGGAAAACATAAGCAAAGAAAACAATTACGGTGTACACAAAGAACAGTAAGACTGAACTATCATAGGAACCTTTCTATTCTACCAATGTTTAGCATCCCTTTCCCAGCTTTGTTTTCTCTTTAGACTGTGGAAATCACAAGAAAACATTTTAGAAATCTTGCACCAGAATGGCATGGGAGACACTATTTGTTGTCTACCCAAGAGTCATTCCCCATTTTCTTCCTGGCTAACAGAACCCCCAAACCTGAGATGGACTTGAACACAGTTCCATGGGAGGAATTAAAATAGTTCTTAGACTATCATGACTATCCCATTCCCCTTTGCCAGATATTCTCTTGCCCACATCTCCCTTGCAGCTAAAAGCAGTCACATGGTCGGCTCTGGCCAAATGAAACAAAAGGCAAAGTCTTCTGAAAATTGTTTCCTTCACTGATAAAAAGAGCATACTGCTTGAACCTCCTGCCTGAACTGTTGTGATGCCCAGGGCCACTGTAGCCATTTATGAACATGAGATGATCAGCACAAGAATAAGAAGCCACAGACTGAAAATGGAAGAATAGAAAAAAGGAAAGAACTAGGGACATTGACAACATTGTGAAATAATTAAATATCCTAATTTCTCAGGCCACATTAGTGGGTTGTTTTTTTTTTTGTTTGTTTCTGCGGTACGCAGGGCTCTCACTGTCGTGGCCTCTCCCGTTGTGGAGCACAGGCTCCGGACGTGCAGGCTCAGCGGCCATGGCTCACGGGCCCAGCCGCTCCGCAGCATGTGGGATCTTCCCGGACCGGGGCACGAACCCACGTCCCCTGCATTGGCAGGCGGACTCTCAACCACTGCGCCACCAGGGAAGCCCCATTAGTGGGTTTTATGTCTGTTGCTGAATACATCTGATACTGACAGAGTAACTTTGTGCTTTACTCTCAAAGCAAATTATTTATGATTATTTCCACTTATTTTGTTGGCGTCCTCATAAATCAGATCATAGGCCAGGAACTTTAAGGTTCTGTCTAAATCCCTTCTTAGAATTCAGCCATTAGCTCACAAAACTTTCGCTCTGAATGAAACGTTATACATGATCTAGACAAACCCTTCTCACTTTACTGAAGACAAATCTGAGGCTCAGAAATTAATCAATTAGGCCTAAATACCCTAGGCAGACTGTGGAAAAGCCAAGGCTTCAATCTTTGAACACTTTAAATCTGGTGTTTTGAAAACATCTTCTAAGTCTTGAGAGGTTCTTTTTATAACTTTTCTTTTTATGTGCCCAAATGAAGATCACAGTCATTTCCCCAAATCCACAGCTTTAGGAATTTATCTTGCAGTTTACCTTTGAGATCTGGCATATCACTAATCACTATATAGAGAAATGATTTCATTTACAAAGTTGGCCCTTTATCTTCTTTACTTTCAACTAGTATCACTTTAACCAAAGAAACATCTCTGCCTCTAAGCCAGAATCACCTTTGCCTGACCAACAGTTTCTGAAAGGTGCACAATAACTTGTTAGTTGCCTCTGGTCTGCAGCTTTGTCAAAAGCATTCCAAACATTTAACTACAATCACAGACAAGGAGAGCAGGAAAGAGAAGTGTGGGAAGAAAGGAAGAAAACGATGACTCAGTTTTTTACATGTTACATTTTAGGTGGCAACAAGCTATTTGATAAACTTTCAGATACGACTAAAAAGAGAAAAGAAAAACAAGAAGCCAAGGTGAAGAAGGTGGCTGCACTATTTTTTAAAAAGAACAGGGGAAATAAAACAGAAACTAGATCAAGAAAGTAATCTAGTATTCTAGTACTAGCGTTCAAAGTATTATAGAAACATTGCAAGGAAACTACTAAAATGCAGAGTACAGTAACTATTGTTACTTTAAACCTTACACATAAATACTGTTTTTAGTCTATAAGTCCTTTTCACTACCATCAGATTTAACTCAAGACAAATGTCACACGTCTACGTTTGATAAGTTTAGACTGAATATTCAGGTCTTTTGTTTACACAGTAAATACAAAATTTTAATAATCAAGTATAAAGTATTAGAATAAAACTTCCTAGAATTTATTTATTTACTTAGTGATAGGTCAGAAGAATGGTACATTTGGCTTTTTAAATCCCTTTGGGATTTTCTTTTTAAGATTTTGGAAATGTGACTAATTTCAGGGTCTCACAGAAACTCTCAGCCCCAAATATTCTCCTAACTTTCAATGGACATGTGTAATACAATTTTTAAACCAAAAATGTGAGCAAAATTTGAATAATCAAGAAGATAAAAACAAAAGGTAGCATGGAGAGTCATTTTTAAAATGACAGTAATCATTAAATTATTTCAAAATTTCAGTCATTTAAAATGGTATGTAATAACTTACCATATTCCTTTTCATTGACTTCAGAGATGGGTTCAGAAATAACACTGCAGAAAGAAATGGCGCTGGCTGCAGAGGGATTCCGAGAATGCCCCATGTGGTGTGGCACCTTTTTCACGTTCTTCAAGGCTTCCTCGGCTTGCTCCTGTTCCATTGCTGCAACCATATCTTTATATGCTTTCCTGGCTTCTTCAGTGAGTTCTACTAACTTATTAAACAGGCTCTAAAAAGAAAGACATTTTGCCCAGTCCATTTTTTGGTATACTCTTTATTACTACCATTAGCAATAAATACCTCTACTGTTTCAGGACTGGATACACTTTCTATCAGCACAAAATCCAAATGGTATGCAAACCACAGAACCTTACAAAATACTCTGTAACTTACATATATTGTTTAGTTAATTCTCACAAGTCTGAGGCAACTTCTTGATTCAGTACTAGCCACTAAATATGCTATATTAAAGTTCTTACAGAGTTTATCAATTCAACAACTGCACCCTTTAGCATGTGGCACTACAGTGGGTAGCAAGACTACTGGAACCACCCCTCTGCTCTCAAGGAACCTTCCATATGGCTGAAAGGAGAGGACAGGAGACGATGATTCAGGGGACAATACCTTAAATGCCTTGACATGTACAAAGTGCTTTAGCTTTGGGAGGAAACATCTAACTGCTGGGCATCAGTGAAGAATTCATAAAGGAATATGACACCTGATGTAGGCCTTGAAAATCTGGTATAGTTTTGAGGAGTGGAGACAGTACATTCTTAGCCAAGCATGCAAAACCATAAACCAAGGTACAGACTTAATAAAGTTCAAGGCTTGTTTGGGGAGCAGTGAAGAATCTTATATGGGTTCGAATATAAGGGAATGAGTGTATGTATGCAGGGTGATATCAAAGGATGCAGAAGCAGATGGCAGTCTCCACAGGAATGAAAAGTTCCCTATCATGTTTGCTTGCTGAAAGAACTCTTTACAATAAGACCAAAAAGAAGTGATGGTATGGCTAGCTGCGGCCTTGAAAATGATGAAAGGCTAATTATAAAAATAGAATAAAGAACCTGGAAATAGAATGTGGAGTTAACCAGAAGTTCTTCCATCAGCAAAAGAGAATGAACATGAATGGAATTAATAACCCCAATGAAACTGTAAATGACAGAGCACATTTGTGTTAATAAATGGCAAAAGTCGTTAGGCATTAAAGCTGTACTTCAATAACTATGACATCTAGCGATGTCTAAAGAAAACTGAAGTTTTCACAGTCACCAGAAAGACAACCAAAGAATGACTTTTAGTGATTCTTACATCAAATGACTTTCAGTGATTCTTACATCACAATTCAACACAATTCAACAACATTCTACTCCTGTTTAATGTCTTGATTTAGTATCAGAATGCAACATACCCACACATTAAGTAAAAAATTTTAGATGGTAAATATGACCTGGCCACCTGGAAGAGTATGTTTAATTATATATATAAAATTACGTTTTCAGACAATGGAGAAAAAGTACAGCATTTTTTTTTCTTAACAGGGCACTGTCATTTAAATATAAACCATAACAACACAAACGCATGGCAAACGTGTCATATTACTATGGAATAATGTATCTCTAAAAACTAAACTTAAGCAGGAAAAGCATAAGTAATGTGCTTTACCCGGCTGCAGTTTAAAGTACAATACAGGTACAATAAACACTGCCGCTAACTGTATTGATTTTTGAAAAGGGGTGGGTGCTAGTAGTATCAAAAATATATTCAGGATTTACTTATTTTTACTTATTTTTAAAAAGGAGGATGGATTCTGATAAAAAAAGCCCCCATGAGTTACATGTAAGAGACTTCATAAATATTTGTTTGCAATAAACCATGCACTTAAGTGCAGCCAACGAAAAGAAAATAGGCTTATGGATATGCAATTCTGAGATTAACATTGGTTTTACAATATAAATAAAACACAGAAACTGTTGGGAATAAAACAATACACAAGAAGAAGAGAAAATAAAATTGAAGAGAAAAGCTATTAGGGAATAAAAGCTTTGAATATCAGGGTAAGGACCGAAAGCTTAATGCAAAGGTTAGCATTATTACATGGTAAATATAGAGTAGGTGCACTACATTACTATGAGTAGACACTCTGGACAATATAGCAGTACTTCCTTTACCTCCGTTTTATGAATGTGTTTTGGTTTAAACAATAACTTACTACCTCAAAATGGAGAAGGCAAGAAAAGCAATGTACAAACAAAACTGCCAAACATTTTATAATATAATATCATACATATAACCTAATATACATAGTTCAGTAAGAAGTCAATACAATTAAAAACAAACACATCCCCTTTTCCTGACCCTGATCCCATTGCTATTCCATAAACTCTAATAGTGAACAAAAGAGTACATTGTTATTATGTGTCTTTATCACAGAGCTACTTAGCACCTAAATTCTCACATGAAGTTTAACGTAACAGGCAGTTATACATCAACCATATAATTAATTAAAGAAACATTTATTACCTGCTCATCCTCGAGTAACGTAAAAGGTTTTCAGGGATATAAAGACAAGGGAAATCAAAGAGGAAATCAAAAGATACCTAGAAACAAATGACAATGAAAACACTACGACCCAAAACCTATGGGATGCAGCAAAAGCAGTTCTAAGAGAGAAGTTTATAGAAATACAATTCTACCTCAAGAAACAAGAAACATTTCAAATAAACAACCTAACCTTACATCTAAAGCAATTAGAGAAAGAAGAACAATAAAACCCCCAAAGACACCAAAAGGAAAGAAATCATAAAGATCAGATCAGAAATAAATGGAAAAAAAAGAAGGAAACAATAGCAAAGATCAATAAAACTAAAAGCTGGTTCTTTGAGAAGATAAAGAAAATTAATAAACCATTAGCCAGATTCATCAAAAAAAAAGGGAGAAGACTCAAATCAATGGAATTAGAACTGAAAAGAGAAGAGAAGTAACAACTGACACTGCAGAAATACAAAGGATCTTGAGAGATTACTACAAGCAACTCTATGCCAATAAAATGGACAATCTGGAAGAAATGGACAAATTCTTAGAAAAGCACAACCTTCTGAGACTGACCAGGAAGAAATAGAAAATATAAACAGACCAATCACAAGCACTGAAATTGAAACTGTGATTAAAAATCTTCCAACAAACAAAAGCCCAGGACCAGATGGCTTCACAGGCGAATTCTATCAAACATTTAGAGAAAAGCGAACACCTATCCTTCACAAACTCTTCTAAAGTATAGCAGAGGAACACTCCCAAACTCATTCTACAAGGCCACCATCACCCTGATACCAAAACAGACAAAGATGTCACAAAGAAAGAAAACTACAGGCCAATATCACTGATGAACACAGATGCAAAAATCCTCAATAAAATTCTAGCAAACAGAATCCAACAGCACATTAAAAGGATCATACACCACGATCATGTGGGGTTTATCCCAGGAATGCAAGGATTCTTCAATATATGCAAATCAATCAATGTGATAAACAATATTAACAAATTGAAGGAGAAAAACCATATGATCATCTCAATAGATGCAGAAAAAGCTTTTGACAAAAATCAATACCCATTTGTGATAAAAAACCCTCCAGAAAGTAAGCATAAAGGGAACTTGCCTCAACATAATAAAGGCCATATATGACAAACCCACAGCCAACATCACTCTCAATGGTGAAAAACTGAAACCATTTCCACTAAGATCAGGAACAAGACAAGGTTGTCCACTCTCTCCACTATTATTCAACATACTGTTGGAAGTTTTAGCCATAACAATCAGAGAAGAACAAGAAATAAAAGGTATCCAAATTGGAAAAGAAGAAATAAAACTGTCACTGTTTGCAGATGACATGATACTGTACATAGAGAACCCTGAAGATGCTACCAGAAAACTAATAGAGCTAATCAATGAATTTGGTAAAGCAGCAGGATACAAAATTAATACACAGAAATCTCTTGCATTCCTATACACTAATGATGAAAAATCTGAAAGAGAAATTAAGGAAACACTCCTATTTACCATTGCGACAAAAAGAATAAAACACCTAGGAATAAACCTACCTAAGCAGACAAAAGACCTGTATGCAGAAAACTATAAGACACTGATGAAAGAAATTAAAGATGACACAAACAGATGGAGAGATATACCATGTTCTTGGATTGGAAGAATCAACATTCTGAAAATGACTATACTACCCAAAGCAATCTACAGATTCAATGCAATCCCTATCAAACTTCCAATGACATTTTTCACAGAACTAGAACATAAAATTTCACAATTTGTATGGAAACACAAAAGACCCCGAAGAGCCAAAGCAATCTTGAGAAAGAAAAACGGAGCTGGAGGAATCAGGCTCCCTGACTTCAGACTATACTACAAAGCTACAGTAATCAAGATAGTATGGTACTGGCAGAAAAACAGAAAGATGGATCAATGGAACAGGATAGAAAGCCCAGACATAAACCCACGCACATATGGTCACCTTATTTTTGATAAGGGAGGCAAGAATATACAATGGAGAAAAGACAGCCTCTTCAATAAGTGGTGCTGGGAAAACTGGACAGCTAGCTACATGTAAAAGAAAGAAATTAGAACACTCCCTAACACCATACACAAAAATAAACTCAAAATAGATTAAAGAGCTAAATGTAAGGCCAGACACTATAAAACTCTTAGAGGAAAACACAGGCAGAACACTCTATGACATACATCACAGCAAGATCCTTTTTGACCCACCTCCCAGAGAAATGGAAATAAAAATAAACAAATGGGACCTAATGAAACTTAAAAGCTTTTCCACAGCAAAGGAAACCATATAAACAAGAAGAAAAGACAACCCTCAGAATGGGAGAAAATATTTGCAAATGAAGCAACTGAAAAGGATTCATCTCCAAAATTTACAAGCAGCTCATGCAGTTCAATATCAAAAAAACAAACAACCCAATACAAAAATGGGCAGAAGACCTAAACAGACATTTCTCCAAAGAAGATATACAGATTGCCAACAAATAAATGAAAGGATGCTCAACATCACTCATCATTAGAGAAATGCAAATCAAAACTACAATGAGGTATCACCTCACACCAGTCAGAATGGCCATCATCAAAAAATCTACAAACAACAAATGCTGTAGAGGGTGTGGAGAAAAGGGAACCCTCTTGCACTGTCGGTGGGAATGTAAATTGACAGAGCCACTATGGAGACAATATGGAGGGTCCTCAAAAAACTAAAAATAGAATTACCATATGACCCAGTAATCCATTACTGGGCATACACCTTGAGAAAACCATAATTCAAAGAGTCATGTACCACAGTGTTCACTGCAGCTCTATTTACAATAGCCAGGACATGGAAGCAACCTAAGTGTCCATCGACAGATGAACGGATAAAGATGATGTGGCAGATATATACAATGGAATATTACTCAGCCATAAAAAGAAACGAAGTTGAGTTATTTGTAGTGAGGTGGATGGACCTAGAGTCTGTCATACAGAGTGAAATCAGAAAGAGAAATATAAATACAGTATGTGAACACATATATATGGAATCTAAAAAACAAAAAATGTTTATGAAGAACCTAGGGGCAGGACAGGAATAAAGATGCAGATGCAGAGAATAGACTTGAGGACATGGGGAGGGTGAAGGGTAAGCTGGAATGAAGTGAGAGAGTGGCATGTACTTATATATTCTACCAAATGTAAAACAGATAGCTAGTGGGAAGCAGCTGCATAGCACAGGGAGATCAGCTCAGTGCTTTGTGACCACCTAGAGGGGTGGGATAGGGAGGGTGGGAGGGAGACGCAAGAGGGAAGAGATAAAAACTGATTCCCTTTGTTATAAAAACAGAAACTAACACGCCACTGTATATTAATTATACTGCAATAAAGATGTCAAAAAAAAAAAAAGACAAGGGTCCTACCCTTGAGGAATTCACACTTACATGAAGAAGCACATTAACTATGACAAAGCAGTGTGATATCTATAACTGAGGAAAGCATGGGCTTCTAATGGCAGGACAAATATCAATTACATGATTGTAAAGAGTAGGTGGGTAGACAGATAATTTAATGGGTAGTGGGAGAGAAACTGAATGGATAGGTGAATGGGGGTATTCAATATGGTGACTGGATAGGAAAGATAGACACTTAAATATACACAAATAGTATGGCTGAGAAGAGGGAAAATGGTCCATCAGTTGTGTCACAAAATACTTTAGAATCAACTTCATAAAAAAGTTATTGTATGCACAGATTGTATACAATTTAAAACAAGTACAACTGAAAATGCTTCAATGTAAAAGCCACAAGTCAAATGATGTTCTAAAAAGAACCCCACACATTCAAAAAACCCCACCAATCTTAAAATGTTATCAGTTAATAAGCATTACTCTAAATAAATAACATTTACTTTATCATTTATCAGCTCCTATGGGCAAAGTTTGTATTAGTCGACTATGAGAGGAAGACAAATATCATGGGTGTAGAATTATTCTCTCAATTGGTTTAGGAATTTCATTTTCAAAGGAAAATCCTCTCCAAATAAAGGATTCTTTTCTCTCTTGACTCCTAGCAGCACAAAATATACCCAACATACAGACTGAAGAAATTTGTTTTACTTTGTACAATACTGGATACCTTTACCCAGCAGTTACATATATTGTCAAGTAGTACATATCTGAACCCAGGAAAAAAAAAATCACTGTAGCAGAAATACGAGCTAAAATCTTTTCACAATGCTACAGGATTGACTTATGCAAATGTTTTCAACACGAAAAAAGGAAATGTAATACTCAAGAATGTTCCACTCATTCCAGGAGAGTCATCATATCACTTCTCCAAATGCTCAAACATAACAATGGCACATGTCCAAAGATGTACTATGGCGGGTGGGCAGTGAGGGACTGCATCTTCTAAGTCTTACCTCAGCACCAAAGTAGTTGAAGATTCCCACCACACTAACAGGAACCAGCTTGTTCACACAGCGTCCTAGAGCTTTTCTTCCAAGGGCAAACACAAAAGGAATTTCTTGTTCCCGTGCCATGGCTATAACATTATAGAGAGCCTCATCCAGGCCACCTGAGAAATCAACATGTATAGAAGTTTTTAGTTATTTCCTAAATGGAGCTATTTTAGCACCCGACAGCATAAAACACAGCAGCAAAGGAGTCCATGAATGCTTGTGGCACTTAGGCTGTTCACCACATTTTCCTATCTGAATTTGTACTTCCTATCTGAATTTGTACTATATTTGGATATTACGTACATATTTTCTTTCTCCCAGTTAAATACTATATTCCTTTAATACGAGTATTTTTGTTTCTCCACAGGGACTAGTATAGCAGGAGTCAAATTTCAATATAATAAACATTTTCCGTTTTTTTAAATTAATTAAAATTGTTAATAGTGGCTGATTCCTTTATCTAATCTCTCAGCTCAAGTAAGCAACCTATCACATGCAATAAGACCGATTATACATTACTGTTTTTACTGGTATTTTTCCCCTCTGCCTGCTACTGCTGCTTGATGCCTCTGTCTACTCCAATCACCTGAAATGGCTCCTCCATGAAAAACGACAAATAACGGTGCACGACATAGTACAAAAGCCTCTGTTACTGCTGGTTTCTCAGAGACAAATCTCCACCATAAACAGAGGCAGAGACATGTATCTTTTTTTTTTAATATTGTATTTAACTGATTTTAAGATGCAAAATTTTTTCCACATACTAACAACTCTGAACTAGGGTAGCATTTTACAATCAATGGAATCTTTGGATTGATAGAATTTTTCTTTCTTAGTGGAATATAAAATATTGCTGCATCATACAATCATCATGTTCTATCCTGAACACTAATTTTAGGATACAAAAATTACAAATTATATATTTTTTTCTGAAATAGGGTAGGATAACTGTCTAGAGAGCCCATTTTCATTTCTGACATCAGTCACTGATGTCATATTGTTTCTACCATCATGTTGGCTTATATTAAATAAAAGACAGGAGAGTTTGACTTCCCAATTGGAAAAACTCAATGAACTATGGTTAAAAATGCATATATCATAACCATTATGTAAGAACTGATCTGGAATTTGGGATTTACAGGAGATGTTTAGGTATTGTTATTAATTACTACATAGTTTGAGAAAGTCTTTCAACTTCTCTCTTTCATACAATGGACGTAATTATTTTTGTCTCTCTGGCAAGATCAGAATGCCCCAATAGTAAAAGGAAAAATATTTGAAAGTGTTTCTTTGAGGAGCATTAATTATGTTGTTTAATATATTTAAAATATACCCCTCTAATGACCAATTCAGTACCCAAGTGTTCAGGACAGGAAACTGATTTTGAAATTGTTTTAAATATAGTGGCAAATAAATAGTTATAAGGGGACAATGGAAAGCAGACCTTCAAAATTAGATTGTATTTCTTCCTAAAATAGAAACATTTTTTAATAAAATTTTGATTGCTATCATAAAGTCACATAGCCCAAATGTTTTCAGGTTCATTCAAAATAATTATGATTTGGAAAGGTCAACCATACATCAATTAGAAGACAGAAATGTTTATCAAAATAATTTCTTTATTTTTAGAATAATTGATTTGTAAACTTTCTAGGATGATTAGAAAGTAGGGCCATTTATTGTTAAGAATGCCACAGACCATGATCACATAAATCCATATCCTCTTCATAAAAGAAAATATTTATCTCTCATTTATCTAGAGAAGCAGGGAAGGCATTCAGCTTATTCAAAAGTAGCATGATCATTAAGGAACACATTCAAAAAAAGTTGGTTAGCGGAGTCTATCCTTTTTATCGACAGTGGAAACTATTAACTGGACCTTTAAAAGACCACTCGTAATGACCTTGGCTTCAGAATCAAAGCACTGTACTATGTTTGTATGGGCCTACATAACCTAGGGTCTATAATGAGACATACGTTTTGGCCTACACTTGACTCCTGTCCACAGTCAAAGACCAAGAAGGAGAACTGTACCTTTTTCCTAATTTTTTTAGAGAAAAGAGCCATCAAAGGAGGGTAATACAAAAATTTTAAAGTAGAATAGGCCAGAAATGAGCCATCCAGCTACACGGTAGCACCTCCGGGAACCAGCTGCCAGGTCGCCAGTGCTGGGTTTTTCACTTGTTCCTTTGTGGGGCTAGTGCCCCTGCTCCAGGCCTGCCTGAAGAGCTGTGGGGGAGGGTGCACCAGAGGAGACCTTCAAGATGGCGGAGAAGTGAGATGTGGAGATCACCTTCCTCCCCATAGATACATCAGAAATACACCTACATGGGAAACAACTCCTACAGAACACCTACTGAACACGGGCAGAAGACCTCAGACCTCCCAAAAGGCAAGAAACTCCCCACGAACCTGGGTAGGGCAAAAGAAAAAAGAACAAAAAACAGAGACAAAAGAATAGGGACCGGACCTGCACCACTGGGAGGGAGCTGTGAAGGAGGAGAAATTTCCACACACTAGGAAGCCCCTTCACTGGCAGAGACGGGGGGTGGAGGGGGAGAACTTTTGGAGCCACGGAAGAGAGCGCAGCAACAGGGGTGCAGAGGGCAAAGTGGAGAGACTCCCACACAGAGGATCGCTGCCGACCAGCACTCACCAGCCCAAGAGGCTTGTCTGCTCACCCGCCGGGGCGGGCAGGGGCTGGGAGCTGAGACTCGGGCTTTGGAGGTCAGATCACAGGGAGAGGACTGGGGTTGGCTGTGTAAACACAGCCTGAAGGGGGCTAGTGTGCCACAGCTAGCTGGGAGTGTGTCCAGGAAAAAGTGTGGAACTGCCTAAGAGTCAACAGACCATTATTTCAGGGTGTGCAAGGAGAGGGGATTCAGAGCACCACCTAAAGGAGCTTCAGAAACGGGTGTGAGCCACGGCTATCAGCACAGACACCAGAGATGGGCATGAGATGCTAAGGCTGCTGCTGCAGCCACCAATAAGCCTGTGTGCAAGCACTGGTCACTATCGACACCTCCCCTCCCAGGAGCCTGGGCAGCCCACCACTGCCAGGGTCCCGTGATCCAGGGACAACTTCCCCAGGAGAACACACAGCGCGCCTCATGCTGTTGCAATGGCACGTCAGCCTCTGCCTTCACAGGCTCACCCTGCATTCCGTACCCCTCCGCACCCCGGGCCTCAGTGAGGCAGAGCCCCCTAATCAGCTGCTACTTTAACCCTGTACTGTCTGGGCAGGAAGAGACATCCTCAGGGGACCTACACTCAGAGGTGGGGCCAAATCCAAAGCTGAACCCCGGGAGCTGTGCGAACAAAGAAGAGAAAGGGAAATCTCTCCCAGCAGCCTCATGAGCAGTGGATTAAATCTCCACAATCAACTTGATGTACCCTGCATCTCTGGAATACATGAATAGACAATGAATCATCCCGAAATTTTGTTGGTAGACTTTGGGAGCAAAAATATATATTTTTTTTTCATTTTTCTCTTTTTGTGAGTGTGTACGTATATGCTTCTTCGTGTGATTTGGTCTGTATAGCTTTGCTTTTACCATGTGTCCTAGTGTTTTGTCTGTTCTTTTCATTTTTTTTTTTTAAATATAGTTTGTAGTGCTTGTTATCACTGGTGGATGTGTATTTTCATTTGGTTGCTCTCTTCGCCCGTTCTCTTTTTTTTAATTACTTTTTAATTTTTCTTATTTTTAGCACTTATTTTTTATTTTAATAAATTTACTTTCTTTTTTTCTTTCTTTTTTTCTCACTTTTCTTCTGAGTTGTGTGGCAGACAGGGTCTTGGTGCTCCAGCCAGGTGTCAGGCCTGTGCCTCTGAGGTGGGAGAGCCAAGTTCAGGACATTGCTCCACCACAGACCTCCTGGCTCCACGTAATATCACACACCAAAAGCTCTCCCAGAGGGCTTCCCTGGTGGCGCAGTGGTTGAGGGTCTACCTGCCAATGCAGGGGATGCGGGTTCGTGACCCGGTCCAGGAGGATCCCGCATGCCGCGGAGCACCTGGGCCCGTGAGCCATGGCCGCTGAGCCTGCGTGTCCGGAGCCTGTGCTCCACAACGGGAGAGGCCACAACAGTGAGAGGCCCACGTACCACAAAAAAAAAAAAAAAAAAAAAAAAAGCAGCTCTCCCAGAGATCTCCATCTCAAGGCTAAGACCCAGCTCCACTCAACAACCAGCAAGCTACGGTGCTGGACACCCTATGCCCAACAACTAGCAAGAAAGAAACACAACCCCACCCATTAACAAAGAGGCTGCCTAAAATCATAATAAGGTCACAGACACCCCAAAACACACCATCAGACAGGGTACTGCCCACCGAAAGACAAGATCTAGCCTCATCCACTAGAACACAGGCACTAGTCCCCTCCACCAGGAAGCCTACACTACCCACTGAACCAACCTTAGCCACTGGGGGCAGACACCAAAAACAATGGGAACTACGAACCTGCAGCCTGCGAAAAGGAGACCCCAAACACAGTAAGTTAAGCAAAATGGGAAGACAGAAAAACACACAGGAGATGAAGGAGCAAAGTAAAAACCCACCAGACCAAACAAATGAAGAGGAAATAGGCAGTCTACCTGAAAAAGAATTCAGAGTAATGATAGTAAAGATAATCCAAAATCTTGGAAACAGAATGGAGAAAATACAGGAAACGCTTAACAAGGACCTAGAAGAACTAAAGAGCAAACAAACAATCACGAACAACACAATAAATGAAATTAAAAATTCTCCAGAAGGAATCAATAGCAGAATAACTAAGGCAGAAGAATGGGTAAGTGACCTGGAGAATAAAAGAGTGGAAATAACTACCACAGAGCACAATAAAGAATGAAACGAATTGACAACAGTCTCAGAGATCACTGGGACAACATTAAACACACCAACATTCAAATTATAGGGGTCTCAGAAAAAGAAGAGAAAAAGAAAGGGACTGAGAAAATATTTGAAGAGATCATACATGAAAACTTCCCAAATATAGGAAAGGAAATAGTTAATCAAGTCCAGGAAGCGCCAAGAGTCCTATACAGGATAAATCTAAAGAGAAACACACCAAGAAACATATCAAACTATCAAAAATTAAATACAAAGAAAAAATATTGAAAGCAGCAAAGGAAAAGCAACAAATAACATACAAGGGAATCCCCATAACGTTAACAGCTAATCCTTCAGCAGAAACTCTGCAAGCCAGAGGGAGTGGCAGGACATATTTAAGGTGATGAAAGGAAAAAACCTACAACCAAGATTACTCTACCCAGCAAGGATCTCATTCAGATTTGACAGAAAAATTAAAACCTTTACAGACAAGCACAAGCTAAGAGAATTCACCAAATTCTTTGCTTTGGTAAAGCACCACCAAACCAGCTTTATAAGAAAGTGCTAAAGGAACTTCTCTAGGCAGGAAACGCAAGAGAAGGAAAACACTTACAATAACAAACCCAAAAAATTAAGAAAATGGTAACAGGAACATACATATCAATAACTACCTTAAATGTAAATGGATTAAATGCTCCAACCATTTACTTAAATATAAATGGATTAAATGCTCCAGTCAAATGCTCCAACCAAAAGACAAAGAATGGCTGAATGGAAAAAAAACCAAGACCCGTATACATGCTGTCTACAATAGACCCACTTCAGACCTAGGGACACATACAGACCGAAAGTGAGGGGATGGAAAAAAGATATTCCATGCAAATGGAAATCAGAAGAACGCTGGAGTAGTGATTCTCATATCAGACAAAATAGACTTTAAAGTAAAGACTATTACAAGAGACAAAGAAGGACACCCCATAACGTTCAAGGGATCAATCCAAGAAGAAGCTATAACAATTGTAAATATTTATGCACCCAACATAGGGGCACCTCAATACATAAGGCAAATGCTAACAGCCATAAAAGGGGAAATCTACAGTAACACAATCACAGTAGGGGACTTTAACACCCCAATTTCACCAATGGACAGATCATCCAAAATGAAAATAAATAAGGAAACACAAGCTTTAAAGGATACATTAAACAAGACAGACTTAATTGATATCTATAGGACATTCCCTCCAAAAACAAGAGAATAAACTTTCTTCTCAAGTGCTCATGGAACATGCTCCAGGATAGATCATATCTTGGGCCACAAATGAAGGCTTGACAAATTTAAGAAAACTGAAATCGTATCAGGTATCTTTTCCGACCACAACGCTATGAGACTAGATATCAATTACAGGAAAAAATCTGTAAAAAAAATACAAACACATGGAGGTTAAATAATACACTACTTAATAACCAAGAGATCACTGAAGAAATCAAAGAGGAAATCAAAAAACACCTAGAAACAAATGACAATGAAAACATGACGACCCAAAACCTATGGGATGCAGCAAAAGCAGTTCTAAGAGGGAAGTTTATAGCAATACAATCGTACCTCAAGAAACAAGAAACATCTCAAATAAACAACCTAACCTTACACCTAAAACAATTAGAGAAAGAAGAACAAAACACTCCCAAAGTTAGCAGAAGGAAAGAAATCATAAAGATCAGATCAGAAATAAATGAAAAAGAAATGAAGGAAACAACAGCAAAGATCAATAAAACTAAAAGCTGATCTTTGAGAAGATAAACCAAATTGATAAACCATTAGCCAGATTCATCAAAAAAAAAAAAAGGGAGAAGACTCAGATCAATAGAATTAGAAATGAAAAAGGAGAAGTAACAACTTACACTGCAGAAATACAAAGGATCTTGAGAGATTACTACAAGCAACTCTATGCCAATAAAATGGACAACCTGGAAGAAATGGACAAATTCTTAGAAAAACACAACCTTCTGAGACTGCACCAGGAAGAAATAGAAAATATGAACAGACCAATCACAAGCACTGAAATTGAAACTGTGATTCAAAATCTTCCAACAAACAAAAGCCCAGGACCAGAGGGCTTCACAGGTGAATTCTATCAAACATTTAGAGAAGAGCTAACACCTATGCTTCTCCAAGTCTTCCAAAATATAGCAGAGGGAGGAACACTCCCAAACTCATTCTACAAGGCCACCATCAACCTGATACCAAAACCAGACAAAGATGTCACAAAGAAAGAAAATTACAGGCCAATACCACCCATAAATATAGATGAAAAAATCCTCAACAAAATACTAGCAAACAGAATCCAACAGCACATTAAAAGGATCATACATCACAATCATGTGGGGTTTATCCCAGGAATGCAAGGATTCTTCAGTATATGCAAATCAATTAATGTGATACACCATATTAACAAATTGAAGGAGAAAAACCATATGATCATCTCAATAGATGCAGAAAAAGCTTCTGACAAAATTCAACAACCATTTATGATAAAAACCCTCCAGAAAGTAGGCATAGAGGAAACTTACCTCAACATATATGACAAACCCAAGGCCAACATCACTCTCAATGGTGAAAAACTGAAACCATTTCCTCAAAGTCCAGGAACAAGACAAGGTTGCCCACTATCACCATTATTATTCAACAGAGTTTTGGAAGTTTTAACCACAACAATCAGAGACGAAAAAGAAATAAAAGGTATCCAAATTGGAAAAGAAGTAAAACTGTCACTGTCTGCAGATGACATGATACTATACATAGAGAATCCTAAAGATACTACCAGAAAACAACTAGAGCTAATCAATGAAATTGGTAAAGTAGCAGGATACAAAATTAATGCAGAGAAATCTCTTGCATTCCCATACACTAATGATGAAAAATCTGAGAGAGAAATTAAGGAAACACTCCCATTTACCACTGCAACAAAAAGAATAAAACACCTAGGAATAAACCTACCTAAGGAGACAAAAGACCTGTATGCAGAAAACTATAAAACACTGATGAAAGAAATTAAAGATGACACAAACAGATGGAGAGATATGCCACATTCTCGGATTGGAAGAATCAACACTGTCAAAATGACTATACGACCGAAAGCAATCTACGGATTCAGTGCAATCCCTATCAAACTACCACTGGCATTTTTCACAGAGCTAGAAGAAAAAATTTCACAATTTGTATGGAAACACAAAAGACCTCAAATAGCCAAAGCAATCTTGAGATAGAAAAACGGAGCTGGAGGAATCAGGCTCCCTGACTTCAGACTACACTACAAAGCTACAGTAATCAAGACAGTATTGTACTGGCACAAAAACAGAAAGATAGATCAATGGAACAGGACAGAAAGCCCAGCGATAAACCCATGCACATATGGTCACTTTATCTTTGATAAAGGAGGCAAGAATATACAATGGAGAAACGACAGCCTCTTCAATAAGTGGTGCTGGGAAAACTGGACAGCTAGCTACATGTAAAAGAAAGAAATTAGAACATTCCCTAACACCATACACAAAAATAAACTCCAAATGGATTAAAGACCTAAATGTAAGGTCAGACACTATAAAACTCTTAGAGGAAAACATAGGCAGAACACTCTATGATATACATCACAGTAAGATCCTTTTTGACCCACCATCTAGAGTAATGGAAGTAAAAACAAAAATAAACAAATGGGACCTAATGAAACTTCAAAGCTTTTGCACAGCAAAGGAAACCATAAACAAGATGAAAAGACAACCCTCAGAATGGGAGAAAATATTTGCAAACGAAGCAACTGACAAAGGATTAATCTCCAAAATTACAAGCAGCTCATGCAGCTCAATATCAAAAAAACAAACAACTCAATACAAAAATGGGCAGAAGACCTAAATAGACATTTCTCCAAAGATATACAGGTTGCCAACAAACACATGAAAGGATGCTCAACATCACTAATCATTAGAGAAATGCAAATCAAAACTACAATGAGGTATCACGTCATACCAGTCAGAATGGCCATCATCAAAAAATCTACAAACAATAAACGCTGGAGAGGGTGTGGAGAAAAGGGAACCCTCTTGCACTGTTGGTGGGAATGTAAATTGATACAGCCATTATGCAGAACAGTATGGAGGCCTTAAAAAACTAAAAATAGAACTACCATACAACCCTGCTTTCCCACTTCTGGGTATATACCCTGAGAAAACCATAATTCAAAAAGAGTCATGTACCACAATGTTCACTGCAGCTCTATTTACAATAGTCAGCATGGAAGCAACCTAAGTGTCCGTCGACAGATGAATGGACAATGAAGATGTGGCTCATATATACAACGGAATATTACTCAGCCATAAAAAGAAACGAAATTGAGTTATTTGTAGTGAGGTGGATGGCCCTAGAGTCTGTCATACAGAGTGAAGTAAGTCAGAAAGACAAAAACAAATACTGTATGCTACCACATATATGTATGGAATCCAAAAAAAAAAAACAAAAAAACAAAAAATTTTTATGAAGAACAGGGGCAGGAGAGGAATAAAGACGCAGACGTAGAGAATGGACTTGAGGACATGGGGATGGGGAAGGGTAAGCTGGGACGAAGTGGGAGAGTGGCATGGACTTATATATACTACCAAATATAAAACAGATAGCTAGTGGGAAGCAGCCGCACAGCACAGGGAGATCAGCTCAGTGCTTTGTGACCACCTAGAGGGGTGGGAGGGAGACAAAAGAGGGAGGAGATATGGGGATATATATATATGTATAGCTGATTCACTCTGTTATAAAGCAGAAACTAACACATCATTGTAAAGCAATTATACTCCAATAAAGATGTTAAAAAAAATAAAGTAGAATATATTTGCGGAGGTAAAGAAATGCCTACTTAGTAGTTCCCACTCTGATCACAAGACAGCGGACACTTGGTTGGGCCCAACTAAATCCTTCACTAATGTTCACAAATGGGGATCTTCTTTACAATCTGATCTCAATTTTATTACTCTACCTCCAGTGCTGAAACATTTCATTTTCTTTCTTCATGTTCAGTATTATGTTTTATACCTAAACTCTGCTAAAGAAGACATATAGCTTCCACTTTAAAATTCACTGCATATTCTACAATTATACTACATAAATATCAAAACACTTCGAAAGTAAAATGTTCATACCTTTGGACTGGATTTTTTCACAATTTGGAGAAATTATAACACATTTGATCTTGTTTAACTTCATATGTTTCGTAACCTCTCTTAGACCCATGACCAGCCGTCTCCTCGCTTTTGCTCTTACAGGATCCTTTTGGTAGATGCGTTCCTGGAAGCTGACAAGCTCTTGAAGAAGAAGAGTCACACATTCATCAATCTCTTTACAAAGAACCTGATTACAGTACCTGTAAAGGAACCCAAAAGTAGGTAATTATAAAATTATTTTAGGAAAAAAATACATCCAGTAAAGTTTTTCATTAAAAAATCAAGTCTTGAAAAATCTCCTAAATCCTTCAGTCAATTAGAGAAACAGAAGAGTTTTCCTGAATTACAACAGATCAGCTTTTATGCAAAGGATAGATTAACCTCGGGGAAGTACTAATCAAACACCCAATTATTAAATTCCTAAAGATATAAATCAAATGTTAACTTGCTATTAGATAAACAGGTATAATGTTTTTGGTAAGGAGATAATGTATAAAGTTATTTCATTCCAATGAATACTAAAGATGCTTCTAATAAGAAACAAATTAATTTCATAAATGCTAATTGAATGCCCTAATACCAACCATTCATCCTCCACACTTGGATAAATCAGTCTCCAGCACTGGCTTCCTCAACCATAAAAATAAGGAGTTACGGATGACAGTCTCAATCGTCCCTCTACCTCTGAAAATCTATGGTTACAGCGGATGAATTCAGTAGTTAAACTGAAGCCAAAACCAAAGAGGTCTTGAGGTAAAAGTCATATGGCTTTATATCAGGCAAAGTAACTGAATGAGGCTCTTTGTGAGATCATATATGGCTACAATGCAAAAACCAGAAAGCAAGTAGTGTGAGGCCACTATAGTACTTAATTTCAAGGATAAGGAAGTCATTCATTCTAGTTTAAGTAAACTTACCTATTCCACTTTGCTAGTTTTCATCCATAATCTATCTCTACCATAAGCAGGTACTTAACAAGGAAAATTGGTAAAATTTCTAATCTAGGAATTCCGGGCCAGCAAATTACCAGTTCTAAATTACTGATACATTATATGGTGGGAAAATCTAGGTCTGCCTTTCTTTAGTGAAAAAAAATGTTCTGCTTTGGAAATTTTGTTAATGTTTATGTGAAAAGTGTTTAAATAAATGCAAGTATGACATTACTTCAGAACAGAAGATATAACTGGACAGGCTGAGGAAAGCTTATCATAAAGTATACAAAATTAAAGAATGCAATTGAAGAATAAAACATCAAAAACGCAATTTTCTTCACTCTGCTTTTCTTCCAAGCTGTTTATTTCACACATATGTAAGATTTTATTCTCCAAGTATTTCCTTTGTCACACATCTGTGATATTTAATTAACTTCCCAAACCTAGGCAATAAGTATTTGCTCAAAAACAATAAAGGAACAGAACAAACCAATGTGGTTTGGATTCACACACATTTTACCTTCACCCTGGGATTCTTTCATAGGTAAACTTAATTTCAAAGATGGGCATTTTCAAACTTAGAAATATATGCTTAAAAACAAATAGGTTTAGGGCTTCCCTGGTGGCGCAGTGGTTGAGAGTCCGCCTGCCGATGCAGGGGACATGGGTTCATGTCCCAGTCCGGGAAGATCCCACATGCCACGGAGCAGCTGGGCCCGTGAGCCATGGCCACTGAGCCTGCGTGTCCGGAGCCTGTGCTCCGCAACGGGAGAGGCCACAACAGTGAGAGGCCCGCGTACCGCAAAAAAGAAAAAAAAAAAAAAGAACAACAACAAAAACAAATAGGTTTATGTAACAGGTTCCCTACATGTAGGAGGATCTTAGAAACTTGTTATTAATTGGTTAGAGAGGTTTTTTTTGAAGGGCCAATAATATAAACAAAAAAGCAAAAGCATTTGGAGAGGAAAAATGTCACAGTATGACATTTTATATAATACATAAGCTGTAAGAGGTAAAATTTCATGGGTATAAACACTAGCTGATATAAAAAGAATGTATTTACTGTCAAATCACTTTTACGTGAACACTGACAGCTGACGGAAGGCAAATACTTTCCATATAATAAAACCCGTTGTTAAACAGAATCTGAAAGAACTTAAAGATCTTTGGTATTCTATCTGTTCAACCCACCAAGAAAGAATGACAGTATTATATTCAGAACTACAGTCAAGATACCTAAGCTATTCAACCTCAATAATGAGACTAAAACTTACTCTCTAAATCTTTTGCTGTGGATTTTGGTTATTGTCGAAGATGCCATTGGACTGCCTATCCCAGAACTAGCCGGAGAGCCTTGTGACACAGGTGTCATACAGTACGGAGAGTTCTGACTTGCTGGAGAGAGGGATGCATCACTGGGCATGCTCAGTCCAGCATCTGTGGAGACGTGGGGTGAGGGGAAAGAATTTAGAAATTCTGAATGCTGAAAAGCTCTATACTCTTCAACATAATTTAGAATGGCAGTTACCTTTTGTTATCACTTCCAAATTCTCCAGAAGCTACCAAGTTGGGCATTGTTCGTATCACAAACATTTCTCATATACTACAAAAATCAAATTTTCCTATTATGTCTTAAAATATACTCTGAAAAACATCAAGCATATCCTACAAGTCTCCACAGAAGAGATGCAAGAAGGCCAAGTTATCTAAAACATGTATTCCCAGGGGATCTAAATTGAAGAACAAAAGACGTATGTATCCGCTCCTGCACTCTTTCCAGATCATATTACCCATCTCCTTCATCTCTAGTTTTCTATCTATTTCTTAGAAATAATTTTTTTTAACTGTCTAAAAATTCCCATTGCTGCCGGCAATGATGAATTCTACCTCACTCATTCTCCCCACACCACTCCCAGTTCTCCAGGCACCACCCCAGTTTCTCTTTCATTTGGTCTTTGCTCCTGTGCTCAGGCAGCCACGTTTGCAGATGCCACCTCTTGACTCAACTGCCACCTTTAGTTACTGCTTCTTTTCTAAACAGCTCTAAAACTCAGGAAATGAGTTAGTATTTGTCCAGTCCATTAATCTGCAAAGTTACACATATATCTTATCTCTCTACTGGATTGTAAACTTTCTGTAACAGGGCCAGTCCACTATATATCTTTATGACATTTCCTGACCTTCCCATCCCTACCCCACTTACTGAAGTACATATGATAGATGTTCAACACACACTTGTTAAAGGAATGCATAAACAGATACACCTGAATACAAAGGCAATGATACTTAATTGAGAGTAAAGGAGAACCCTAACCGAACAATTCTTAGAAGTAGTAAACTTATTTTCTAAACACAAGGGAACACTGCTACTAAATCTATATGTAAATCAGATTTAAATGTTTTGCCAAAAGTTGAAGAATAAATACCAGGAGAAATAGGGACCTAGTCAGGTTTCTCTTAAAATCTTTCTTCCACAGTAGTATAAATTTTAGAAGGCATCTGCAGTTTTGCTGAGGTCCCATCTGAAATCATGTGCTGGCTACCCATTGTATGGGACTGAATCTTACTGACCAACTGGACTCTACACTACAACAAGCTTTGCAATTCTCTACTCATTGTGGCATATGTATTAATTTCACAAAAGCAAGGAAGAAAATCAACAAAAGCAATTCAATAAAATATACAGGTGACCCTTGTACAATACGGGGATTTAAACCTCATATAATTTATAGTCCGCCCTCTGTATCATAGTTCCTCTATCATCTGTGGATTCAACCAATCACGGCTGAGTAGTACTGCAGTATTTACTATTGAAAAACATCTGTGTACAAGTGTACCTGTGCAGTTCAAACCTGCGTTGTTCAAGGGTCAACTGTAGTCCTGCAAAGAAAGTCAATTGTGTTCTAGATATAAAAGAAGGCAAGATGAAAGAAACTGTGACAGTTACAGAGGATGCATTAGTAAGATCATAGTTATGAGGGTTTACAACAAATTCAGGATTTAAGCTTCAAAAATGCCATAGACCTACTATGTAACACCTGCCTCCCTGCCCTTTAAGTATCTCCCTATAGAAGCATCTTCAAAAGAAACCACTCTCAAAGATTAAAAAATTTAGATAAAATATGGAGCATATTTAGGAGAATAACTAGTGATATGTTGTTACCTACTAATTAAAATACTTCAGACCATTTTATAAGAAGAAGGGGGAAAGAGGTGATCTTACCTTCTTGGGAAACAATCTCCTGCGGCAAATCATCAATAAAATCTAAGTGCATTTCTATTGGTTCCTCAGATCCCAAAAGATTGTGGTCCACAGTTAAACGGCCCTTCTTTTCCTCTCTTTCTTTCAAAATAACCTAAAAGTCATTACCAGTCTTTAATTACTAATTACTCTTTAAGTATGTACTGAATGATTAAAATGGTCACTATTACACAGGAATAGTAGTGTTCACTTAAAAAATGGATGTAAGGATTTTGGTTGGCTATGTAGAAACTGACTGGCAAAAAGGTAAATGTAATTTTAGGCACTGCAGTTGAAGGAAGTACTATATCCAAAATAAAGGAAGGCAATATAATACTACAGCTATCAAACTACATTTGCTTCATTCTTTAAATCCTAGTAGACAAACTAGGGTTTCCCCCAAAATGGATAAAATAAAACCTTTGGAAACCAGGTCACATAGTTACGTTAGATTTACTTGGTCATAGATCATCTCATTCACTCCTCCTAATAACAGTACTGAGTTAAACAGAGCAGATATTATACCCAACTTATAGATAAAGAAGATGAGGATAAGAAAGGTTTGCTAAAACTACACAATAAGTACTGAAGTTAGTACTAGAATCCCAGGCTTCTGATACCTAGGGTCTCAAGTTTTTGGATACCTAAATGTTTAACTTTTTCTTTTAAACTTATAGACAGAACTCGTTCCCCAGGGCCTTGGTCAACACAGAAAGATAGTCATGATGCTGAGATCCCCAACCTTAAATTAATTAGTCATCATAAAGATGCATGTCTAAGAACTTTTCACAATAATCAGTTGGCCAAAACGCCACAACTACTTTTGCAAAACGATTTAAACCCTTTTTTATACTGTAAAATAAATAACCCCAGGTTTTGTTTTACCTTTTTAAGTGCTGTGGGCCGTTTTAGTTTTGCAATTTCCTTTTCTTTTCCTTTTTTCGCTTTAGAGGAAGTAATGTCCAAAGAATTAAAGGATGTCAAACAGGGCTGACCTTTGGTTAAGGGTTTTCTGTTAGTAGAGTCTTTAGTGTGAAAAGAAGCTGCAGTGACCACTAAAAACAAACAAGAGCATTAGTTTTACTATTATGGCCAACTCCACATATTTTCAAAATTTCTAATAATAAACCTATAAGAACAACAACATCCTCTTCTTGTGGAAAACAGACATCATAACAGCAGGAGCAGTATATGGCCGTGCAGTATCCCTCAGATACAGCTCCAAAGAACCATTCTACCTCTGAAATTTCAAAACTCTGTACCTCTCCTTATTCCTAATGAATCTAACAATGACCCTTACATAAGATAAGTAGTCTATCACTCCTCTCCTCATTTCAGCCTGTCAGTAAAGAATGATGATTTTCCCCTCTTAGCTGCACTCTCAGTACTATTCAGCAATTCCTTTACGCCTCATTGATTGTTACCCTCATTCTCCCGTGGATACCACCCATCCTTCAGCAGACCTAGCCTCTAATCTCAATTCTCTCACTCTAGCAGAAAAGCTTTCCTGCTACTTCCCTAAGATGCTTTCCAATATAAACTTCTAGGCCACCTGAGAGGAGGCAGCAGGCATCCTTACTCCCACCGAAGGCTTACCAACCACCTCTTCTCATAATTCCATCTCAAGATTAATTCCTCAAGGATTTTGCTCTTTTACTTTCCCCTTGCATCTTTCAAGTTCCTCCTTGACTTGACCCCTGACTCTTTTCCCTAACTCCCCAAAAGAAGTTAAAAATCTCCTCTATATAAAAGGAAGAAAAAACAGGCAAACTAACAGAACCTCTCCCCTAACAGGCTTCTAAGATACCATCACTCCCCTTTCTTCCTCATTACTTCCCAAATCATTATAATCTGGCCTCCGCCCTACCCACTCTCTTGAAACTGCTATTGCCAAGATCACATAAAACCTTGCAACTGCCAAATCTAACTCTGATTCTTTGCTCTATTCTAGAGCAAAGCAGCATTTGTTACCAAAGACCACATCCTCTTCCTCAAAATTCTATCCTCACCTTTTGTGACATTACATTCTATTTTTCTCACTCTTTCTCAAACCTGTTTTTCTGGTTCTTCTTCCTTCTGTCTTTTAACTCTGAGCATTCTACAAGGCTTTATCCCTGAACATCTTTTTCCTAATTTTTCTTTCCCCTGACAATCTTATATATTTCCACAGCTACAACAATCATCTCTATTTGAAATTCACTGACTTCTAACCTGAACTGCACATACCTAACTATAAGTTAAATAGGAACCACCAGGACCTCCCTAACCAGCATTTCAAATACAACAGGGCCAGAGTCTGTTCTTCCCAAGAAAATTCTTCTTCCGTGATCCTTATCCTGTTTCGTATCGTCATATACCTAACCCCCACCACAGTCCTCCAAGTCAGAGAGTTTGGAGTCATCTTTGACCTGTTTCCACATTCCATCAATTAAAAAACCCTATTAGTTCATTAAAATCCTTTTACATCTCTGCCATAGTCCCGTCCTTCTTTTGGACTTCCCAAGAAAGCTGCTTTCTTTGTAATCAGCACTTCCCAATTTAAACACTGGTGATAGATTAGAGATTAATCTCACTTCCATCTGTCAAGAATCTTACTACCCCTTTAAAGCCCAGTCCAAATGCTATCATATATGAAGGCATTTGTAACATACATCCCTGTTGACATAAATCACTCTTTCTTCTATAAGTTCATAAAACTTTGCTGGTATCTTTCCTAAGGCACTGCTTTTTATTAGTTATGTGGGTACGTCTTTCTCTCAGACTAGATTATAAACTCCTTGACCACAGGTATATCTTAATCCTATCTGTAATTCCACAGTTCTTGACACCACACTTTGCATGTAGATACCTACATTTGTATACATTAATGTGCTAAACAAACCAAAGTTGTAATAATAAGCCACTTGAAGTTATCACAGGCTAACAATCTCTTTCCCAAAATAACTGGCTAAACTTTATTGAATGATTATAACCCAGACGCTCTTCTAAGCACTTTACATGTATCATCTCATTCAATCCTCAAAACAATCCGGAAGCAGGTACTGTATTATCTCCATTTTAATGTAAGGAAAGTGAAGCACAGGAAGATTAAATAACTTGCCAAGGAAAAACATGGAAGAACAGGATTCAAGACACAGCTCAACTCCAAAGCCCCTGCATGCAGCCACTAGACCACACTGCCTCTGGAACACTAACTCAGTTCCATCCCCTAGAGTCCTTTACTCTTAGTGAGATGTTACTGCCACGTCCCTCATCTCAACAGCATGCAACTCTAAAGCTCAGTATGCACTCAGTATTATTTTTACTAACAGTTACTCAAAGTTAAGGTTCATACCGGATGGTAACTAGCTATAGGTTTAAACATTTTGCACACACGATTAAAGTTATAAACTGTTACTTATATTTTTGTTTAAAAACAGTAGACCCTTTACATAGGAACCGAGGAAAGAAAATTCCATTCTTCCCCTCAACATCAGTGCTTTTTGTTGGTGCCTTTCCCTTTCCTTTATCTTATTCCTCATCCTCTAAATACAAAGACTATGAAAAGAAATGAGGGAGCATGTCAAAGGTGCTGAGCTGTAACTCTGACGAGGTTTGTTAAAATATAAATTACTGTTTCAGCAGAAAGCCAGCTCATTTTCTCTCTCCCTCCCTCCCCTCCTCGTCCTCCCTCCCCCCACTTCTCTCCCTCTCTCTCCCTCCCTGTCTCCCTTTCTCTCTCTCTCTCTCTCACACATACACACAAAATCTGATTAACACTCCTATGTTTTCCATTTGGTTTTAAATTGGATAATTTAACAGTTATAGAGCCAAATTACTTGTGATTCTTATTGACGCCTTTGAAGAAGAAAAATTTGGTTGGTTCATAACATATACCAACCGACATTTGAACAGAGACCTGGAGGACCTGATGGAACAAACTATACTGATGCCTGAGGAAAGAGAGTTCCAGGTAAAGGAAAGAGCAAGCACAAGGACACTGAGCTTGGAGCACGTTGGATGTGTCTGTGGAACAGCAAGGGGGCTAACGTGGCTAGAGCAGTGAGTGCCGGGGAGAATGGTGATGAGGGCAGAAAGGTTAACAGGAGCAGCTAAGATATGACTTAGGACCCCGGCTTCGCTCCAAGTGAGATGACGAGCTACTAGAGGATTTTGAACTTATATTTGAAAAAGAGCGCTCCTTTTAAGACAGACTGGGGGTTGGGGGAATGAAAGGTAGGTAGTAGTTAGGAGGCTACTAGTGGCAGGAGAGAAGCTGCTGAGTAATCAGACTCTGGATTTTTGTAGGTATATATAATTAAGATTAACAGTTTCCAAAAGCCAAATAGCAAATTGCCAGGATTAATGATATCACCTGTATATGACAGAGGTCTGGTATTAGTAATTTGCCGTGCTTTCATGGCTTGTTGTTGTTTTTCCAGAGCTGCTAACATGTCCCCCAAATCTAGTTGTACAGGTGTTTTATTCTTTTTCCCAGCTGCCTTTGATAAAGCTTCCTGCAAGGTACACATGAAAACATTTTTCATTTTAGTATGAAAATGTGACAATTTAAGATAATTATATTTGTCAGTCTTCCATCCATCCCCCAAAACCTACCAAATAAACTATCATATTTGTTCATAAAAATGAATACATACCTGTAGTTTTTTTTGCTCCATACTTATTTCTGAATATTCTTGAGCTGTGGCAAGGGCTGCTGCTAAAGCTTTCTTCTTTTGACTTTTTGCACGTTTAGGAACTGAGGTTGTAATGGGAATTGGTGTCTGAACTATATTGATTGGTGAGTTCTCAGGTAAATCATCCAACTACGATAACCAGAGAAAAACATTTGTCAGTGATTCCATAAAAGTCTAATCATAAGGAAAGACAATCTAGAATGTGAGATGTTCTACAGTATAACTGGACTAGACTCTTCGGAAGATTCAATTACATAAAGAACAGAGTGAGATGGTGGGATCATTCTAGACAGGCAGACTGGAAAATAATAGAGACAAAACAGCAAAATGCAATAGGTGATAACTGACTGGATCCTGGACTGAAAACAAAATAACTCCAAGGTAAAGTTTTGCAACAACTGGGGAAATTTTAGCATGGACTATATGGTTTATGATGTCATTTAATTAATGGTATTTCCTTGTCTGTAATGGAACTATGGATTTCAAAGGACAGTGTCTCTGTTCTGGCTATGCTGAGAAGAAATACTAAAGATCAGTACTAAATACAGCGCTTCTTCTATACCATGCTGCCCTACAAGTCTTTATACTTAGCTGTAATATTTCTTTTCAACATTGCCATAGCTCAAAAGATGTTCAAATATTTTGCTTATTTTTTTTAAAAGAGTCACTTACTACTTTTGAAGAAAGTTTCTGTTGAATATTCTCATCTTTAGCACTTCCATTCTCATTTAGTTCTCGAAATCCATCTTCATCCTGAAATAGTTCCACGTTTTAAGTAAAAACAGAGTTCAAAGCAATAAACTCTTAAGAACAACATTTATAATGCTTAAGAGTAATGAAATGACAGGGAAGTACTTTTTTAACTCAATATTAAACTATTTAAAGTCAGTCTTAAAAAGGAAATCTCATTTCTCACATGCTAAAACATAGCTAATTTAATTATTCAAGGATGGGGATACATCCACACGTGTCCATCCTTTAGATTTCTGCATCTACTATTCCATTTTTATTAATAATTCTACCCTAAGGTGGGTAAGTAAATGAAAAGAAATTCAAAAAGGATTTTATCACATTTCACATAATTTTGAGAAGATTTTAAACAAATGGCTTAGTATGAATTTCATTAATATATTCCCTGTCCCATTACTACATACACCAGTCAATAACATTAAAAGTGAAAAAATAAAAATAAATTCCCTATTCAAAGTAATTTCTTAACCAATATCCTCCTTTACACTGAAATTTATATCTATTATTTTTAACTAAATATAAGTATGGAACCAATCATATGATTAAGTGCAAAGAAAAAATCTGCCACATGTACTGTTCTTGATACACTACTTGAACTGAAGCCTCAAGTCCTTTAGGTCAATTACTAAGCTTATCTAACATATTATTCATCTGAAGCCTCTGGCCTCAAGCATATTTAAACTCCATCTATTAACTCATTTTATAGAAACTATATAACAAAAATGAGTTGCCTGGGATGTTTGTTCACCATCTTGACGCAATCAAATTCTACTCATTCTTTAAAACCTATTCCAAATGTTATCCCTATCCTGCCTCAAACCCAAAGGGACTTATTTCTCCTTTCAACTTCAACCACACCCAAGAAGTATCAGGTGTGTACATGTCTACATTCCTCTATTACACAGCAACCTCCCTAAGGGTAGTGTGTTTATTCACCTTAATGTATCATGCAGAGCACCTTACTTTAAACATACAACAGGCCTCCAATGAGCACCAGTTAGATGAATAATAGAAACATTGCAATTAGAATATAAACTGTCTATTAGAAAAAGTAAAATAGCCTTTTATCTTCCTTCTTCAAGACTCCCCCGGCTAGCAGCACAAATTGACTAGATTGAACTGTTCAAATGTGAAAACTTAACAAATAGATTCAACAAACATAATAAAACTTAGGAAGAAAGTTTCAAACTAGGTGAAGTCCACATAAAACTAAGTTCTACCTCCATATGTTACCTCAAAATGAATACTCACGACAAAAATTTATGAAAATAAACATTAATAAAGTTAATGTTAGACTAACTATATATAACCAAGACAAAAATGATAAAACAAATACATCTAAGTAACTTACAATCTACTTGCAGTCACATGTTAAGACATAAAAAGTACTTATCATAATGTAAGAAAAATTAATTAATTTCTTAATGGCAATAATTGTACTATACCAATATACAGTTTGAAAAAATACCTCAAAATATAAAGACTCGGAATTTGGGTCGCCTCTATGACATTGACTGGGGTTTAACTGCTTATTATCTTGTCTCTTTTGCAAATTCTGTCTTCTTTCTGAGGAAGTACTATGTCCTCGGCATCTGAATCCAACCTAAATAAACCCCGGGGCGGGGGGGAATATGTTACTTTTAAGTAAAATGTTTTATTGAAGTATGACATACAGAAATGTACCCCAAAGTATACAGCACAATGAATTTTCATAAAGTGCATAACTTATTACAAAAGGTTAAAACTTTTGACAAATAAGGTCATTATAATGAAAATATAAAAATGTGATAATTAGTGCATGTTACTTTTTTCCCTTGTGCATGAACGTTTATATCAACTTTATTTGTAACGCCAAAAACTGGAAACCCAGATATCCTTCATTGGTAGAGTAAACTCACTGTAGTATATGCATCCTATAAAACAGCAGTCAGTCACGAAAAGGAACAAACTACTGAAATACCCAATAATCTGTATGAATCTCCAGAAAACGATGCAAGTGAAAAAAAGCCAATCCTGAAAAGACTGTATGAGTTCATTTATACAACATTCTTGAAATGACAAAACCATAAAAAGGGGGAACAGATTAGTGGATTCTAGGGGTTAAGGAGAGGCTGGTGGGGAAGGGAAGGGGGAGTTTGGCTATAAAAGGGCAACATGAGGGATCCTTGCAGTAATGGATCTGTTTTGAATCGACTATATTGATGTCAATATCAGGGTTGTGATACTGCACTATAGTTGCAAGATGTTATTACCATTGGGAGAAACTGAGTATTACCTTTTTATAAAACTATCGTAGGTCTTTTAATATCTGTAGTTTTATTGTTTTTTAATTCCTAGGAAATATTAAACATTTTAAATCTTGTTTATAAGAAAACAGATTTAAAAGAATAAAATTGTCATTCAATCACATAAATTATTATTATTCTATTGACCCATTTGCAAAATGTTCAACTGTCATAAAAGCAAGAAAAAAACACATTTAAGCACTTTAGGAATCTTAAGACAATCAAGTTCCCTCTCTTAAGTACCTAACGCAACTTAGGTGAAATGCCTCTGAACCACGACACCTAGATAAGATGTGAAAAGTATGATCCTCTTTACCAGTTACCCAAGAATTCTAACAATATACAGAACTTGAAGCAGACCTGGACTGAAGGTGCTGTTGTATAGACTCTGGATTATTAAATCAAAAATATGCACACAAAGACCTAGAAGCACCTAGCAATTCCCATGCTAAGCAACTGGTCTAAAAAGACTTGCTGATAAGAAACATAATTTTTTTTTTAAGAAACAGAATTTTTATACTTTCTTGGGAAGTAGGCTGTATGGCAGAACTATAGGCCAGAAGATAGTCATATAGCAAATGTAATCTTCCTTAGAATAGGCACAATGGGGCTACTTCCTATAACCTATAAGTATCTGTTAAGAAACTTGATAATTTGTCAGGTACCCAACAGTTCCGTGGTTTTAAACATTTACCTCATTTTAAAATAAACTCATGAACATGGATAGAGAGAGAGACAGAGGAATACATATGTGATGAAGCAAATTTCTGTAAAATCTTCGATAGCATCAAGCTAGTAGCTATATGAATGGTCTCTATAAAATTGCTTCAACTTTAAGGTCTGTTTAAAAATTTTCATAATAAAATATTTTTTAAATTGGCTCATAAAAAGCAGCTCATACAAGGATGCTAAAACAAATGCAATTTACAATGTCTAGGTACTAAAGAAACAACTGAATTCACATAAATTATTAACACTGAAATGAAAACCAATAATCAAGCCCCAATATTGGGATGAATAGAAGCAAGAGAATAATCCTTGAGTAGAACTCTTCATTTCTTTGTACAGTCACTATCACGAACAAGTAAATGTAAACCTGCCCTCCAAACAGCATTATAATTATATCAAAATGTAAGCCCTGGGCTTCCCTGGTGGCACAGTGGTTGGGATTCCGCCTGCCGATGCAGGGGACACGGGTTCGTGGCCCGGTCCGGGACGGTCCCGCATGCTGCGGAGCAGCTGGGACCGTGGGCCATGGCCGCTGAGGCTGCGCCCGGAGCCTGTGCTCCGCGGCAGGAGAGGCCGCAGCGGTGAGAGGCCCGCGTACCGCAAAAAAAAAAAAAAAGTGTAAGCCCTGTTGTAAACCAGCCTTAGTATATATGCATTAATGTTGTTACAAACATAAAAACAATTTTTTAAAAAAATAAATGCAACTTGATTCTTGTACTTGGACACATAAAGTTCTAGGATTAAGTTAAAACCCCCAAGCTAATGGTCCCAACAAAGTTCATGAGGACCAAATATGCAAGTATTTCAATTACCTCCTGGAATGAACTAATAACTCCCCCTTTTAAAAAAATTCTTCTAAGAAAAAAGTTTTGTTCCTAGAAAGTGGGCATAGGGAACAAAGCAGAAACTACAGCTACAACTACATATTAAGATTCTTAAATGACTAGCACAAAATCAGTATCTAAAGATTCAGGTGTTTATATTCCACTTACACAACAAAAAAGAAAAATACTAGGAACTGACAAATGAGGAATATGTACAAATTTATTTTCAGAAAATTATACAATACTTCTGAAGAACACAAAAAGGTAACTCAAAAATAAGAAGACAGGGGACTTCCCTGGCGGTCCAGTGGTTAAGACTCCTCGCTTCCAATGCAAGCGCCCTGGGTTCAATCCCTGGTCTGGGAACTAAGATCCTGCATGACGCACTGCACGGCCAAAAAATTAAAGGGAAAAAAAAAAAAAAGCAGGAAGACATTTTTTTTCTAGAAAGATGCCATATCATAAAGGCAATCCATTCTCCCTAAGTTGATAGATTAGTTTAAAAACCAATGGAACAAAACAGAAAATCTGGAAACAGATTTCAATATATATGGGAAATTTAATAGGTGATAACGGTAGTTATCTCAAATAGGTGAAGTAATGGACTTGTCAGTAGATGGTGCTGGGAGATTTAGGTAGCCACTTGAAAAATACAAAATAGGACCCATATCTCACAACACCCACCAAGACAAACTCTAAATGGAATAAAGATTTAAATGTAAAAAAAACACAACAGCATAAACACATTGGAGGAAAACAGGCAAAATCCTTTATAAAAATAAACTTCTTAATGCTATTTAAAACAAACTTGTATATGGCAATAATAAGCAAAGTCAAAAATGAAAATCTAGCAAAATATTTTCAACTCATATTACAGACTACCGGCTCCCAGAAATTAAAAAAATTTGATAAGAGCTTGATCAAATTGATTTAAAAATGTACACAGGGAATTCTCTGGCGGCCCAGTGGTTAGGACTCGCACTTCCACTGCAGGGGGCTTGTCTTCAATTCCTGGTCAGGGAACGAGACTCCCACAAGGCACACGGCCCAAGAAAAATAAAAATTTCTAAATTAAAAAAAAATTTTTAATGTATAAAAACAGAGAAATAGATCAATATACAAAAAATGGTCAAAGAGTATGACAAGTTCACAGAAAAGTACAAATGGCCCTTAAACATATGGAAAGATACTCAACTACCTTAATACACTATTCCTCCCTCACTGGCACAAATCCAAAATCTTGAAAACACATGATTACTGAGGCTACTTGGAAATAAGCACCCTCCACATTATCGGTGAGAATGCAAAATGGTACAATCTGGTGTTATTTACCAAATAACAGAAATGACTTTATCTTTTCACTCAGCAATACCTTATCTAGGAATTTATTCTATTGCTATACACACAGATTTCTAATTAATACTGCAGCACATCTATTAACAGCAGTTTACAAATAATTCAAGTGTCCAACGACAGCACTTCAGAAATTAACAAGGATATATCCATACAACATTAGGAGTTGTTAAAAAAAAAAACTCTGGGAAAATACAGATATAGGGAAGAGAAGAAGACAAGTGGAAACAGGGTAAAAATGAGACTGTTCATTGTATAACCTTTTTCATATATTTTATTTTTCAATCTATTCACAAAATAAAGCCGTTTTTACATTCTGTCCCTCATTTACAATTAAGGGTACATCACAGTATAGAAAAAATCTGCTGTTTCAAATGTTGAAACACTGGTAAAAACATTAAAATCACTGCATTGTACAGTAGTTAAAGCAGCATGGTACAGGTGCAAAAATCTGAAAAATGGAACAAAAAAGCCCAGAAACAGGACCCAAGACATAAGAAATTAGCAAATGACTAAAAGGGCAGCACAAATCAGAAAAAATAATGGATTACAATGTTAAGACAACTGGTTTACTGTGAAAATCAACCTCATTATGTTGTACCATGCATCAAAAAAAAACCTCAGATAAAAAAGTTTTGAAAACATTACCCTATAAAAAAGAAGCAGAAAATACAAGTGAATATTTACTAGATTTCTAAAAGACTTTTTAAGCCTAAAAACAATCAGAAATTGCAAAGGGGGAAAATATTTTGACTTAAAAGAAAAAAAAGGTTCTGCATATCAAAAATCAAGCTACACACTTAAGAAAAGTATAACAAAGCCTCAGAAGTAGAAAAGAAAACACATACATTGTTCAACATCTGGCTCCAGTTCTTTTGGAATGAAAGGAGACAAAATAAACAAACGTTTATGCGTTTCTATAATTGAAAGTTTTGTGTTTTTTCACCATTCCGCATCAGTTTTGAGGCAGAGATAAAATGTTTTTCTGTATCAGTATTATTTCCTCTCTAGTGGGCTACTGATACCAAAAGTACCAATAATGAGACTGCAAACTTGGCAGGTCTAGCAGTTACGATTTCAATATAAAATTTCAGTCCTTAACCAAACATTCCGTAGATTTTGTTTATCTAATCTATACGAACAAGTCTTGTTTTAGCTCTTTTGTTTTTAATCAAATAAAGCTAGACTGCCTCACAAGCCTGCCACAAACAACAATGACTCATTTTTGCAATAACCCTAGGGAAGAGGGCATTATTCTACTTGCTTTCCCGACAGCCTAATTAACATTAGGGTACGTCTGAAGTACTTCATTTCAGGGAAGCAAAGGCACACCAGCAAGTATTCGGTTTCCTCAATCCATTAGTCACTTACTCTTACTTCAGTTCATCCAGATCTATTCATATGGTAACTTTAATTCCTTAACTAGATTTAAGGAATCCAGGAACTCTATCTAAAAATTAAAAAGGAAAAATACTGACCAATCAACACCTCCCTGATTTCACAGACAACCAACACAGGAAGACAATTATTGGAAGTTCGTAGCAGTATATAACTCGCTCTGCTGTACTGCAGCTAGGTCTTGCTCCCCAAGACCAGGAAGCTGCCCCGTCTGGCCACATTATGGCAGAGGCAGCCATCACTATGGTACTGCAACAAGCACCGAGTATGGCTTGTGGTGTTTATAGTCAACTGAAGACACGTGGACAAGGCTACAGTCCTAAAGTTCAAAGAATCAGTATTTAAGGTATTAAAATGCTTTAAATTTTTTATATGGATAAGAAACAGTCACAGAAAATGAAGCAGGACTGGAGAATATTCTTTTTTAAAATTATAAAATATACAAATATATTTCTTAAATATAGAAAAGTAGAAAATGGTACAATATACATCCCACCTACATTCAACATCTTGCCATTTTGTTTCATTATTTAAATAATAATTTTATTGGCTAAGCCATTTAAAAGTTACAGATATCATGTTATTTTAAACACCACAATATGTATCACCAAAAATTAAGGACACTGCCCTTCAAAACCACTATACCATTTATAATAATGCATCTCACACTACTCAAATTTCTCCAACCTAATCCAAATTACCTGTGAATTATTTCTTTGTTCAGCCTGCCTTCCACCTCTAGAAAATGTCTGATTTTTTTCCATCCAAGGTTTTTTCTGAGTTGCCTGGCAAGTTACACTGGACCAATTTACACCACCTGTAATAAATGAGATTTTAAAATATAAAGATGTCAAAACCTAAAGGGCCCCCTAACTTCACATACTGAAACTCAGTCACTATAAATGTAATACTGAAAATTTTTCCATAAACTTTAAGTGGTATTCCAGTTCTTAGTAATACAAGTTGTCATCTTTCAGAATACCTCTAGCTGGAATTTTCTCAATTTCATCAACAAAACTATACTTTCAAATTAACTTGAATTTCCTTGGAAGATTTCTAATTTTCTGCAGCATCAGCAAGCTTCATGCTTAAAAACAAAGCTGTGACATGGACAAAGAAGAAAGTATAGCAAAAACACTATGCAGAAAGTAAGTACCTGCACATATAGATGATTCCACATGCTAAAAATAGAAACAAAAAAGACAATTATTTTCCGCTTAAGAGTAAACACCATATACCTTGCAAAACATTTCATAATTCCATCTAGTGTGAAGCATGCTTATTATAATCTTCGAAAAAATACTTCTGCATAAATGAGTATTCTTATATTAATAATAAAACATACAAAATACATTTTTAACCATCCTATTATTATAGGAATTGTTCATGAAAATAGATACTTCAGCTTTAGCAGAGGACACAAAGATAATACTGACACAGATGACTGATGAGGAAATCAAAGTAATGCCACATACACTGATGGTGCTAGAATCAGGATTTCTCAAAGCCCCAGCTGCAGGTTGGTTGTTGCTGTGTTTGGGACTGCAGTAGCCACTATCACTGTCAATGTCAGCTTCACTAGCCCCCTGCTCACTAGAGGATTCAGCAGTAGGGTGGGATGCTCTTCTCCTCCTGCCTTTGGCCTTCCAGAGCATCGTGGCAGAGCTCTCTGAGAGAGATTTGTTAGCGATGTCTGATGGGAAATCTGTAAGGCAAGGAAAGTGTGACAACTCTTTTTGAGGACAAGTTGATCAATTCTTGTTATCATTAAAATTGTAAGAAAACAAAGATACCTAACTTTGTAAACAGAGAAAACAGGTGAAAACTTTTGAAAAGATCATCAAAAGGTAAGCTGTTCCTGAGAAGTTGGTTTATAAAATGTGTTTAGTATGAAAAGAGAATATTTGTATAACTAAAATATTTGCATAATTAATATTACAGAATAATTAAAACAAACCACCATTACCTATTTTAAGAAATAGAACATCACCAATCCTTTGAAGTCCACTGCATGCCTCCTCCACCACTGCATTCTCTTTCTCCCTCAGAGGTCGCCACTATTCTGAATTGTGTTTACCATTCCTTCACTTTTTAAACTAGATTTACCAAGGATTTTTGTATTCCAAAAACATAAATCATATACTTCTGCAGTTTTAGCTTTATTAAAATGAAATCATACTGTCCATATTCTTCTATGACTTGCTTCTCCCTGCTGCTACCTCCTCCTCCAAACAGTGACTGGTTTTGAGATTCTGATGCATGTGGCTGTAATTCACTAAGGTCACTGGAATCTAAAATGTCTGTGTATGAATATACCAAAATGCATTTATCCTTTGTACCACTGATGGGACACCTGGGTTGTTTTGGGGTTTTGCTATTAACAACAATACTGCTGTAAACATTCTTATATAGACATATAAGTGTGTGTGTGTGCACGTGAAGTTTCTCTAAGATTATTACTGCTAGGCCTTAGGGGATACACATAATATTCAACTTTGCTTGGTAATGCCAAATCATTTTCGAAGGTGGTTAAAACAGTTTACACTCTAACAGCAGGATATATATATCCCCACTGATGCACATATTCACCAAATACTTGACACTGTCCTCTAGGCTATAATTTTTGCCAATTGTTGGGTATAAAAAGATGGCTCATTGTGGGTTTTAATTTGCATTTTTCTGCTTAATAACGAGATTGAGAATCTTTTCTCATGGTTTTAGCCACTCACATTTTCCTTTCTGTAAAATACTTGTTAATTTTACTTTTGGTTTGTTTGACTTCTGCCTATTTTTCTAAGTTGCCTGTTTCTCATTTTTGTATTTCACAAATTGTAATTACAAGACGTTAAAAAACCTCTTACAATCTCCTAACCTATCACAAATATTCCTTTTTCCACAAGACTTTTTTCACATACACAATTTTTTCCATATATAATTTTTATACAGAACCAATATAATTTTTGAGTTGCACTGTTTAATATTATGTTCTTCATTAATTATAATATATGAAGGCCCCAAATTATTCCACTGAGTGGATGTCCTGGAGACTTCTTTTGACTTGTTGCCCGTTACTGGACATTGAGAAGTTTTCAGTGGTTTTTTTTTTTGGTGCTGCTGCAGTGTACACACCTTTAATCAAACAGTTCCTTTTCTTTCTAGGGGGAGATTCCACTTGGATACATTCACCTGAGTAGGACAACTGGGTCCAAATATTCCTATAGCTCTACCAAACTGTTTCAGCCCCTTGGCAGCACTGCATTCCAGGGGCCCTGAGCACAAGGTGGGATCATTTTCTTATTGATTCCTATGAATTCTTTATATGTCCTCACACTAATCCTTTGTCAGTTACATGCATGGTAAAAATCTTTTCCAAGATTTGTGCCTTGTTCTTTCACTCACGCTTGATAAACAGAAATTCTTAATTTTAGAAATAGTTCTCTCCATGCAATCATAAAGATATGTGCTATATTTTCTACTACATGTGGTTTTCCCATTTAAGCCCTTAATCCATCTGGAATAGATTTGCATGATGTATATGTTAGGGGTCTGTGATGCTATCTTTGTCATTTTCCTTATATGTGTTTCTGGGCTCTCTGTTCTGTTTGATTTTCACATACTGAGTTTTACTATATTTTTGTGTAAGCCTATAAAAAATAAAATGGCTTAATAGGTCTTGATATCTAGAGGAAAAGTTATTTTCCAGGGATGTCTTGGCCAGTGCTCCTTTATTTTAGAATTAGTTTGTCAAGTTCCAAAAAACTCCCCACTGGAATTTTTTTTTTTAGTAAATTCATTTATTTTATTTTTGGCTGCATTGGGTCTTCATTGTTGTGTGTAGGCTTTCTCTAGTTGTGGTGAGCAGGGGCTGCTCTTCGTTGTAGTGCACGGGCTTCTCACAGCGGTGACTTCTCTCATTGCAGAGCATGGGCCCTAGGCGCACTGGCTTCAGCAGTTGCGGCGCGAGGGCTCAGTAGTTGCGGCTCGCGGGCTCTACAGCGCAGGCTCAGTAGTTGTGGCACACGGGCTTAGTTGCTCCGTGGCATGTGGGATCTTCCTGGACCAGGGCTTGAACCTGTGTCCCCTGCATTGGCAGGCGGATTCTTAACCACTGCACCAGCAGGGAAGCCCACCATAGGAATTTTGATTAGAACTGCATTGAATCTATAGACTAACTTAGGGGAAAAATGCCATTTGCAACATCAAATTGTCCTGAATGAGCATGCTATTTATTTTTTTAAATGTCCTATAATAAAGTTACAGTTTTCTGCATCAATGTCTTATTATCTTTCGTCAGGTTTATGCCAGAAACTGTATTTTTGTTGCTACTGTAAATAATATCTTTTCTTAAATTTTGTTTGTTGGCAGCACACTGAAATGGAATTAATTTTTGTATATTATCTTATATCTAGCCATGTTACTAAACTCTTAAATAATATGAGCTTGTGTTCAAGAGTAAAAAATTGTTACAAATTCCTTTAAAATTTTCATTCTACCTATAGTTGATACCAATTAATCCTGATAACTTAAAAACAAACTAAAGAATAAGAATACTGATAGAAGGTATAATCTTCTACTCAAATTACATCTTCATCTTTTCACTTTCTAATTCTTGTGCTTCAGAAGGCTGTCTTTGTGGACACTTAATGAGCAAACCAAAGATGTTAGGGTAAATTTTTAAAGCAGTTCCAGGGTTCAAAGCATGTAGAAATGGGTCACTATGTCTAGGAACAACCAAAACATAGAAAATTTTGTCATATATTACCTTGTGGCTCTTTTCCATAGCCACTCCAACCATTTGTCAGTCTGTTAATCTCATCGCTTTATGCCCTACAAATCACACAATGACTGCACTATCAGCAAGATTGTTTTTTAACTGATTCCCAAATCCTTTCTTGCCCCAACAGACCTAAGCAATTGTAAAAGGAAACTGAATAGACGTCCAACAGAAAAGGTACAGTCCAAATGAAAGAATGTATGTGCCACCTAATTCATTTTAAGTCAGACAGCATTTTTGTGAAAACTATAGGGGGTAAAAAGCAAATACGCCTTTGAACAGATCTAATTCCTAGCCTTGGATCATTAATAAGGATTTCCTTAATCACAATGGGTGTAGAGTAGAAGACGGCCATCTACTCTACAGCTATTAGGCTGAGACCTGAAATACAAAATGAAATTTCACAATATAAACTGGAAAATAGCAAGAATATTTTAAGACTATTTATTAATTCCTATCTATTACCAGGGTAAAGCTTTTTAATTTAATGCTTATACAGTCCTCTAAAACACTTTTGACAAAATGATATCCAACTAGTCCAAAATATTTACTTATTTGAGGATATATATAGGTATCACTCATACATGTGGTTCAGATCTACACTAAAATACGGTGCAGAAAACTTCTTCTATAAAGATATTATAGGATGTTAGGATGTTCTAAAAAGGATTTTAATCTAGTTATAAAACATGTACAATTCTGATTTCTACCAAAATGAGTCCCTCAAATTTCTATAATATCTACAAAATTCCATCTCTGACTTCTGAACTGCTCCACTACTATAAGGGGATAAGGAAACATCAAATCCTGCCCAAAATTGTATATAAGCCAGCATGCAAGTTGAAAGAACATTAAGGACATGGACTGTGAGAATTTCACAAAGTGGCAGGATAAACGGATGAAAGCCTAGAATCCTAAGAAGTGGCAGAGTCCATGGAGTTCCCTTGTGGCCTACTGGTTAGGATTTGGAGCTTTCACTGTGGAGGCCCGGGTTCGATCCCTGGTGGGGGAACCATCCTGCTTGCTTTGCAGCATGGCCGAAATACAAAAAAAAAAAGTGGTAGAGTCCACAATTATAAAGTCAATGCATGACAACAGATGAAAATCAGTGACGTATACAGACATAGAGAACAGACTTGTGGTTGCCAAGGGGAAAGGGGGATGCAGGAGGGATGGATGGGGAGAGTTTGGGATTAGCAGATGCAAGCTATTATATATAGAATGGATAAACAACAAGGTCCTACTGTACAGCACAAGAAACTATATTCAGTATCCTGTGATAAACCATAATGGAAAAGAAAACAAAAAAGGATGTATATGTATATATAACTGAATCACTTTGCTGCACAGCAGAAATTAACACAACATTGTAAATCAACTATACTTCAGTAAAATAATTTTTTTTTTTTTTGGCCTTGCCATGTAGCATGCGGGATCCCCAACCAGGGATCAAACCCATGCCCCCTGAAGTGGAAGCGTGGAACCCTAACCACTGGACCACCAGGGAATTCCCTCAATAAAATAATTTTTTTTAAAACCTATAACGTATATATGTAAGAAATCTTGCCTTACCAGTTTGTTGTGAAGCGTCTACCAGTAGCACAATTTTTGATCGGTTATCAGGACCTGCTGCATTTGTCTCTTTCTGAGTAGCTACATTTTTCACCAGTGGCCTTTTGCTTTTTATGTGCTGTTGTAAAAGCTGTTGCTGATTGAAGTAAAAAAAAAAAAACAAAACTTAAGATCTTATTCAATGTACTAAACATTATAAAATACACATCCTTTATAAAAGATACTTAAATGTAGGCTACAAATTAGTGACTCCCAACCCATGAGGAAACAGGGTTACTGTGTTAGGATTTCATGAAATTATCTGCAGCCAATGATAACAGGGTAAATAATGTATCATACACACATTTATATACTACTTTCAAATAACCATTAATATTACTATAATAAAATATAAATTCATTTTGTCATTTGCATTTTTAGTTTTCTCAATCAATATCTAATAAACAATAAGAGTATAATCATGTCAAATTAGGGGTTGCAAATTTTTATTTAAAAGGGTAATAAAAAGGATGGTAATTTATCCAAAAGAGAAATTTTAGCAATGAATTACAAAAGAAATTTCTGCTTGAGAGTTTAAAATGAAAATATTAAAAAGCTGATCCTTTCCTTCATTTTTAAAAATATGGGTATTCATCACTTAATAGTAATTTATACAATTCCAAATTTAACTTCTTAGATTCAAGTGCTGGAAATGCACTCTGAGAAATCATGTTACTTCAAACTCTGAAAGTTATATACTATTGTCTTCTTTTCATTCTCAGAGGTCCCAAAAGGATTTCCCTTGATCCAGAATGTTTCCATGAACAAAGACTAAAATGCTTTTCAAAGCAACTTCTAATGCTTGTTTGTATTTTAATCTGTTAAAAGTATGCCAGAAGATAGCAAAGACTTTTCACCAAAGAGGCTGGGCTAATGGAATCTAGGAAAGCATCAACTCCTTGACAATAACAGTCATAAAATGCATCTAATCCCTCTGCCTTCTATTAGCTCAAAAGTGCTGAAAAGAAACATGGTTTTTCTTCTTATGTGCTTTGATATCATGGCCTCAATAGAAAAGTAACCTTTTAGTTAAGAAACAGTCACCTAGATTAATCCTCCTGTGATTTCAAGGCCTTTGTGTCTTTTTTTTTTAATTTAGTCAAAGGCTGGTGCTGACAAAAGGTCATTTCCCACATTTATCTTTAATTTTCTTTAGCCCTGGGAGACCTTGTATTCACATAATAAAGCATCCCTTGAATAACAAAGTGCTATTCCCACTAAAAATTGACAGAACAGAAACAATGAAGTTGAAGAGACAAATGTTCTTTTCCATAATATCTCCTGCTTATTTCTGAAGACTGAAATGTCTTGATGTGCATTACCCACTCAACACTGCTAGCAAAGGACCCAAACTAATCACTTATTAAAACTGGTGTCACTATGCAATTTTTATCACTAAATTAAAATACTTTGGAAATATCTGTGCATTATGCTTATGTAAACTCTCTGAAGGAAGTGGAAGATGACTGTAAATCATATCACCATTTAAGAATGAGGACCAAAACTAATGGAAAAAAGATTATTTTATAAATGCTAACACCATTGACTGTTTTCTAAAAGGTAAATTCAGGATTAAAGGCTAATCAATACAAGTAGCAAATTACTTATACTATTACTAACAAGAGAAATATCAAACACAAAAGCCAATCAAATTCAGTCACTTACTTTTGGTACCACTGGTCCTCTATTACTGTTTCTGTTTCGATGACCAGATAACGGGAAGACCTGTCCAAGCTGATTTGGACGCTCAGTGCATTCTGCAGTTATAGTATTGACAGTATTTGCAGCCTGAAAAGTGTTGGAGTAAGGTGCAGGAAAAGGATGATAGAAACCCATAACTTGGGCACATGGTGCTGGCATCAGCTGATAATATGTATACTCTGTAGAAACAGGTGGCTGAGCAGATATAATGGGGTAAGCAAGGTATGGTCCAGCAGGGTTTGGATTAGGCTGTTGCCATCGTATATCATTGTTATATAATGGAAACTGTCTGTAAAATCAAATCAAAAAAGAAAAAAATCTATTGACATGTATGTCTAAAAGTAATGCTAAAACAAAATCTCAACGTGTTTTAATAAAAGAAAAAACAGTACAAAATAGTAGCCTCATAGTAATTCTGAAAGAGATAAAATTACCGTTTTATAAATTTCCTTGCTATAACTAGAGATTTTTATGTACATGTAATAACAATTTAATTGACAGTAAAAAGGAATTCAACCTGATAGCTTACTGCATTCCAAAATTTAAAAATTTTGGTACGGACCTTTCTCATTTGTAACTCTCCCCTCAACCTCCTCAAGGTATTTCTGCTTAAAAGTTAAAACACCTAGTTGCTGAATCTGCCACTAAAGGCAGTCCAAAGTTCCCATCCAATGGTAACAACTGTGACAGTCTTCTGCAAAAAGCAGGGTAAGGTGATCATTGTGTAAGGTGATCTTTACAACGGGTGTTTGATTCTTCCACCTCCCATTCTTTAGCTCAGGCCCACAGCCTCCTACTCCTCTACCATACTCCCCTAACCACCTGGCCAAGTCCAGCTCTTTCCCTGGCTCCCCTCCTTGGCAATGGAAGCAGGCACCAGGTCCAAGGGAAAGAAGAGAAGAAAAAGGCAAGCTTGTTCACTACCATCTATCTCCAGCATTAGAGTTCTCCTAGTGCAATCCCTTCCTATAAAGCACCAGTCCTTCCTGTCTCAGCAATTCTCCTTGCAGACAGTTGCTGTTGACAAATGAGGGGTCATAGGGGGCTGGAGTACAGAGCTTTTCCTCACTATTCCATGACAAAGCAAAAGGGAAAAATACTCCCTGCCACAATTCTAAAAATATTTTCAAATAATCTGATGGCTGGCTTACTCATGAATTCTCAAAGATTATTTGGTAAGGTAAGAAAAATTAAATTTATCATACTGTACACTTGGCCACTTTGTCAAATACAGAATAGTATTTTTAATCTAGTTTACAAATCACTTCAAACATAATCCAATGTTAACTTGACTCAATTGAGAAGACTCCTTTAGCTTCTACTGTTTGCCTAATGCCCAAAACTATTAAGAGTTTTAGACTATTAACTTGAATATTTAATATCTGAGACAGTAATTTAGTGATCCGTTATCTCATACAACCAGAATTTCTCAAAGAATGTGCCTGGGCACACTAGTGTGCCACAATGGTTATAGACGTGTAGAAATATTGATTGCCTTAGCCCTCAGGGGTGGCTGGGCAAAGGCTAGAGCCTAGTCCCCACATCCATTTATCCCAGAGTGCTGGAGAAGTACAATTTTTTGTGTGATATAACTTGAAAGAGGCTGAAAGTACTTTTATACAGCAATAAAATGAACGACACCAATGAAATGCTAATCATTCAGACAGTCTAAGCAGGGTTAGAAAGGCTATCATGACTATCACAAGGTACACCCTAAACACTAGGTCACACATTATCTAAACTGTAAGCATTTTGCTACATCACCCTGTGACTACAGCACAGAAGCTAAATTTAAACTACAATCAGAGTCTAAACACATATATGCTACCTAGACACAAAAACTTCAAACTTAAGGGCTACCCCTTGATATATTCTTCTCATGCCAGACTGTCTTGGCAATTATGATTAGATGCCTATCCTCAAAAAAGGATTTTTGTTCACCCCTCTTTCTGAATAATTCATTTCTCCCTTTGAGTCAATTTATTTCAAACAAATTTCAATGACTTATCATAGGAGACACATACAAAGAACTCCATTTTCTCTTAGAAAGAATGAGAAAATAACAATAATCCATGTTAACAATTTTTAAATTTCTACATCATTTGGTTTTATTTACTCCTCTTAGAAAACAGAGAAATGGTTAATGTTTAAAAGTTACAAAAGAAAAAATTAAGAAGTATCCTTTGCCAACTTCTATATTTCCCTACCCCTTTCTTCCCCCACCAAAAGAAAATAATAGTAAACAAATTACCTATTGGACTGGTTTTCCTGAACAAATGGATAACAAGTAATCAGGTAGCTGGGAATTGGAGTTGGTTCTACACCAGAAACACTGCCGTTATCATTTGGGAGTGCCATAGGGATCATAAATGTATCAGGATTCTTCTTCTGGGGAATAAATGGTTCTACCTCAGCTGACAGCTTGACATTCTTCAAAGAGAAAGTGAAACACATTACTAACAAACGAACAAAAATTTAAATAATACAAATTCACAATTTAACAATAAAAGAGACAGTCTTTACAAACAGTAATTAGGTCTCTAATGTCACAAGATATTCAAAGGAATAGCAAGGTCAAATTAAAATAATTAAATATGATTACGTTATTTAAACAAAGCCATCAAATAGGAGAAAAGTTATCAAAGGTTACTAGATTTCAATGAAGTCATTCCTTACATAACCAAAGCTGTTAAAACAATCAAGAATACAAGGAAATTGTACCTCACAGTCCAAAAATAAAGCTGGTAGTAAAAAAAACAAACTAGCTCTTCAGACAAAACAATGTGTTTTTAACTAATTTTGTTAGGGGAAAAAAAATTACTCAACAGAGTTCTGAAGGATACTTTATATTTGTTTGAATAGTCTAAAAAATAGTCTATTTCTGTCCACTTCAGGAAATTAGATTAGTATGGTTAAATTAAAAGGAAGGAAAATGTCTACAATAAATGAAAAAAAAAATAAGGGAGAAAAACTTTTGCCTCACAGTTAAACTGGGGAAAAAATGAGTACTTCAGCTTCCCAGAAGACAAGCCGAGTAAACTAAAGTAATCCAGTCTACGTACTCCATTTTAGTTTATTTTGTATCTCTCCTTATAAATCTATAGAGGTTTAACAGACATAATAAACTACAATACTAAGGATGCACAAGTTGGTGACAAAACTATAAAGAAAAGTAAATAAGAGCCATGAAAATTAGGATAGGAATTACTCTTAGGAAAGAGGAAGCTGTGATTGGGAAGAGGCACCTGTACGGTTTCTGGGGTACCTGGCAAAGTTCTATATCCTAACTTGGGTGATACGAGGTATTCATCCAATAATTCATTTAGCTGTACACTGGTTTTATGCAGTTTTCTTTCTATATTTGTTATATTTAACAACAAATTTTTAAAATTTAATTATACAAAGAAATAATCTATAGGCACATTCTGTAAAAGCAGAATGTTAAAAACCACAAACATTACAATCTAAAAAGATATTAAACACTTCTTAGCAAAACCAGTAAGTGGAATGCAATCCAATTTTTCAACAACTCAAATCAACTACCTGAAAGCAATAGCCCTAACCAGAACTTTTTCCCCACCAGAGTGGCATTCAGTAGAAACTCCCATCAAGGCATATTTCTCAGAATAAATTTCATGCATGTTTCTCACAAAAGTAATCAGTAGCAAATCCAAGAAAATCTAAAGAAAAGACTTGATATGCTAAACATAGAGCCTTTTTCAGAAAAACTGTTCTCCAAAGAGTCCACTGTAAATATTCAGTAATATGTGTCTGGGGGAAGAAATCTGAACTATATAGCAGTATCAATTCAATATCCTTCCTCCCCACCTGATTTAACTTTGAAGCCTACTTCTGTACTACTAACCAAATCTGAAGTTGATAACGTCATTGAACTCACAAATATCTGTGAACTGGAGTTGGTTTCTTGAATTTCAACACAAGAGGCAAAAACAAATGTTAACAGTGTAAGTCAGTGATTGTCACTGTGATAGTCAACATGATTCAAAACTTATTTACATAAGGTATAAAATATCAACCTTTGAACATATGAGAACCTGAACAGTTTTATAAATCTGGACTAGAAGACACCAGGATTTTTTTTTAATGCAAGGTATGCAGTTATATTAAATTCTCAGCCCAATATGAAAAAAAGGAATAATACTAATATAAAGAAATAATTTAAAAATAACTTTTCCTGATCCCCCCAAGTAATACCAACTCATAAATTACTTTGGTAACAACAAATTCAAATTCTTGCCCAAGTCAAAAGGTGCAGGGAATTCCCTGGCAGTCCAATGGTTAGGACTCCACTTCCACTGCAGGGGGCACAGGTTCCATCCCTGGTCAGGGAACAAAGATCCCGCAAGCCAGGTGGCGCGGAGGGGAGGGGAGACAGTGCCACAAATTTTTTATGCCTAGTCTCATTTGTACTCTATATGTTTTATGAATTTAGGCAACCCACTATTCAAAGTGTCATGCATAATTTATAACTAATATCTGCACATATACACAGTATATGTCCTTAAAAATTAAAGTCTGTATTGGTTTCTATTCTAGGTGCAATTCTAGATATTGGCATTCAACAATAAAACTCACAAACACTGAAACGATCCTTTGTTTTTAGCAAAAAAGAGAAGCTGCTGTAGTCAACAGCTGCACAAACAGAAGATGTCACTAGTAGGAACAGACTGGCAAACTTTCTCCTATAGTTACAACTCCGTATGGTTTTATAAGTTGTTTATTGTGACTTTGGGGCCTTCAGTGTCATACATCAAAATGCAGCCTCAGTTGTTCTCAGGCCTGAAAAGTAATGTAAAGATCCCAAACTATTTTTTAAATTCCATATAATAAAGCCCATAGAGACAATATGTTAAGCAAGCAACAAATTCTGGCAATATTTCAATTATATTAGCATAGAGATCAAAGGAAAAAATGTTTTAACATAGTGGACAACAAAATGTTATGGAAAAATTAGACTAGTTACTTCATACAATGATATGCCTCAGTCTGAATTTCTGTTTAGTCTCTCTACTTTTGCCATGATCTGGTTTTTAGAAATCAAAAATTTTATAGCAAATTTTTGTCTCCTTAAATAAAATATAAATATGAAAGAAGTCTAAACACAGAACAAAATCTATTCCTGTACTTCTCTGTTCAAAAAAAACTACACAATAAAATTATCTTTCTCTTTCAGAAATTATTTCAGAATTTTCCAAATTAATGAAAAATCATAATCCCAGAAACCTGTATTTGAAAAAACAAAACAAGCTGTTTCACATTCATTTAAAATTCTGCATATAGTAAAACAAACATCAATAAAATTTCTTTGATGTGAATAATCTAGAAAACCCAAGAATTTATCAGAACAAAAAACTATAAAAACCTTATTTAAAAGTTTATTGAACAAATGCATTCAGATCACTGAGAGCCTATATATAATTCAACAAACATGCATTGAGTTCATGTTCTGAAGAGAGAACCACACGAGGCTGGTTTAGGGAAAATGAGCAAACATTACTACAAAGCACACATCAACGGAAAATGCATACTAAACTCCTCTGAGACAGAACATTCAGAAGAGTGCGAATAATTTTCCCAAATTAAGCAACAGAAAAAAGACACTCACTTGAAATCAAAACTGAAGTAGAACATAATACAGCACGCTCCCACAGTGAAATGTCAGTATGTACTACACACCTAGAGAAAAAATATGACCATGGAAACCCTCCACATTCTTCCTATGTTAAGGTAAATATGATATATCAAACATTATTTTACATATCATGGCCAAAGATAAAATGTCTTCTGAAGGAAAAAATGCTTCAGAGATACCTGCTGGCTTTATTGTTTTCTGGTTGGAATGTTTTATACTGAAAGTAAACCACTTGCCAAAACAAATCACAGTAGTTATACATATGAGTTCTGCCAAGACTTTAGAAAATAGTGAAAAAACAAAAAAACCGTTTACCTTAGACTCTGACCATTTGCTTTCCTATCCATACATTTTCCCCCTTTTTTTAAAATAGACCACATTTAATCCTGTTAAAGTCTGGTGGTACTTTTCTAACATCCAACTTTCTAAATTTAATACTAGTTTTTGGAATATCTAATTAATTAATTCCTGCTTTTCCTTTTTTTTACTCTCTTTCTTTGAAGGGTTTACCCCCAAACTTCTTGCCTTGGATGCTTAATTTTTAATTTCCTTTTAAAATGTTGAATAATGAAAACATTTATGACTATGCATTTGCCTCAGAGTAAGCTTCAGCCACATCCCATACATTGTCATGTGTAATATTTTATTACTTTTTCAAAAATCTAAAATTCTACTTTATATTTCCTCTTTGAGTTAAAAGCTTAGGGAAAAATGCCTTTTAAAATTTCCAAATGGTATTTTCAGTAAATGAGCATTATTTACCTTCTTTTTAATTACAAAAATATTATTTTTAAAATTTGTTAAGACATTTACTTAGATCTATAAAAGCTAACTGTAAGTACTGCTGAATAATAAACATTTTAGAGTAACTTATATAGAATATATTTAGTTTGCAGTGCTGATATTATTTGAAGTTTATAAATTATTTAAAGAAAAAAATTATAAACCGAATAATTTTATATCTTTATTGGTAATCAGCACTTTGCATGAAGCCATATGCATTTATTACACATTTGCTTTTCTAAGAATTAAAGACATCAGTGATCAATAATTTTGTAAATTATTTTAAAAGAACTTATCTAACGTTAATGTACTAAATATCAAGCCAATGTTTAAATTATTTGATAATACAAATGAGATAGTAAACCTGAAGTGTTCTGTTACTTCTAAGGTTATTGTTTATTAAAAAAAAAAATCTCAAAACACTGTCCTAAATTTACTAAAAATAGAAACACTAAGACTTTATAAACAAAATGAACTCCATGATTTATGCTTCACATCCCTTTATACCAGCTTTTTTTCCCTTAAGAACAAAAACAACAAAAAGGCACAATACCAAGTAGTTCTTAGAACTAACTCTGGCAATTAAAATTAAGCTACTTGTTTTGATTTAATATAGTCTTGGTAAAAGAGAATACTCCTGAGACTCCCTTCTGGTTATAACATGCTTTCAAATAGTCATTACTACAATTAAGACTATCAGCTAGCATGTATTCCCAGTAACTTATTTTTTAAAATCTCGATCAACGCACACACAATTTATCCTTTTATACAAAGATTTTATATATTTTTTTAAAAAGGGGTAATTCAACAACAGCAACATGAATGCCTTCAGGCAAAACATGCCGAGTTTTTTCTTAAGTTACACTTGTGCAATACTACAAGGATTTCGCTTAGATTAAGACAAAATGCAGAAAGTGTGTATTAGTACTATTTTTTAAAAATCAAACTTCTGTGAATTGCTAACCACTACAATATAATAAGTTTTAATGCTGTAGACATTCCCAGAAATTCTAAATATAAACCAACAATGGTTTAAAATGAAAAAAAAAATGTTTTGTGAGAAAAAATGGGAATTCAGCACATATGGCATCTGTTTTTAATGACTTTTACCTATTAAATTCACTTCGTTATTAAAAATATAAAAGTACATTCCAAATAACTTGGAAAAGCCATGGCATTACTCAGTGGTATAGTGAAAACAATCAAGAACTCCACCCACAAAGTGGACAAATCTCAGTTCTAGCCCCTAATCTATCATGAAATGAATGATTCTGTGCCTTTTTTCAATGATGAATATGAGCATATGATGAAAATAATGGAGTCTTGCCCCAGAAAAGTGCTAATTAAAACGAAGAAGACTCCTTCCAGGTCATCCATGGATCCCTGAATTAACTGCCTACAGCACGAACCAGGCATCACTTCCTGGGGTCTCAGCTTCCTGTGAGCATGTGGGGGGAAAGGGGGATTGATTCAAATTATTCTCTCATTTAAGGTTAGGCTAAGGGAAGAGGCAAGAGGTATTGGAGGGGAAAAAAAAGAAAAACTCTTCAACGGAAAACCTACATTTATGATTTTTCTCTGAACCTTAAATTTCTACAAGATTTTAATAGGTTGTGGACTTTGGAAAGATACAGGATGAAAGATGAAGAGGCTCTCTAAATAATTTGCTCATAGCACTTGCTGTTAAGATAATCACACACAAATAACTATGCTAAGGGTTACCATCTAAATAGTTCATTACATTTCCTCTGGGATGAAGGGAACCATAAGTATACATATGGCAGCATTACTAGTTACAGTTCTGTCATCACAGAGAACGACCAAAATGTTTAACCCTTTCATTAGTGACACACATACAAAAAAATCAAGAAAATTTCCTATTCACTTGTCAGGCTTTCAAATCTCAGACACTTTTGATAGATACCTTGAAAAATTGTTTTTCATTAAATTGGATATAGGGTGTATATAAAATACCCGGGGTCACAGGAAAGCCTGTATGTATTTGCCAAGGGGCCCCAATCAATTTTGCTTCGGTAAATACACATATTGTTTCATAAAACTCATTTGTGTTTTCAGAGGCATATTCACATAAAGCTTTTTTTAAATAAAGATTTTGTAAAAATAAAAATACACACACACACACAACCAGGAGGCTGCTCTTTGCCTGCTAAAAGAGCCCGATTTAAAATCAGAACTGGCTCTCACTAGCTACAGATACAGGAATTTGGGAAATCTTGTCTCATTATTCAGGTGTTAATTATCCATTTGTAAAGTAATTAGGCAAATCCCTAGTCTCTCTTTTTCCTTCATCTATTTGCCTAGTTCATCACTGGGCAAGGCCTTCAACTGAAGAGGGGAATGGAGAGTGAGTAAACTTAGATTTCATCGAATTAAATCGTTTCACACAGGTCTCGGGATGGAAAATACCGAAACTTCTGTGGGGGAAGAAAACTATTATTTTAGATTATTTTTTTAACACTACCACCATCCCAGCCTCCCAGCACCTACTGGCTTCGATAATCAATAATTTGATGCAACTGAAAATACTAATGGGACTGCTTTGTGAATATGAAAACGGGCTCGGAAATGAATTCGCGCTTCGGTCCTACACCTTTAAAATATAACATCGACTTTTTAAAAACACTTATTTTTGCGAAATAGTTGGCTAGAAGGGCAAAGGGAAACCGTAGTATTTCATATCTAAAAGGGAAGACCTCCCTAAAACCACTGCAAAAACAATGCTTCGCTCGAGGAAACGTAGATCTTAAAAAAGCCCATAAACCTCCCCCCGCCTTCGTCTGTAGTTATCACACATTCTCTGACAGTTTTTCTAAGTGAGAAACCTTCAAAAGCCTCTCCACCTTGAAAACACATTCCAGAACTGAAGGGAAGGGAAGGGGGGGGAGGTGGTATTCTCTGGAAGTTATAAACCCTCTCTCGGGAGAGCACGGACAACTTGGGAGTCTTCTGGCCCCTTTCACCAAGCCAGGGAGGAAGAGCAAAAGCGAGTCCCCAGCCCGGGGGGAACGGAGCTGGAAAAGCCCCCAAGCTCGAGACAGCAGCTGGAACAATGCAGGAGAGTGGGGCGCCGCCAGGCTCCCGGGGAAAGGAGGTCTGCGCCAGCAAAAACCCGAAGGCTTCGGCCGTTCGGGCCCACGCTCGGAGACCAGGGCCCGCCCGGGAGGAAGCAGCGACCCCCAGCTCCCGGCCCGGCCAGCCCGGCCCAAACCCGCGTACCTGGTCTGCGGGGGCTCGGTCCATGGCGCCTGCAGCCGCAACGGGCCCGCGTTAGTCGGTGTCGAGAGCGCCTCGGGCCGCTTTCTCCATGGCCCCCCGCTCGGGTCGAGACCGGGCTCCAGACCTCCGCCCCTATCTATCTGGCCCCGACACAGAGTCCGGCTACGCCACTGGCCGAGGAGGTGGCTCCAGCTTCGGGAGGAGGAGGCGGCGGCAGCCTCGCGGAGGGATCATCTGGGACGGAAGCCGAGGAGGGCCCAAATAGGAGAAAGCCGTAGGCGGAAATGGCGGTGCGCAAAAGGGAAAGAAGGGGGAGGAGACCGAGGGGGGCAGTGGGCGGAGTGACCGCAGGCGGCGTGAGCTGGCAGTAAACGAGCCAGAGCTGGCTGATTTGGATGCTGAGGCCAGGTGGAGATTCTCAGGAGCAAGTGCCCATAACCACTCTGCACTTTACGCGGGACTTAACTGCCCCTCTGGACTGCTAAACTAGAGGAGCGTGGGACCATTTGGGACTCAGGACACCCGGTTTTTAGTCTTCAGGGACCTCAGAGACCACTTACTTATCTCAAACTACCTCTTAGTGATACTGGAAGAGCTTTTAGCTGCCTGTGCATGTGATCCTTTCTTATGTTATCCGGCTAAAGGGAGTCTTGACTGTAAAGGAAAACACCCCAGAACGGCCACCACTGAGAAATGGAGACAGGAGGCTCCACAAATACTGATTTGGTAATTCACTGTCAAGGTCCAGGTCCACTTCTAGGCTCACCTTCAGGCTGATTTGCCCTATGTCAGAACCCCTCATTTTACCCGGAGTCTGTATCCCACCACCCAACAGGTAACATACCCAACTCTGGTATGTTGCTTTTTCCAGTGTGCCTATTAACTGTTCTTGAGGAAAGAGACTGCCATGAAATTGGACACTTGGTAAGCATAGCGGATTGCCTCTGGGCATCTCCTCGAACACACCCTCCAACACAAACCCTGAAAGTTATTGCTTGCTGGTCAGTTCCAGGGTGAGGAAGAAAAATAAAAAGCTACATAAGCTAACTCACACTTAAGTGAAGGGAGAGAGTAGAGGTGGCTCCTGTGTGGGAGAGTGGTGCGGAGATTCACAGCTGGGAAAGAATTTTAAGAAGTTTGCTTTGTTATGCTTCAAGAGACATCAGTAAAAACTTGCATTGCCTTTTCAGTTAGGCTGACTCGGTAGTCTGGTTTTATTTGACTAGGACTCCAAGAAGAGGTGGTCTGTGGAGCCCCTAACTGTACTTAAGTTGATACTATATTTTGACCTGGTGAAAGGAACTATAGTAGGTTAATAAGACTTACATCAAGGCTGGCAGCGGAAACCATTTCTAAGGAGAAACATTTATATTTGTATGTAGAGCTCTCTCATTTATTTAGGTTTAACTCTGCTGCCTCCTCAAATTTTACCTGTATGTGTGCATGTGTGTGTATATATATATATATAAGATCCCGCATGCCACGCAACCAAAAATAAATAAACACATACAAATTATAAACTAACAGATTATCATACTCCTTCACAACTGAAAGATAAAAAGAACTCTGAATTTTCAGGATGTTCCCCTATGGTCTCTAGCCATAAGATACCCCCATCTGAGTAAAAAGATAATAATAATGCAGTAATAATACAGTCATAAAAATACCATAGTACTTTGATTTTCTTCCTTAAAGGATGACCTGAGGAAATTTTTTCTTCTTCTTCTTTTTTTTTTCTTTTGGCTGTGCTGCTTGCATGCGGGTTCTTAGTTCCCGGACCAGGGATAGAACCCGTGCCCCCAGCAGTGGAAGTGCAGAGTCCTAACCACTGGACCACCAGGGAATTCCTGTGAGGAAATTGAAATATAGGATCTCTAAGGATCATTCCACACTGTAGGATTTTTATGACTATGAAATAGTTCTTGCTGAGAATCTTCTATGTACAAGACATTGATTTAAATTTTCAGAACACAATTATAAGAACAAAAATGTCACAATGCCCTTCTAACTTAACACAATCCTGGGAAAGATTGCAATAGCTATTAGAATAAAAATTTAAACCTATGAAGAAAAAGAAGACATTTTAAAACATTACATTTACAGATGATGTGATCGAATTTTAATTAATGCTTTCATTCAGCAACAAATATTTAATGTGCCAGGTGCTATGCTAAGTACTGGAAGTACAGCAGTTAATAAGACACTGAGGGCAGAGACCATGTTTGTCTTGAGGGCAAGACATACATAGAACAAGTAAATACAGGTGAGCTGAGTGTCATGAAACAGGAAGCTCAATAGGTTCTACCATAGTGTGGGATGGAAGGTCAGGGAAGTCATATCTAAGTAAATAGCATCTAAGCAAACACCTGAAGGGTGAGTAGGGGTTATGATAAGTGAGGGGGAAGAAGTAGGAAAGTTGTTCCAAGGAAAGGAAATGGCATGTGTGAGGACTCTGAGGTAATAGAGAGAATCCAGCATTAATAGTTAAACAAGCTCTCTCCTTGAAATGAGAGTTCTGGAGGAGAGGGTTAATTCAGTAGAGCAAGGCCTCTGAGAAGATTGGGAGGGATAGGATGCAAAAACCGGGGGAAGAAATTGACCTCAGATGGGAGTAGGGATATGTTGTTTACAATGACAAAAGGAAAGGAAGAAAGGATAGATACAGCTACATTTATAAGTTGAGGGAATTCCTGTCAAATGGCTTCTGTTTTCTCACTGAAATGGCAGGCAGGTTATCTGCTGACAGAGGAGGGAAGCAGAGCTGTGATGATCATGCACTTGTCAAAACTCAGCAAGCCATTTAGACTTGTGCACGTTATTATGTGTAAATTTTGCATGAAAAGAAACTATAAATAAATACTGAGCTCTAGTTTTAACAAATGCATGTACCTATGTAACCCAAATCTCTATCAAGATATAGAAGGTTGCCATTACACTCCATGACTTTTAAAACTTCTCTACTTTCCTAGCCACATCAGCCACATCAGACAAGAAAAAGAAATAAAAGGCATCCAAATTGGAAGGAAAGAAGAAAAGCTGTGACTATTTACAGATGACATGATATTATATATAGAAAACCCTAAAGTCTCTACCAAAAGACTATTAGAAGTAATAAATGAATTTAGTAAAGGTGCAGGATACAAGATTAATATACAGAAATCTGTTGCTTTTCTATACACGAATACTGAACTATCAGGAAGAGAAGTTAAGGAAACAATCCCATTTACATTCACATCAGAAAGAATGAAGTACCTAGGAATAAACTTAACCAAGGACGTGAAAGACCTATACTCTCAAAACTATAAATCATTAATGAAGGAATTTGAAAATTATACAAAGAAGTGGAAAGATATCCCATGTTCTTGGATTGGAAGAATTAATATTTTTAAATTGTCCATACTACCCTAAGCAATCTAAAGATTTAATGCAATCCCTATCAAAATACCCACGACTTTTTTCACAGAACTAGAACAAATAATCCTAAAATTTATACAGAACCACAAAAGGCCCTGAATTGCCAAAGCAATCCTGAGGTTAAAGAACAAAGCTGGAGGACATGGAAGAACCTAAATGTCCATCGACAGATGGATGGATAAAGAAGATGTGGCGGGCTTCCCTGGTGGTGCAGTGGTTGAGAGTCCGCCTGCCGATGCAGGGGACATGGGTTCGTGCCCTGGTCCGGGAAGATCCCACATGCCTTGGAGCGGCTGGGCCCGTGAGCCATGGCCGCTGAGCCTGCACGTCCAGAGCCTGTGCTCCACAATGGGAGAGGCCACAACAGTGAGAGGCCCGCGTACCGCAAAAAACAAAAACGAAACAAAAAAGATGTGACACATATATACAATGGAATATTACTCAGCCATAAAAGGGAACAAAAGTGAGTTATTTGTAATGAGGTAGATGGACCTAGAGTCTGTCATACAGAGTGAAGTAAGTCAGAAAGAGAAAAATAAATACTGTATGCTAACGCATATATGTGGAATCTAGGAAAAAGGTACCGATGAACCTAGTGGCAGGGCAGGAATAAAGATGCAGACATAGAGAACGGACTTGAGGATACAGGGGGAAGGGAAAGCTGGGACGAAGTGAGAGAGGAGCATTGACATATATAAACTACCAAATGTAAAATGGGTGGCTAGTGGGAAGCTGCTGCATAGCACAGGGAGATCAGCCCGATGATTTGTGACCACTAGAGGGATGGGATAGGGAGGGTGGGAGGGAGGCTCAAGAGGGAGCAGATATGGGGATATATGTATACATATAGCTGATTCACTTTGTTGTACATCAGAAACTAACACAACACTGTAAAGCAATTATACTCCAATAAAGATGAAAAAAAATTTTTTTAATTAAAAAAAAGAACAAAGCTGGAGGGAATTCCCTGGTAGTCCTGTGGTTAGGACTCTGCACTCTCACTGCTGAGGGCCTGAGTTCAATCCCTGGTTGGCGAACTAAAATCTCACAAGCCACACGGCACGGGAAAAATGAAAAAAAAAAAAAAAGAACAAAGCTGGAGATGTCATGCTCCCTGACTTCAGATTATACTACAAAGCTACAGTAAGCAAAACAGCATGGTACTGGCACAAACACACACATATAGATCAATGGAACAGAATAGAGAGCCCAGAAATAAACCCACACAGTTATGGTCAATTAATCTATGACAATGGAGGCAAGAATATGCAATGGAGAAGAGAAAATCTGTTCAATAAGTTTTGTTGGGGAAACTGGAAAACTAAATATTAAAGAATGAGATTAGAACGTTTCCTCATACCATATACAGAAATAAACTCAAAATGGACCTAAATGTAAGAACTGAAAACATAAAACTCCTAGAAGAGGACATAAGCAGAACACTCTGACATAAATCATAGCAATATTTTTTTGATCTGTCTCCTAAAGCAAAAGAAATAAAAGCAAAAATAAACAATTGCAATCTAATTAAACTTACAAGCTTTTGTACAGTAAAGGAAACAATCAACAAAATGAAAAGACAGCCTACGGAATGGGAGAAAATATTTGCAAATGATATAGTCAATAAGGGGTTAATATCCAACATATATAAACGGCTCATATAACTATATATAAAAAAAACAAACAACCTGATTTTTAAAATGGGCAGAAGAACCTGAATAGACATTTTTTTCAAAGAAGACATACAGATGGGTAGCAGGCACATGAAAGGATTATCAACATCACTAATTATTAGAGAAATGTAAATCAAAACCACAATGAGATGTCACTTCACACTTGTCAGAATGACTATCATCAAAAAGCCTACAAATAACACATGTTGGCGAGGATGTGGAAAAACGAAACCCTGTAAACTGTTAGTGGGAATGTAAATTGGTGGAGCCACTATGAAAACAGTATGGAGTTTCCTCAAAAAACTAAAGATAGAACTACCATATGATCCAACAATGCCACTGCTGGGTATATATCCAAAAAAACCAAAAACACTAATTCAAAAAGATACATGCACCCCAATGTTCATAGCAGCGTTATTTACAATAGCCAAGACTTGGAAGCAACCCAAGTACCCATCAACAGATGAATGGATAAAGAAGATGTGGTACATATATACAATGGAATATTACTCAGCCATTAAAAAGAATGAAATTCTGCCGTTTGCAACAACACGGATGGACCTAGAGAGTATTATGCCTAGTGAAGTAAGTCAGACAGAGGAAGAAGACAAATACTCTTATGTTATCACTTATATGTGGAATCTAAAAAATAAAGCAAATGAATGTGTATAACAAAACAGAAACAGACTCATGGGTATGAGAACAAAGTAGTGTTTACCAGTGGGGAGAGGGAAGGGGGAGGGGCAAGATAGGGGTATAGGATTAGGAGACACAAACTATTACATATAAAATAAATAGGGCCTTCCCTGGTGGCACAGTGGTTAAGAATCCACCTGCCAATGCAGGGGACATGGGTTGGAGCCCTGGTCTGGGAAGTTCCCACATGCTGCCGAGCAACTAAGCCTGTGTGCCACAACTACTGAGCCTGCGCTCTAGAGCTCACGAGCCACAACTACTGAGCCCACGCACCACAACTACTGAAGCCCACGTGCCTAGAGCCCGTGCTCCGCAACAAGCGAAGACGCTGCAATGAGAAGCCCGTGGACCCCAAAGAAGAGTAGCCCCTGCTCGCCATAACTAGAGAAAGCCTGCTCGCAGCAATGAAGACCCAACTCAGCCAAAAATAAATAAATACGTACATACATACACAAATAAAAATAAATAAACAAGTAACAAGGATATATTGTACAGCACAGGGAAATGTAGCCATAATTTCATAATAGGTTTAAATGGAATATAATCTATAAAGTATTGGATTACTATGTTGTATACCTGAAACTAATACAATATTATAAATCAACTGTACTTCAATTTTTTTAAAGAAATTAAATAAACAAATAAATCTTCTCTACTTATATCAAATGATTGTCTTATTCACTGTTGTATCCTCACTACCTAAATCAATGCCTGGCACGTAGCAGGTGCTCAATAAATATTTGTTGAATAAGTGAACATGTGATATGATATTAATTAAATCAGTATTCTTTCATCCAGGGTTGGGTTTTGTTAGGCTTGTGCGTTTTATTACATGATCAGGATTCAGTAATGTGTGAGCACAAAATTCTGTTATTTTTTACTTCACTGTCTTTGCAAATCCTCTGAGGGCTGCTTCTTTTTCTGCCCTGGATGAAATCTCATGAAGGTCAAACAAACTTCATTCCCGGTTAAAGCTTTTCCTTTCCCCAAGCTCAGTCCTGCTTCAGGCTGGAAACCTGCAATGGGGGTAGTGGCACAGACTACTTTTATTTTGTTTTCTATGTTTACATCTCCACCTCCTCCTCCTTAACTACTTGCTGGTCAAGCTTTTAGATTCCTCCAGGTTTGGGTTGTGAAGGGGAAGGTGACAGAGCTTCTCAGATGTCTCAGATGTATGCCATGCATGGTCAGTTCCGGACAGTCACTAATGATCCTAGCTTTCAGCCCTTGGGTTTCTGAGGTTTCAACCCTCAGCTGGATCCTCTGGGCGCTCAGCCAAGCAGCCTTCTTGCTGGACTCTCTTTTAAAATGGCTTCTAGGGCTTTCCTGGTGGTACAGTGGTTGAGAGTCCGCCTGCTGAGGCAGGAGACACGGGTTCGTGCCCCGGTCTGGGAGGATCCCACATACCGCGGAGCGGCTGGGCCCGTGAGCCATGGCCGCTGAGCCTGCGCGTCCGGAGCCTGTGCTCCGCAACGGGAGAGGCTACAACAGTGAGAGGCCCGCGTAAAAAAAAAAAAAAAAAAAGTCTGGTAAAATGGCTTCTATCACCAATCCTGGGAACATTTTGCTGCACTTGATTTATCACACATCCATCCATCCATCCATCCATCCCTCTAGCATCCCATTAATCCATCTTGTTTTTGGTGCATAACAAAGTAAGTTGCTGACATAAGTACACTTTCTCCTGGGAAAGACTCACACGTATCCACAGTTGGTGAACGTGCAGCTGGTTTGCAGCATTCTCTGTCTCTAATCGCCTTTGGTTTTCTCAGGAAAGTATCAGATCCCAGTTCCCTGTATTCCCCCAGACTCCAGACAACATATATCAAGTTCTCCAAGTGCTTCCCTGAAAGCTCCTCTCACATAGCTTGAGGTAAGGGGAAGCATCTCTTTTTTTCCCTGTGGGAGGTGTGGGTAGGTTTCAAGTATCTTCAAAGCAGTACTCTGCATGAGTCATCAGTCCCCTCACTCACACCCCCTCTATGTGCTGGAGATGAGTGACAAATAATACTGAGCCACCATTTCTTGGCATATCTTACATGGTGGACCAACATCTGACTTTAGATATACAGGTATTTGGCATCTATCTACTGTCCTTTGGGGACCCAGTCAAAACAAACAGCATGAATATCATTTTACATGTTCATTTATTTAACAAATATTTTTTGAGCACCTGTTCTGTGCCAAGCACTAGTCTAGGTAGTAAGGATACAACAGTGAACAAGACAAAGTTCCTGCTCTCATGGAATTTACTATTTAGTCTGGGCGACAGACAATAAGTATATTTTTTTAAAAAAAGAAAAGAAGATAATTTCATGTAGAGATGAATGTTACTATAACATGTTATTAGTTTAAGGTATACAGGGAATTCCCTTGTGGTGCAGTGGTTAAGAATCTGCCTGCCAATGCCCGGGACATGGGTTCGATCCCTGGTCCAGGAAGACCCCACATGGCACAGAGCAACTAAGCCCGTGCACCACAAGTACTGAGCCTGTGCTCTACAGCCCGAAAGCCACAACTACTGAGCCCCAGTGCTGCAACTACTGAAGCCTGCATGCTCTAGGACCTGCGTGCCACAAGAGGAGAAGCCACCGCAATGAGAAGGCTGCGCACTGCAATGAAGACTCAATGCAGCCAAAAAAAAAAAAAAGTGTACAACATAATGATCGATATATGTATTGATATATCGTACAAAATGATTACCACGGTAAGTTCAGTTAACATCCATCACCACAGAGTTATAATTTTTTTTTCTTGTGATGAGAACTTTTAAAATCTATTTTCTTAGCAACTTTCAAATATAGAGCACAGCATTGTTAACTGTAGTCACATGCTGTATATTACATCCCAAGGACTTAATCATATACCTGGAAGTTTGTACCTTTTCACCACCTTCACCCATTTTGCCTACCCTCCTCTTCCCTTCTCTGGCAACCACCAATCTGTTCTCTGTATCTATGAGGTTGGCGTTTTTTCAGATTCCACTTATAAGTGAGATCATACTGTATTTGTCTTTATCTGACTGACTTATTTCACTCAGCATAATGCCCTCAAGGTCCACCCATGTTGTCACAAATGGCAGAATTACCTTTTCTTAATGAATAATATTCCTATATATGTATATCACATCTTTATTCATTCATCTGTCAATTAACACTTAGGTTGTTTCCACATCTTGTCTATTGTAAATAATGCTGCAACAAACGGGGGTATAGCTATCTTTTCTGTGATAGTGATTTTGTTTCCTTCGAATAAATACCCAGAAGTGGGATTGCTGGATCGTGTGGTAGTTCTATTTTTAATTTTTTGAGGAACCCTTATACTGTTTTCCATAGTGGCTGCACCAATGGGAATTTGACATTTTGGCCAAATAACAAGGCTAGAACATAGCTGAAGTTGAGTGTATATCTCACTTTTTTGCAGGAGAGTAACATGACCTAATGGCAAGAGGGTAGTTAAGGTGACAGACCATGGAATCATAGCTGCATAAAGATAGTATTAACCAAAAATTACTAGAGGTAATACCTGCATATTTTTAGCATATAAGATAAATCCACCAAAATTCCTAAATATTAGTGGCAAACTGATAGGAAAAAAAGGTCCCATTGACAATATCAGTGTGTGATGGAAAGATCGCTGCTAGACTAAGAGTCAACAACTTGGGTTTAAATCTTAGCTATACCCCTTCCAGGCCATGTGTCCTTGAAAGTCACGTAAGCCTATCTGAGCCTCAGTTTCCTCATGTACACATTGCAAAGAGTTGTTGAGAGACTCAAGTTAAGAGAATGAATGAGAGAACATATTGCAAGCTCTAGAGGAGTGGTTCTCAACCTGGGACACTTTTAAAACGAAGATGCTCAGGCCCTTCCTTAAACCAATGAAGTTAGACTCTCGAGCAAATAATCTTCCAGTCACCCAGAGTGGCTGTAAGATCTTAAGTCAGATCATGACACTCGACTCTTTAAACCCTGCAGTGGACCTTCCCATCTCAAAGTCCTTAAAGTGGTGACTGAGGCCCCATGATCAGGCCCCACCTCTGACCTCATTTCCTCCTCTTCACCCTCACTCACCCAGCCCCAGGCACACGGGCACCTTGCAGTTCCCCTAACATTCCAAACATATTCCCACCTGGGAGCCTTTGTTTTTGCTGCTGCCACTCTTGTCCCAGTTATCCCACAGGGATCAAGCTCTCACTTCAGGCCTTAGCTGGAAGGCTAAAAGGCTTCGACTGAGGCCTTCCCTGATCACCCTCTTTACAATATCAGGCATGCACACAATCTCTTTCCCCTTCTAGCTTTTTCCATAGTACTTATCACTACCTAAAATGCTACATACTTTATTTGTTTTGTTTGTTTATTGATTATCATTTTCTACTAGAATATAAGCTCCATGAGGTCAGGGATTTTGTTTGTTTGGTTTGTCCACTGCTGGGTAGTCCCAGTGCTTAAAAATGTAGAAGCCCTCAGTATATATTTACTGTTGCTATTCCAAATGCATCCTCTGAGCCTGCACCTTACCCAACCTAAAAACTTCAGTAATGGCTCATTGCCCACTCCGAATGTATTCTGTGCTTTCCTACCTCCCTGACTTTGCTCATGTGGTTCTTCCTACTCTGTATGCCCTTCCCATCTTGACACTCATTTCCTCCATTTCCTGGATGAAAAAGATCCTCCTCAAAATTCCTCTAGCTGGTTGTGCCACATCCTGCCTTAAATTGTCTGCGTACTGTGTATAATTTTTTATGTAATTATTTCCTTTCTGAGTGTACACTCCTTGAAAACAGTGTTACTCAGCAATGTTTGTTGAATGAATGAATAAACTTACTTTTGTAGCTGACTCAGACATTCACCAAAAGAAGGAAGAGAGGTAATTAAATGGTAGGTTTAAATGGCAGCCCCCCACCCCACCCCGCCTAGCTCTTGCAAAAATACAGGTTGCATGTGAGTAAAATAGAAACAGAAGATGATAGCACCCAAAAATAATTTGTGGATGGTAAGGTCAACCATGCGAAAGAGCAACAACTATAAACTGCCTTATGAATAGTTTAGGTAAGAGCGAGTTGAAAAGGAATGAATTTATTGCAGAAAGGGACTCGGAGAGCCAAATAAAAATCAGACATGACATTCATTTTTATGGTGGTGAGGTCTTCAAGCCAAGCCAGTTAAAACAGGAAATAACCTCCCAGGTTTATTATGATGTCCTTCAGATTATGTTCATGAACTATTCCAAATCTCAATCTTTTTAGAGGATGTTCTCTTATGATAGTGAAAACAATAAATCTCTGACATTTCCCCTTCATTTGGAAGTGCTGTGTAATCTGAAATTGAAAAATCTCCTTCAATCCAACGTGGAGTTTTTTCCCCTGACTTTAAAAACCTTTGTTAACAAGCTATCTAGGTTTTTCAAATCAGTGACTCATATCCTCAGCTCCCCAAACCTAGGTTCTTTCTGGAATGTCCTTTCTGAACAAGCAGGAGCTCACCTTATCAGCAGGGCTTGATTTTTGGAGACAGGAATTTATGAAGCTCAATCTGTGAATGCATAACTCTTGTTCACCTTGGTATGTTACCAAGTTTTCCTAAGGCTTCCACCAACTTGACTGAGTAAGACATGTATCACCAATCTTGGAAGGGAAAATAAGAAGTGCTAGTTAAATAACTAAAGCTGGCAGAGATAAAGCCTCTGAAAAAAATCCCACTCCACATACCATCAAAAGAAATACATGTTATGGAGGAGAGAATTTGTTTGTGTTTCCTTTTCTTGAGTTTTAAATGTTTTCACATAAATAATATCGTAGCAATAAGAGCAAAATGAAAAAGAAAAAGATCACTCAGCACCTCACCTTTTTAACAGATGAAGGATTTTTTCTCTAGTCTCCGTGCATCTACATGCATAGACATCTATATGACATAGTTTTAATTCATGTAACCTAGAGGCTCTCAGGACTATTGTACAATGGAATGTTGGCCCACTCTCTAGAAATGAGGTAGGAAGAAATAACTGCGCCGCCCCGCCTCCCCTGGGGCCTGTATAAATGAGATCTGGGAGCTTGGGAGGAACCAGAAGCAGACTGGGGGAGTCTGAGAGATGAGGCCCATGACTGATCCCAGAGTATGTTTCACTCAGCCTGAGGCATGACCCAGGAGGTCCAGACACCTGTCACTGACCCTAGAACACAACAGGGTTTCTCCACAAGATCTCCAATATCATTTCTATCCCTTTAAACAAATCTCCATGTTGACAATTACATCAAATCAATACTCCCTTGCCAGACCGTCTAGGCCCTGTATTAGCTTGGCCTGTGGGTAGAAGGTGGTATTCCATAAAGGCTGAGAAGAAAAAAGGTAACAATGTAAAATTCTAAAATTGTGTTGGAGATACAGGAAATACTTCCCTGTAGTGATTTCATCCCCAAAGACTCAACACCAGAGTCAACAAGAAACTACACAGGCAAGGTGTTTTTTTGTTGTCTCACCTGCTTATAAAACCCCAGCCTCCTTCTCCAGTCCTTCCACAACCTGAGATGGCAGAACTCTTAAGGAAGACAACTGTAGCAATCCTGGGCTTGTTGCTTCTGGCTGTCTGCCCTGTTTCTTCATGTTGACTTGTAACAGGCCAGCCTTTCACCGCCTTTCACCTCTCTTTCATCTAGAGACCTTGGAGTCTCTAGATTCCCAGCTGTGCAGAACCCTAACAAGCTGCATTTCACAGGCTTAGAGAAACAATAGGAACCGCAGTCCCTGGCAGTCAAGAATAAAGGTCTGCAAAGGCTGTTCATAGTGACCCCTTGCTCAGTAGTAATAATAACAATAGCTTAAGTTGATCGTGCCAGAAACAGTGCTGAGCCCCTTCCAGAAAGCATCTCATTTAATTGTCACAACGATCCTTGAGGGAGGGATTATTGTCTTTTTTTTTTTTTTCAGGAGGGGAAACTGAGACATATATCTAAATTAGCTTACATGAGGGACTTCCCTGGTGGTCCAGTGGTTAGGACTCTGTGCTTCCACTGCAGGGGGCATGGGTTTGATCCCTGCTCGGGGAACTGAGACCCTGCATGCTGCAGGGCCAAAAAATAAAATAATATAAAAGCCACTACACAGATATTTAAAAAATAAATAAGTAAATAAAGTAGCTTACATGAGATCCAGTATAGTTAGAAAGTGGCAGAACTTGAATTTGAATACAGCAAGCAAAGGAATCTAAGGAGACCACACTTTCCTTATAGTGAGATGCTTCCTGAGAACTCAAGCCTGAATGGGGTCCAGGGGAGTCTGATGGAATCCCACACACACCTACCCTTCCCCCGTCTCCACCCCAGCTCACCAAGTCTCTCTTTCTCTCCTGCTCTTCTTTCCCATTCTGCCACTCCCTTTCCCTGCTCTCCATCCTTTAGTTTTTTCTTCTCTGCCTATTTTCTCACCCTGTAAATGCTCTACTCGGAAGCATGCAGCCCTAAAACAGCTGCCAGCCCTGGCTCTGGAGTGTGACTCATTACTACGTTGCTAGACCCAGAAATGAACTGAGTGAGACACGTTAAGTCCAAAGCATCCAGTATCCCTATGCTCACTGAAGCCAGGGCCTGTGGGTTAGAAGTTGATAGCATTGCAGCACTTTCAAAGGTGTAACTCAGTCCTGACTCTTTGCCTACTCCACCCATGACCCTGTGGCATCCTTCGAAGTATGTCTCGTGTAACATCTTGCGATTCCACTGCTGCAGGGGAAAGATGTTTGCATGCAGTGGGAATCTGTGACGCAGTGCTATTAATTCTTATTCCTTCTGATATCTAGGTTGGTGTTTTTGTGCCTTTATGTTCTTGAAATTTTATGTTAGTATGGTTAGTTTGGACTCAGTTTCAAAAGCATTAAGGTATAGGTTTGAAAGGATGAAGGAATTCTTTCTACTGCCAGAGGAAAATGTGTTCTGAGAGAAATATATGCACTATATTCAGAGGAAAACATTCATAGCCGTTATATATTGTAGAAAGTTGGACAATGTTAGGTGGTAAAATTCACTCCCTAGCACTCTTGGTAAGAGTGCCACACCATCCATTCATGCATTCAATGTATATTTAAATATGTCAGAAGTGCTACATGCTATAAATAAAATTAAAGTTTGGTAAAGGAATAGAAAATGTAGAAGGGCTATTTTAGATAGCATGGTCAGGGAAGGCCTCACTGAAAAAGTGACATTTAAGCAAAGCCCTGAAAGGATTAAGGGGATGAGCCATGGAAACATCTGGGGAAGAATATTCTACACAGAAAGAACAGCAAATGCAATGGCCGTGAGATGGAAATGAGCTTGGTGAGCTTGAAGAAGGGCAAGGAAACCAGTTAGATTAGAATGGACCCCGGAGGAAAGAAGCACTGTCACAGAGGTTTGCAGAACCTGCTGGGCTATAATAAATAGCTTTGACTGGATTGTAAATGTGATGAGAAATCACTGGAAGAATTTGAGTAGGATAGTGAGAAGATCTGACTTGTTTAGAAAGATCACTCTGGCCTCTGGTTAAATAATGGACATTGGTGAGTAGGGGTGGAAGCAGGGGAGCAAGTTGAAAGGTTCTTACAGTAGCCAGTGTAAGAGGATGAGGGCTCTCGGGTGTGAGATATATTTTGTAGACAGAAATAAGAGGATCTGAAGGATTTGGATGTGGGTTGTGAGGGAAAGGGAAGATTCAAGTTCACCTCTAGCTTTGCAGCCTGAACCATGGGTGAATAATGGAGCCATTTACTAAGATTGGAAAAGTCTGGGAGGAAGATAGTAAACGAAGTGTTCAGTTTTGCACATATTAAGTTTGAGATTGCCTAAGACATCAAGTAGACATGCCAAGTAGGTAGTTGTGAAGCAAGTCTGGAGCACATTGAGGGGTGATATCTACTGTGATGTTGACTAAGACACTTTTCTTACCACCGCTGTTATTCAATAGAGATTTGAATTTCAAAAATGGAATTCACCTCCTACAAGGGCACTGCACTCCATCTTGCAAACATTTGTTCTCTGTCTCAATGCTACATGTAAGGGAGTATTAACTGAGATGTTAAGGCTTATGGTGTTCACCATCAAATCCTCCAATAGTGCCCCTTGAGCAATTAATATTTGACATTTCCAAAGGGCCTCAACTAGTGAGACACTGTGCTCCTTTAAATACTCTCCTTAAATAAAGCAGAAACTCTGGCCAATAGAAGTAGCTGAACACAAGAAATGCATGTTCCATAATGTGTGCAGATCATTTTCAGGCATATTAACTACTTTTAGAGGATGCGGTGAGTCACAGAGTTAAAGCTGTGGAGCGTGGATTATGGATGTGGAAAGGCCACCTTGAAAGCACATACTATTCAAATGCTGCTGGATGGAAGCCCAGAACTTATGCCATAGGGTCACATCACCTGTCATCAGTTGATCTAGATTATTTACAGAACACTGAAGTCCAAGGATTGCATCATAGTTAGAAGGCTGAGGATATATGCCTCAGGGTACTTCAGAGTATTTAACAGAATTAATAAATAACCACGCATCCAAACATGGAAGATTTTTCTCAGCCACAACATTTTTTTTTTTTTTTTTTGCGGTACGCGGGCCTCTCACTGTTGTGGCCTCTCCCATTGCGGAGCACAGGCTCCGGACGCGCAGGCTCAGCAGCCATGGCTCACGGGCCTAGCCGCTCCGCGCCATGTGGGATCTTCCCAGACCGGGCAAGAACCCGCGTCCCCTGCATCGGCAAGCGGACTCTCAACCACTGCGCCACCAGGGAAGCCCCAGCCACAACGTTTTAAGAATCAATAAAGACTTGGCCCACAATGTTTTCTCATGAGGTGTTCTTTTTGCCAGAATTACTGAATAAGCCAGGAGTTCTTCAACATGACAGTGTTCACACAGCTGATCTGGCCGAGAACATCTGTGTGGAGAGTGTATCACCTGTCCTTTCTAGAGATGAAGACTTCTGGGAAGGAACACAGGGACCTGGGTGCACAGCATCTGTGCCATTAGAAAGTCTGACTGAAAAAGGCATCAGCAGAATTCTCAAGGTATTTCCCGAGAGACTGGGAACTTACAAGGCCCATTCTGGCTTTGTCCCCTTTAATTGGGTCAAGTCTGTTCGCCATCTCTTCTTTCAAGGGGGTTGCTCATCAACTAGACCCCATTATTGCATCCATTCACTTGAAAACTAGACAGGTATATTTTTGCTATTAGAAAAACATATAGAGAGCTTGGTGCTTGGTTATCACACAAGGTCTCTTTAGATCAGTTGCATGTACCACTGTGTGCTGTATCAATTGTGTACAGAGACATTAACAACAGGTATAGGTTTTGAATGGGACAGGTCAGAGTTTTGAGTCCAGCTTTGCCACTTACTGCTCTGGTGGCCAAATTCAGGTAAGTGTAAAATTGGGATAATCACAGTACCCATCTCATAGGGTTACTGTGAGAATTAGATGAGTTAACGTCCTCAGAGAGGTTAGAAGAGTACCTAGAACATAGAAAGCACACAATAAACGTTAGCTCCTATAGTTATTAGAATCATCATTTTTAAAGACCATTGGCAAAGAGATTTTTTGGAACTATAGACCCAGTATAAATAAGATACTTAAGTAGACCCTCATTAAGTTTCTGCAGTTAGATAACACCATGTTCTTTGTAACTTCAGAGAATGAAGTTTGATGTATATCTTTTTGTTTTGTTTTTGCGGTACGCAGGCCTCTCACTGTTGTGGCCTCTCCTGTTGTGGAGCACAGGCTCCGGACGCGCAGGCTCAGCGGCCATGGCTCACGGGCCCAGCTGCTCCGCGGCATGTGGGATCTTCCCGGACTAGGGCACGAACCCGTGTCCCCTGCATCGGCAGGCGGACTCTCAACCACTGCGCCACCAGGAAAGCCCAGATATATATCTTGAGCTAGCTCAAGGTTATCAGTGACTCGTATTCTTTTTATTGAAGTGAAATTCACAGAATATAAAATTAACTATTTTAAAGTGTGCAATTCAGTGGCATTTAATGCAGTCACAATTCTGTGCAAGAATCACTTCCATCTAGTTACAAACCATTTTATCACCCCCAAAGGAGGCCCATACCCATTAGCAGTTATTCACCTTTCGCCACAGCCCCCGGCAACCGCTAAACTGTTTCTGTCTCTATAGATTTACCTATTTTGGATATTTTAAATAAATGGAATCACATAATATGTGACCTTTTGTGCTGACTCCTTTCACTTACAGTGACTTATTATTGAAGAGGAAACTGCAGATCCCCAAAGAATCACCATCTCATCATCCCATCATCTCTGATATGCTTGGAATTTTCCAATGCTTAAGGGAGACTCTGATCTCTAGGATTTCAGATTCTGTCCTCTGTTAAAGAAATGCTTGAATCAAATGCTTGAATCAACAGTGGGTGGATTTGGGGGAAAACTCCAGGAAGTTCTAAACACTTCAACACATCAAGTATCTGAGAAAAATGATGCCCTCAACATGAGGAGATTTTGTCAAGGGTGCATTTTAATTCTGTCATTTTATAGAGAAGGACTTTGTGACCTAGTGTTGTTTTCTTTGGCTGGTATAAGACACATACAACCCTTGATGCACTTATTACAAAAACAGTTCCTTTAAGGAGCATGTATAACATGCTAGGGCCTAATGCAAGACACAGTCCCTGAGCTGTGACTAAGCTGCTCATGGTCTACTGGAGAGAATAGACAAACAATCAGACATTAAAATATAATAAATGCTGTGACTGAATTAAGCACAGGGGGCCCTGGGAGCACATGTGCAAGTACCTAGCCCTGCAGGAGGCATTGGCGGGGTACTCCGTACACTCTTTCTTCCACACAAGGCTAAGTCATTGTATTGCTGGTGGAAAAGTAAATTTTATACATCACGAAGCAATACTTTTTCAGAATGTTAAATGGTTGTTGACTTTGGAGCCCGTGTTAATTTATTATCACAAAGAAAGAACACTGTTACCATAGGTACTTCTTACCTTACTGCTGTTCTGTTTAGCCACCACTGATGCCATGTGGCATTAAGGTACAGATTGCAACCTAAGGTTAACGTTCCTTACTGTATGGAATTAGACATTTACTGAGTAAGAAATCCTTGCTGGTATTGAGGGAGTTATTTTCTACTTAATCTATTTTACAACTTAAACTTACCACAGTTTTTTTTTTTGGGGGGGGTGCGGAGGCTATTCTAAGAGTAAGTATATTCTCTTAATTATATTCTGTCTCAACCCTCTGCTACAGTCATGACCCTGCCCCCATTATTTGAAACATACAAGTGTCACACCTGGCCTTGTTGTCTATGCTCAATATCACACCCCAGCTGATGGTATCACCAAGTCCTCCAGCATTATGGGCACACCGCTTCGTAATATTTAATTAAAAATGACTCTGAGCACCGTTTCATCCCTCCTTCTCCCCAGAGACTCTTGGACTTCCATTTCTCCTAGTTACTTCTGATTCTGAAATCCTGCTTTTGCTGAGTTCTCAAGCCTCGCCCTGGTTCCTGCCTCCTGCAAGTGCCATACCTTTTCCACACCACATCACCCCATACTGGACACATGTGATCCCTCCGCTCCCCAAAATACTGTTGACCAAAGCAAATATCAAAATGTTTAGAGACAAATGCAGCGCAGGAGAGCAAAACTTAAAATTAAATTTTAACTTAAAAAATTAAAAACTTGGGGCTTCCCTGGTGGCGCAGTGGTTGAGAGTCCGCCTGCCGATGCAGGGGACAAGGGTTTGTGCCCCGGTCCGGGAAGGTCCCACATGCCTTGGAGCGGCTGGGCCCGTGAGCCATGGCCGCTGAGCCTGCGCGTCCGGAGCCTGTGCTCCGCAACGGGAGAGGCCACAACAGTGAGAGGCCCACATACCGCAAAAAAAAAAAAAAATTAAAAACTTAACTTAAAATTGAATATTTTAGTCATTTCCAAAGTCCCTTTGGCCATTTCTCTCTAGCTGTTTTTTCCCTACCTCTTTTTTCCTCTCTCCTACTTTCCATCAGAGCTCAGATTTTCTCCCACTCTTATTACTATGCAGAGCCCTGCAGGTCGTTCTGATGCCTGCTAAAGTTTGAGAAGACTTAAACAAATTTTGAGTATACACTTATGCTATGCACACATTTACAGATCTACTTCATCATTTTTAATGGTTGTATGAATTTAATGACTCCATACTGATGGACATTCAGATTGCTTCTAATTTTTATATATGAACATACACTAGAAAAGCATATGGAAAAATCAAAATAATTATGAGAAGATCTAGCTATTTAAAAAAAATTTTCTTTTGGCCACCCCATGCGGCTTGCAGGACCTTAGCTCCCCAACCAGGGATTGAACACAGGCCCACGGCAGTGATGAAAGCATGGAGTCCTAACCACTGAACTGCCAGGGAATTCCTGTAGACCTAGCTATTTTAGACGAAATGTTTTTCTTTAAAAATTCCTTTTATGATGTAATATTGTTTAACAACAAATCAAGTTGGAAGAGAGAACAATGTTGGGTAAGCTAAAGGAGGGAGGCAGGTATGGATTCTCCATAGAGGGTAAGGGAGCACACTGTAGTAGGCTAGAAGCTTCTTGAGGCCAGGGACCATGCCTGATTTGTTTACTTCTGTATGTCCAGTGCCTTGAACAGCACCTGACATAGAGTGGGTGCTTAGTAAGTATTTAATGAATGAATGAATCTCAAAATAATTACACTGAGTAAAAGAAGAGTACATGCTATAAGATTCTATTTATATAAAATTCTAAAAATTGCAAACTATAGTGATAGAAAAGCAGGTAGGTATTTTCAGTTTATTTTTATTTTTTTTTACATCTTTATTGGAGTATAATTGCTTTACAATGGTGTGCTGGTTTCTGCTTTATACCAAAGTGAATCAGTTATACATATACATAGGTTCCCATATCTCTTCCCTCTTGTGTCTCCCTCCCTCCCACCCTCTCTATCCCACCCCTCTAGGTGGTCACAAAGCACCGAGCTGATCTCCCTGTGCTACGCGGCTGCTTCCCACTAGCTATCTACCTTACGTTTGGTAGTGTATATATGTCCATGCCTCTCTCTCGCTTTGTCACTTTTCAGTTTATTGAAGTATGTCTATTATACCTCAATAAAGCTGTTTTAAAAATAAAAGGACATTGCCTCGTGTTTCTCGTCTGAGTAATTATTGGTAGTTCCTCAAAATGGAGAACGATGAGTTCTGTTTGGGACATACTGAGTTTGGGGCAACAATGGAATATCCAAATAGACATGTGAGTAAGTTTTTGGATATGAGTCTCTCTGAGGAGGAGTATTTGAGCTAAAGCTGTTCTTTCAAAAGCTGAAATGTGCACATCGAATTTTGCGACATCAGCCATTAAGGTTGAATGATGACAGAAGCCAGACTAGAGTAGATGGAAAGAGAAATAAAGAAATGTAGAGAGAAAAGTAGACAACGATAAGTCTGGCTGTTCTGGAAAAAGAGAAAAATAGGGCAATTACTGGAGGAGGTGCCTTCTGAGGATGGTCCTCAATGATACCTTGGAGCCCCAAACCTTCCCCCAGCCGCCTTGCCATTGGTTTACATCACTTTTAGTTGAGTCCTCTGTTCCTTGGGCTCAAAGCACCCTGACCAGTACTCTCCTTTTTCCTTCTTTCTCACCTCTTTCAGTCAATCACAAAGTCCTTTTACTCCTATTTCTTTAATGGTGCTTAAATCTGTTCACTTCTCTTAACCCATCGCCAACGTCCTAGGGCGAGCCGCCATTATCTGATTACTGCAGAATCCAAAGGTTCTGCTCATAGAGCAGAAGCCAAGCACATCTCTCCTGGAGTCACTGGGTTCAAATCCCAGCTTGCTCCTTAGGAGCGTAGTGACTTCTCTGTGCCTCAGTTAAAAGTACCTTCCTGCCAAGATTTTGTGAGAGTTAAATGCAATAAAATCTATGCAGCGTTTCCTGGTTTTTTTAAAAAAAATTATCTTTTATTTTTCTTTACTATCCATTTAATTGCTTGTGTTGTTTGTTTTGTTTGGAAAATCTTCCCTAGACATCACCAACTGGATAAATCCTATGTGTTTTTAAACTTCAGTTAGGGTGCCAGCTCCTTAAGGGAGGATTTCTTTTTTTTTTTTTTTTTTGCGGTACGCGGGCCTCTCACTGTTGTGGCCTCTCCCGTTGCGGAGCACAGGCTCCGGACGCGCAGGGTCAGCGGCCATGGCTCACGGGCCCAGCCGCTCCGCGACATGTGGGACCTTCCCGGACCGGGGCACGAATCCGTGTCCCCTTCATCGGCAGGCGGACTCTCAACCACTGCGCCACCAGGAAAGCCCTAAGGGAGGATTTCTTGATTGACCTACACTTTACCTTGCTGAAGCACTCTGTCAGAGTGCTTATCATACTTTTTGTCTCTCATTATTATTATTATTTTGCTTCTGAATCCCGCACTACTTAATGATGAACCCTTTGAAGGCAAGGATGGTGTTGTTAGCATTGAAAAACGTTTATTGGCATAAAGTCCCAGGAGGAGATAAGTGTTAGTTAAAACTAGGAGCCTGATATACTGTATGATTCCAACTGTATAACATTCTGAGAAAGGCAAAACTATGGAGACAGGAAAATGATCAGGGGTTGCCAGGGGTTTGAGAGGAGGGAGGCATGGCTAGGCAGAGCACAGAGGATATTTAGGGCAGTGAAACTACCCTAGTGCATAATGTATGATCATTACATGTCCTTACATATTTGTCGAACTCCACGGAATGTATAACACCAAGAATGATCTTAATGCAAACTATGGAATTTGAGTGATTATGATGTGTCACGGTAGGTTCATCAATTGTGACAAATGCACCACTCCGGAATGTAGCTCGGGAAACTATGCATGTGTGGGGTAGGGAGATATATGGGAACTCTCTCTCTCTCTCTCTCTATATATATATACACACACACACACACATATATATGTGTATATACATATATAAAGATAGATATATCTTTGAAGAAATATTCATCCCTGCCTTCGTGGAGGCAGACATCAAACAAATAATTATGCAAACTATCATTTATTTAACATTAAGAAGCACTATGGAGCATAGGGTCTTCCCTGAGAAAGCAAAACTTAAGGCGATGCATCACCTTGAGGTCTGCCCTCAAGGACAGGGAGCAGCTAAACCAATTAAAAAGGCTCTTTAAAGAGCCTAAGGGCCAGAGTGAACAGTGTGTTCCAGGACCAAAGGAGGCTAGGTACAGGCAGGTCAGACTAGTTGGAGCACAGTGAGCTAAGGAGGTAAAACCGGGGCGGTGAAAAGAGGGCAGACCTACAGGGCTTGCAGTCACAGAGCTGGAAGCTGTGTCCTAGGGACAGTGGGGTACCATCAAACGATTTTAAATAGAAGAGTGATATGGTCAGATTTGAATTAAAAAAAATCTCTCTGGCCGCTGCATGAAAGAATGGATCAGAAGGAACAATGTGAAAGTGGCTAGATCAGGAGGGAGAGTACTGCAAGAGTCCAGGGGAGGAAGAGCATATTGCAAATGTGAAATACTTAGCTCCTTGCAGGCATGCTCCACGTGGCCATGAGCAATGCAGACAATGCGGTGGGGGAAGACAATGGGGAAAGAGGCAAAGCATGTGGAAAAGGCAGGAAATGTGAGCAGATGGTTCATGGAGCAATAAAGCTGAATAAATGGGCTTAGATCGTGATATATAATGCTTTTTATTTTCTATAAATTTATTTAGTTATTTATTTTTGGTTGTGTTGGGTCTTCATTGTTGGGTCTTCGTTGCTGCGCAGGCTTTCTCTAGTTGCGGTGAGCGGGGGTTTCTCTTCGTTGTGGTGCACGGCTTCTCATTGCAGTGGCTTCTCTTGTTTCAGAGCTCAGGCTCTAGGCACGTGGGTTTCAGTAGTTGTGGCACGTGGGCTCAGTAGTTGTGGCTTGCAGGCTCTAGAGCACAGGCTCAGTAGTTGTGGTGCATGGGTTTAGTTGTTCCATGGCATGTGGGATCTTCCCGGACCAGGGATCAAACGCGTGTCCCCTGCATTGGCAGGCGGATTCTTAACCACTGTGCCACCAGAGAAGGCCCCAATGGTTTTTAAATAACATCACTTTTATAACAATGATAATAAAATAATAACCATAGTACTTGAATTTATTGAGTAATTACTATGTGCTAGGCAATTTTTCTATGTTCTTTATACAGATTAATTTCATCCCTGTTCTAGTTATCTGTTGCTTCATAACAAATCACCTTAAAACTTAGTGCTTAAACCAACCTATATGTGTATATATGTAATCTGTAGCTTGGACAGAGCTTGAGGGTTGGCGGAAGCTTGTTACTGCTCCTCTTGGTGTCAGCTGGGGTGTCAGCTCAAAGTCCGAGATCTAGAATCTCTGAAGCTTGCTCACTCACCTGCCTGTAATTGATGCCAGCTGTGGGCTGCAACTGTCTACTCTTCTCTTGTTGCACTCAACATGATCTTCTTCAGTGTATTTGCTCACATGTCCAATTCTCTGCTGGACTTTGAGCTCCTCCAAAACATAAAACATGTCTTTTTCTTTGTATCCCCTCTGTTTGGGGTACTATCTACAAATGAATAAATCCTGAACCTGAAAATAAGAGAATATTTTCCTTTACCAAATTGAACACTCCTAGGGACTGGAATTTTATAACTTTGCAAGACTCCAATTTTGTTAGGAAGTTTTTCTTTATGCTTAGCCAAAAATCTACTTTTGTGTAACTTTTACTCAGTGGACTTTTACTTAGGACTTGTGGAACTCCACAGAATGAGTCTAAGCTAACTTCTGTAAGACATTCATTCCCTCAGTGATAGCTATCAAATTACATCTAAATCTCTAAGCTTAACACCCCAGTTCCTATTATTGTTCTTCCTGGTTGTGGTTTCCATGGTTACCTCACTCTTGATTCATTCTTAGATAATCACTGTGGTTCATAGAGATCCAGAACGAAATGCCTGGATAAATATTAATGGTGAGTCTGTGAACACAAGGGAATGAAGTGGGATAGAAAACCATGCTGAGACCATCATAAGCAAGTGGGCTCCAAAAAGAAGTGCAACATGGGACTGAGGGGTGAGGACATGGATTGGGAGTTGGGGACTACATCCTATCCTGGACCTTCCCTGGTAGGCTGATCCTGATGAGAAGCAGATGGAGAACCTGTGGGAAGGTAATCTGAGACCCTGTCTGATTGGAAATGGAGAAGGAAAAACAGGAAAAGTGGAGTTGAAACCCAGTTGAAACTCAGTTGCCCACTTTTATCTTAAAATTGTGTTTCTTGGGCTTCCCTGGTGGCGCAGTGGTTGGGAGTCCGCCTGCCGATGCAGGGGACACAGGTTCGTGCCCTGGTCCGGGAAGATCCCACATGCCGCGGAGCGGCTGCGCCCGTGAGCCATGGCTGCTGAGCCTGCGCGTCCGGAGCCTGTGCTCCGCAACGGGAGAGGCTACAACAGTGAGAGGCCCGCGTACCGGAAAAAAAAAAAAAAAATTGTGTTTCTTGAAGCATAGTTTATTGGTCATAAGAATTTCATAACCTGCTGGTAGACATGCGTTCCCTGTGCTCAGCCCCACACCCACTGAATGTGTACTCTTTACGAACTCCAATGTAATTCTTAAGTACACAGAGAATCTTGTTTTAAGGGCCGGAATAAGATAGAAACTGCTCATATTCAGAGTTAGAAAAGTGTTTTTCAGACCATTTCACAAAGCTAAAGAATCTCATGTTCTTCAGAAATTTCTTTGAAATATAAAAAAATCCCAGCTCATGTGTTTAGTCTCTATGGTTCCATCCCCATAAGTCCTTATCCCAACCCATAAGTGTCTGAAAAACAGTAGAAAAGAGCTGCCTTTGTTAGAAGATCCTATCACAATAACTCTTAGAGAAAAGCCTCCCACCCCCGCAAACTCCCACCCCCAGGAAAAAAGCAGTTGAAGAATTCAAACCCATTATACATTCTTTCCATTCCCTGTCCCCAGCTTCACTGAAATATTAAATCCTTTCCTCTTTTCTATGGATGGATTTTAAGGTAGATTTTCCAATGAATTTTTAGTTAAATAATGAATGGAAAGTGTCAAGTATAGCTGTAGCAAATGCAGCTTTTTTTGCTTAGAATAAGAGAGAAACTAAAATGGAATTTCTCTAAATACATGTTTTTCCCTCTTTTAGGAAAATGTTTCAAGTACATTTACTGAGTGCCCAAAGGAAATATCAGTGTATATCTTTTATGAAGTTGTAACAGGTAAAAATCTAACATTACTAGACAAAAAATACAAGGGTCAATTTTTCACACGTCGAGTCTTGCTTTAATAAAATGATTTTGCAGTAAGCATTTCTTTGAATAGAAGCCTTTGCCTTTTAGCCTATCTCCTCCAATTATTAAAGCGTGTATTTCCAGAGCAGAAGAAAGATCACTGAAAAACAGATTCTTTTAATGAGATTAATGCCAAGTGAAAAGCATTCTGAAATGGGGAGAAAGGGTGAGTGATAATTTCACTCTAAGTCCTCAGAAAGAGAAAAAGATGGATTCAAAATGATTAACCTACAGCCTTTCAGAAGCACTGTTTAAAAAGAAACAGACTGTGATGCTCACTCACTGACTCCTCAAATATTTATTGAGATCACCTACAATGTGTCAACTGGGGTTAAAGAGGGGCCCAAGACAGGCACAGTCCCTCACTTCAAGATAGAGTTCCAAAACGCCCAAGGCATTTAATTCCAATTGTAATATAGTGATGAATACTATAAAGGAAATGCTTTGAGAATGAATTTATCATCATTTGAAAGTCAAGTTGAAGTTAACCTTAAATGAGGGGACAAATTTTTAAACTATTTCTTTCCAAGCTTCAATTTGGACAGACTTCTTTGCTTCAACATTTTGAGAGTTATTTGGGAGAGTGATTTTTAAAAAAACATGTATTGTGTGCCAATACATGTGTGTAGTTACCTACAAGCTCCTTCTTTGAGGGCAAGGAAATTCACACTTACTGAGTGCTGACTTTGCCGGAAGAATTGGACCTATTTTGCCCAACAACCCAAGATATGTGTGTTGCTGTACTTCCTTTGCACAGGAGGACACTGAGGCTCAGGGAGATGAAATAATTTGTTTCAAGCCAGCAGAGTTGGTCCTTGTCACTGCACTTAGCTGAAAGGTGGAGGAGGGCTTCCCTGGTGGCCCAGTGGTTAGGAATCCGCCTGCCAATGCAGGGGACACGGGTTTGAGCCCTGGTCTGGGAAGATCCCACATGCTGCGGAGCAACTGAGCCCGTGCGCCACAACTACTGAGCCTGTGTTCTAGAGCCCGCAAGCCACAACTACTGAGGCCTGCGTGCCACAACTACCGAGACCCACGTGCCACAACTAGTGAGCCCACATGCCACAACTACTGAAGCCCTCGCGCCTAGAGCCCGTGCTCCGCAACAAGAGAAGCCACCGCAATGAAAAGCCCGTGTATCGTAAAAAAGACCCAAAAGCAGCTAAAATAAATAAATAAATAAACAAACAAACAAAAAAGGAAGTGGAGGAGGGGAGAGGGTGACAGATAAAAGGCTAATTTCACTGACAATTAGTCTATTGTTAGTGTCGCTAATGGGTTGAGCCAAAGTAATCAGAGCCCACAGAATACTGCCTTTTTATCAAAAGTAAATGCAGGATCTGTACTTGAAAGGACAGCTGTAGGTTCTTGAGGGAGAAATGGCAGTTAAGATTTTATGTGAAATATAGTTTGTAATAAAATTAGATTGTACTAAAATACATGAAGGAGACTGTGCATTGCACTTCAAATGCTTTGTTGTTTCTTTTACCTTTAGCAAAGTTTGTAATAGATAATAAGGTGAGATTATAGAGAATTTATTTCTTGAAATACAAAGAAGTTGCACAATGTCAGTTTACACAATGACAAGGCTTTTAATTTTAAGCAAGAAGTGAAGGAAGAGCTAAAGTAATTGGATCAGAGAAATCATAGAAAGCCAGAGTTAAGATTTGTTAACAACAGTTATGTGGAAAATCAAGATTTGCTTCCCCTGGAGGTCGGGGCGGGGGTGGGGGGGGTGGGGGGGTGGGTGCGGGTGGGGGGAGGGAGAGGGATGGAACTGGGAGTTTGGGGTTGGTAGATGCAAGCTATTAAATTTAGAATGGGTAAACAACAAGGTCCTAATGTAGAGCACAGGGAACTATATCTAATATTCTGTGATTAAACCATAATGGAAAAGAGTATAAAAAACTAAATAAGTAAAATAAAATATTGGCTCTAAAAAAAAAAAAAGATCTGCTTCTTCCAGAAGATTAATTGGTTATAATAACAAGAAAGCAGCAACAACCAAGATTAGTGAGCTGTAGTCTTAGCTCTGCTTCATCTGTCCAATGAGGTCCAGATGCCAGTTACTCAAAAGAGTTTGAAGACTTTATTAAGTCCCAAAGCGGGTGGTAAAAGTCAACATATAATTCATTCTAAATTCAAACCCACCAGGCCTCATCATCCAAGATGGCTAGCAAGAAGGTGGGAAGGTAGGAAGGAGAGATAGGGGTGCAGTGGAGACACATTGAGATTCGCCTTGAGTTCTTTTTTTTTTCAATAAGTTTATTTGTTTTATTTATTTATTTTTGTCTGTGTTGGGTCTTCGTTGATGCACACGGACTTTCTCTAGTTGCCGCAAGCAGGGGTACTCCTCATTGCATTGTGCGGGCTTCTCATTCCGGTGGCTTCTCTTGTTGCAGAGCATGGGCTCTAGGCGCATGCAGGCTCAGTAGTTGTGGTGCACGGGCTTAGTTGCTCCGTGACATGTGGGATCTTCTCAGACCAGGGCTCAAACCCGTGTCCCCTGCATTGGCAGGCAGATTCTTAACCACTGTGCCACCAGGGAAGCCCTTGCCTTGAGTTTTTATTCTCTACCAAACTATCACCCCTTTTCCTTAACTTGCAGCCCGTTTATCAATATAAGTAAGGATACGTTGGTGTGCATAGAAATATATGTTATACACTCTAAATAATATTATAGATAATGTTCAGTAATACAGTTTTGTTGATCTGGTTATAAGACATTCTCTTCAGTGATAATTTTGGTAACAAGTTATCTTACAAAAGCATTCCTTTACTATAAGAAACATGTCTGATTTTTACAAACTCTTCACGGTTCTTTAATTCTACCACCAAGTAGCAATGACCAATTACTCTTTCCCCTTTCCCCACTAAACATCTCAGTCACCTCCTAACCAAAACCAAATCTAAGCTCTTAAACCACCCACCAGACAAAATAATATTCTAAAAAGTCCAGACAATTAAGGAAGAAATTGGTTTGAGATTAAATTGTACATAGGACATAACCTACTTTCCTCAGTGCATTTAAGATAATTTCATATTTTTAATTTATTTACTAGATATCATATCAAGTCAGTTTAGCCTCTAGTTCTTATAAACTTGAGTACGAATTCTAGCTATTCACCCAGAATAATAGAGTCCTAGTTCAATAAAACAATGTGTATATTCTTTTAAATATACATGACATGTTTATAAATAAACAAATGAATTTGACTTTGTATGTCCAGTGTTCTCTTTTTCCTTTTAACATTCTCTGTATTTTAAAATGAACTTAGCTGTGTATGTCTAATATTCTCCTTTCTTTCCAATTGTCTTTTCAATCCTCTTTCTACAAAAAGCAGGGAAGGGGTAGCAGAGGGAGAACATTGGTGATGAACTTTTAAATTCTGTCAGCTCCCAGAAAGCAGCACTCTACCTAACTTTTATTTTTTTATATTATTAAAGTTTATATATTTTATTAGAAATGTATCTCCTCAATGATTGTCGTCTTCACTTTAATCAAAGCAGATATAGAAGGCTGAACAGAAATTTGGCTACTAGGCCAACTCGATCCTCCAAGACACTGAGAATCTCCCGACCTCCACATGGTTTCCATCCCAGACCCCCTAAAGAAGGGGAGGGGCTTAGGGAGCTCTACCTTGTCATGTACCATCAATAAAGTACACTGTATCCAGGGAAAAAAAAAAAGAAAGAAAGAAAATTTGGCTACTATGATTCTTCTGTGCTAATAATACAAAATGTTATTTAAAAAATAAAATCAGTCTTTACCTAAATATAAGAAGCTTTATTTATTTACCAGCAAAGAGTGATACCACAAAACAAAGGAAATAAAGTCTCTTAAAATGTTTATTTTTGTCAGAATAGCTGACGATTTTCTATTAAGTCTTTTGGTTTATTATGATAATAAGCCTTCCCCCCTTGAAAAATCCATTCAAAATATCTCAATCCTTGAGGTAAAGAACTTTAAAAAAAAAAAAAGAAAATCCCGATTTTTTTAAAAGAAAAAATTCTTAAAATTCCTCTAAGCTTGATAAATAGAAATAATCTCTTCTTGTTCTACTCTGGTGAACAAAAATGTACTTTATACAGCAAAATATCCAGTCACTTATTGGCAAACTGAAGGTGAGACCTATTCATTTACATGTTTTATTCAAACAGTGCAATACTGCCACGTTCATATAGACTTTCTTTTTTTTTTTTTACAGTTACCAACACTCTTCTGGCAAAGACAATGTTTTGAAATGGCAAAGGCAACAGAAGTTTTAGATCTCAAAGCTCCAGAAAGGAATTAACCTGATTCTTCATCATCAAGATAGTCCTCGGCATTGCTTAATGTTCGGACTGCATCTATTCCCTGTTGCTTTTTCAGGAGAGATGCACAGGCAGCATTAGCCATGTCCAGGGCCAGTTTCTTCTCATTGTTTCTTAAGTCTGTTCTAGCAACTTTTGCCAGAAGCAACTGGACAATATCTGCATAACCCTTCTAGGCAGCAGCATGCAAAGCTGTGTCTCCCAACTTGTTTTGTTGGTTCAGTTCAATGTTTGGTTGAGTAAATAGCATTTCCACTGTATCTCTGTGACCCCCCACGACAAGCCCAGTACAGGGCAGTGCTTCCAGCTTTGTCCAAGCCATTAACACCGACTCGGTTGTCCAAGCACTCTCTCAACCAGCTCAAGTTGCCTCTTTTTGCAGCTTCGTGGAATGGATTGTCAATGGATTCTACCTGCCCGGCCACATAGTTGCTTGGGATCAGTCCCGTCCTGCCTTTGGAGGTGCCTTTCCACCAACTGGTATCACTCGTGTCAGTAATGTAGATAATATCACCTTCTTCAAAGTACAATTCATCTGGAGTTTGGGTTCAAAACGTATAAAGAGCTCTGAACACTTTAACGTACCCTGGTTTCACCGGTTTGGGTGGCAGCTTCGACATCTCTCTTCCTGGAGCACCATAACTTTTAAATAAATGTCCCTGAAGAAGAATGTTTCTTTAAAATGAGTTCAGTTAGAACTCTTTCTATGCAGTATGGAATGATAAATTGATTTAAAATTAGTTATCGACTTACACCTCCAGAGAGAATTTTAGGCGGCTCGCAAAAATATATAAAAAGCTCATGACAGAGTTGTAACAGAGACATAGTGAAAAAAACAAGGCCCGCCATGAGATGGGTGAACATGCCTTGAAGTCTGACATACTTGCTGGAGGTGGGCCCTACACATGGATTTGGTCTTTCTGGCAGGGAAGAGACCTGGTCAGTAACATGATTCACAGAATCTGTGAGAAAGAAACTGGTCTCTTCTTCAGGTGAAACACAGCCACTCAGACCTGCCCAGGAGGGTGACACTTCAGACAGATGTGAGAAAGTGACAGCAGGGATCACACTCGGTCAACACTGGGACAACTCGATAATCTAAGCCCTAACAGTCTACGTCAGGGCAGCACAGCTGAAGTAACACTGGTGAGAACATTTTTAAAGGTTTCACTAAAATCACAAAAGCAAACGTAAAAACAACTCTCACAAACATAAAAACAAATAAACACTCACAGAGAATCTAAGTTTGAGCGATACCTTCTGGATTAAGTTGTTTGTCAAAGGTATACCTGGGTAGGTATCTGAGTGAAATCACTTGCTGAATGTAGTTATTAAGTTTAAGTCAGTTATCAGAGAAAGACAAATATCATATGATATCCCTTATATGTGGAATCTAAAAAAAGGGTACAAGTGAACTTATTTACAAAACAGAAATAGAGTCACAGATGTAGAAAACAAACTTACGGTTACCAGGGGGAAGGTGGGGGAGGGATAAACTGGGAGATTGGGATTGACATATACACACTACTATATATAAAATAGATAACTAAGAAGGACCTACTGTATAGCACAGGGAACTCTTCTCAGTACTCCATAATGACCTATATGGGAATAGAATCTAAAAAGGAGTGGGTATATGTATATGTATAACTGATTCACTTTGCTGTACAGCAGAAACTAACACAACATTGTAAATCAACTCTACTCCAAATCAAAAAAATAATTTAAGTCAGTTATATTTCTAGAAGTCATTATCAGAACGAATGGCTTTGGCTTCAGAATAGTTGCTAATATTTGCTAACATGGCCCCTCTTACCATCTCACGACTGACACAGTTCATGTGGGATTGAGGAAGACTTTATATTCTGTCTTCTATGGTTGGGTACTGGTGCTGAAGGAACAACTCCCCAACACACTGAGACAGGTTCAGGGAGACGTGTCTGGGTACCGGGGATGTTAGTGTTAAAGCTGCGTTCAGAAGAGACCACGTATACAAAGCGGCAGGCCTGAAGGATGAAGAGACAAGAAGCTGAGGAGGAGAGCCACAGTCGCAGGCACTGTGTTGGGTTCAATGCGCTGTGTGGCTGCGTGGTGCTTTGGTATAACGGATTTTGTGGGGGTGCTATGAAAAAGCTTTTCATCTTCCAAAATAATTAAATAAAAAGGACCATGCTCTGGAATGCTGCATAACTCTGGGGAATTTTTCTCTCTGGAAAAAAAAGACTGAAAATAGGACACTGAATAGGATATGACTTAAGAAATGCTGAAGATTTTCTTAAATTCCAATTTAAGAAATTTGCTAAATCCTCAGCCTATAATTTAAAACACTGCATATTCATGTAGATTGGACACATGCCTGCAAATTTTAAAATTTAAAGTGATGGTACATGGGAATAAAGTCAGGAATACCCTAATACCACAGGATAAAGAACTAAGACACAGGAGAGAATTCTTTTTACAAAATGTCAAAGACCTAGCCATAGTATATCTCATTATATATAATCATTTATATATATAACAATATAACAGATGAAAAAGAGAGCAGTTAAATATACTACAGAATTTCTATTTTATTTGCTTGTTTTGAATATACAAATATAAGGACTTCCCTGGTGGTCCAGTGGTAAAGAATCTGCCTTCCAATGCAGGGGGCGCAGGTTGAATCTCTGGTAGGGGAACTAAGATCCCACATGCCGCGGGACAAGTTAGCCCGCCTGCCACAGCTACTGAGCTCGTGCGCCTCAACCAGAGAGCCTGCGTGCAGTAAACTACAGAGCCCACACCCTCTGGAGCCTGCGCACCACAGCTAGAGAGAGAAAACCTGCACACCACAAGTAGAGAAAAGCCCATGGGCCACGACAAAAGATCCTGAATGCTGCAACTAAGACCCGACGCAGCCAAAAAAATAAAGAAAATAAATAAATTTAAAAAATGAATATATATGAAAATTAATAAATTAAAAAAATAAATATACAAGTATCTGAATGCCCTAGATGGAAGGATTTTAGAATTTCACTTCTTTGTATTTTTAAATTATAATTATTCATATATGTATTTCTCTTTTTTTTTTTTTGCGGCACGCGGGCCTCTCACTGTTGTGGCCTCTCCCGTTGCGGGGCACAGGCTCTGGACGCGCAGGCTCAGCGGCCATGGCTCACGGGCCCAGCTGCTCCGCGGCATGTGGGATCCTCCCGGACCGGGGCATGAACCTGCGTCCCCTGCATCGGCAGGCGGACTCTCAACCACTGCGCCACCAGGGAAGCCCCATATATGTATTTCTTTAAGTATCTATGTATATATGTATTAGTGAAACTGTATTACTTTTCTCTCTTGTATGGTCAGGGGAAAAGCACTGCTTTTATTTATTTATGTGTGTGTGTGTGTGTGTGTGTGTGTGTGTGTTTGTGTGTGTTTTATTTATTTATTTATTTATTTTTTTGGCCGTGCTGAGTGGCATGTGGGATCTTAGTTCCCCAACCAGAGATCGAACCCGTGTCCCCTGCAGTGGAAGCTCGGAGTCCTAACCACTGGACCGCCAGGGAATACAGGGCTGGGGCTCTTGGGCTTGCTGCAGACCTCTTGCTGCACTGGAATCCTCACTCTCTGGGTGCAGATCCCACGACCTGACACCTGCTTTGTTCTCTCTCACAAACAAGTAGGCCCAGCTGAACAGCTTCATTCTGTTGTCACCTATGCCCTATTTTTTTTTTTTTTTTTTTTTACCTATGCCCTATTTTGAAATCATGAGTGAATCTCTGTGCTTAAACAGGGCTCTCTTCTCCAAATTAAGATAAAGAAGTCCATATTTCAAAGGTCAAATTCAAGAGTTGTAAGATAGATACTAAGAGAAGGGGATAAACTACATTGAAAAATAAGCTTTAGTGATTTTCTGGGTACAAAGATACTTAGCACATGTTATTTATAAAATTGAAATATCCAGCAGTGGAGGGTAGTTGAATGAATTATGATAAACCTCCATGATGAAATATTACTCAGCTACTTTAATGATGAGATTAAATGCTTATGTTTGATCAGAAAATTAGGGCTTAAAATGACATATAAAGAATAATCTCAATTATGTAAATCATACACACAAGGAAATAAGCAAAATGTTATCTCTTGATACTGATTATTTCTTTTCTATGTTTTTCTATACTTTTTATAATGAGTATGTATTCCCTTTACAATCAAAAAAAGGTACATTAACTTTTAAAAGATAACTTAATGAAGTATACTTTACATATCATAAAATTTACTCATTGCAAGTATACAATTCAATGATTTTTAGTAACTTTACCAAATGGCACGATCATCACCGTAACTCTGCTTTCAGAACATTTTCATCACCCTGATAAGACCCTTCATGCCCATTACAGGTAATGCTCCTTTCCATTCTCTGCCCTAAGCAACCACTAATTTATTTTGTCTCTATAAATTTGCCTTCCCCGGACTTGCCATGTAAAAGGAATCATACAATATGTGGTCTTATGTTTGAGCCCTTTCACTTAGCATGATGTTTTCAAGGTTCATCCATGTAGCATGTATCAGTTTGTTCCCTTTTCTTGCTCAGTTTTCCATTGTATAACTGAACCACATTTTGTGTTTATTCATCAACTGATGGACATTTAGATTGTTTCCAGCTTGAGGCGATTATGAATACTGCTCCTATGAGCAATCACCTGCAAGTCTTTATGTGGACATATGTTTTCAGTTCTCTTGGGTAGATACTTAGGAGTGAAATGTTGGGTCACATGGTAGCTTTATGTTTTAACTTTTTGAGAAACTGCCAAACTGTTTTCGAAAGTGGCTACATTAACTTTTATAAACTCCACCCAAGGATTTAAAGTCCACCTTTCAGATTTAGATGTGCACCTGGATCGGGATCATCCATCCTCTTCTCAGCTGATCTAGCAGGTGCAGATAGTAGTATAAAAGTTATAATCATACTTGTATTGCCCCAGGACATCGTCTTAGAAATTATTGAAGATTCCTATGCAGCCTCCTTCTTTCCTTAAGCTCCCAGTAAACAATGAACTCTTTACCTGGTTTTCTGAGCTATGGAAACTTCTATTACAAAGCATTTGAGAATTCACAAAGGAAGGATACCTTTCACCCAGTTGCCTGGCCCCTTTGGAAGACTTTTATGGTTATCCAATAGGCACCCTTACCTTGAAAGACTCTGGTTCACTGTAGATAGAATATAATCATCAAGAATCTAACAAATGTTGATTACATGCCCAACACTCTGCTAGGTGCTATATATTATAAAGAAGAAATCCTATGTTGTCTTTGCCCTCAAGAAATGTACAACTTGGCTGGAAAGATAAAACTAAACACATATGAAACAGAGAACAACTGAGGACTCAACAGATTGCGGTGACAGTAGTGGCGGTTGGGATAATGAACTAGAAAAGTTAGACAGGAAAAGGAGGCAGAGGCTCTGGAAATTATTTTTTGTTGAGCTCTTACTATGTGTCAGGCACTGTTCTAGTTACTGGCGGTATAGTGACGAACAAAGTAGACAAAATTCTTGCACTCAGACAGTTTACATTTTTAGGAAGACATGACAATAAGCAAAAATAAGTAAAATAGTCTGTTAGATGGTGGCAGTGGAAAAATGAAGCAGGGAAGTGGGATAGGGAGTTGGGTGTAGTCAGGGACCATGTCTCTTAGAAAGTTTTATGTGTGTGTGTGTGTGTGTGTGTGTGTGTGTGTGTATATATATATATATATATATATATATATATATATATATATAGGGTAGGTGGAAGGAAAGTCAAGAGTGTGACAGTTAACAGGGTAGGGTCAAAATTCCTAAAGCCCAGGAGAGGATTCATGACCACATGTGATGATTTTCTCTTCAATCTATTCTAGAAACCAAGTTACACACATTTTCCACGACTCCATGGATATATGTCAAACTGAAAACCAGTGTGTCATGAATAGGCATAAGTGGCACACAGACTTGAAGGACTGTCTTTTTCAGGTTTCACAAAGAGGCCACCTGGCCAGTGTGAACTCCCTGCTTTCACTTTAATGGGCAATATCTGCTGGTCCCTCTTCTATTAAAGTGGTCTGGGCTGAGTGAGGACTGGGCTTTCTAAAACGGAAAGTCAAAGGAACCAAATAAAAGGCAAAAGAGTTACTACCCTGTTTAAGCTAGCACCACAGATGTGCTGACTGGGGTGCGCCAGTAGTACAAGGGCAACAGGTAGGAAGAGAAGGGACAGGTCTTGCTTAAGAGTACACATTAGGTAGCACAAAACCAGCCAGACTGACCTGGCTTTAAATCTCAGCATCCCCACTTAGCAGTGAGACCTTGAACATTTTATTTAGCCTTCATGGGCCTCTGTTTCATTAACTGAAAGGAACCTGGAAAAGAACAGTTGCTGTGAGGATTAAGTGAAAAAATGTACACAAATATCTGGCATAACTTGGCACATAGTAGGTATTAAAATAATTAACTGGTGGAAGTTGTTTTTTTTTTAAAATCCAGAAGAAAACATTTGCAGTGTTAATAAGAATTAAGCTTTCTGTAGAGCTTACTTAAAAAAAAAAATCTAACTAGCTTATAGGTCTTGAGAATGGTAGAAGTATCTTAGTAAAAAAAATTTTCATCAAACATCCCACTAGTAAAATGAGTTTTCTCACAATCCCATTCTTTGTGAGACCGAATATGGAATGCAGTAGAACTGGACAGGAATCCCACTCCAAGTGTGCTGACCACCAGATGCATGATGACATTTCCCAAGATATTTGCTGGATTATTTTTTTCTCCAAATAATGAGTCATTATTGTGAGATATTGTTTATTGTAAAACTCTTGTGTTCCTGCCATACATATCAAAACAAAAGGTCACTTTACAGGCACTTTATGTTATAGTCAAGAACAAAAGAGAATAATATATTGTTGTGAAATGTACTATAGCAGAGTGGAAAGTGTCTTGCTGTGCCTTTTAACATCAGCTTAAAGTATACACATTGCTAAAAAAGGAAGTGGAAGAACATTTAATTGGATCCCATTTATGCAAAAATTATATGCCTTTATATGTACAGATAATTTCTGGAAGGGCAGACAATAAATTGTTGATAGTGATTTATCTAAAGTCAGGATTCTTTTACTTTTCATTATATACCCATGTGTACCCCTGAGCTTAATTTTTAAACAATGAGCATGTAGTATTTGCAGAATGATTTTCTAAGCCATATGAAAATGCATACAGAAAAAAACTTTACACGTACAGATTAAAAGTAGGTCTTTATGCCCCAGTTATATTTTCGGGAGAAGGGATACAAAATTGTCATCTGAAATTGTTTGTCTCTCAAGATAAAAGACAAACATAAAGATAAATAAAACAAATGTGTGTGTATATGCACACACATAATTATGATAATTTCATGGCAGTTACTTACAGCCTAATTCATGTTGAAAACAAGTTCCCATTGAGAATTACCACCAAGCACTCCCAGGGTTACTCCCAGGTAAACGTTGGGGGCTGAGCTGCAGCATTTTCACTAAAATGAGGGAACACAATGGGGCTAAATCCAGAAGAAATTCTTCTGACTCATAGGTGCCAGCCACACTTCTTCTTGACAGGGATCACCACCTGGTTGTCCTCCCTAGTTGTCCATCAACTTTGCTGCCTCACCCAATTCTGTTCAACATTTTTCCTTCATTGAGTCAGAATAATGATTCTAAGGGCTGTAACTGTACCATAAGGGGAATGGGTCCCCTGTCCCTGCACTGGCTAGGTACTTTGCTTTTTATCCTGCACCCTCACCTGATCTCTTAGATATTATGACAGAAAAGCCAAATAACTACTTTTTAGAATACTTATATTAAAATATTTTTTATTGAAGCATAGTTGATTTACAACATTGTGCCAAGCTCTGCTGCACAGCAAAGTGACTCAGTTATACACATAGAGACATGTTTTTTAAAATATTCTTTTTGGGCTTCCCTGGTGGCGCATTGGTTGGGAGTCCGCCTGCTGATGCAGGGGACACGGGTTCGTGCCCCGGTCCGGGAAGATCCCACATGCCGCGGAGCGGCTGGGCCCGTGAGCCATGGCCGCTGAGTCTGCGTGTCCGGAGCCTGTGCTCCGCAACGGGAGAGGCCACAACAGTGAGAGGCCCGCGTACCGAGAAAAAAAAGTTTAAAATATTCTTTTCCAGTATGGTTTATCCCAGGAGATTGGATATAGTTCCCTGTGCTATACAACAGGACCTTGTAGTTTATCCATTCTAAACATAATAGTTTGCATCTACCATCTACCAACCCCCAATTCCCAGCCCACTCCTCTTCCTCCCCTCAGATAACTTCTTAGAATCAACTTTCCCTGCATTTGTGTACAAAGATGGACATTTAACTAACGAAAATTTAAAATTTTCTGGTAAGAAGTTTCTTGATATGGGGGTATAGCAATATGTAACCTAACCTAGAGAATATAGTCACAAATAGCCCTCCTAAAAGCCCCTGAATTGTACGGCAGACAAGCCCTAATTAAGATAAGAATAAGTGTTCAGAGCTTAAGGAAAAACCTTCCAAAATGGGGGAGTCTTAGTGAAGGCATGACAAAATGCCAATTTTTTGACACAGGCCTTCTAAGGCAGGCAGATAGATCATAACCTTCTCTGCAGGTGTCTTCAGTAAATATACAAAATAAAATGACGCAGAAATTTGTAGCTCTTCTACTCACATGGTAATAATTTTTAATTGCTCTATGGATAGTGAGTGAGCCTATATACGGATAGTGTGAGAGGAATTTATGGAGGACGAAGCTTCATTTTGTTGAGCTTAACTGAAAGACCACGTGGCCAAAATGAACTCCCTGCTTTTATGTTACAGGACAGAGTTTTTGGGCTGAATGAGGACTAGAGTTTCTGTAAAGGAAATTCAAAAGAAAATAGCAAAAATATCTATTCTGTCACTGTGGGCCTGTAGGTCTCAAATGAACCTCTCTGCATTTTCCAAAACCATGTTTTTTTTATTGATTAACTGATTGATTGATTGCGGGATCTTAGTTCCCCAACCAGGGATTGAACCCACGCCCTTGGCAGTGAAAGTGCAGAGTCCCAACTACTGGACCACCAGGGAATTCCCTCCAAACCATCTTATAATCTATTCCACTGTGCCTGATTTCCCAGATAGTAACACTATAAAAACCAAACCCTTAAATAGTGATTCAAAGTCACAGGAAAGAGGAAACTAGCTGGATTCTGTCCCTTGCACAAGTACAAAACATACATTATCAACATGTATCGGAGAAAAAACAAGAGAGAAGACTCATGCTAAGGTGACTGAACTGTTTGTATTAGTTTCATTTTTTACTATTCTGAAAATAGGTGTTCCAAGCCGGGTTATGTACTCAGCTTCCCCCCACTCCCACCGTACTATAAGCAGATAAGCAACAATGGCAGTGAGTGGGGATGGCAGAACCCAAGCCTGTGCCACTGGAGAGTCAGGACACAAGGGAAAGCTGGTGCTAAAGAAAAGGAGGGTGGGGTAACGGAATAACCTATCAAGGAAGGGAGAGAAACAAGTAGAGGAAGAATGAGATGTCCTTTTACTTGGGTCTGGACAGCATAATGTGGAAGACGCATTACAATGGGAGCTTTAGGCAGCTGGGACTAGCTGGCTGTGAGGGACCACAGTAAGTCTAGCTAACTTGCTGAGAATGTTAGGCCATCCTCTGCAATGACTAGTATTCAAACTCTATACCAGGGGGCCCCCAACCCCTGGTCTGTGGAGCAGTACCAGTCTGCAGCCTGTTAGGAACCCGGCCGCACAGCAGGAGGTAAGTGGTGGGCAACTGAGGGAAGCTTCATCTGCCACTCTCCATTGCTCGCATTACCGCCTGAACCACTGTTCGCATTATCGCCTGAACTATCCACCTCCCCCAGCCATCCGTGGAAAAATTGTCTTCCACGAAACCAGTCTCTGCTGCCAAAAAGCTCGGGGACTGCTGCCCTATAGAGTACTATGGCTTTATATTTAAAGTTATACAAAATCTCTCATCACCTTAATTTCCTTAATTGAAGATTAAAGCATTCCTGGATTTAGGTCTACAGTTGATTCTCATTTATTGGCAGTTCATATTTGCGAATTTACCCACTTGCTAAAATTTATTTCTAACTTGAAAATCAATACTCCCAATGCTTTCATGGTCATTTGTGGACATGCATGTTGTGCAGAGTGATGAAAAATTGAGTCAACAGGGTGGACATTCCCAGCTGAGGTTAAAGGAGGTGACACTCTCTCTTCTTGTTTTAGTTCTCATACTGAAAATAAGTGTCCTCTTCAAGGTATATTTAGAGCCATGTTTTTCATATTTTTGTGCTTTTTGTTGATGATTTCACTGTTTAAAATGGCACCCAAGCACAATGCTGAAGGACTGTCCAGTGTTCCTAAGTGCAAGAAGGTTCTAATGAGACCTGTGGAGAAACTATGTTAGATAAAGTTTGCTCAGGCATGAGTTAGTGTTTTTGGCTGAATTCAGTGTTAATATATCAATAATGTCTTAAATAAGGTGTCTTTAAACAGAAACATAAAATGAGGTTATGTATTGATCAGCTGATGAATTAGCTCACAGGATTGGAGAATAACAATTAATGAGTGTATTAATTTCTTAGGACTGCCATTACAAATTATCACAAATTTGGTGGTTTACAACAACAGAAATTTATTCTCTTATGGTTCTGGAGCCAGAAGTCCCAAATCAAGGTATTGTCAGAGCCATACTTTCTCCAAAGGCTTTAGGTGAAAATTCCTCCTTGCCTTTCTCCTAGCTTCTGGTAGCTACTGGCATTCCTTGGTGTGTGGCAGCATAATTCCAATGTCTTCCTGTCTTTACATTGCCTTCTTCCTTACATGTCTCTGTGTCCAAATGTTCCCCTCCTTTCTCTTATAAAGACCCAAGTTATTGAGTTTAGGGCCTATCCTAAATCTAGGATGTTTTCATGTTGAGATCTTTAACAATTTACATCAGCAAACACCCTGCTTAAAAAAAAAAATCACATTTTGCAGTCTATGTGTACATGAATTTTAGGAGGATACTATTCAACTTGCTACAATAGGTTTAACAGCAAATTACATACAGTTGAAGAAAGAACAAAACCCTTGGAGAATGGGCAAAAGAACTCAAAGGGCAAAAATGAAGAGGGGAAGGAGAAAACATTAAAATTAGGATGGGAGATATAAATGAGATAGTCTAACATGTTTATTTGAAGTCTCAGAAGGAAAAGAAAAAGAAAACAGGGCAGAAGAAACACTTGAGGAGACAAGGGCTGATATTCTGCTAAAATTGGTGAAAGATGTGAATCTACATGTTCAAGACACCCAACAAATGCCAAGCAGAATAAATTTTTATAAGTCCACATCTAGAAACATAGTAAAGCTGTACAAAACCAAAGACAAACAGAACTTGTAAAAGCAGCCAAAGAAAAAAATGACTAATAATCTTTGGAGGCAAAACAATTAGATTGACAGCTAACTCCTCAACAGAAAAAAAAATGGGTGAATGTACTCAAAAGCTACAAACTTCCAGTTACAAGCTGACTAAGTTCTGGGGATGTAAGTACAGCATGGTGTAGTTAATACTGTATTGTATTTGAAAGTTACTAAGAAAGTAGATCTTAAAAGTGCTTAGCAGAAGAAAAAAATTATAACTGTGAGGTGACGGATGTTAACTAACCTCATTGTGGTAATCACTTTGATGTTGCAATAAACACGTCAAATAATTATGTTGTACACTCTAAATGAATGCAATGTTATGTGTCAATTTATCTCAATAAAACTGGGGGGGAAAGACACAATAAAAACCATAGAACAGCTCTTAGCTAGCCTCATACACCAGAGGGCAGACAGCAGAAGCAAGAACTACAATCCTGCAGCCTGTGGAACAAAAACCACATTCACAGAAAGACAGACAAGATGAAAAAGCAGAGGGCTATATACCAGATGAAGGAACAAGATAAAACCCCAGAAAAACAACTAAACAAAGTGGAGATAAGCAACCTTCCAGAAAAAGAATTCAGAATAATGATAGCGAAGATGATCCAGGACCTCGGAAAAAGAATGGAGGCAAAGGATCAAGAAGATGCAAGAAATGTTTAACAAAGACCTAGAAGAATTAAAGAACAAACAAACAGAGATGAACAATACAATAACTGAAATGAAAAAAAAGGTAGAAGGAACCAATAGCAGAATAACTGAGGAAGAAGAACGGATAAGTGACCTCGAAGACAGAATGGTGAAATTCACTACTGTGGAACAGAATAAAGCAAAAAAAATGAAAAGAGGGCTTCCCTCATGGTGCAGTGGTTGAGAGTCTGCCTGCTGATGCAGAGGACACGGGTTTGAGCCCCAGTCTGGGAAGATCCCACATGCCGCAGAGCGGCTGGGCCTGTGATGGCCGCTGAGCCTGCGCATCCAGAGCCTGTGGTCCGCGATGGGAGAGGCCACAACAGTGAGAGGCCTGCGTACCGCAAAAAAAAAAAAAAAAAAGAATGAAAAGAAATGAAGACAGCCAAGAGACCTCTGGGACAACATTAAACGCAACAACATTCGCATTATACGGGTCCCAGAAGACGAGAGAAGGGACCCAAGAAAGGAAATAACCACCCAAGGTCAGGAAGCGCAGAGAGTCCCATACAGGATAAACCCAAGGAGAAACACGCCAAGACACATAGTAATCAAATTGGCAAAAATTAAAGACACAGAAAAATATTGAAAGCAGCAAGGGAAAAACGACCACTACAAGGGAACTCCCATAAGGTTAACAGCTGATTTCTCAGCAGAAACTCTACAAGCCAGAAAGGAGTGGTATGATATACTTAAAGTTATGAAAGGGAAGAACCTACAACCAAGATTACTCTACCCAGCAAGGATCTCATTTAGATTCAATGGAGAAATCAAAAGCTTTACAGACAAGCAAAAGCTAAGAGAATTCAGCACCACCAAACCAGCTCTACAACAAATGCTAAAGGAACTTCTCTAAGTTCACAAGAGAAGAAAAGGACCTACCAAAACAATTAAGAAAATGGTAATAGGAACATACATATTGATAATTACCTTACATGTGAAAGGATTAAATGCTCCAACAAAAAGACACAGGCTCGCTGAATGGATACAAAAACAAGACCCATATATATGCTGTCTACAAGAGACCCACTTCAGACCCAGGGACACATACAGACTGAAAGGGAGGGGTTGGAAAAAGATATTCCATGCAAATGGAAATCAAAAGAAAGCTGGAGTAGCAATACTCATATCAGATAAAATAGACTTTAAAATAAAGAATGTTACAAGAGACAAGGAAGGACACTACATAATGATCAAGGGATGAATCCAAGAAAAAGATATAACAATTATAAATATACATGTACCCAACATAGGAGCACCTCAATACATAAGGCAACTGCTAACAGCTATAAAAGGAAATCGACAGTAACACAATAATAGTGGGGGACTTTAACACCTCACTTACACCAATGGACAGATCATACAAACAGAAAATTAATAAGGAAACACAAGCTTTAAATGACACAATAGACCAGATAGATTTAATTGATATTTATAGGACATTCCAACCAAAAACAGCAGATTATACTTTCTTCTCAAGTGCACATGGAACATTCTCCAGGATAGATCACATCTTGGGTCACAAATCAAGCCTCAGTAAATTTAAGAAAATTGAAATCATATCAAGCATCATTTTGACCACAATGTTATGAGATTAGAAATCAATTACAGGGAAAAAAAACGTAAAAAACACAAACACATGGATGCTAAACAATACGTTACTAAATAACCAAGAGATCACTGAAGAAATCAAAGACGAAATCAAACAACACCTACAGACAAATGACAATGAAAACACAATGATCCAAAACCTATGGGATGCAGCAAAAGCAGTTCTAAGAGGGAAGTTTTTAGCTATACAAGCCTACCTCAAGAAACAAGAAAAATATCAAATAAACAATCTAAACTTACACCTAAAGGAACAAGAAAAAGAAGAACAATCAAAACCCAAAGTTAGCAGAAGGAAAGAAATCAGTAAGATCAGAGCAGAAATAAATGAAATAGTAACAAATAAAGCAATAGCAAAGATCAATAAAACTAAAAGCTGGCTCTTTGAGAAGATAAACAAAATTGATAAACCATTAGTCAGACTCATCAAGGAAAAGAGGGAGAGGACTCAAATCAATTAAATTAGAAATGAAAAAGGAGAAGTTACAACAGACACCGCAGAAATACAAAGCATCCTGAGACTACTACAACCAACTCTATGCCAATAAAATGGACAACCTGGAAGAAATGGACAAATTCTTAGAAAGGTATAACCTTCCAAGACTGAACCAGGAAGAAACAGAAAATATGAACAGACAAATCACAAGCAATGAAATTGAAACTGTAATTAAAACTCTTCCAACAAACAGAAGTCCAGGACCAGATGGCTTCACAGGTGAATTCTAGCACACATTTAGAGAACAGCTAACACCCATCCTTCTCAACTCTTCCAAAAAATTGCAGAGGAAGGAACACTACCAAACTCATTCTATGAGTCCACCATCACCCTGATACCAAAACCAGAGAAAGATACTACAAAAAAAGAAAATTACAGACCAATATCACTGATGAATATAGATGCAAAAATCCTCAACAAAATACTAGCAAACAAAATCCAACAACACATTAAAAGGATCATACACCATGATCAAGTGGGATTTATCCCAGGGACGCAAGGATTCTTCAATATATGCAAGTCAATCAATGTGATACACCATATTAACAAATTGAAGAAGAAAAACCATATGAACATCTCAATAGATGGAGAAAAAGCTTTGAGAAAATTCAAAACCCATTTATGATAAAAACTCTCCAGAAGTGGGCATAGAGGAAATCTACCTCAATATAATAAAGGCTATATACAACAAACCCACAGCAAACATAATTCTCAATGGTGAAAAACTGAAAGCATTTCCTCTAAGATCAGGAACAAGACAAGGACGTCCACTCTTACCACTGTTATTCAACATAGTTTTGGAAGTCCTAGCCATGGCAATCAGAGAAGAAAAAGAAATAAAAGCAATACAAATTGGAAAAAAAGTAAAACTGTCACTGTTTGCAGATATGATACTATACATAGAGAATCCGAAAGACTCTACTAGAAAACTACCAGAGTTAATCAATGAATTTGGTAAAATAGCAGGACACAAAATTAATGCTCAGAAATCTCTTGCATTCCTATACACTAATGATGAAAAATCGGAAAGAGAAATTAAGGAAGCACTCCCATTTACCACTGCAACAAAAAGAATAAAATACCTACGAATAAACCTACCTAAGGAGACAAAAGACCTGTATGCAGAAAACTATCAGACACCGATGAAAGAAATTAAAGATGATACAGGTGAAGATATTCTAAGACTGGAAGAATCAATATTGTGAAAATGACTATACTACCCAAAGCAATCTACAGATTCAATGCAATCCCTATCAAATTACCAATGGCATTATTTACAGAACTGGCCCAAAAAATCTTAAAATTTGTATGGAGACACAAAAGATCCCGAATAGCTAAAGTGATCTTGAGGGAAAAAACGGAGCTGGAGGAATCTGACTCCCTGACTTCAGACTATAATACAAAGCTACAGTAATCAAGACAATATGGTACTGGCACAAAAACAGAAATATAGATTAATGGAACAGGATAGAAAGCCCAGAGAGAAACCCACGCACCTATGGTCAACTAATCTATGACAAACGAGGCAAAGATATACAATGGAGAAAAGACAGTCTCTTCAATAAGTGGTGCTGGGAAAACTGGACAGCTACATGTAAAAGAATGAAATTAGAACATTCCTTAACACCATACCCAAATATAAACTCAAAATGGATTAGAGACCTAAATGTAAGACTGGACATTATAAAACCCTTACATGAAAACATAGGAAGAACACTGTTTGACATAAATCAGAGCAAGATGTTTTTTGATCCACCTCCTAGAATAATGGAAATAAAAATAAAAATAAACAAATGGGACCTAACGAAACTTAAAAGCTTTTGCACAACAAAGGAAACTACAAACAAGACGAAAAGACGACCCTCAGAATGGGAGAAAATATTTGCAAATGAATCAACGGACAAAGGATTAATCTCCAAAATATACAAACAGCTCATGCAGCCCAGTATTAAAAAAACAAACAACCCAATCCAAAAATGGGCAGAAGACATAAATAGACACTTCTCCAAAGAAGACATACAGATGGCCAAGCAGCACATGAAAAGCTGCTCGACATCACTAATTATTAGAGAAATGCAAATCAAAACTACAATGAGGTTTCAACCCACACCAGTTAGAATGGGCTTCATCAGAAAATGTACAAACATCAAATGCTGGAGAGGGTGTGGAGATAAGGGAACCCTCCTGCACTGTGGGTGGGAATGTAAATTGATACAGCCACTATGCAGAACAGTATGGAGGTTCCTTAAAAAACTAAAAATAGAATTACCATATGACCCAGCATTCCCACTTCTGGGCATATACCCACAGAAAAACACGGTCCAGAAGGATACATGCACCCCAATGTTCATTGCAGTGTTGTTTACAATAGCCAAGACATGGAAGCAATCTAAATGTTCATTGACAGACAAATGGATAAAGAAGATGTGGTAAATATACACAGTGGAATATTACTCAGGCAGAAAAAGGAACAAAATTGGGTCATTTGTAGAGACGTGGATGTATCTAGAGACTGTCATACAGAGTGAAATAAGTCAGAAGGAGAAAAACAAGTATAATATATTAACATATATGTTAGGTTAACCTATATAACATATAGGTTATAACATATATGTTAGAACATATAGGTTATAACATATATGTTATAACCTAGAAAAATGGTACAGATGAACCGGTTTGCAGGGCAGAAATTGAGACACAGATGTAGAGAACAAATGTATGGACACCAAGGGGGGAAAGTGGCAGGTGGGGCGGTGGTGGTGGTGTGATGAACTAGGAGATTGGGATTGACATATATACACTAATATGTATAAAATGGATAACTAATAAGAACCTGCTGTATAAAAAAAATAAATAAAATATTCAAAATTGGAAAAATAATTGGCAAAAAACCCAAAAAGCATAAAACAAAAAAACCCATAAAACAAGTAACAGCAAACTTAGATTTCTATTCCCAGTGTAAATATCCTCCAAAATGAAGGTGAAATAAAGACTTTTTCAGATAAACAAAAACCAGGAGAATTCTTCACCAACTGATCTATACTAAAGAAAATGCCAAAGGGTGCTTCTAAGGTTAAAGGAAAAATTATCTCAGATGGAAGGTTAGAGACGCAAGAAGGAATAAAGAGCAAGACTATTTGTAAATATGTGGGTAAATCAAAATAAATACTGACTATATAAAATGACAACAATAATGTCCTAAGGGGCCATATATGTACACACATATATGTATATAGGAGAAGGAGGGATTGACTATTAAAATATTGGGTTGGCCAAAAAGTTTGTTTGGGTTTTTCATAACATCTTACAGAAAAACCCAAACAAATTTTTGGCCAACCCAATATATGACAATAACAAATAAGTAATGGGGACGGTGAATATAAAGTCCATTGCAATGTCTGAAAGTATAATTTGATAAACTAAGAATCTATGTTGTAATCTCTAGAGTACTCACTAAAAGAAGGGTAAAAATGCATACAACTTTTAAGTTAATAAAAGGAAAAAAACATACTAATGAGAAATAATAAGCTCAAAAGTAGGCAAGACAGAAAAAGGAATATAGATCAAGTGGGACAAAAAGAAATGTATACAGTAAAATGGTAGACTTCAACTCAAATATATCAATAATTACATTAAATATAAATGGACTAAATGTTCCAATTAAATAAAACTGTCAGATTGATTTTAAAAAAACTCAAAAAACCAAACCTGTTATATGCTGTTTAGAAGACACATCTAAACCATAAAAAGGTGAAAGTTTGACATTAAAAAAATAGAAGAAACATATACTCGGCAAATACTAATATAAGAAGGTATGTGTATACACTTTAAGATAAAAAGTATTACTATGGACAAAGAAGGATACATCATAATTATAAAAGATTTAATTTACCAGGAAAATAAACATTCTAAGTTTGTGTATATCTAAAAGCATGGCCTTAAAATAAAAAAGCAAAAAAAGAAACAAAAAAATAAATAGTTTACAACAGAGTAAGCAGAATTAATGGATTAGACCAACAAGAATTTTAAATGAGCATTATAAATATCCTAATATTTCATGTCAAATATCCTAAATCTGGAAGAAGCAGTTAAAAACTAGAGATAATGGATATAAAAACATTCAGTGAGTGGGCTGCGTAATAGTATGGATATACCCACAGAACAAATTAGTAAGCTGGAATATTAGGTCAAAAAGGCAGTTAGGGACTCCCCTGGTGGAGCAGTAGTTAAGAATTTGCCTGCCAATGCAGGGGACACAGGTTCGAGCCCTGGTCCGGGAAGATCCCACATGCTGCAGAGCAACTAAGCCCGTGTGCCTCAATTACTGAGCGTGCACTCGAGAGCCCGTAAGCCACAACTAAGGAGCCCACGTGCCACAACGACTGAAGCCTGCGAGCGTAGAGACTATACTCTGCAACAAGAGAAGCCACCGCAATGAGAAGCCTGCGCACTGCAACAAAAATTAAGAGTAGTCCCCACCCGCTGCAACTAGAGAAAGCCCACATGCAGCAATGAAGACCCAACGCAGCCAAAAATAAATAAATAAATAAATTAAAAGATCCTTTTTGAATACACGCAGCAAGAAATGAATAAGGACTGTTTCTTGTTTTCTCAATAAGCAATGATCAATGTGGTCAAATATATTCACAACATTCTGAAACGAACACTCCAAAGGATTCCAACATGATGGCTGGGGTGAAAGAAACAGGCCAGAAGGAAGTGGTGGAAAATTTGGATGTATTTTATTTTGTCGATGAGAAGACATAAAACACATGGATATTGACATAAGTTCTAGGAGCTGATAAATGTTCTATCATATTAAGATGTTAATATTAGAGGAAGTTGGGTGAGGAATATCTATATATCTATATATCTATAAACTCCCTGTACTATCCTTGCAACAATTCTATAAATGTGAAATTATTTCAAAACAGAACTGTTGAAGAAAAAAAATACCAAGATAATCAGATGACGGAAATAAGCCCTACAATAACTATAATGATTCTGAATTTGTGAAATAAATACCAAAAGAGACCCTCTCATTGAATTTTAAAATATTAAAATCCAGCAATATGGTGTCCACAAAATGCATGTGCCCAAAAAAAAAAAAAAAAAAAAAAAAGAATATGAAAAGGTTGAAGAGAAAAGAAAGAGAGAAAGTAGAAAGCATACCAGGCAAATATAAGCAACAACAGCAAAAGCTAAAGGAGCAATTTTAATATGAGACAAAACAGATCATAAGGAAAAAAAATCATAAGGGACAAAGAGAAACATGTTTACTGGCAAAAGCAACAAGATATAACAATCTTGAACATATATGCTGCTAACAATTATGCCATAAAATACATAAAGCAACAAATGACAGAATTACAGGAAGAATAAATAAATCAACAGTTATAGTTGAAGATTTTAATAAATTCCTCTATGAAATTGATACATCAGCAAAAGAAAAAAAAACCTGAACAAAAAACGAGAAGATTTGAACAAGTAACATCTTGACCAAATAGTTTGGAGAATGTTACAGAATATATATTTTAAAGCATAAATGGAACAATTACAAAAATTGTCTATGCCAAGCTACAAAGCAAATTTCAGTATGTTCCTGAAAATTGATACCATACAGACTATATTCTCTAAACACCATGTATTAAAATGAAAAATCAATAACAAATCAAAAATCATGTATTAAAATGAAAATATTTCATATGTTTGGAAACTAAAAACAAACCCCACACTGCTGAAAATTCTTGGCTTAAAAAGGAAATTAATGTCAACTAAAACTTTACATGTTAAATCGAGAGTTTTGAGCAAATTATAACAAAGTTGGAAAGTGATTCATCTCAAGCTAGAAAAAAGTAACAAAATATATATTCAAAGAAATGAAAATAAAGGAAATAATACAGATTGGGGCAGAAATCAATGACAGATCAACAAAATAATAAAGATGAACCAAAAGCTGGGACTCTGGAAAGACTAATAAGATAGACAAACAAAATACAGAACAAAAAGTGGGGAATAAGTATAAATATATGCTTATAATATATATAATATATATTTAATATGCTTATATATAAGGATAAATATCCTAAAAAATTTGAAGACCTAGACAAAATATATTTCTTTCTTTTTTTTTTATTTTTAAAATTTATTATTTATTTTGGCTGCTCCAGGTCTTAGTTGCAGCATACAGACTTCTTAGTTGCAGCATGCATGCGGGATCTAGATCCCTGACCAGGGATTGAAACTGGGCCCCCTGCATTGGGAGCATGGAGTCCTACCCACTGGACCACCAGGGAAGTCCCATATTTCTGAAAACAAATATAATGTCAAAATAGCAAAAGATGAAGCAGAACAGTTGTACAGATGTATAATCATATATGAAAGGATGAAGATTGAAGGAATTGAAATAATAATTTAAAATCTTACTGTTTCTAAAAAGTCTGTCCAAACAGCATTACAACTGAGCTTTTCCAAAGAACAGAGTATGCTCACATCAGACACATTGTTCTAAAAAAATAGAAATATAGTGAAAGGTGCCTATTCATTTTATGATATAAAATAACCTTGATTAAGGATAATCCAAAAATAGAAAATTATAGGCCAATTTCACCTAAAAACATGATGGAAAACTGCTACATAAAATGTTGGCTGGTAAGTCCAACACTGTATGGAAAAAGAATATATAATCAGTTTGAGTTTATGCTAGAATGTAGGAATGAGTTAACATTAGAAAATCTATGAGTATAATTCACTACATGAAGGGACAAAAAGAGAAAAATCACATGTTCATCTTATTAGGTCCAGAGACACTTAATAAATCTCAAAACCTACTTGTGATTTAAAAACAAAAACAAAAACAAAAACACACACACACGCAACCTCTCAGGAGAAGAGAAATAGAAGGAAACTTCATTTATTGAACGCTAACTCCCCTACCCCTAAACTGATCATAAACCTCATACCTAATGGAGAAACTCAAGGCACTTTTTCTTTGAGACAGGAATGCTGGCTGTTATCACTACTGTTCCATGTGTTATTGGAGACCCCGAGCAATGAAGATAAGACAAAGAAATAAGAGGTATAGGGATGGAAGGAAATGGATAAAAGTATAATTATTTTCTTGATAATATGATTATCTACATAGAAAATACAGATAATCAACAGATCAACTATTAATAGAATAAGGTTCAGCAAGTCTGATAGATTAAAATAAATCAGTATGCAAATATCAATATCACTCTTTTGTCCCAAAAATAACCAAATAATAATGTTTCAGGAAATAAGCGAAAATAAACTAGAAAGATATAGAAATTAATATAACAAAGAATGCTCAAGAGTTTTATAGAGAAAAACTAAAAACTCTCTAAGATGACATAAAAAGAAACAAGTTATCCTCTAAATTCAATACAATTCCAATTAAAACTACAGGACTTTAAGGGAACTTGACAAACTGATTCCAAAATTCATATAGAAAAATGAAGGTGCATGAATACTAAAATGATTTTCAAAATTGGGTGGGGAGAGTCTCCTGTTATTAAGACAATACTCAGCTCATTAATAAAAACACAAGGTGAATAAAATACTGCTAAAGGAACAATTAGAACAGTTAAGCAGATTAGAGAGCCCAGAATATATCCCTTGCATATGTAGAATCTTGGTAGTTGAAAAAGGTGACATCACTAATCAGTAAGGAGTACTAATTTAGTAGATAGTACTTTGAAAATTAGCTCATTACACAGAAAAAATAAAGCTTGATTCCTACGTCAAATCATACACAAAAACTCCAAATAAAGGACTGAATATAAAGGGGTTAAATATAAAAGAATGTTTTCGTGGTATAAGAAAGGACTTCTTAAACAAGATCCAGAAAAGTATGGGCAATAGGGAGAAAAAAAAGGATAGACTTAACATCAAAATGAAAGATTTCTGTTCAATGAAGGAAGCCAGAGACAATACTTCAGAGAATACTTGCAAATCTAAAAGAAGACAGATAAGGAGTTACTATGTAGAATATACAATGACTCCCACAAATCAGTTAAAAAATTAGGAAGCCAGTAACAGAAGGTGAAGAGTAGTCCATAAAAAAACAAAAAACAAAGTGAAACAAAGAAACAGAAAAACAAGAGTAGTCCATAGAAAGGGAAACCTGAATGGCTAATAAGTGTATGAAGAGATGTTCAAGATTAGTAATTACAAAATTGTAAGTTAAAATTAACAGTAAATATCACTTTAGAAAGTCAGATATTATTAAGGGCTGTCAAGGATAGGAGAAAACCAAAACCCTCATGCACTACTGGTTGGAGCATAAATGGTGGAGTCATTTTGATGAGTAATCTGGTAGTATTTAGTAAAATTAAGTATTATGCCCCAGGACCCAACCAGTATTTCCAGTTACATACCCCAGAGTAATTTTTGCACAAGTCCATAAGGAGATAGGTACAAAATATTTATCACAGAAGTATTTACTGTAGTAAGGATATGGAAAGAACACAGATATCTATCACTAGAGAAATGAAAAGGTAAATTGTGCCATATGTACAAGATGGGAGAGATAAAACAGGAGTAGTGAACTAGATTTAAAAGTAACAAATAAGGGACTTCCCTGGTGGTACAGTGGTTAGGAATCTGCCTGCCAATGCAGGGGACAAGGGTTCGAGCCCTGGTATGAGAAGATCCCACATGCCACAGAGCAACTAAGCCCGTGCACCACAACTACTGAGCCTGTGCTCTAGAGCCCGTGAGCCACAACTACTGAAGCCCATGAGCCACAACTACTGAAGCCCACGAGCCACAACTACTGAAGCCCATGTGCCTAGAGCCCATGCTCTGCAACAAGAGAAGCCACCGCAATGAGAAGCCCGTGCACCGCAATTAAGAGTAGCCCCAACTTGCCACAACTAGAGAAAGCCTGCATGCAGCAACAAAGACCCCAACGCAGCCAAAAATAAATCTATTAAAAAAAGTTTAAAAAATAACAAATAAAAACAAATAACAAATTTATACCATTTATGGAAACTAAAAATAGACATATGCATATTATTTTAAGATATACACATACCTAAATAAACACATGGAAAGTAAACTGAAAAAACATATGCCAAGATTATGATTTTCTCAATTCTGAATACTTGAGGTTAAAAAGAATCACTCAACTAAGGAAATTGGATATCAGAGAAGTTAAGTGACAAGGTCTCAATTCATGGCCAGCTGAAGAATGCAGGTCTCCACCCCCCAGATCTTTCTACTTTACCACACTCCTGTCCCCTGGGAAGCTGCAAAATGCATCTTTAAGATGGAAACCTGCCTGAGAGTTCACATATTTTGTCCTCAGAAGCACAATCTCCCTTGTTAATTGTTTCCTGATTTTTGATGGCAGAAAATGACTACTATAATCCTGAGATATAATGACCTGTAAATTTAATTATTCTAATTGCTTCACGGGTATTCAAGTATGTAAGCAAATGTATACTTTCAGATAAAACACAATAATTTTAGGATAAGACATACTGTTCCACTGTCAATTTGAGGTTACTCAAAATACCAAAGCTTAATTGTTATAGCATTATTTATGTCTGAACTAGTTCCTTGAAGATAAATCCAACATTTCAAGAATTCATGATTTTGGTGACATTAACATTCAGCTATCTTGATATCCCCAGATATAATGAAAGTCGATAAGCTGAAAGGGCTTTGTTTACATATATAACGAATCCATTCTTACAGATATAAAAATGTTAGGTAAAGCCATGGATTTCATACAATTTCATAGTTAATAGGCATCACAGAAAAATTTTAAATTAAATGCTTATAAAAATATACAGTGTCAGAAAGGGGGAAAAACAGGTTTTAAAATATTCTATAGGAAGAGACACTTTAGAAGGCTGTTTGTTATTAACGTCTGGAGTTATGGTTTGCTGTATTTCAAATTTTCCCAAGTTATGCTGCTTACCATTCAGAAGATATAAAAAAGATGGACTATTGTTTTTTTAATCTTCAATTTATAAGGAGAAACTAAGGACAGCGACTATTTAAAGAAGTTTCTCACAGTCCAATTGAAGAGCTGGAACACCCTTATCACTCCACTGAAGATGCTCATTAGCATCCCCAAAGACTTGTATTTTGCTAAATCCGAGGCCCCTTCTCTGCCCTCATCCTATTTAACCTCTCAGCAGCATTCACAGTTGACCACTCTGTTCTGAAATTTCTAGTTTCTGTTATACTACTCTGTTTCCAAGCTCCTAGTTCACTTTTGTTTCTTTTGCTGGCTGGTTCTGCCTCTTGACAAAACTGTGCTTCCAATCTTCCCATTTCATTTAATGATACCATTATCTACCAGTTGCTCAGTAAGAAACCTGGGAGCCATTCTTGTTGTCTCTTTCCTTTACAACCCTCAATTCCAATTCATAAGCAAATCCCATTGCCTATGCCGATTCTGTGCTCTTTCCAAATCCTAGTCGCTTTTAAAAGCCTCTATTCTATGTCCCAGACTTCTGCAATGGGCTCCTCCTGGTCTCCTGGTCGCATTATTGCCCCAAATAATCATTTCTCCACACAATAGCCAGAGTCATCTTTTAAAACGATATATCAGAATTTAAATTTCCAATGGCTTCCCATTGTATTTAGAATAAAATCTCAACTCATTATCAAATTATAAGACTACCCATAATCTGGTCCCTGACTGGCTCTCTCATCTTGTTTAATATCACACTCTACCTTGCTTGAATTTAATATACCCGTCCCATCTCAGGTGGACTTAACCTCTCTGCCTGGACTTCTCTTCCTGTAGATCTGCATGGCCAACTCCATTCCTCATTCCTGTGTGAAACCAACTTTCGTATCCTCAGAGATGCCTGCCCCATCTTTACAGATTGAATTTTTCTCTATCTGAAATTATCTATTTATCTGCTTTTCCCTATAGAACTAAGCTCTTTGAGCACAGGGATGACTTGTTCCTTACAATATCCTTCAAACTTAGGATATAGCACACAGTCCCTAGCACATAGTAGGCACACAATATATATCTGTTAAATAAACAGATGAGGAGGTTATAAAAAGGGCATGTTCCTTTAGTATTCTAAGCACTTTTAGATTTCTTTCCTGTCTCTTGGTGGTGAAGACAACGATTATGAGAAAGGTGAAAGATCAAGTTTTAAATATCAACTCTACCCTACTCAATAAAGTACATCAGTTTGTGGTCTATATTCTTTCACAATACAACTCACTTTTAAAAGGTCCAAGATAGGTAACCCTTCTTCGGTTGAAGGCCATTAACCTACGGAAGATCAATCATAACGACAAAACTTAAAATAGGTTTCTAGAAAGAAAACTATAAATTTCCATTCATTACTCTAAAATTGAGTTGGGACTGTAAAACTATTAAGTACAACAAATAAAAACACAACTCAAAATATTAGATGTATATTACTTATGTAGTTCCTTGCCGGGATAATACTATCAACACATGACCTTCCACTGCTGTTTGAAATGCTGCTGAAGTAGGCAGTAAACTGCCTCACTCTTTTTCTCCAACTCCCACAACTTGGAAGGCCAAAGGATTTGCAATATGCAGTGGCATTGGTTTTATACATTTACGTTGGAACCTTGACCATAGGGGCTATTAATCTGTAAGTTTTTTTGACTTTCAAAAGCTGACTGATTGCATTATTATATTTCGAGGTAAGAGTTGGCCCATTCTACTAGGCTGAAGGTTACACCTGAGAACAATATTATTTTTATATACAAAAGAATTCACAAGTGGTTTCTTAGACGTTGCAGCCCTTGAAGTATTCTTTTTAGAGCACCATAATAGGGATTTGGGAGAGTACATTTCTTCCTCCTCTTGACTTAATTACCTGCTTAGAAATGTTTAATTTTATACTGAAGGCTTAATTCCTGAGACATTTGCTTGCAACATGAATTGTTCCGTAACAGACCATTAAACAGGGTTCAGGAGAGACCAACTCCTCCGTGAATGCTGCAAAGCAGAACAAGGTAATCTTAAAAGTGGAAAATATTTAAACCCTGATTTCCAAACCAAATGAGTAAGACTTTCAGTACTGTTTTCTGAGAAACATACTTAAAATATTCAAAAGCTATTTTATTAAAGTATACATTCAATTATTTGATCAAATATATAAAGTGTACTATTTAAAGCCATTGTGCTGGTCTTGTGCTAATGGAGATTAATATTTACACAGTAAATGTTTAAGAGGTAGATTATGTAATTTCTTTTACTGATAAAGAATGTGTACTTCCAGTCAAAAGCCGTTGAGTACCTAAGTCTTAAAGCATCTTGTGACTCACCCTGCACATATCACTTGATTCTCAAGTATTAATTTGTGGGACTTCCAATTTCAGGTAGACATCCCCTGCCACGCTTCCTACCACCTACTTAGGGAGCTCAAGGAATTTAAGTCATTTTTAACACTAGCTTAAGAAAAAGAAAATTGAGAAAACTCATAATGTAAACTATGTAACGAATTGCAAAATCAAACAACTTTGCATTTTTCATAACATCATTCCATTTCTTTGTTGACGTACAGTTGAAAATTTATTTTAATTATCCTCAGTGTTATTTAAAATAGATGCATAAAAACTTAGTATTTTACTAAATAGTAGGAGATAGGCAAACATTTTAACAAAAATTAGATATTCAACACAGCATTAATATGTTACTAATACAGTAAGCATGCAAACTTTTGACAACTTTATGGGATGATTAAAACTTCTAGATTACTTTAACTCCATAAACTCATAGGATAAATAATGTCCAAAAACCCAACTTTTATCCACTGATTTAAAAATGCCCTATTTCAGACTTAAAAAACAAACAAAAAAAACCAACCTAATACCTCTGGATTATATCTGGACACTGTCTTCCACACAAAACCTAAGTCAAACATAGAAGTTACTGGTACACTGGCAATTCTTTCAATGACATATACCTGAGTAAGAAACAAATGATATTAATGGAAACTGGAAAAAAAATTACTGTGATGGACTGGGGAGTAAATTTTGTACTCCCACAAGTATGTATACACACACACACACGCACACACGTGCCTACAAAAAATAGTACTTGCCAGCCATTAGTGTGGTTATTCTAACCGAGTTTACAATGTAAAATCCTGGCCAAAGAGAAACAAAGTTGGCCCCAAACAGTAAGATAAGTATTTAAGAAACAATTTTTTTCTTGCCTATCACAGGGTTTTAAGGTAGAGTTGGCATCTACCTTTGATGTCATAAGATTTGATGTCATAAGACTGGTTTTTAATTATTCCAGCAGGTTTAAAAATAACACATGACACTAAAGAAGTAAAAATTTAGAGAACCACACATTGGCTTCTTCTGGGACATTACCTAAGTTAAACAAATATTTTCAAGATTCAAAAGCAAACTGAGTGATACTAAATTTTAACTTTTTGAGGAATATTTAGAATTACTGACACAGTTGTTTTGTGGTGCCTACTATCAACAAACATAAATTCTCCAAACAGCATTACTATTTTAACTTGCCTTGAAATTCCTAAAGTTAAACCTTTTCAAATCTCATCTAGTGATTCAAAGTGAAGTACACACAATTTTTCAACCACTGCTTAACCCATGCCATTAAGGGCACACACTAGCTAGAAGATACGTAGTCAAATTTAATAATCTTGAGTTAAACAGAGCCTGATATACTTACATTTAGAAATTTAAGACTCTCTGGTATGCCTACATTAAGAAAGTTCTTATAAATTTTTCCTATTTATAATTGTATCAAAACAAATACAGGATACTGCCTGGGGAGGAGGAGGGGGAGGGGGGAAGAAAACCTAATACAAAGACAACAAAAAAAAGTAAAACTCCAAAAAAAAAAAGGAAGGGAAACTCCTTGGGCTTCAAGCTCTGGGACCTGACAGCCAGGCTCTTGTTCTAAGTCCCTGGATAGTATTAACACTTTGAAACAAAATAGTTAAAAGTCAATTCCTTAAAATGTTCTATGTCGATTATATCTCAAAACAAAAACAAAACAAAAAAACCCAAAAGCCAATTCCTTCTTTATTTTTTGTCACATATGTCAGTTCAAAATGATGTTTATCTCCTTCGAAATGTTATAAATCCTATATAAAAGATGAATAAATCCCATATAAAGAATGAAACTGCTAGCTTTACTAGAGATTTGCATGCTCAAGTTTTGCTTTAATGACCTAAATCAAATGAAAACTTCTCAGGTTTATTTAAAGCAGTACTAAAATACTATTATTTTTAAAAAGCAGGCTTGGTAAATAAATGTTTAGAGTATCTCTGAGTCCCTTAAATAACGTAAGAGGGAAACACTAGGCAAATACCTTTTTATCCTTGAGTAAACTGGCATTCTATACCAGCATAATCTGCTTCATATGCTAACTGGACACCTTCACTCCCAAGCACAACCCAAAAGAAAAGTGTACTTACCTGAGTTTACTGAAGAATTATAAAGACTACTGATTAAAAAAGAAAATCCCTTTAAAAATTTTTACTATCATGGATATATTAAATATAAAGAGCAGCTGTTTCTCAGTCAGAGACAAACTGGTATCTAATTATAAGGTAATAAAAAAATACTACACTGCCCACAGTGTAGCCCATTTAAAACAGGCTGGACTAAAACTATACCCTCATGTGAAATCAGATCCTTAGTAGTCTTGAAGGCTACATTACCAATCTTTAGTTAGAAGGGACTCCTGTAACGAAAGCAATTCTTAGTACACACATACACATCTCATCTCAACTTAAAGAACAAAAAAAGTTATGTTACACAAGATGTGGAGAAAAATATTTACTCAACAGCTTAAAAATTAGTGTAAGAGCTAGAATGAGTAATGGAAATCCAGTTCTTGCAACAGATAGTATCTATTTGTGGCAGCCAAAGATTACTGTGAAGTGAGTTTATCCAGGTTTAGGGTAAAAAGAAATATGGTGTAAACTACTTGTTACTACAGTTTTCACAAAAGAGGGCAAGATTTAACAAGCAATTTAAATGCCAAGAATTTGCCAATCATTTTTTAACTTTTCTTAAATTTAGTTATATTTTGATAAGCAATCTCTAAGAGTTCACCTCTAAAAGGTTTGATGCAAAAAACACAGAAAATGTTCAAAGGGGGAAAAAAAAAACCTAAATATTTTTATGTTCACCAGGCTGTTAGGATTTATCAAAAATCTGTGTTCAAGAACAAATGTGGCAAATGACTTTAAAAATAGAACAAACCCATATCTAGGGACTATTAAACAAAGCCTATGCGATACATACAATTACAACAAATTGAAGATTATGGTATAAGTTTGGATGTTGTTAGACACTAAGCCTAGCTTCTCAAAAAATAACAAGTGCATGCTTTCCCTAGAAACTGGAAGGTGCACTACTGCACGCAGCAAAGATACCACAGGAGAACTGGGCATGTTGAGTTGGAGAGTAAGAGTTAAATCACATCATTCAAATCCCTTGAATTCTAATTCCATCAATTCAAATATAAGCAAAACCTTTTTCCAGTTATATCACATGCATACATAGTTGAATATAGGCACAGAAACTTGTCATTTTTATTTGGGTAACAAGAGTCTCTAAATTATGTTGAAAAATAAATCCTAATTATTACTACTCCTGTAAAAAAAATTTAGCACATTTTTCACAAATGATTTATGCAGAAGAGAAAAAAATACACATAATTTTATAATATCTTAAACTTTTTTATTCCCTACCAGAGACATTAATTTTGTCTTTCATTTTCTTTCAGTTTTCTACATTTTCAAGTTGCACCTGTATTTAATACTGCTTTAATCTGCTAAAGACATTAACTGATTGCTCTCCTATATCTAAGGATTATATAGTTTTAGTATAAATATATATCACATATTTTCGTAAAATTTTGACAAAACCAAATAAGCCTGCCTTGTTTTTAAGTCCATGCTCCTTCCACTGTTTATAAAATCTGATTTAATGATCAAAAATTCTTGGTTGTCATTCTTCAGTTACAACAGTCTTCCTTCTGAACTACCACTCACTTCTTTTTACAAAATAACAAGCAATAGAAAAACCAAACAAATTATCTTAATCTTAGTTCTTCCTTTCGACTCTATAAAATAATGTGAACTTTGTTTTCTTAAATGAAACGAATACATCCAAAACTCAATACATTCAAATGAGCTGCGTCTCCTTTAAGGTAGTCACCTTGGAAGGCCACAGTTCATTCTCCTAACTATGCTACCACTGCTCAAAATACCTTTAAAACTCTTTTGCGATCGCCTTCAAAGACAGTTGCATACTTCCTACTATTACCTCATAGATTGATTTAATTTTTGGAAACAGTCAAAAGACATTTGGTGCCCAAAAATGGTAACTATAAAACAATCAAGTTGGGTAATACTTTTTTTTTTTTTAACAATATGCAATCTTAAAGTTAATAGTGTGTGTGACTTAAATTAGCTCTGAATGCAATTGTAAAAGAGCAAAACCCAAAAGGTTTTGAGCAACGGTAGATTGCTGGAATTAGGAAACAATTTTCCAGCATGATCACGATGCAGGGTAACATTCATTTAGCTGTCTATATTCTGGCGTATTTGTTTAAAGTGAACATTCTGAGAGTTAGAATCGTTTAAAAAGGAGTATCATTCTTAAAAAAAAAAAAAAGGATTTTATTCCTTTAAAGTATCACTTTCAAAGTTAAGTACTATGCAAATGTTTTGTTAGAAACTAATTCTCCTTAAAAACTTGAAAGCAAATAACTGATTATTTGCTCCCAGGCTTTTTAACATTAACTGAAGAAAAATAATTTGACATTTCTAAGGTACTAAAAAACAAAACAAAACCCCACATGTAATAAAAACGCATCAAGAACCAAACTACAATTTCTGAGCTGCACTGTTTATTTTGCTGCTTGAAACCTAAGTGACAGTATGCCACTATAATTATGGGGTTTCATCTAAACCTTTACTACACTGCAGGTACAGAAATATACGGACACATTTTTGGAGAACTGACATTTTGCAAAATGCAGCAAACATTTTAATTTATACATGAGAAAAGGAAGTGTTCAAAAGGGTATGCATTTCAAGTTATTGCAGGTTATTTGTGAGAGAATTTCTGCAGGTAAAACATGTTTAAATTTAACCAACAGTAGCGTGTCAGTGTATTTAAAATCATGACAAAAATCTTCTCTCTGGTCATGTTGCCCATGACAAATTACTATGATGTTGTATGTTTTAGGGCAAGATGTCAATACAGCATAAATCCCACGGCATTTTGGTTTTCTTCTGGAGATTAAAGCTGTTTTTCTTGGGATAAATGCAGCAGCAAAACACAAACCAGTTGATCAAAAAAAGCACTTCTGCCATAACTCCAATAATTTTCGGGACACATCAACCGACAGTAGTTTTGCCATTCCCAGTTCTCTTAAGGGTTACATCTCTGCACTTAAGTATGTCTGTAAAAGCTTGTTCTCTGTTAAGCCAGTTTACTGACTACAGCCTGGTTGAGAGAATTTAGTTGGTTGGTCCATTTATCTAGTGCAGTATATCGGGCACCACCCCTCTTCTGATGATCCAATTCAAGGAGTTGGTTGACTTGATCAATTCGGCCATGAATAGTGCTGGAAATAAATAAATAAAAGAAGACATGTCTACAAACCATTTTCAGTAAACATATCTTCTGGACTTCATACAATAGTCACAATATCAATAAATGCAAAAGAAAAAATGCCTACAGTGAATGGTTGAGTTCAGCATTAATTTAACATTCACTACCTTATTCAAACTTCAGACAGAAACCAGATTTCAGCTACCTTTCACCAATTTCATTGAAAGAACCAACAGGCATATATACTTACCCAATTAATCAAGAGCAAATGTAATATGTGAAGCTTTAAATAACATACTGCATTTAAGAAAGATACAATTTCCAAACTATTATATATCATACCTTAAACTTTAAAAACAAAATAATACTATCCATTAAATAATTCTCTAGCTGTATATGGGTCATATACTGAAAGAGAAACCTTTTGAAAAGTCTTTTAGAACTTTTTCAAAGATCATGTGCTTAACAGGATCATTCATTTATAAAAAGCCATCACACACATATATCTCTTTTAATAGAAAACCACAGCCAAAGAGTTTTATGAAAAGTCAAGAATGCAACTGTTACCACTGCCATCATTATTCAAACTTATGTCCTAAACATTTTGTGGTACAAAACAGTCAAGTACTTACTTATCCAATATGCACTGCACCAGCAAGCTCTCCACATCAGCTACATCTATGTTTAACTCCTAAGACAAGAGACTCATTATAATTCTACCAATTAACTTTTTGAAAGACTTTATGATTTTATATAATTATTCTTAAATATTTTAAATTCATTTCTACCACTTAAAAAAGAAAATTTAAAGCAAATTTCATTATCTGTTCAAAATACTTCCGAGAACACAGGTCTGATAAAATCCAACTTGTTAACTTTAAAATTATACCCCTGCTATAATTTTATTGTGGTTGGGCTTAGCCATACATTCATTATATATTTTAGCCACTTTCTCTCCTACAATTTTCTCTGAGGCTGAAGGAATCTTTAAAATGAAATATAATGATTCCTTATTTCTCTTTTCTTTTAACTCAATTTATGCCAGGAAAACAGAAAAATTCACACTAAAAGGAAAAACCTTAAGTTATGCTGTATTTTAAAAAGGTAGTATTACAAAATGTTAACAAGAATCACTCTTTTAAATAGAAGATAGGTATACTGCATTTATAACTACAAATTATAAATATTAAAATCAATGAATAAAAGTACCTTAGAAATAAAAGGAATATGTATTCTTGTGTAAGGCTTAATTAATTTTATAAGCACTTGTGTTCTGATGTTTCGCAAAAGCTCTGAAAGAAAAAAGTTAAAATAACACAATTGTATTTACTAGTTTGTATAGCTTTATGAATCACTATGTACTTCTAAATTATATTAATTAACTATATCATTTATCTTCTCAAAATACATCTTTCTTCCTAACAAGAACATAAGGTATTTGTATCTAAAAACATCTGGGTTCAACAGATGCATAGTATGATTAAAGGTTGTCTTTCACATAATTTTTTCTTGTTCCCACCTCCCAGATTTTGCTCACGTTGTGATACTACTTAAAATATCCTCTTGCCTTCTCAATAATACTTCACTGCTCATCATTTCCTCTACAGTTTCCTCTTTCAAGAAGCTCTAATTTGTACCCACAAGTTCCTTATTTTATGCTCTTTCAAAACCTAGAGTAGTACATTTTATACAATGATTTTACAATTGTCCCTAGTTCTTCATGTAAGTGTCCTTTAAAAAAAATAGATAGAAGTTCATGCACAAGACTTCTATATTTTTCTACGCCACAAAATATAGTATCGTTCTAAGTTCAAATAAGAACTTTAAAAATATCTGCTGAATGAAAGAGAAAGGAAGGTGAGGAACAAAAGAACATTGCTTCTGATCTTTGGATTTTCTTAATGCATCTGGAATTCAAGTATTTGAATAAGTTGTCCCAAATGGTTATTAAAAACCCTCAAATAGCTCCATAACAGGTAGGAACACTGGAGGTATAAGCGGTTCCAGAACAAAGAGACGACTTTTATCTTTATTAATCAGAACTTATTAAAAATCTCATACATTTGTTGGTACAGTGTTAGCCTACCTTTTCAAAGTAAGTGCATCTCAGCATTATCAACAGCAGGCTGTTTTCAAAACTTTTGTTGTCAAAAATAAATCCTAAAAATTAACTTTGAACTTCAACATCAGTAATAAACATGCAACAATATCTAAATTAGAATAAGAAGGTAAAAGGGACAGCCACCTTAAATGAAATGGACATCATATAAGAAATTGATTACATTAATAAATGAAATTGGCTAGTGATTTCTTTAAAACAGCTTTATAATTTTAAGGAATATTCCATTCCATGACAGCATTTAGAAACATTTCTATATTTTGCAATAAACAGAAGAAAAACAGCTTAATTCCATGTAGCTCCATTAAGAAGTACTGTTTGACTGTGACAAAGAAAGTAACAATTTCAGCAGAAAGAATATACCTTCAATGTGTTCCCTTATGAAAGGATCATCCATGATGTTGCTGTGATTTGTTTTTAGAATCTTTTCAAATTCAGTGATGTCATTATTCTGATAGGCACTAAGAGAAAAAGAAAAGCATAAATTTTGTCAAACATGAAGAAGTCATATATTAAATCAGATAAACCAAAGAGCCTATTTCTCAATTTTTATATGCAAAAATCTAAATTATATTATAGTTTCTGTCATGGAAATTGGAATTAAACACACATGTATCCTTCTGAAAATAAAATGAATTTCCTTTTTAATGCTTTTGGTTTTATAAAGGAAAGATAAATTATATCTTCTGGGGTTATAATATTATATTTATACATAGCTAATTAAAATCTTCCCTAAATCTTGGTATTAAGAATTGACAACAGTTTAATAACTGTTTAATGCTTGATGCTTTTAACTTAAATTGTGCGTTTAATCCCTAAGAAACCAGGTTTCATGCATACTACTGTATGGAGGAGTTTGGATATATGACAGTATATCCTCCCTGAAGGTTATTCAGAAATGCAGCTTCCTAATTTTTATCTTCTAGAAAGGTACCAGCAACTGCCAAAACTTCTTAAAGGGAACATTTGATTCTCAATTCTCTCTAGCCTTAGAATTCCACTGAGCTATACAGCAGAAACATTGGTGGCAGATAATTAGTGCCAAATGGGATACACACACAAAGTAGAGAGTGATGGACACTGCTGCAGAAGGCCAAAGGCTGATTTACATTCATGATTCTCTGAGACGTCTACTATCTACTCTCGGAGGCACTATGGGGATTTTGCTAAAGGTGCTGAGAAGGAAGAAGCCAACCTTCTGGATATGGCACCACTGTCTGCTTTATATGTAAGACATATCATCAGCCATTCTGCACGCCCTCTGCTGTGCTTCCATCTGTTGGGTCGCAATGTAACTTCATGTTAGGGACAGGTGATTCAAGTGCTTCAACAGGAATTATTTTCCTCTAGTCTGCTGGCAACTGACTAGGAAGATAAAATTAGGAAGCATTACTTTTCTTACCTACCCCAAATATATTATTGTAATATATAATACTATAGGAGGATATATTCAAATAGTGAAAACACTTGCACACACATATATTTTAACCAAAAGACATTCTTCCACTATTTAAGTGGTTTAAAAAAAAAAAATCTTACACAAAATGTGGGACACCACAGGCCACTTCTTTCAAAATTTATCATTAAAATAAGTTTTAGAGTTCCAATACAGAGGCTTCACTAGAGTAAATTGTAAGACATAATATACAAATATAGCCATTACTTTTTAAAGGTCTGATAAATCAGTACTTTAATCCATTTAATGCATTTAACCAATTTAATTTGAACAAAATATTAATGTCCAGGGCAAAACTTTCCCTCAATATTTCTTTAAGAGTTTTAAAAGTTAAACTGTTGCTTAGCAATATAACTTAATAAACATTTTTTAAAAGTATTATGTAGCTAACCTCTATAAACAGATAATCTCTTAATGTGGCCAAATGTAGGTAGAATAAACTATTTGAAATAAAGATGGAGAAGCCTCCTTTCATAACTAAAATCAACTTAATTCAACAAATATATATTAAGATAAACTAAAGAAGTAAACAATAAAAAAGAAACTGATTTTTTAATGTTGCAGTTTAGGTTTTTTTTTTTTTTGCGGTACGTGGGCCTCTCACTGTTGCGGGGCGTCTCCCGTTGCAGAGCACAGGCTCTGGACGCGCAGGCTCAGCGGCCATGGCTCACGGGCCCAGCCGCTCCGCGGCATGTGGGATCTTCCCGGACCGGGGCACGAACCCGTGTCCCCTGCATCGGCAGGCGGATTCTCAACCACCGTGCCACCAGGGAAGCCCAGTTTAGGTTTTTTATCCCCTAACCATTCGTAGTCCCCTTAAAATAAAATCTTTCTTATTTTTTACAGCTAAAATTAAGGTTTCAAACAAACAAAAAGCCTAGTAACTTGTAAAAGTCATAGCCAAATAAAAACAAAGTAAATGAGGACATTTTACATAGAAGCTTAAACAGTATTATGAAATAAGCTATTCTCTCCAAGTATATAAAATTTATATGTAGGTGACTCATAATTTATAGTCTAACAGTACTTTTTTAAATTAAAAAAAAGACTATTAAGACAATGCCTGGTCATCTAAATTACCTAAAAGTATCTGAAAACAAACAAAAAAACCCAACCTTGCACCATGTCCCTAACTACATTCTTCCTGTGTTGGTACTCAGCCGTACAATCTAAACAATGGACTTGAAACCTAGTAAGTTCCTTGGTTTTCTATAAAGAAAGCTAGGCTCCATCTATTCCTGGCCCAGAGGAAAATTTTTCTTGCTCATTGATTTCTTTTACAAAAACAGGTCTTTTCTAGGCTCTTTGCTTGGTTTCATTTTCTTTAATTTTGTTTAATATTAATTGATTATGGCAGGTTTTTTAGTCATTAGCTATAATTAGTCATATCTTTCTCCACAAAAGGCAATAATAAATCCTTAGATTTCTTACCAGTATGACACCTCTGCTGCTCCTTACATCAGAAATTTAGCTGAGGCAAATTTATTTAAAGTGATTTTTAATCTTGTCAATTAAGAAAATATACAAGTAAAGAAACTGTCTTACTGAAAATTCTTGACTAATGTAGACCAATTCATAATTTCATTTTGGATTAAGGCAGGTAGAAACTGTAACATTGTGAAATTGTTCTAAAACCTCTACAGCTTTCTACTGAAAAACAGTGTGTGCACACACTCATACAGATAATGAATACTTATGACTTCAAAAATTTCATCAACTTTGGTATACTTCAAGCCAAAATACAAGAGAGCAAACATTGAGTATTAACTGAATTCTGAAAAGTTCTCTCCTCTCTCCTATTTATTCACTGCTTTAAGGTAATTTACCTTAACTGAAATATTAAAGCTTACCTTACTAAATTCGTCATTGCTAGAATTTCTGGATCATTTTTGTAAGGTTTGGCCTAAACAGTTAAAAAAAAAGAAGAAGAATTAATTGTGTATGTACAAAGAAAGAATACATTTATTTTCACAAGAGATAGCTGATAGAAATAAAGAATTAGAGCACAAACATACCTCCTGTGAGTCAAATGGATTTATTCCCGATTTCATTAGCATATTTGCTAAGACCAAATATTTTAAGCAAGTGGTTCGTCTTGGACTTCCCGATTCATCATAATTCTTGAAGGCTTCAAAAAAATCAGTGTGTGCCTTTTCAAATTCACCTTCTCTCAAGTGCATTTTACCACCACATTCTGTAAAGAATAAAACAGGAGAAAAGAGGACATTTTCAGTTCTGTAATAACAAGATTGAACACTTTATAAAAATTAAATGAAAACTATTTCAGTGCTTCCAGTCTTTTAATTCTATATCTTGAAGACTACTAGCTCCTGTAGTGTGTAAAGGGCACATACTTTAATTCTTAAAAGCAAGCTCTTCATTAAACATCAGCCAAACAAGCATTTGCAAATCTTTATTCTCAGTTGAAGTAGAAAGTAATTTTATCAAAACTACAACGAGCTACCACCTCACACCAATCAGAATGGCCATCATTAAAAAGTCTACAAATAGCAAATGCTGGAGAGGGTGTGGAGGAAAGGGAAGAACCCTCCTACACTGTTGGTGGGAATGTTAAATTGGTGCAGTCACTATGGAAAACAGTATGGAGGTTCCTCAGAAAACTAAAAACAGAATTACCATATGATCCAGCATTCCCACTCCTGGGCATATATCCAGGGAAACTTATAATTCAAAAAGATACATGTATCCCTATGTTCACAGAGCTCACAGTAGCCAAGACATGGCAACAACTTAAATGTTCATCGACAGATGAATGGATAAAGAAGATGTGGTACATATACACAATGGAATACTACCTGGCCATAAAAAAGAACGAAATAATGCCATTTGCAGCAACATGGATGCAACTAGAGATTATCATACTAAGTGAAGTAAGTCAGAAAGAGAAAGACAAATCCCATATGATATCACTCATATAAAATAAAGACACAAATGAACATATCTACAGATCAGAAACAGACTCACAGACATAGAGAACAGACTTGTGGTTGCCAAGGGGGAGGGGAAGGAGGAATGGACCGGAAGTTTGGGGTTAATAGAAAACTATTACATATAGAATGGATAAATAACAAGGTCCTATTGTACAGCACAGCACACTATATTCAATATCCTGTGATAAATCATAAAGGAAAAGAATATAAAAAAGAATGTATATATATGTATAACTGAGTCACTTTGCTGTATAGCAGAAATTAACACATTGTAAATTAACTATACTTCAATAAAAAGTAAATCATTAAAAAAGAAAGTAATTATATATATATCATTACAATTCAACAATAGAACTTCTGATGGTGAATTTTTTATTAATAATATCTTTACTGATGTAAATTTTACAAAGACAAAGATTCATCCTAATTCCCTTCTAAGACTAGATCATTTCTTTGACTTCACTACTTTGCCTTTTATTTTCACTAAAACAAACAACCTTCAGAGTCATTCAATCATATGTAAGGACACCTTGATATCTTCCCATGACAACTGCCCACCCTTTCCAAACCAAACTTGCCTCTGATGACTCCCATGATCAGTGGATGAGGGATGGCAGACTTGATGTGAAGTGACTGTTCATAGAGTGCTTTAAGTTTTTTGTTATTTTTCTGTGCCGTGTACATTTGAATTTCCAAAGCATATATTTCTAATAACTGTGTGCCTTTTTTCAGGTCATCTTCTCCATCATCAGTCTAGGAAAGCAAATAATGAACATTTAGTCAAGATAGAATTCAGAGTCAACCTAGTGATTTTTACTTGCGTTACCCTGAGAACCTTACACTTATAATACTAATTCTGTGGGAAAATGCATAACAAATTTCAGTTGGGACCTAGATTACTAAGAACATGACCTTCAATGGCCAAAAAGGAACCCATTTTCTAGTCATTTTTGTATTTTCCAGTCATTCAATAGGAAAAAAGTGGCCAGAGGTATTTTTTTATGTATAAAAGTTGCAATGTTTTGTTTTAGCTAGGAGATTATGAATGGTCTTCTCCAAATCTTCACAACTACTTTAGATCCACTGATTCAATCAAAAGCACTTCTCAAGAGCCTTCCTAGAGCCAGGTACTGGGACTACCTTGGGGAAATACAAATTTAAATAAGCCAATGTCCCTGATCTCAAAAAGTTCATAATCTAGAAGACCAATCTGTCAACAGATAAATTATAATATAAATGATAATAACTCTAGTTAAGTATGAACCAAATGCCAAGAATGGAAGAGAAAGGACTAATTCTCTTGGGGGATGTCAAGGGAATAACAAAGGTGGGGAGATTTGAGTTCGACTTTGAAAGATGACCAACAGCCCACAAAACACAGGCCAGGAAAAACAGAATATGGTCAACAGTCAGATAATCATAACATCAAGCACTGACATACACAAAGCCAAAATTTATTATTTATTTGGTCTTCCAACTTAAAACTTCCCTTTATTTGTTTTTCACTGAGTCACAACCAGACCAAAAACTATGATATGTAAGACAATCTGTACGTTCAGATTATTATGCATCTCTCTATGCTTTAATGTTATTTACAATCCAGATGGCATTTTCCTTATGTTCTGAAATAAACCAAGCAAAAACTTCTCCAGAGGGCTTTTTCATATTCCTTATGTATATATTTGTAAGACTTTTTAAAATTAGAAATGCCTTCTCAACCATTTTCATTTCATGTGGAAGTGAACACACAGCTGGTTATGTACCAGATTCCCTTAAGAATGTATAGATAAGAAACAATCCGTAAATGACTGATCTGCCTTATAAACCAAACCTATTATGAAATATAAAACATTTTCCTGTTTTTAAAAACTAAAAAAAGGTAAAGTTATTAAATGAAAATATCTGCAGATGATTTAGGACACTTTTCTGATTAACTTTTTACCCATTCACAGAAATAACACATATAATTAAAATAAACGTACATGGCATTGAAAGAGCATAAAAATATTTAAAACAGTATTTCTACATAATATTTAAACTAATATCAAGTAACTTATTGATCAAGACAAAAAAGGAAATACAAAATTACAGCTCACATTTAGAAAGTTATACAGGTATACTGTCCAGACCACATGGTTATCCAAATTTAAATTAAATTAAAAACTCAGTACCTTCATCTCACTAGTCACGTTTCAAGTGCTTGATGACATGTATCTGATGCTACCATATTGGAGAGCACAGATACAGAATGTTTCTAACATCACATGAAGTTCTATGGGACGGTGGTGTTACAGAGGATTCATACATGAAAACTAGAATATAAAATATCTTTATGATGTATGTCTATAATATCCTTTCCAATTTTCATAGGGTACATTATTAAATATGAAAGCCTTATTCTTAGTATTAATGACTGGTCTGTTCATTTATTGATACCTATGCCTCATTCTACAAAAATAAGGATTGAAATTAGGACTAGGAGGAAGAAATGTAATTCTCAGAGAAAATTAGCTTTCTGGTAATTTATTTTCCAAATTTTATTTTTGCAATGATGCTTGAACAAAAACATCTCTAAACAATGTTTCAAATACAATTTTTTCTTATGCTTTTTTATTATGAAGAAATATTAAGAAAAAATAAAAGAATGCTACCTGGCAGGACTGATGTAACTGGCGTAAAATTTTTTGAAGCTTTCCATATTCCTCTCGTTCTAAATATAATTTCCCCAGCTGTAAAAAAATAAACTTATTAAAATTAAAAGATTTCAACAGAAGGTGCATCTTTATAGAGTTTATCAAGGATACCCGCCCACTCTTCAAAAGAAAAAAAATGTAATTATAATTGTTACCTTTGTATTTGTCTTAAACCACAGTCTGTCATTCTTAGCATCTTTCAAAGCTTCCAGTGTTGTTTCATAGAATTCCTGCAGTAAATCCATCTGACATAAAAAATCAGAATTCTATAATTGTAAACAGCAAATTTGTACCTGTTAATAAAGTTAATTTGAGCAAACTAAAAGTGCATCTTTGAACTTTAATATACATAAGATACACTATCTGTATCTTATTGAATGTCTGTGACAGTCCACAAAATTAACAAAACTTTAGCAAAGTACAGACCAAATTTACAAAAAGTGCCAAGATGTGTTTTTATGCGTTAAAAAAAATAAAACCCAGAAAATGTCTAATGCTCTAGTAGTACAGGTTTGTCCTTTTCAATCTAATAACTTGTTCTATATTAGCAAAGTAAATGACATGCACATAGAACTAGTTGTGCTGTTTATTATTAATAGTGTATATCTTATGCACTCAACTCTTATTTGGTGCCTACTATATGGCAAACACTAAGTTGTTAAAGAAACAAAGAATAAGCCTCTTCCCTCAAAAATTCTTCTATAAATGTCACTAATCAATTAACTGGACTACAAGCTTTTAAGTTACTGGTAAACTGTTGGAGTTGAGCGGAGGGAAAAGTCTAGCACAATTTTAGCTGAGTCTAACACCATCAGTTCATAAGTCTGACTTTTTTAATGGAAATTGCTGTTTGTTTTGCATTATGATAAGCCCCTCTGTCCCCTTCCCCCCCGCTTCTGGCTCTACCTTTGTTTGAATACCTGATTCTCTATGTCTCTACTTAACAGGATCAAGAGGTAAGAGGGCCATGAGAACAGGAAAGCTTGATACTTTCAGAAAAGGTTGCCTATTTATTCACGACTGCCGATGGCACAGTAAGTCAAGTGTTGCCCAACCAATATCTATACTTACTTTCAAAAAGACAAAAAAGCTTACATATAATAGCATGAAGCAACACACAATCTTAAAGTTTTAAATTACTTAATTCCCCCCCAATATCTGGCATACCATTTATGAATAATGTACAAAAAACTGTTTTGATAACACTTGTTTGTAAAACTCAGAAAATATTTTTCCACTTAAGAAAAGCCCCCTGATATTTAAGAACTCTAGAATTAGTGCCATTAAGTGTTAATGTTCTGAACATAAGTTTATCTTCCTCTATTTCCATTACATATATTTTAGATATAAACAGTAAAAATAAACTGCCTCAAGAAATAAAAACAACATCTAGCAGAAAAGACAGAATGAAAGACGATGATTCTGAGATGAACATTTTTTGAGTACAAAGAGTTATCAAACGTTCTAAGAAATGCTAAGTGATATAGAAAATACTTCTTGTGCTCCAACATCATAGCGTAAGAAAGCTGAAACTTAGGACTATGTTGCTTAAAAGAATATAAACGAATAGTCCAATTAAAAATTACCTTAGCAATAAAATAATCATTGCTTTTCTTAATAATCAAAGACTAGAATAATGAAAGCACTATCATTCCCCATACCCACTGTAGTTTCATCATCCATCATCCACCTATTCTTTGTAATAGAACTTATTGACTTGAACACCTAATGAGTAATGCCAATTACTAATCGATATGAGTACAGGTTCTCCTCACAAGGATCTTTATCTAATCAAATCTACACAAACCACCTGACTCACTGTTAAGTATTAACAGCTCAGGGTGGCTAGCTGAAGTGCTGATGAAGTTTATTAGAAGGAACTGTGATAGTAACTGTATGGGAGTCTAATATAAGCCTGCAAAAGTTGTGTGCAGATTGTTAGTATCTGAAGATGATATTTAAAGAGATTAAGCTAGGGTTATAATCTTTTAATATTATACAATTAGTACTGTAATCAAGAATAAAATACACATTATTTTTAAAGCACACTAAAAATAAAAACGAGCATAACTGCTTAAATAAAACCTCTAGGCCTTAAAAACAAAAAAACAAAGCCCGTAGTATAAATGATAAACATATTAATAAGTACTAAGAGGGAAAAACAGAATCTAACCTGCTTAGAAGTGGAGATATAATCAAGAATAGAATTAATGGATTTTTCAGAATAATTTCTTGTGACCGCACTCCGAATATAGGTCAATAGTTGTTTATATCTGTTCATCATTTCTGGAAAGTTTGTCTGTGAGGGAAGAAAAGTGCATTACTAGGTACATATTTATTTACTAAGATATATACACATGATTAAGATTATAGTACATATTACTAGCTAATTGAAAAATAGTTTTTCAATAATAGAGAAACTGTATGACAGAAACATAAATAAAAAATTTAGCTTAAATTTGAAATTACTAGATTACTCAGTAAATGAATCAAATTTTTGAAGTTAGGCTTTGAAAAAGTACCACTTATAGATTTTCCAAATTTCAGATATTGTTCCTCATGGCGCAACAAACACATTTATTTAAATCACAAAAACTACTAAAATATTCATAGACCAAAAGATAGAAATAAGTCCTACTTTTCAAATATTCTTTCCTAAAAATTTACCCCTTCATCAGGAAGCTCTCTAACAATAGTTATATATTTCTTCTCTTCCTATTATTGGCAGGCTTTTATATTAAAATGTGAAGTGAAAGAATCTCTTCAAGCCCAGGTACTCATCCCACTATCAAGAAAAGTCCTCCCAACCCCTAAAAAGGGGAAAAGTCCTCCCACCTAAGGCCCTACTCAACAGCAGATGTAGCTACTGTTGCTATTCCTTGCAGGACTATTTGCATTACTGTGGTTATTCCAGGTAACATGAAAGATCTGAGGAAATAAAGGACTATTAGTGAAATTTCCAGCACTTAAATATTTTGGCAGAGGGTCTATCATCCCTCAGAGCATATCATATAAGTCAACTTATGAGTCTAACCTTATAACCTGCATCCACAGTCCCCACAATCTCCAAGTGCTGTTAATCCCTCTTTTTATTGGGATTAACAATATACTCTACTTTTAATCACAGAGTGGAGCAATGGCAGATACAATGCTTTTTTTCTTGAATGACAGAACATGTAAATTTATTAGGGTGAAGAATAAATTAATGACACTGTAATTTTTCTGCTTATGACTATGTTCTGCCCTGGTATATAGCATGAAGGACAAAAAAAGAAAAACATGAGAAGACTCCCTGAAACGTTCTAAGCAAGTGAATTACAAAAAAGAAAACTAGTAGGGGTAGGTGAGAAAAAACAGATAGAACAATGAGAAAAGCTTTAGCAATATACATCAAACTACTTTCGTTTCCAAGTATACCAACACCACGTGGGGGTAAATAATAGGTAACACCCTCTCAATGAGCCACTAAAACCCAAGTTATAGAACGTATCTCCTAGCAAAATGGAAATCAGAAATATGACTGTCCCAACTTTGAGATTATATCTTGATACTGAAATAGGATTTTAGCAAAAAGTTAGTTTTGACTTCATTTCCTTATGCCACAATAACTTTAAAGCTAATTTTTCAAAAATTATGTTACTGTAATTAAAGACTGAGGGACGATTAGGTTTACTGGTTTTTATTTGCAGTGGTGAATGCACAGAGCAGCTGACAACAAACCTTTCCAACTTTTTACTGCCCAAGAGGACTACACAGAAACATGAGTCCGACTCTGAATCTACCTCAAAAATGAGGCGGCAGGGATGGAAGCTGAAACTACTCTTGTAAACCACAACTTATTCAGAGATGCTACTACAGCATAAAAAAGGTAGAGAAGGAAGGTAGGCAAAATAACACAAAATACAAATAATCCTCTCCTTTCACTTGCTTCCCATCTTGGCTCAAGGTAAAATGGTAAAATCAAACCCTACGGGTGGCATACATTTAAGCGGGCTCAAAAACTAAACGACTGCTATAGTATGTTAAAATAGTAGATTTCTATAGGGTCTCTTGGTATTATTTCAAATCACAGAATCTTAGGAGTTGAACATGGGCCCGTAACGTCACCGTAATTGTTCAATCAAAATCTCCATCCCCTGAGACACCTGATGCTTCCATAGCCCTCTAAATTATAAAATATACTGAACGTATTCTGAAGATATATAAAGCCACCTGGATTTACCAATGGATTATTTGTGGGGTGAGAGACAAAGAGAGGAGCCATGAAGGTTTTAGCCCTAATCAGTTGAAGAGGAACGTTTTGTAATAAAAAGTACAACCTCAGAACTCCAAAATAAACACTAATAGTTTGTTTAAAAGTCACTCTATTAAGAGTCTCATGCTCTACTGATTGACCTAGCCTGGCAGCGAAAAGTCATTCTATTAATAATGCAGCTAAATACTGCCCATGTATCGAAAAGATAAGTTTTCTTAAACAGAAAACTTTGTATCCTATGCAGAATTTTTAAAATTTAGTACTACTGTAGTCACAAATGAAAAGCAGGCTAAATATGGAAACATATCAACAGAATTATTTTAGAGAAATAGATATAATGACATTTTGTTGCCATGAGGTTTTTAAGTACAGAATTTCATTAACAGTTTAATTCCTCTCGAAACAAATCTTACCAACTTGAAGTTAATCTTAATCATTTGTTTCAGTGCTTTAAATCCCCATTCTCCTTTTTCACCTTCAAGTTCCAAAACCTAAAAAAAGAAGAAACTTCCAGTATAATTTAATACCGTTATTTTCTAATGACACTCAATATCTAAGTTGTAAACTAATTTTACATTATATGCATGAAAAACACTGCCCCAAGAACTCTACTTCTCAATGTCATTTTTAATAGGCTTAAGAAAAGAAACCAGCCTTAAAATGCTTACTTAAGGTAAGTGAGCTTATTTTGAAGTTTCTTCATCAAAAGATTAAATAAGAACTACTTCTTGATTATACAATCCCAGAAGTACTTTTTATTCCTCTGAAAAATCCGCTGGTAAGAATAACCCAAAAGTTTATCAATAGGAAAGAAATCACACTATTTAATAATGAAACCACACCTGTGTGATTTGTCACCAAAAGACAAAGGAACAGGATTGCAGGGATAGTAACTATTGACCAGCATGTTGATTCTCTTTCTGCCAGAACCATACTAGCTTTTCAGGACAATGGCCCTGCTCTACAGATAACCTGATTGGAAAAAACAAAAGGATAGCCCTTTTCAAATATTTGCTTTTGTTGCATAATGCAAACTTATTTTACAGGATTATCACTAAGTATCCAAACGTACTACTGATATAAAATCACTTGGAATTTACTTGATTTAAGACATCATTTAGAAAAATATAAGACACAGAACCAGCCAGAAAACATATGAACCTTTTGGAAACTGCTTAATGCTGCTTTTGGGTCGTCTTCTTTTAATGCTTTGGAATTATAGTACTGATTTTCCAAATCCACATTTGGCTCAGAGTTACTATCTTCAGAGTATTCCTGTGTGTTAGAAAGAGATATTAAAATGAAGGAAAAAAAGAAAAGAAACCCACACATTGCTAAAATGTGAATAATGTTAAGAGAAAATCCACACATTTATAAAAAACAAAGCAATTACATAGGTGAAACCCCACTGATGTTTAAACATTAGTTAAATAACAAGGGGAAAACCCCAAATCAAGTGGCTAGCAGAGTACAGTAGTCCCTCCTTATCCGTGGTTTCACTTTCTATGGTTTCAGTTGCTCCATCAGTTGAGGTATAGAAACTGGAAAATTCCAGAAGTAAACAATTCATAAGTTTTAAATTGTGAGTCATTCTGAGTAGCACGAAGACATCTCTTGCCATCTCTCTCTGTTCCACCCTGAATGTGAATCATCCCTTTGTCCAGAATATCCCACCTGTCCTGTGAGTCACTTAACAGCGGGCTCAGTTATCAGATCCACTATTGTGGTATCACAGTGCTTGTGTTCATGTTACCCTTACTGTACTTAAAAATGGCCCCAAAGCTCAAAAGTAGTGATGGTAGAAATTCACATATGCCAAAGAGAGGCCCTAAAGTGCTTCTTTTAATTGAAAAGGTGAAAGTTCTCAACTTAAGGAAAAGAAAAAAAATGTATGCTAAGGTTGCTAAGATCCATGGTAAGAACGAATCTTCTATCCACAAAATTGCGACGGAAAAAAGAAATTTGTGCTAGCTTTGCTGTTGCAGAAGTTATGGCCACAGTGTGTGAAAAGTACTTAGTTAAGATGAAAAAGGCATTAAATTTGTGGATGAAGGACATGAACAGAAAACATGTTCTGACCGATGGTAATGTATTATGCCAGAAAACATTGAGCCTATACAAAGATGTCAGCAAAGGATTCCCTGAAACGAGTGACACCAGGCCATTTGCTGCAAGTAAGGGATGGCTGCCTAGTTTCAGGAACAGGTTTGGACTGAAAAATATAAAATTACTGTAGAGGCTACATCTGCTAATGAAGAAGTCATTGTCACATTTCTGGCAAAGTTGAAGGAGTTAATTAAGGACAGAGACCACATTCGTACAACTTTTATTACAGTATATTGTTATAATTGTTCTATTTTATTATTCTTGTTAATCTATTACTGTGCCTAATTTATAAATTAAACTACATTACAGGTATGCATGTATAGGAAGAAACACAGCATATATATGGTTTAGTACTGTCCTTGGTTTCAGGCAAACACCGGGGGTCTTGAACTACTGTAGAATCATTTCTTTCCTTCAGGTCAAAACTATGATTTCCACAGAATCAACACAAAAGCAAATTGTAAAGAAATATTGGTTATGATCTTCAGTTCTGTAGTGGTTAACCTTTTGTTGATAATAGAGCCTGAGAAAAATCAATGTGAATACTAATTATTATGTAAATGTTACCTATTCACCTTTAACTCCATAATCTAGCTTTTGCTACTCCCTAAGTCTAAATTTCATTATTCTAACATGGCCTGACTACTGAGGATGGTAATCTATATATAGCAGAGTACTCTGTTACTAAATATAACTATATGTTTATAAGAATATTTGCTTTATGTGCATTCCACATTACTCAACAGCTATTTAGTTATATTAACACACTTTAGTCTTGTAACAAATCAAAATAAATAAAACAAAATTTAGTTATATAGTTTTATGTGACTTTTCATCACATAAATTCAGTTCCTAGTTATGGAACAATAAAGCACCAAGAAAAATTGGAGTAACACTATTTTGTGGAGCGGTATAAACAAGAGTTTAACATAGTTCCAGGATATGATATTCAATTTAATGATGAGGATTATAAAATATACATAAATTAGTGCAGTAAAAACTATTATTTTAGGAAGAGAGAAGATTATTTCCTTCAGCTACGAGTCATCACAAAGGGCAAGTTTATGCCAAATTCAGAATTGTGCCTGAAAGTAAACAGAAAAAGACAAGAACAGCTATTTCTAAATCCAAGTACAGGTAAACTTTTTTTGCAGATACTTATGAGAAATTTTGTATTGTCTCATAAAGGCACATGAAAGAAAAAATGCACATGAGTGTAGTGTTAGAAAGCTCAAAAATATGTAAACACAAGATGAATTTTTCCTATGACCAGTAGATGGAGGGAGGTGTTTGATCTTAGTATAGAATCAGTTTTAGCTGACCACAATGGCTTTGTAATGTGCGCCCTCTGGAGGATAATTATTTCCTTGTATAAAGATACTTCCTGTGAAGCACTGGCACTCTGTCTCACAAATGTAAGTATCAGGAATTCAGTTATGCTCAATATATGAAAATCCTCTGGAACACTTCTCTTAGAGTGGGGATCAAATTCTGAGTAGTGCGTAAAGTTCATAATCACTCATTCACTTCCTAACCCTGTAATTTAGGTTTGACTACAGTAAAACTGATTAAACTAAAAGAGCAATTAATAAATAATGAACATGCCAGTGTATACACCAAATCATGTTATGAGAGTAATGGCTTCTGAGCCAGGTTGTGAAAGATAAATGGGAGTTTGCATGCTGGACAAAACAAGAAAGGGGAAAAGAGAACAGCAGACACGAAACTGTAACGGGAGATAGCTAAACAACTAAAAGCAATCATACCGCTGGAACATAAAAAGTCCTTACTGATTCTACCTTGAACATGAATCCCAAGTCCATCCACTCCCCCCTGCCCCGCCACCACCCCAGTCTACGACGCCACTTTCATCTCTCCACAACTATAACCTTCCCACGCTCCTTTTTTTTTTTTTTTTTTTTTTTTTTGCTGTACGCGGGCCTCTCCCGTTGTGGAGCACAGGCTCCGGACGCGCAGGCTCAGCGGCCATGGCTCACGGGCCCAGCCACTCCGCGGCATGTGGGATCTTCCCGGACCGGGGCATGAACCCGTGTCCCCTGCATCGGCAGGCGGACTCTCAACCACTGCGCCACCAGGGAAGCCCCCCATTCTCCTTTTTAACTTTCAAATTCCAGTCTTCTTAGGGTAAGCAGCCAGAATAATCTTCAGAAAATGTAAATTATCTCATTCCTCTTCTCAAAAATGGTTTCCCATTGCTCTTAAAATCAAGTTCAAAAATCACCAAAATGTGACTCGATTATGCACCCAACCATATCTCCTGTCTAGCCCTCCCTCATTCACTTTGCTGCAGCCACCCTGGCCTTACCTCACAAGTTGCCAAACTTGTTCTCACCTTTACATGACATTCCTTTTTCTTTCTACTTCTCTTCATCCTATTAACCACTGCATGTCATTACAGCTTAAGCATCACCTCCTCAGGGAAGACTTGGAGTAAAGAATCATAGCTATAAAACCTACTCTCACCTTTGGAAATCAGTTCTTCTCAGTTATTCTCTAGTAACTGTTCAATAATATATGGGAATAGCTAGAACCAGAAAATGACCTTTATGCAACCCAAATCTTCACATGCACCCCTGAACTTGGAAGCAAAATATCTTTGATTTACATCTATCACCAAGTCTAAGAATCTGGACTCTTACTCAAAGCCCATTTATTTTTGGTTTCTTAACCCATAACGGATTAGGAAAAAAAAAACTGACCAGTAGAAGCTGAGAGGCACACATGAATAGGACATGGAGTTGCCAGAAGGTTAACTTCAATTACTGGAAATTACTGAACTGATTATAACATTGTTGAAGGCAGGAACCTTTATATTTCCTACCATGTCTGAATGCCTCTTGTAGTACAAGACTGACTACCTCCAACTTCTGGGAACTGACTGGCTCCAGCTAATGATATTTCTAACTTCTACATAACTCCCCCAAATCACTACAATTGAGATAAGACTTAATCCAGCCCTCAGCATTTTGTGAATATGTTATTTTGGTTTTTCATATTGCATGGGTTGAGAAGTGAAATGTATATTTTTTGCATAATTGCAATTCAGTTCTTAAGTGTTACTGGTGAAATGTATAAATACATGAGAATTGGCACAGCTGATACGTTACTGACTGGTTTCTTATAATTAGGCAGTCCCGTGTTACGATCTGCAACACCATGTTGCAGCCTCCATGACATCACTAACCTGTCATTTGCAACTCAGTGAATCACACCATCAATACAAACTATGCTACAGCAAAAACTATTCACTTACTACACTGGCATGATTTTTACACTGAAGATATTTTGAGAAGTCTTTAGAATAATTCTTTTGTGTAGAATATCTATTATATATTATTTATATCTATTATTTATACTCAATGATAATGATCTTTAGTATAAACCAGCAATTAAATGTTGCTCAACTAATGCAAATTAAGTCTTTCCCCTCAAGCTATTCATGGTCTGAGACAGATATGCAAATGAAACACCAATATAACACAATAAAAGCAGTAACAGAGACACATACTAGGTACAGTGAGTGGCAGCTCAGATGAGGAGTAATCAACTACTCTTGAATGAGTTAGAAGAGGGAAAAGTTACCTGAACCAGGTCTAAAAGTAGGAATAGAAGTTCCCAGGGATGAGACAAGGTACCGGAAATAAAACAATTAACCATGCAAAAGCACGGAAGCTTGAAATGGCATTGCATATTTGGAAGAACCATCAATAGTCTGATTGGGCTGAAACACAGGATGTGTGTAGAGCTGATAAGAGATAAACTGGATCAGACAGTAGAACTGTACAAGTCTAGCAAGAAGTTAAGATCAAATCGAGACGCACTAAAATGTTTTATAGGGAATTAGACTTGTGTTTTAGGAAGAGCATTCTGGTAGTAATGAAGTAGCCCACTGGATACTCTTACAACACTCTGGCCAAGACATGATGAAGGTCTGATCCAAGCAGTAGAACAGGGAGAAGAGGAAGGGGATAGAATAAATATATGCGATGTTAAGGATGTAAAATAAAAAGGACACATCATATGGGCACAAGAAAGGGGAAATGTTATCTCTAAAGACTATTGCTGACTTGGTTACACACAATACCATTAGTCAAAATAGGGAATATAGGAAAAGTATTAAAAAAATATTGCTAACTGAATTCCCTTATGTCAGATGAAGAGGTGCTAACTATAATTTATAAAAGCATAAATGAAATGTTTTAAAAAGAGAAATTGAAGTTTTAACCTACATATTAAGAATGCTTTAAAAAAAACAAAGAATTTAAGCAATATATGAAAAAGCAAGCACTCGAACAGTGTTAAAGGGATTTTTAAAAATCCACTGAAGTTCATAATAGTTCCAACCCACTTACATAATAACTCATGTTCTGACATCTTCCCAAAGCAATTACGTACCCATCTACACCAACCAAATCTATTCTTTCTTCCCCCCAAATATGCCATGTACTTCAAAATCTCTGCTTTGGCATACACTGGTCTCTCTGCTAGGAATTCTAATCCACCGCCCCTTCCAACAAACTTCCCACTTTTCTCCTATGATGTGCCCCACCCCTAACACTCCTGAGAAAGGTATTCATCAAGGCTTACCTTGTGATTCTTTCTCCAACTCTTCTTAGCAAAATAAATTTTCTCCTCAGTCATGCTTCTACATGACATGGCATGTCTCTAAGACGGAGTCTTGTGTGTTTGCTGTTCCCACCTCCCCTCTCCCCTCACCTGCCCCACCAAGAGCTTCTCAAAAGCAAGAACTTACTTTTACTCATCTTGGTATCCCCAGAGCCTGGTATATTACAAAATGCTCAATAAGTGTTTGCTTAATTGAAATGAAAAGTGGGTGAATGTTCCAAAATAACACAACACACAATAGGTAGAGACAATTTTGACTCTATGTTGGAATGTAGCCACTGCTGAACAGGGTCAGTTTCATAGTTCATGTACTTGTGTCTCTTGCCAATAGAGGTCTTAAGAAATGTGCTCTAGGAAAACAAGACTCACCATTAACAATGCTTCCTAAGCCTTGACCATGTTTAGACAGCTATACTAGATGTTGGGCATCTAGGGCAAAGTCTCATTATCCTTAAAGGATGAGATTTAATCCAAGTCCTAGGTAGCCAACTGTGGTTTAGCCATTCATAAAATTAACCAAACTTTTAAAAATTTCACTCAAGGTAATGGATCCTAATTTGTCTATGGTATAAATCAGAACATTCTTTTATCTGTCCTAAACTTTCAGTCTTCAAATTAAATTTTCCAACAAGACATCATTGAAGTCATTAGACTTGGGCTCTAGTTTTGACTCGGCCTCTAATTTGTCATGTAAATTTAGGTAAGTCACTTACACTGGATGTTTCAGTTCCTCTCCTGTCAATTATGGGGGTTGATCTCTAATTCTTGCTTAGATCCATGTGTTCATTTTGGGACATGGTACACAAGTACAAATTTATTCTGTTGGATGTTCATACTTTACAGATTTACATTAGGGATGAAAAAATTTATCTCCTTGTTAGCACATAAGAGCTGTCTCTCATTACTTATGGGAGATCTTATGACGACATCCTTGTCATTAGTTATTCTTGTTTGAACCTCTCTAATTTCATTATATAGGATATACCTATGAGGTAATTCAACAGGCCTTTTTGAAAATACACCCAAACTTATATTTCAAACCAATGTTCTTTAAAGTAGTAACTTTAAGAGGTGGTAAATTACTGGTAAATTATTCCAATTATACTGACATGGATTATTAAGTAACACTTCTGAAATTCTTAAGTTAGATGTTTCCGACCTAAAACAGCATCATCCAGTTTGAGGGCCCAACTTATTTATCAAACCCGACTCACACAATTTTTGACACCTATAGAATGGAGAAAACTTGGTTATAGCTCAAGTTTAAAAAAAAAAAAAAAAAAGAAGCTGCACACTGTTTACAACAGCAAAAGGAAACAGGCCAAATTCTCATCCATAGAGAACTGGTTAAATAAAGTATGGTACATCCAAGCAATCAATGCAGCTATAAAAAGAAGTAAGTAATCTCTCTGCATAGTTCTATGGAATAATCTCCAAGATAAAGTAAAAAGCCAAGTGTAGAACAATATACATAATATGCTAAATATGCTACATCTTGGTTTAAAAAAGGGGAGTGGGATAAAAATGTGTATTTGGTTACCTACGGGGAGGAATGGGAACTGGGCAAATAGGGAACAAAAATGGAAATTTTATTTTAACATTTCACGTTTTTGAACCATGTGCATGTATTACCTATTTTAAAAAGCTAGATGCTTCAGGTTCTGAAGAACTCTAAAAAATTTTGAGCAATGACAAAAATCACTGTTTGGCGCGCCCCCCCACCCCCCAGCCAAGATCAAAGTAAGATTTCTGTTCATCATTTGTACCCTGTAAACCATCCCCTCTCCCCCCAGCAATAAAATGCAGGTTCACTGTGAAAGGTTTGCAAGAAATAAACACATTTTAATTTTCCTGACACTTTTCATATTTTCCAGACATTTTTTCTATATTTTTCCCACCCAGCAAAATGAATTTTAGCCCCACCCAATAAAATCATAATATGGATTACATATTTATAGTGGACATGTGTTCACTATGTGCACAGCAATGGTGATTGACTCTTCCTCTCCTAGGTGAGGGTTTTCAATTATAGTGCTCCTCCCACAGGGCAGGGGAAGCAACCTATCCTCCCTCTCTACAGGGACTGAGCGGTTTGAAGAAGGCGATGCAGGCCTAAGGTGAATCAATAAAAGTTCTTCCTGGGTTTCACTGTTAGAGCTAGCAAGGAAGACTCTTTTTTGCCTTTGGGGTTATAATACTAGGAAGATAACACATTATATCACAAGATCTTGTGATATAATGTGAAGGCAATTAAGCCAATACAGTGAGGAAAGCAGCCCAGGAAGAGACAGAAACAGAAAAAGACCCAGCATCATTATCTGAGCCATGAATCCAGCCATATTTACACTTCCTGGTGATGTGAGCCAATACACACTCTTTTTAGTTTAAGCTAGTGTGACATGTATTCCTGTCCTCCCTTACACCCAAGAGTACTGACTAATTTATCAATTTTTTCATATCATTGGATATTCTTTAGAAGCATGGTTTGAAATGCTGACATACTTTCCATCACATGGATATATCATAATTTATCTATTATTACCTTATTAATATTAATAGTATTCCCGTACTACTGATAATTTGGGGGGTGTTTCCAATTATTTACAATTAAACATGTCTTTTTTTTTTTTTTTTTTGGGCCACTCTGAGCAGCTTGTGGGATCTTAATTCCGCGACCAGGGATTAAACCTGAGCCCACGGCAAAGAAAGCTCCAAGTTCTAACCACTGGACTGCCAGGGAATTCCCTGTCATGTTTTTTTTAAGCCTCAACTGTATAATCAAACTTCATCTTTGTGAAGACTACATGCAGAATTCCAAATGTGTGTACAGCATAAAAAACAATGGCCCAGACCACAAAAAGTATATTGTTTGAAAATCTGTTCTTAAAGATCCCCAACATTTTGTTTGTCAAGCCTGTGACTGAGACAACAGTCTCAGAATAAAACAACCTATAACCTCCAAGTTCCTTATATGTACAGTGAGTGACAAGTGAATGTCTTAGTATTAAACACACAAATCCCTGAAGCTATTTTTTGCCCCTGTCCTATATTAATCTACTTCTTTTTCAAAGTGTATATTCTATTCATGTCCATTCAAAAATCTTTTTAAAAAATGGAACTGTTATATTTTAATTTGCTAAACCATGTTCTAAGGTTCTTTATAACATACATGACATTTGTCTGATCTTGTTAAAGTTGTGACAAATAAGAGATTCTGTAAGATATCCTATAGCTAAGGCTCTTCTCTCTCCCCCCAAAAAGTAGGAAAAAAGAAATAAACTTCTAGGGCATTAAAACAGCTATTTATTAAGACAAGAATAACAATAATAGTAAACATTCATTCACGAATCACAACTATAAACCTGACTAGGTGACTATAAAGAGGCTCACATTTCAGTAATACATCTAACCAAGCAGAATTAGTCTACCTTTTCAACATTTTTTTCTAATAATAACATTTAAGTTCAAATATACAATACCTATAAGAGGAACTACTAAAGAATAATTTTTGGTATTACATCAGTCTGTCTTAAATCCTTTCTAAAAGATTATTAGAAGTACCAGTCAACTTCATGCTAGAATGGCTGAACTGTGGAATTACAATACAGTTAACTTATCTATCAAGGGCCTTATTAACTTAATGAACGGCACTATAGTTATTACTTATTATTATTAATTGTTACTATTAACACTATCGTATATAAATCTGTAAAATTACCATTGGATTAAAAGACATTTACCAGTACCGTCTTCTACTTCTCCATTCACTCCTATGCTTAGAAAATGCCTGCTTTTGCCTCAAATAAAAGTCAAAAAGCTCTTAGAAATAAAAGGTCAAGCCTATTGAATTAATTTCATGTTTGTTTCTTCTTTTTTTTAACCAACTTAATTCTCATTTAGCTCTTGGGCACAAATCATTATTTACTTTTTTCGATAAAACAGTATAGTTTTGGAAACAAATTTTTACTTTTTCCAGTGGTATCCTAACTACCTATTTCTACTAGATTGGGCAAGAACAAGAAGTGATTTAGGGTATTAAAATTTATCAACAGACAACTTATAAAATATATACTGAATATATCTGTAGTTAGGATACTCATGGTTCTTGTTAACATTTTGACTAAAATGAGGTGATGGCAAACTTTCCAACAAACAATACATTTTTTAATAAAAAAGAAGTTTCCCTAAAACAGCAAGTCAATTCTGACTCTTTAAATTCTAAGAAACAAAAAAACAGAAAAGACCCAGGCAAATAACTATTAAAAAACAAAAACAACAACTTTTCTTTTGGCAACATGTAAGCATGAAATGGCAACCAGCCCTCTTAATCTTTTTTTTTAAACATAGTGGCTTAAGGAAATTAACTAAGGAAGTAAAAACTAAATTAATATGATATCTATGTAAGAGAGATATGGGGGGAGGACTATTTAACAGAATGCTGGAGTGGGGAATTATTATTTAATTGTGTGTGGTAGTGTAAAATCTTACATTTTTTGGTTAAGAAATTTAAAAAAAAGGTTAAAACTACATGTTCAATTTTATATTGTACACGTACTGTAGGCCCTCAAACGCTGGAGAAACATAGCCAAGTTAAATCATGTTTGTTTAATTAAAATCCTTGCAAAAATGAACTGAGTACTTCATGGGACTGTAAGATTCTCATTGTCATTCTTACGTTAGAGACTCACTCATAGTGCTAATAAGTCATGTATTCAAAAAACTATTGCTTAGAAAAGAGATAGGTACAAACATGTAAAAACACTAGTTAGAACAGTTAAAAGAAACACTTCCGTAGTTAAAAAGTACCTGTAATATAAGTAAACATATAATAAATAAAAATGCACAAAATATTACAATTAGCATATTCTTAATGGACTTAGGGCACTGACTAAAACTGGCTTGATCTGAAGAAACTAAAATGGAAGGCAGAAATCTTAACTATTAGCAAAACTCTGCGTTTAACTTTAAGAATTATCAACACCTCTACTAAAAATTTCAGGTAATAACAAGCATTTCCCTCTCCCTTTTGCAAATATGCCTTCTTTTAAAAGGGAAAGATTAATTGGAAACGACTATACAAAGATTTACACTAATTCAAAACGATGTATTAATATCTTGAGAACTCTCTGGCACCTAAAATATGAGACAGACTTCCCTAAGCAACTATTTCATAACTTTACGATAATGCAGCATCACCATAATATACAAGAACCATGCACAAAAACACCCCCAAATAAAAAGCAAAGCCAAGTTGACGCTAATTCTTGGTGCAGATAATCTTTCTTAGTTCCCACACAGGTAATGTTTTTGAATATCAACTTGAAATGTTAGTGAATTTTTAAAAACCTGTAAATCTGTTCATAAATTAAACCCTGAATCTCTAAAAATCACCATTCAGCTACAGAAATTCGTTTAGTTCTACACTGTTGATATTTTTAACTTTGAATATTGGGAAATTTCTAAGTCAGGATAAAAGCCAATGTGTCAATCCCCTTATACCACCCCACCCGCCAAACCCGAAACAAACAAAAAGCAAAACCTCCTTACCAGCTTTTCTCTTTAAACAAGTAGTTAAACTACTTTTTTAAAGCTAGCCTTGCTCTCAGTTCTCTACTGCACCTTTACCTTAAACCAAAACGGACCCTGGACAAGACTAATTAAGCTCTGTTTCCAGGAGACTCACAAGTGGCTTTTCGCTGTCAGGCCTGCGAGCAGTAAGGCCTCCTAGTTTTCGGACCCCTCTCCCAGCATTTCGCACCCGCTCAATTCAAGTGTGAATAAGAGGGGCCGAGAATGCTGGGCCCGAAAGGGCATCGCCGGGGCCTAGACCACTGCACGGTCCCCAAGGCGGCTCGCGCGGTAGGGAAGAGGGAGGAGGCATACAGAACCGGGCGCTGGAGGCCAGGGGAAACGGAGGAGGCGCTTGGACTTGGAGCGCAATGCTCGGGACCCCCTTCGCTGCCTCCTTTACCCTCCCTCCCCCCATGCTGGAGAGGCAGGGCCCGGGCCCGGTGCGGGAAGGGGGAGGAGGTAAACTCGTCCTGTCACTGCACCGGGAGAGGCTGGAAGGAGCACATGTTCAACGGGGAAAGGCCGCGGCCGCCCCGGCCCCTAAAGCCAGAAGCCACCTCCAGTCCCAGAGTTCTGTTCCCTGCGCCTCACCAGGTCGTAGTCCTCCTCATCATCGCACATGAAATCATCCTCCATGTCAGACATCTTGGCTGGGACGGGGGGGGCGGGGGAGGAGAAATTGGAGACAACCTCCTCCCACAATCCTCCGCGGCTCAGAGGCGTCACTCCCAGCTTCTCCTCGCCTTCCCGTCGCTCTTAGAGGAGGTGACTGTTTCCTCCCGGAACAAATGAGCTCGGTTTCCAGAGGACTCGCTCCGACGCCGAAAGCGATTGCACCGTCCCCTCTTCCTGTGAGAAGGTTGGTGCCTTAGCAACTAAACCTAGCAACTAGGGAATCCTCGAGTGTTGCGGATCTCGGCTGAGGGGCCTTGGAAACCTTGAGCTCACAACGAGCCGTTTCCAGCCTCCTGGGCAAGGGAACAGTATCCTCCCTTGCCTGGGATTCTGGAACCATTTCATTCTGGTGAAAGTAAGAGGCAGCTTGGGACCAGCAGCCTTTCGCGGAGAAAAGTCTGACATGCCCATCCTATGTGACAGGTAGTTATTTTTGCCATGATTATCGATGCGCATTTAGCCCACACATTTTGGTGGGTGGTCATGTGATGTTTGGAAACCTTTCGGCAGCACGATTTACACGTAATGTTTGTTATATTTGTAGTCGGCAAAACGACTCTGTGGATATCCCAAATTAGTAAAGTATCAATCAATGGAGGCATCTGAAGTCTTATTCAGTTGTTCAACGAATTATAAACTAACCTTTACTGCCCGTGGGACCGAATTAAGGTAACAGCTAACGACTGTTTTTTTAAAAAATGCGTTATTGTTGCACAACATCGTTAGTAGAATTCGAAATAAAAAAATGAAATGAAGGGGAAAAAACTGCTTTTCAAACAACATTTTCCATATAAACTTCCAGTTTTGTCCACTTGAATTCACAAATTTTATATAGCTATAACACAGATATAATTTCAGATTCTTTCTGCACCTAGTTATGTAACAGCATAGGACAATGTATGCAATATATTGTTGACAATGATTATTTTAATGGCGGCATAATAAGCCCTTGGTTGAATGTACCAATGCACCGTAATTTACTTAAGCATGCTATTATTGTTACACATTTTGAATATTGCAACAGTACCACCATTTTAAACAAGTCTGGAGCGAGTATCATTGTCACTTTACTTTTCCTTAGGAAAAAGTCCAGGAAGAGGAATTGCAGACTGGATTTTTTTTTTTTTCCATTTTGGCAGTTACTCAGTAACTGATTTTTTTTGTTTGCTTGTTCCTGCGGCATGCGGAATCTTAGTTCCCCGACCAGGGATCAACCCATGCTCCCTGAATTGGGAACGCCAAGAAAGTAAGTACCTGGATTTTTTAGTAATCATTTGTTTTTGTTTTTTTAAAATAATTTAAAAAATTTTTATTGGAGTATAGTTGATTTACAATGTTATGTTTCAGGTGTACAGGGAAGTGAATCAGTTATACATATATCCACTCTTTTTTTTTTTAGATTCTTTTCCCATATAGGCCATTACAGAGTATTGAGTAGAGTTCCCTGTGCTACACAACAGGTTATTATTAGTTATCTATTTTATATATAGTAGTGTGTATACATCAGTCCCAATCTCCCAATTTATCTCTCCCCCTTATCCCCCAGTAACCATAAGTTTGTTTTCTACATCTGTGACTCTACTTCTGTTTTGTAAATAAGTTCATTTGTACCGTTTTTTCTAGATTCCACATATAAGCGATATCATATGATATTTGTCTTTCTGTATCTGCTTTCTTCACTCAGTGTGACAGCCTCTAGGTCCATCCATGTTGCTGCAAATGGCATTATTTTGTTCTTTTTTTATGGTTGGGTGATATTCCATTGTAATATGTACCACATCTTCTTTATCCATTCCTCTGTTGATGAACATTTAGGTTGCTTTAGTATATGTGCTGCTGAAGCGGGCACCCTTTTGCCCATTTTTAAATTGGTTATCTTACTACCATTGAGTTGTAAGTGTTCTTTATACTTTTTGTTGTATTTAAGTAATATTTGCCATACCCAAGGGCACTAAGATTTTTCTCTTTTGTTTTCTTCTAGAAGTTTTATGTAGTTTTAATTCTTACATTCAGATCTATGATATAGTTCAAGTTTAATTTTTGTATAAACTGTGAGGTAAATGTAGAGGTTTATATTTTTCTGCATATGGATAACAAATTGTTCCAGCATTATTTGTCAAAAAAAAAGATCCTTTCTCTATTGAATTGTCTTGGCAGTTTTGTGAAAGATAATAGACCATTTAATTCCCAACAGAATTTGACCCTTTAAAAGTATATTTTTGGGCTTCCCTGGTGACGCAGTGGTTGAGGGTCCACCTGCCGATGCAGGGGACACGGGTTTGTGCCCCGGTCTGGGAGGATCCCACATGCCGCGGAGCGGCTGGGCCCGTGAGCCATGGCCGCTGAGCCTGCGCGTCCAGAGCCTGTGCTCCTCAACGGGAGAGGCCACAACAGTCAGAGGCCTGCGTACCGCAAAAAAAAAAAAAAAGTATATTTTTGATAATTTTATGTTATCCTGTATTATGATTATTTTGTATTTATTCTTTATTAAGCTGAAAGCTCCTTGAGGACACAATTATTTTACTTACCTCTGAAAGTCGGCATGCTCAGTGAAAGCATGATATATTTAAGCATGTTCTAGCATTCATGACTCCCCAGTGCTGGATTGAGACGTGGTTACCCCAAACAGGTTCATGATTTGGAAGCTTTCAGAGCAATTACCTTAAAACATTTTTTTTTTTTTACTACATTTACTTAGGCTGAACATCGTATGTTAGAAGGGCAGAAAAGGAGGACTCCTTTTGTGTTAGTCAAGATCTGGACAGGAAACTCATAGCATACTGGAGCGGGGGTGAGGACATTAACTGAAAAGAGTTTCTGAAGGAACTATTTACAGAGATGGGGTAGGGTTGAGGGAACCCACAAGGATGGTGAAACACACAAGGACTAGCAACAGGCTGGAAATCCCATTTCTTGAAGGCTTGAAGGGGCAAAGGGAAGAAATGGTTTTACCAGAGCCTAGCAAGAGTGGGAGCCCTAGAGGATGCACCCTCCGACAGCAGCTGTGGTTATAGGGAAACATAGCTACTGTCACAACTATGGCAAAGTTGTGGTAGGGTGTGTGAACTCGTGTGTGTGATAAATATCTCAACTTCTCTGTTTTACCATCCTCTAATATCTTGCCAGTGACCAACCCCAACCAGAAGCCAGAGGGTAAAGGAGCCCAGGTACAGTCCTTAGAGATCAGCTTCCGGGAGGGTAGAGAAGGGTGAAAAATGGATCCAGAAGTCAAATGGGGGGACTTCTCTGGTGGTCCAGTGGCTAAGACTCCATGCTCCCAGTGCAGGGGACCCGGGCTTGATCCCTGGTCAGGGAACTAGCTCCCACATGCTGCAACTAAGAGTTCACATGCCACAACTAAAGATCTTGCATGCCGCAACTAAGACCCGGCACAGCCAAATAAATAAATAAATATTTTTTAAAAAAAGAAGTCAAATGAGGAGTAAACAGTATAACATTGTGTCATGCAATCAGCTGTAGCATAAATTACATACTTCACTCAGGGAAGGAACTTTCTCTCCTTCAAAGGCAAATTGCCGACTATCTGCTGTTGTTGGAGCATATCCCTTGATTTTACCAACGAACCTAAGTGGCTTATCAAAATGTTATTTCTGCCTACATTTAATACCCACTCTTTCCTGAGAGGAGTTCTGATAAATACAGTTTGCATGATCTCATTACATATCCACCTTATAGATTAATGCCCTTACCTTGTTAGTTGTCCTTTTAATCTGCTTCAGTCTCTTCAGATTAAATAAAATGATGTATGTAACTACATGGTGTTTACAAAGTACTCAGTAAATGTATCATTTTTAACTAAATCAACTACTCATAGTATTCCTTCAGAATGCTCTACACTACAATTACATCTTCCATCTCTAAACTTGTGTAGTGGGAATTACAGCAATTAAAGGATAAAGCAAATAAAGGATAAGTAGGCAGGCTAGGAGTTTCCATTTTTTACATCGACTTTGGCCTTGGGAAAACGTCTCTTGTAAAATGCACTTACACAATTTTAGCAATGTTATTTGCCATTTTTGTATCTCTAATGCCTACTCATTTTTATTCCCACCCAAAATGGTGATCATACCTCCCTAGTTTTGTGAAATGAACACATTTGTTTTTTTGTGGGGGGGCTGCACCATATGAGGGATCTTACTTCCCTGACCAGGGTTGGAACCTGTACCCTCTGCAGTGGAAGCATGGAGCGTTTTTTAAAAATAAATAATTAATTAATTAATTTTTGTCTGCGTTGGGTTTTCGTTGCTGCGCATGGCTTTCTCTAGTTGTGGCGAGCGGGGGCTACCCTACGTTGCGGTGCGCGGACTTCTCGTGGTGGCTTCTCTTGTTGCGGAGCACGGGCTCTAGGCGCGTGGGCTTCAGTAGTTGTGGCTCGCAGGCTCAGTAGTTGTGGTTCGCGGCTCTAGGGCACAGGCTCAGTAGTTGTGGCACGCCAGCTTAGTTGTTCTGCGGCATGTGAGATCTTCCCGGACCAGGGCTCAAACCCGTGTCCCCTGCGTTGGCAGGCGGATTCTTTTTTTTTTTTTTAACATCTTTATTGGAGTATAATTGCTTTACAATGGTGTGTTAGTTTCTGCTTTATAACAAAGTGAATCAGCTATACATATACATATATCCCCCTATCTCCTCTCCCTTGCGTCTCCCTCCCACCCTCCCTATCCCACCCCTCTAGGTGGTCACAAAGCACCAAGCTGATCTCCCTGTGCTATGCGGCAGGTGGATTCTTAACCACTGTGCCACCAGGGAAGTCCAGGAAGTGAGGAGTCTTAACCACTGGACCGCCAGGTTAAGTCCCTGAGCGCCCTTATCAGCAAGACGTGTGGTGCGGAGGCAAAGTAGGGAGCTGACACAATTATACTGTAACTATCTCAGATTCCAGAGATTAAATCTGTTTATCGTTTTTGACTTCTTTTAAATCAGAGCTTTCCCCTATTTCCTTCAGCTTTTTCCTACTTCTCAGAACCTGTACCTATCTTTTCTCTACCCCAGTCTTTCATCCCTACTCTCATTTCTACCCTCAACTAGGGACTTAGTTTGAGACTTCAGCATTCTGGATTCCGTATGAGTTATTAATACTATTACTGCTGCATTATGACTTAGATTTAGTTTTATGGGTTGATCGGAGAATCAAAATTTAAAAAAAAAAGCTGTTTCTCATTATAATGCAACATGCTTGGGACTTCCCTGGCGGTCCAGTGGTTAAGACTCCGAGCTTCCACTGCAGGGGGTACAGGTTCGATCCCTGGTTGGGGAACTAAGATCCCACATACCACATGGCACGGCCAAAAAATAAAAAAAAAAGAATGCGACAGGCTTAGATGTTATAGGTTATTTTGACTAGCTCGGTTTTTTCCTAGAAAAATAAATCCTTGAATTATGCCAGTCACCTGAGATCCCTTCCAAACATATTCTTAAAAAAGAAAAAAATCACTTAAGATAATAATCATGATTTATTGAGTTGGGCAACACTGAATGGTTATGACAAGATAAGATGTAGAAAATATTGTCAGGTTTGAACAGCCTTGGTACTATATTTAGTTTCTGGGTCAAGACAGTGAAAAGCAAAAACAACATATAGTTTTTCTTGACCACACTCTGCGTTTTTGTTTGTTTTTTGTTTTTTAGTTCCCCAACCAGGGATTGAAAGTGGGCCATGGCAGTGAAAGCACCAGGTCCTAACCACTGGACCACCAGGAAATTCCCACACATATAGTTTTAAGTTGGGGCAATTTATGTGCAGTTTGGCTCGTCTTATGTATACTTTAAGCTTGAAATGCAAACTTCTAATTTCAAAATCAAGTTAATCTAAACTTTTGCTCATCAGATTTCATTTTCTTGTTGGAGTGTGTATTATATGCAGAGTTTGTATCAATTTTTATAGTAAATTCTTTTATTAAATTTTGATTTGTCATAATAACAGGACCTTTTTGTTTATGTTTATTGTTGTATCCTGAGTACCTGGATTAGTGCTTAGAACATAGTAGCACCTGATAAACGTTTGCTAAGTGAATGAATGCTGATAGAACAATGGATGAAACATGGAATGTAAAGTCTAATGGTGGAGACATAATAGATATAAACATCAATAAATAATTAATGTAATTTCAGATAGCCATAACGACAACAAACCAGATTTAGGGAATAGAGAATGACTGGAGGGGAGGTTGGGATGGTTTTTAAAATCTTCATAACAAATCCATGAAGTAGGTATTTTATCTCCCCTTTAAGGAGGAAAAATTTCAGACCTGCCCAGGGTCACAAAGTTAGTAAGTGGTTGAACCACGTTAATCCAAGTTCATTCATGTATTCCTTCATTAAACATTCCTTGAATGCCTGTTAGACACTGAACCAGAGTCTATAAAACCAGAATAAAACAGTTCCTACCTTCAAGGAGGTTATAGTCCTATAGATCTGTGCTGTCTAATACAGCATCCCCTTCTTTCTAGTTGGAATTGAGATGTGCTGTAAGTGTAAAATATACACTGGATTTCAGAGAATTCCTATGAAAAAGTAAAATAGCAATAACTTTTTATACTGATTATATTTTGAAATAATATTTGGACATATTGGGTAGAATATATTATTAAAATTCATTTAGCTTTACTCTTTTAAAAATGGTTATAGAAATTTAAAATGACATATTTGTATTGTAGATTCTGATTAAGTAGGCCTGGTCACCAGATTCTGCATTGCTAATAAGCTCCAGGTGATGCTGATGCTGAGGATCACACTTTGAGGCTCTAGACCAGATAGATAAGGAAACACACAAGTAATAACAGTCCTGGTATGATAATTGCTATGACTGGGCAATAAAGGTGCCTAGAGGCATTGTTGTTGTTTTTCACTCTGCAAAACTGCAGCCTATATTCTGTTAAACTCTGCAGCCTATATTAAAACTGCAGCCTATATTCTGTTAAAACTGCAGCCTATATTCTGTTAAACCATTTTTGCACACTTTCTGTTCCTTTTATATTGCTTTATAAAAGATCAGGATGCTATGTTTAACTACATAAATATATATTTCTCTGAATCATGCGTGTATCTTTTGCCTTTATTTAAATGATTATATGCTAGAGAGATGTATCTATTGTATATACAGGTGAATAAGGAACATACAGCATCATTATAAATGACATTAAATAGGTATAGTATATTATTTACCATCATGAGAAAATACCCAAAATAGGTTACTGAAGTAGATTCTCCCAATTGTGAACAATATTTTTTGATTATATATAAATCAAGATAGAAAGTATTTCCCAGAAGTTGTACAGACTGAACCACAGAAATAACCACAGAAAAAAATAACCACATTTTTCAGATAAATGATCTGTGATCTTAGAGACTTAGTTTTTTAAAAAATAAATTTATTTAATTATTTATTTTTGGCCGCATTGGGTCTTCATTGCTGCGTGTGGGCTTTCTCTACTTGCAGTGAGCGGGGTCTACTCTTCATTGAGGTGTGCAGGCTTCTCATTGCGGTGGCTTCTCTTGTTGCGGAGCACGGGCTTTAGGCGCACAGGCTTCAGTAGTTGTGGCACACAGGCTCAGTGGTTGTGGCTCAAGGGCTCTAGAGTGTAAGCTCAGTAGTTGTGGCGCACGGGCTCCGCGCCATGTGGGATCTTCCTGGACCAGGGCTCGAACCCGTGTCCCCTGCATTGGCAGGCAGGTTATTAACCACTGTGCCACCAGGGAAGCCCAAGACTGTTTTGAAGGTAGAGGAAGGGACAGGGAATAGGGAAAAATTCCTGGAGGAAGTGATTACCGCAGGCCTCTCACTGTTGTGGTCTCTCCCTTTGCGGAGCACAGGCTCCGGACGCGCAGGCTCAGCGGCCATGGCTCACGGGCCCAGCTGCTCCACGGCATGTGGGATCTTCCCGGACGGGGGCACGAACCCGTGTTCCCTGCATCGGCAGGCGGACTCTCAACCACTGCACCACCAGGGAAGCCTGAGGAAATGATTTTTAAGCTGAGACGTAAACATATGTAGGAGTTAGCTAGGTCTGTGGACCTCTAACACTCACACTTTTACTTTTTTTTTTTAGGCCGCACCTTGCGGCGTGTGGGATCTTAATTCCCCAACCAGGGATCAAGGATTGAAACCAAGCCCCCTGCCTTTGGAGCATGGAGTCTTAACCACTGACTGCCAAGGAAGTCTCCTACTTTTACTTTGGATCAAGTTTTTGTTTTGTTTCATTTTGGTGTTTGTTTTATTTTTTTGCTACAATATTTTATCTGAACAGAGACTAATGTCAGTTGAGGAGAAACAATATCAAGTTTGTTAATTAGGTTTCTGTTTAAGAATCTATCAGCAAAATAAATATTAAAAAAGGGAATCTATCATGAAATACTATGTTTATAATTTAGACTCTAAACCTTATTGTAAGTGTGTCCATATGCAAAAAATAAAGAACTGAGAGGTTCAAGATTTTTGAAAATAAACATTCTGTAAAATTTAGACATTAAACATTTTCACTATCAGATATATCTAATAAGAACCAAAGTAGTATTTTAAAATTGGCAAAAGAACAATACTTTTTCACTTCATAAGGGTTGTTGGGAAGATTTAAAGAGATAATAATATATGTGAAGTGCTTACTTACATATAAGGAAGCCTGGCATAAGGAAGATAGTATAAGAAAGTAATGTTAATTTTAGCTTTTGGTTTCTATTTGGGGTTCTCTAGTAGTTTGAGAATAGGTTATTTTAAAAGCAGTGTTTTATTAAAATTACAATGTATACATTTTAATTTGTGGACAAAAATTACTAATTGTTTCAATAATTTTTTTTAAGCATACTTCACTGGGGTCTCATCAGAGGTCACACATTCAGAGTAGGCTGGGCTAGGAGTCTAGGACCTGGGTTTTGATTCCAGCCCTTACTCTTTCACTTTGAGTCCATCATTCAAAAAAGGGAGTTTTACTAGTTGCTCTATAAGGTGCTTTCTAGTCTGTATCAGTTTTGCTGAGACTGCAGTAGAAATGGATACAAGATCCAAATTAATGATTTGCTATCAGGTTTCATTTAGCAAAGTTAATATTTGGCCATCAAATACACATTTAATAGAAAATATTCTTTTATGAACCAGAGTGTTCATAGTCACTGTTTTCTTTCTTTCTTTTTAAATTAATTAATTAGTTTGTTTATTTATTTATTTATTTATTTTCTCTGTGCTGCACAGCTTGCTGGATCTTAGGTCCCGGTCAGGGATTGAACCCAAACCTAGGCCCCCGGCAGTGAAAGTGCCGGAAAGGAATTCCCTGGCGGTCCCGTGGTTAGGACTCGGTGCTTTCACTGATGGGCCTGGGTTCAATTCCTGGTCAGGGAACTAAGATTCCGCAAGCCTCGGGAACAAGCAAACTGTGTGAAATGAGTTTGTTTGGGACGATTTAAAAAAACACAAAACAGTATTTTCAGAGCTTCAAAATTTACTTATTTTTCAATGACCATAAAAGGTATGTTAGAAATATATCTGAATGAAAAATGTTCTTTCCTTTTCCATATTTACTGATGTTCCTAAAAGTTTTATATATTTTCTCACTTAAGTTCTCTCCACATTCAAACCTATTTACAGAAGTGACAATGATGTCTCCTCTTACTCAAGAGTAAATCACAATAAGCATCCTACTGGGATTTATTGGGGTTCAAAAAGAGGAGATATAATCGCTTCACTTGAAAGTGATAAGGAGGGACTGAAATAATAGTGAGAAAGTAGCCCTGAGACCAGAGTAACGTTGGTTCCATGTTGTTTCATTTACAGTAATAACTCAAGGATGTGCCAAGGGGCTGCAACCCTTTTAGCTTACCTTTGCTACTGTCAATTCACACTTTAGCCTTCATTTCCCCTTTCCCCTTCCCCAGCATACACATATAGAAGTTCTGCAGTGGCAACTTGTTGAATGTCTCTGGGGTATGCCTGTACCCTTAGTGTTTTGGGCATGTTGGCCTAAACTTCCTCAACTAGGAAACCTTGGGATAGGTGTATTGGTAGCTGGCTTCACTTGGGTTTAATCTGAGCATTCTGAGGTACAGAGTACACTAGAGAGTTAATAGACCTGAAATTTAATTCAAGTTTTGCTACCAATTAACAGTGTGACCTTAGGCGAGTCATTTTACCTTTCAGTCATTCATTCAGTTCATCTTACCTATTGATTAAAAACCAGTGTGCCAAGTACTGTTCTAGGTACTGGGGATACACAGTTCCTACTCTCAAATTGCTTACCTTCTAGTGGTAGTGATGGTGGAAGTGGTGAGACAGACAATAAATACATAAAATAAATACGCAGAACTTGTGAGAACAATGAAGGAAAGACAACAGTAATATGGTAGAGTGATGAGGTGGGTGGAGGTGGTGTGCTTCTTGAGATAGGGTATCTGGGATTTTTCTAGGCAACTGAAAAATCAAGGTGTTGAACTGGATGCTAAGAGTATCTTGCAGTTTGATAGACATGTATTTTCTTCTTTTCACTATTACTTATGTTCTAGGAAGGCCCACCAATTCCTCTATTATGGAAATAAATGCAAATATGTTTAAATCAAGCACCGCATCAATTTTATATTGCCTGATTTTTGAAATAATCCATTTAAGAAGCAATGACTAAATATTTTACTGTTATTGGGGGAAGTTGCTGCTGGTCATTAAAGAAAAAAAAAGACCCCTAACTTAATTTAAAAAAAGAAAAAAAGGCAAACTGAGGTGCCAGGTTGTAATTCTGTGCTCAGACGTGCTCAGGGCCCAGGGCGCAGAAAGAAAACCTCGGCTTTGCTTGGTTCAGGGGCTCCTGCGCGCCCGGGGTCCCCGGAGGCTCAGAGCAGCACGGTGGCAATACCTGACAGAGGCTGGGAAGGCTCCGAGCCTCAGAGCCCAGGGAGGAGGAGCCACGGGCGGGGCCGACTGGAAGCAGCCACCTCAGCGAAGAGACAGGATTTCCGCGGGGTAAGTGCCGGTGTCGCCCGGAAGAAAGGGCTCCTGCTGCAGATGTCTCGTGATTACTTCGGAAGCCTTGCTTCGCCGGTTGAAACTGCAGAGATAAAGAAAGATGAGCGAAATATGGCTACGGAGGGCCCTGCCGTGCGTCGAGTCCAGGTGGCAGAACATCCCAGGTGGGGGAGAGGAGATGCCGCGCTTTGGGATCGCTTGGGTTGGATACATGTAGATGGTGTCAGGCCTTTTGGCCCTTCACTGAGGCGCAGCTTTTGCCCCTGGGAGCAGACAGAATCTTTGGGATATTATAAGGCTACTTGGCTGGACTTGCAAGAAGACCGCGCCGCAAACACTGTTCAACCTTGTGTGTCTTGCTTCATCCATGCAGATCCTTCTTTTACCTTTTTCTTGCAGAAGGGTGGGACACTCTGCTGGGCTTTAGCAGAAAAACCCAAATTAGCTTTGAATCTCTTCTTTGTTTTGCCTGCTAGCTGATAGTGCTTTTTAAAGTCTCCTTTCTAAAATATTCATTGAAAACAATCAAATAAGCTAAAACAAAAATAAACAAAAAACGACCCCCCCCAAACCAAAAAACCCCTTTAGTCTCTGCATCCTTTTAAACAAATCATGTAATCTATGCCTTGTCACTTAGGGAATTAATCTGCTGCCAGTACCTAGCTACGGAATAACTAACAGCTTAAGTGATACCAAGTGGAGGATATTTTCATTTGAGGGCATCTTGCAAATACTTCGTGGAAGTACTTCTTTCTGACATAGGACAGAAATCTCATAGAATGAAGCCTCCACCTGCGGTGTATTAGCCCTATAGCTTTTCTAAGGTTGGCTTTGCTCCCTCTTTGCTGTTTCTAAGTTTTTTTCCCTGTTAACTTTTGTCTCTAAAATTGTCCTGAAGTTCTTCCTACTTCCTGGTTTATGACTGTCACGCGACAGTCGACAATATTACAGCTTACTGAAACTTGCGAATGCTTTTTCACCCTTGAGCCAGCAAACAGTGGGTCTTTAGTTACCAGAAAGAAATCTAATTTTTGATTATGGAGACCAACACGGCCTTAGACTACTCATGAATGTCATATATTCTGTTTCCATTTTATGCCATTTTATTCATAATGCTCAATATTTCTGTAGTTACCCTTTGAGAAGGGGGATGATGGCAACATGTACTAAAAGTGAAGAATTGTTTACTTAATTTCCTTAGAGTTGTTTCTTTCCTTTAAGGACCTTTACAGTATTTATTCCTGCAACAAATATTTATTGTTAATATTTAGTGTTTTGTGCTAGCTACAGAAGAGCTCATATAATAGTCAGGTAAGTGTGCACTTTGCCATTTCCTTTTTTTTCACTTAATACAGTTATTAACTTCAAGCAATGTTTCAGCCACTTATTCATTTTATCAGGGGTGAGTTCAGTTAAATCTAGATAGTATATCTATAAACCCACCTTACTTGTCAGATGCTGCAATATGCTGAAAGGGAAAAAAATGCATGAGGGCCCCAAGATCAGACTGTCTTTTTTGGAACTCCTGCTCTTTCTGCAGGATGCTGTCGACTGAAAAAAATACACAACGTGAGAGTTGTTAGTTAAGTTTTATTTGGAGGACTTCCCTGGTGGCTCAATGGTTAAGAATCTGCCTGCCAATGCAGGGGACATAGGTTCAATCCCTGGTCCAGGAAGATCCCACATGCTGCAGAGCAGCTAAGCCCGTGTGCCACAACTACTGAGCCTGAGCTCTAGAGTCTGCGAGCCCCAACTACTGAGCCGATGCGCTGCAACTACTGAAGCCCATGTGCTCTAGGGCCCACGTGCTGCAACTACTGAGCCCACATGCTGCAACTACTGAAGCCTGCACACCTAGAGCTTGTGCTCCACAACAGGAGAAGCCACCGCAATGAGAACCCCGTGCACCACAACAAAGAGTAACCCCCGCTCACCACAACTGGAGAAAGCCCACGTGTAGCAACGAAGACCCAATGCAGCCAAACAAACAAATAATAACTAAATAAATAACTTTAAAAGACATAATATTAAAAAAAGTTTTATTTGGGGCAAAATGAGGACTATAGCCTGGGAAGCAGCATTTCAGATCGCTCTGAGAAACTGCTCTGAAGAGGTAGGGGGGAATATCTGTATATATGTGATTTTGGTGAAGGGGGATACATGCAGTCAAGCACACATTTTTTCAGAAGGTTGCTGATAGTCACAAGGAGCAGATGTCACCATGAAGGATTTTAGTGCTTTTCTAGATATGAGGAGATGCAAGAATTGGGCTCTTAAAATCTTCTGATAATTTCTAACTATCTGAAGGCCTGTTCTGCTGGTTTTTCCCAGAGCACAGAGTGCCTCATTCCTGATCTACACCCTGAACTCCTTTCAGGATGTGTTGAAGGTCAGCAGTCACAGCAGCTTGTGATTTAATCCTTGTAGAGGTAGCTGGCAAGTGCCAATTTTTAGTTGGCAATGCCTCTTCAGCTTCACAGGACACATGACCCTCTGAGTAAAGGGACTAGTCAACCATGTTATATATTTTATTTAGTAAACTTAATTTCTTTTTCATTCATTTTAAAAAATCAAATAGAAATAGAAACTCTAATTTTTTTTCTGCGTCCCAATCTTGCTTGCACCCTGTACTGTAAGACTGCTTCAGATTCCACTGTTCTTTCTTTGCATTCTTAGCAACCTTTGCATTCTTAGCATTTCTTTGCATTTAGAACCACTGTTCTAAATTTCTTTGCATTCTGTTCCTTCTCTTTGGGATTAAGTTTTAAACTATTGGATTATTATTATTTTTTCAGTAACAGCTTTATTAATATATAATTCACATACCATACAGTTTACTTGTTTAGATTTTACAATTAAATGTTTTTTGGTATATTCACAGGATTATGCAACCATCACCATAATCAAAGTTAGAACATTTTCATCACCGCCCCCACATCAAAGAACCCAGCATCCCTTAAGCTATCACCTCCCCAGTCCCCCGAAAGCCCTAAGCAACTGCTAATGTACTTTTGGTCTCTGTAGATTTGCTTATTCTGGACATTTAAAATAAATGGAATCATATAATGTCTTTTTTTTGTGACTGTCTTCTTTCACTTAATATAATGTTTTCAAGGTTCATCCATGTTGTAACATGTTATCAGTATTCATTCCTTTTTATGGTTGAATAATATTCCACTGTATTGATATACTACATTTTGTTTATCCATTCATCAATTGATAGGCATTTGGGTCATTTCCACCTTTTGGCTCTATGACTAATGGTGCTGTATAAACACATTCTTAATATGAAAGATTTGGATTATTTAAAAATGTGTTCAGTAAAGCCTGAGAATTGCACAGTTCTTTTTCTCATAATCTGATTCTTATCCTGTGCTGCCAATTCTCACTTCCCCTCTTAGAAGTTTGGTTCGTTTTGTATCCTTGTAATATCATTGTATTCTTTTTTTTTTTTCTCTTTAGCGGTAAGCGGGCCTCTCACTGTTGCGGCTTCTCCCGTTGCGGAGCACAGGCTCCGGACGCGCAGGCTCAGCGGCCATGGCTCACGGGCCCAGCCGCTCCACAGCATGTGGGATCTTCCCGGACCGGGGCACAAACCCGTGTCCCCTACATCGGCAGGCGGACTCTCAACCACTGCGCCACCCGGGAAGCCCTGCATATTTCTTATGACAAAATATTTCTGGAAATCACTTGAGAAAAATTTCTAGAAACTATATTCTTTTTTAATAGTTTCATATTACTTCATTTTGTAAATAGTCCGTACCTTATTCAAACATTCTCCTATGTAAGAATGTTTAGGTTGTTTCTAGTGTTTTGCAATTGCAAACAATTCTGCAATGAATAATCTCATGAATATGTATTTTCATATTGCTGGAGAATACCTTCAGGGTAAATTTTAGACATAGGATCGTTGGGTAAAAATTAGTGCCAATGGGGGCTTCCCAAGTGGTGCAGTGGTTCAGAATCCGCCTACCAATGCAGGGGACATGGGTTCGAGCCCTGGTCTGGGAAGATCCCACATGCTGCGGAGCAACTAAGCCCGTGCACCACAACTACCGAGCCTGCGAGCCACAACTACTGAGCCTATGCACCACGACTACTGAAGCCTGTGAGCCTAGAGCCCATGCTCCGCAATGAGAGAAGCCACTGCAATGAGAAGCCCCCACACAGCAACGAAGAGTAGCCCTCGCTCACCACAACTAGAGAAAGCCCGTGCACAGCAGCGAAGACCCAACACAGCCAAAAATAAATAAATAAAATAAATTTATAAAAAAAAAATCAGTGCCAATGTATTTTTGTTAGATATTGTCCAATTCCCCTCCAAATGTGTTGTACCAATTTGCATTCCCAACCCAATGTAGAAAAGTGCCTGTTTCCACAGAACCTCACCAACAGAATGTGTTGTTACTTTTTAATTTTCACAATTCTTGTAGTATCTTGGTGTAGTTTTAATTTGCATTTCTCTAATTTCATGTGTTTAAGGTCCATTTATGAACTACTCTTAGTATGGATTTTCTGTTCATATCTTTTGCACATTTTTCTATCCAGTTTTTGGTCATTTTTCACTCAGTTTTTGAGTTTTTTAAGTTGAAGTACTGTTGATTTACAATATTATATGAGTTTCAGGTGTACAACATAGCAATTCAATATTTTTATAGATTATATTCCATTTAAAGTTACTACAAAATAATGGCTATATTTCCCTGTGCTGTACAATATATCCTTGTTGCTTATCTATTTTATACTTAGTAGTCTGTATCTCTTAATCCCATAGCTCTATCTTGCCCTCCCCTTTCCCCACTGGTAACCAGTCATTTGTTCTCTATATCTGTGAGTCTGTTTCTGTTTTGTTATATATATTCGTTTGTTTTACTTTTTAGATTCCACATGTAAGTGAAAGTATTTGTCTTTCTCTGACTTATTTCACTAAGCATAATATTCTCTAGGTCTATCCACATTGTTGCAAATGGCAGATTTCCATTCTTTTTCTGGCTGAGTAGTCTGTTGTGTGTGTATGTATGTTTGTGTGTATGTATATATATATATATATATATATATATATATATCACATCATCTTTATCCATCATATTCATCAGTTGATGGACCCTTAGGTTGCTCCCATATCTTGGCTATTGTAAATAATGCTGCCATGAAAGTGGGTTATCTTTTCATTTTATTGATGGTTTCTTTTGCTGTGCCAAAGCATAGAAGTTTAATTAGGTTCTGTTTGGTTTTTTTTTTGTTTTTATTTCTTTTGCCTTAGGAAACAGATTCAAAACAATATTGCTACAATTTATGTCAGAATGTTCTGCCTGTGTTCTGTTCTAGGAGTGTTACAGTTTCAGAGTTTTTTTTTTTAATATAAAGAATATGTCTGTAACATGTAAATATTTTCTCTTAGTTTGCTAGTTTTCTTTTGACTTTGATTATAAAATTTTCTGCCATGTGTTTTAAAAAATCTTTATATAGTCAAATTTGTCAAGTTAAAAAAATTGCCTCAGAAGTTTGAGTCATAGTTAGAAAACCTCTCCCCTATGTTGAGTTATACTGAAATTCATTTGTTTTCTTCTAGTGCCTGATCCATTTGGAGTTTATTCTTGTGTAAGAGATGGTCCTAATTTTATCTTTCCCAAAAGTTTAAGCACTTTTACTACCACTGTTTATTAAAAAGTTCATCTTTGCGTTGTGATTTGAGATGCCACTTTCCTCATATACTAAGTTTCTGTATGTACTTGTATCTATTTCTGAACCTTTTATTCTACTGAAGTCTGCTTATCTATATATGTGCTGGTACCTCACTGTTGTCATTACAGAGGCTTTACAGTATGTTTTAATGTTTGGTAGGGTTACTCCGTCCTCACAGTTGTTCTTTTTTAATGTTTTCCCCACTATTCCTGCATATTTGTTTTCCACATGATTTTTTGTATCAACTTGTCTACCTCTGTAAGAAAACCTTGTTGGTATTTTTTGGGAGGGAATTTAATTTAATTAATTTAATTTATAAATTAACTTGGGAATAACTATCCTTATGATGTTGGGTCATCTTATCCAAGAACAAAGGATGTCTTTCCATTTCTTTGAGTCTATTCTATGTCTTTCAAGAGTGTTTAAAGCTTTACTTAAATAAATTTTGCACATTTCTTGTTAAATTTATTCCTAAACGTTTAGTCTCTTCTTGTTGCTATGAACAAGGTTTGCTCTACCATTATAGCCCTAATTGGTCATTGATTTTGCACATGAAGGGTATTCATGTTTGAGTATTCATTTTATATCCTGCTATATTTGTGAATTCTTTATTATTTAAGTTGGTTTTATTTATTTATTTTAAAGAACGTGAAAATCAATTTCCAGCAGTATCATGGATGAGCTTTTATTTTTATTAAAAAAATTTTATTTATGTATTTATTTTATTTTTGGCTGCATTGGGTCTTTGTTGCTGCGCACGGCTTTCTCTAGTTGTAGTGAGTGGGGGCTATCCTATGTTGCGGTGCGTGGGCTTCTCATTGTGGTGGCTTCTCTTGTTGCAGAGCATGGGCTCTAGGCACGCGGGCTTCAGTAGTTGTGGCACGCGGGCTCAGTAGTTGTAGCTCACAGGCTCTAGAGCGCAGGCTCAGTAGTTGTGGCACACCAGCTTAGTTGCTCCATGGCATGTGGGATCTTCCTGGACTAGGGATTGAACCCATGTCCCCTGCATTGCCAGGCGGATTCTTAACCACTGTGCCACCAGGGAAGTCCCTAAGTTGGTTTTATAATTGATTCTCTGGGACTCTCTAGGCATCCTACTATATTATCTCCAAGTAGAGATAGTTTTACTTCTTTTTTGATTCTTGATTTCTCTTGTCTAATTGTATTGGCTGATACCTCCAGTATTGTGTGGATTAGATGTGGAGATAGTAGAACTTTTTGTCTTGTTTTTGATCTTAGCGGAAATGTCTCTAGAATTTCCTCATTAATTAAGTTTGGATTTAAGACTGAGATATATGTAATCATGTTAAGAAAAACACCTTTGGGAATAAATTTTATTGGGAGCTTTTTAACACCTATGGAAGTAGTCCTATAATTTTTTTCTCCTTAGATTTATTATGATATATTATTTTAACAGATTATCTTAATATTTTCAACTTTTCATTCCTGGAGTTAATGCCACTTAATATGAATTATTTTCTTAATATGGTGTTGCCTTATGTTTACTAATATTTTATTAAGTACTTTTGCATTAATATTCAAGAGTGACATTAGTCTGTAGTTGTATTTTCTTGGACTATCTTTATCTGGTTTAGGTATCCATGTTACACTTGCTTCATAACAAGAATTAGACCACTTTTCTTTATTTTTCAATGCTCTGGAACAACTCATGGAGTATATGGGCTATCTGATGTTCATGCTTGGGTAGAACTCGCTTGTAAAAGATCTGGGCTTAATCCATATGTGTGAGGTGGTTCTTTGATGACTTTATTTCTTCTATGGAAATGGATCTGTTTTTATAAATTGTATTTCCTTAGGAAATTATCCATTTCTTTAGGATTTCTGTTGTGGCCATACCACAGAAACAGGATGGATTCCCACCCAAAAATTTGGTTTGGATGTTGAGACTGATAATACCACATGAACAAGAGGGTATGAAAAATTTATTACTCACATAATGAGACTTTCTGAGGAGGGCAGAGCAGGCCACCCAAGCTGGCCAAAAATGGCTTGAGAGAGCAAGGAAAGGAGACTAGCTTGAGGTTTTTGTAGTGGTTAGGAGATGGAACTGGTGTGCTATGGTTTGGTTGGTGACAAAAGAGAGAGTACCTGGGCTTTTTTATCCACTTGCTTGATATGAGGCAGAAGGGGAAAGAGGGAGAGTTGAAGCTCAAAAGCTGTAAGTAAACATCAAAAAATGGAGTCAGTTTCTTTATTACAGTTTAAATTTATTTGGATAGAGGTCTACAAAGTAGTCTCTTATGACTTTTAAAATTTCTTTTGTTTAATGTTATCTCATCCTTGTTATTTCTTATTTTGTTTATTTATGCTTTATCAACCCCCATTTTCTTAATTCATTGGCTAGTGGCTTGTCTATTTTGTTAATTTTTCTCCTAAAAACCCAGGGTTTAATTTGTTAACCAGGTCTACTGTTTTTCTACTCCCCATATCATTACTTTCTACTTTTGTCTTTTTGAGTGTTTCCTTACACTTTCTTTTATTGATGTGACTGATATATTTGATTTCAATTTAGTCATTTTATTTTTTTAATTATGTGTTATAATATAGTTTCTGTGTTTATTTACTGGTTTATCTATCTGTTTTTGAAATGTCTTTGGTAGTTAGGAAGATTGATATTTTTGTTCTGTTGGTTACTTTTGTATTTATATATCTTTTTAATGCCCTGAAAAAGCAGAGGACTTTTCTTACTTAACCTTTTACTATCTGCTTTGGCAGTTTATTTTTTTCATTGAAAAACACGAACCTTTTAAATAATTCTGTCTAGAATCTGATGGACAAATAACCTAAGTTGTTTCAACCCTCTCAATAAAATGGACGATACAAGGCAGAGAGCATGAAGATTTATCAATAGCATCATAAAAATCACCCTAGTGCTCTAATAGCGCTTCCAGTCCTGATGTAAACTAAACATTTAATTACCTACCATCTTTCATTGCTTCTAGTGGATTCTTATTCATATGCTGCAGAGTAGAAACAGTACTGAACCAAGGAATCAGGAGCTTGTAATAACTGTCATTTACTGAACAAGTACTTCATGCCAGCCCTAGGCTAGACACTGTTCCTACAATACCTTATTTAATCTTCCAAATAACTCAATTCATATTTCCACCCCATATAAAGGTGAATGAGGTTAAGGAATTTCATCACATGGTCGAGAAGGGGTTTGAGCCCAGGTCTACCTGACTACACAGGTCACAGTCTCCCTGGGGTACTTTTTTTCTAGGAGTTTAATAATACTTTTTCATATGCCTGTGTGTAATAACTTAAAAAAAATTGTTGCTTTGTCATGCTTAATGGTATCCTTTAAGTTTTTGATTGCCTATGTAGCAATCAATGAGTTTATTTTCATCTTTTCTTCTTTTACACCTCTCATTTTTAAATGGATGTACTTTTTCTTTCTAGTGGTGGTTTTAGATTAATCTTAGTTTGTTCTTTTCACTCAGTTTCTTTTTCCAGTGGCTCACAGTGTTTTGCCTCTTTCTTTCTTTCATTTAAAGTTTATGCATTCTCTTCTACTTATAATAAAGGTACAGTTGTCTAGTTATAATAAAGAAATAAAAATATCACTTGTTTGTTCTTGTTCTAAATTGTTTTGCAGGATATATGGGGAAAATCAGATTTAGGCAGCGATCATTATGCACATCTACTTGGGAGTCCAGTAAATCTATCTTGAATGATGTGCTAGAGATATCCATTATTATCTCCCTCTCCACATCTTCTGTTGTCATCCACAACCTCTGCTGAAGGAGTGGACCCAGGTGATCATATCTGTAACTAAAGCAAGTGACCTTGTTTATATCAAATAGCTTTTCCTTTTTGGCCAAAAGTAATTGGACCAGGATGGATACAGGACCTATATGCTGCCAACCAGATTATCTGTTTGAGAATTTGAATTAGGGACACAGAGACTTAATCAGAAAGTATAGGACATTGAAGCTGTTGAATCTTCTAGACTTGAGGCCACAGTGTCATGAAAACTGAAGGGATGGAAGAGCAAAAACTCAGAGGCTCACAAAGGCAACTGGAATGTGAAGAGCATTGAGCAGAGGGAAATGGTGATGGTGTTTTTGGAGGGATGAAAGAATGAGACAGGAAGGAGAGAGCCAAACACACAATTTAAATAGAGTTTTTGGGGGCAGAGCATGACGGCTGCACTGGTGTGTCGAGGGGGAGAGGCAGCCACTGAGGGGAAAAAAAAAAAGAATGGTTCATCTGACCTAGAGCATGGACATGCCTACAGTCCAATTTTGAGCATGCAGAAATGGACAACAGTCTGAAATAGTGAAGCAATGAGAAGGAAGATATCTGGATCCTTGAATGACCATCTGGAGTGGAGCTACCCTGCCAACTAAGACTCTTCATGTTTGTATGACAAATACAAGATGTTAGCATCTGGCTGGATGTAGACTGCTGATGAAGAAAATTCCACTATAACATCAGCTCTGGCTTCCTGGAGAGCTCAGGGTAACGGAGTAGAAGGATGTTAGCTCACCCCTTCTTACAAGAACACCAAAATCACAACTAACTGCTGAACAACCATTGACAAAAAAATAGTGGAACCTACCAAAAAAGATACCCTACATCCAAAGACAAAGAAGAAGCCATAACGAGATGATAGAAGGGGCACAATTGCAATAAAATCTAATCCCATACCTGCTGGATGGGTGACCCACAAACTGGGAAATAATTATACCACAGAAATTCTCCCACAGGAGTGAAAGTTCTGAGCCCCACATCAGGCTTCTCAGTGTGGGGTTCCGGCAATGGGAGAAGAAGTCCCCAGAGAATCTGGCTTTGAAGGCCAGAAGGGTTTGATCACAGGAATTCCACAGGACTGAGGGAAACAGAAACTTCACTCTTGGAGAGCACACACAAGGTCTCTTGCGCACCAGGACCCAGGGGAACAAAGCATAAGAGACTGGGCCAGACCTACCTGCTAGTGTTGGAGGGTCTCCTGCAGAGTCAGGGGTGTGGCTGCAGCTCACGGTGGGGACAAGGACACTGGCAACAGCAATTCTGGGGAGTACTCACTGGCGTGAGCCCTCCTGGAAGCCACCATTAGCCCCACCCAAAAGTCTGTAGACTGCAGTGCAGGGACACCTCAGGCATGACAAACAGGGCGGGAACACAGCCCCACCCATCAGTAATTAAAGTTTCTGATGGCTGTCATAGTCCTAGGAGGTCATCCTGAATAACTTCCAAGAATATTCAATGTATCTTTCTATAATAAATTTCCTTTTTTCTTAGATTTTTTTGGTGTGATTTTATGTTTCTTGTAACTAACCTTTAAGATTAATCATTTAATTAATGAATGTCTTGAATATAGTAGGTCTAATAAATATTTACTGTCTTGGTGTTATTACTCAGATACAATATATTGTGGGACTACAAACAGTGGGGGGTATTCATAGAAGTGACTTGAGATGATTTAACAGTGTAAAATTATTAAATATATTATAAGCATTTTTGACCTGGAAGGGACCTATGAGGAATATCTTGTTCAAATGCTCTAATTTTACAGAAGAGGGTCCAAGGGAAAATGATTTTCCAAACTTTGGCATCGAATTAGAACCCCCATTGGAATTAGAACTGTAGTCTCCTGATATCCAGTCTAGTTTTCATTTGACTGTACTGGGTTGAATAGCGTCCCTCCTAATTCATGTCCACCTGGAACCTCAGAATGTAATATTATTTGAACTAGCATCTTTACATATGTAATCAAGTTAAGACGAAGTCATACTGAATTAAGGTGGGCCCTAATCCAATAAGCCTGATGTCCTTACGAGAAGGAAAAACAGAGTCACAGATAGAGACACACAGAGAATTCCACGTGATGACATAGGCAGAGATTGGAGTGAAACAGCAGCCAGCCAAGGAATGCCAAGGGTTGATGGTCACCATCAGAAACTAAAAAGAGGCAAGGAAGGATTTTCCCCTTCAGGTTTCAGAGGTGCATGGTCCTGCCAACACTCTGATTTTGCCTCTACAACTCAGAGACAATAAATTTCTGTTGTTTTAAGTTACCCAGTTTGTGATACTTCATTATGGCAGCTGTAGGAAACTGATACATTACTCCATGCTATTATTTTTTAGTAGAAAGAGATTCTTCTCTGAATATCATTGAGAAATTATCCAGAAAGTTAATTCTGTTGAAGCAAAGAATTTTTTTTCTGTTGTGTTCATCAGTATTAATTTTTTTACTCTTCTGTGTGCTTAGCTATACTCTTATGTCACTTAGCGGGTTACAGTATTGTTTCATCCTGGGATTTTCAAGGAAGTATGTCAGTAAGAGAGTTTGCTTTTATTATTTTTAAAGATAATTAATGGTGGTAGGTATATGAAATGTGTGTGTGTGTGTGTGTGTGTGTGTGTGTGTGTGTGTATCTTATGGGTTTTTCTATTATCTGGATATTCTGAAATATTCTACTCTTGTTTTCAGATTGCTGAAGCTAAAAGGGATGTTTAATTCTAAGTTTGGATCCGTTCCCAAGTTTTATGTTCGAGCACCAGGAAGAGTCAATATCATAGGTATTTCAAAAGTTCCTTCTCTTAATTTTTTCTTCCTTTGGTAAGATCCAAATTTTTGTCAAAACATCGGGAGAACTGAAAAAACAGAATGTTTCACATACATCTACTATAGCAAGATAAGTTTTGCATAAGGAACACTATATTTTCATCTTTCCCAATCCATGTTATTAATGTTAATTTTGTCCATTCATTTTTAAAATTTAGAAATTTGTTGAGACCCAGTTATTTACATTATTTTCATGAGAGATGGGCAGATTTTTCTGTGCTGCAGGTTAAGTTTTTAGACTGCAGTGAGTAATTTTGATGGTTTTACATTTACTCATTGGATTAGAAGAATACAGGAAAACCGAATAATTCCTTGCTTTTAAAAGTGTGGTGACCTGAAGAATGAATACGTTTTATCAAGAGAAAATGGGATGGGGAACTGAGAAAAATCCAAATCAAAGGAGGATTAAAAAGAAAACTTTCTGTACTGGAAAGTGTAAACATATAAAAAAGCAGTTGGAATAATATAATGAACTCCCATGTACCCAAAATGTAGCATCAATTATTATCAACTCAGGCAGTCTTATTTTGAAGTAAATAATGGAGGATTTTAAAAATATGAGATGTTTGAGCATGGTTAAATGAGGTGGGGAGGGGGAATTGAGTAAAATCAGTGGAGAGAGACAGGTCAAAGATATCTGAAAAGGGAGGAACTTGATGGAGCAGGATTCCCAAGAAGGCAAGAAGGGCTGGTGTCTATGGCATAGGAAGAGGGCCACTTTGACTACTTTTTAACAGAAGGCAGGGAAGAAAAGGATGCAAGTTGATGCAGGTAAATGTATAATTTTGGTATAGAAGGTTGAGGGAGTTCTTTTGGGGGAGTGTTGGAGGTGTTGGAAGTTTAAGGAGATGGCAGAAAGTTTGAAATAGCTTTGTCAAGGATGGGAGGAGAGGACTGGGAAAAAAAAGTTTGCTGGTAACATTGAGATCTGGTTAGAGCAGGAGACCATAGAATTGTAGCAGTACCAATCTGCAAAGTTGTTCCTTTTTCCCGCTCAGCTAGTCTAAGTTGCCTGTGTTTGATCTAGGTTTGGGGTTTTGTTTTGGATGGAGGTTACAAGAGAATGACATCAAGAATTCACCGATATTGTCAGAAGGGTAGGTGAAGTAATGAACCCTGGAATCTATGCTAGGTAGAAAAAGAAAGAAAGGTAGGAGGGAACCTATAGGGTAGAAAGGGCAAAGAACTGACTCCGAGGAACAGGTGATAGGATAAACGGAGTAAGAGAAATGGCAGGATGGGAAGTTTTAGTAAAGAATTTGATATTTGAAACAAAAATTTCACAGGTAGAAAAGTTCCAGGTGATAAGAAGGTCTGTGGTCATTACTGGATTTGTCAAGTCCACGGAAGTAGATAGGTGAAGCAGAGAGGAGGTCAAGTTTTCCAGAGGTGAAGGGATTAGGAAGCTGGAGTCTTGGGCAGGGTTGTTTACTTGGATGTTATCCAGGCATTGCAGGACTGGGATGGAGAGGGTGGAATGAGATGCAAATGTCTTCAGTGAGGAGCAGATGTCTGAGAGTCAGAAATGAAAGTGATGAAGACGAGAAAATGTGGTATGAGCCTCCGAGGAGGAGGACAGGAAGAAATCCTGGAAACAACAGAGTGGGAGGAGGTCATCAAGAACTCCTTGCTATTGTGAGAGGACTGCAAAGAAGCAATATCCTCAGGAGAGAGAGCCAAGTTTCACTTAGTTTTGGGAGTAAGCGTTCCAACCTAAGGTATTTCCTGAATAAGTAATTCTTATTCTAGTAAATGTATTGACTATTTTCTGATTTTAAAAAAGGGGGGATTATGTTCCAAGGTAGTTAATTAGTTAGTGCTTGGGATGAAATGAATTTCAGTCTTTATTAAAAGCATTATTATATTTTCTGTTAAAATATCCAAAATGTAATCATGGTTGTTATCCTTACTTGCCAGTAGTTCATTCTCCCTCCCTGCCCCTCACCCAGGACGTTTCCATCAGTTTTCACAGAGGGAGGAATCTTCATTCTCAGAAGACTGTCATTCACACTGTAGCCTTCCCAACAGAATCTGGTGGCTCCCTAGAGTTCTGCTTACTTACTTATTTATTTTAATTAAAAAAAATTTTAACGTCTTTATTGGAGTATAATTACTTTACAACTGTGTGTTAGTTTCTGCTGTATAACAAAGTGAATCAGCTATACATATACATATATCCCCATATCTTCTCCCTCTTGCATCTCCCTCCCACCCTCCCTATCCCATCCCTCTAGGTGGATACAAAGCACTGAGCTGATTTCCCCGTGCTATGCAGCTGCTTCCCAGTAGCTATCTATTTTACATTTGGTAGTGTATATATGTTCATACCACTCTCTCACTTCGTCCCAGCTTACCCTTCCCCCTCCACATGTCCTCAAGTCTATTCTCCACGACGGCGTCTTTATTCCTGTCCTGTCCCTAGGTTCTTCAGAACCATTTTTTTTTTTTTTTTTTAGATTCCATATATATGTGTTAGCATACGGTATTTGTTTTTCTTTTTCTGACTTACTTCACTCTGTATGATGGACTCTAGGTCCATCCACCACACTACAAAAAATTCAATTTCGTTTCTTTTTATGGCTGAGTAATATTTCGTTGTATATATGTGCCACAATTCTTTATCCATTCATCTGGCGATGCACACTTAGGTTGCTTCCATGTCTTGGCTATTGTAAATAGAGCTGCAATGAACATTGTGATACATGACTCTTTTTGAATTATGGTTTTCTCAGGGTATATGCCCAGTAGTGGGATTGCTGGGTCGTATGGTAGTTCTATTTTTAGTTTTTTGAGAAACCTCCATACTGTTCTCCATAGTGGCTGTATCAATTTACATTCGCACCAACAGTGCAAGAGTGTTCCCTTTTCTCCACACCCTCTCCAGCATTTATTGTTTGTAGATTTTTTGATGATGGCCATTCTGACTGGTGTGAGGTGATACCTCATTGTAGTTTTGATTTGCATTTCTCTAATGATTAGTGATGTTGAGCATCCTTTCATGTGTTTGTTGGCAATCTGTATATCTTCTTTGGAGAAATGTCTATTCAGGTCTTCTGCCCATTTTTGTATTGGGTTGTTTGTTTTTTTGATATTGAGCTGCATGAGCTGTTTGTATATTTTGGAGATTAATCCTTTGTCAGTTGCTTCATTTGCAAATATTTTCTCCCATTCTGAGGGTTGTCTTTTCGTCTTGTTTACGGTTTCCTTTGCTATGCAAAAATTTTAAGTTTCATTAGGTCCCATTTGTTTAGTTTTGTTTTCATTTCCATTTCTCTAGGAGGTGGGTTAAAAAGGACCTTGCTGTGATTTATGTCATAGAGTGTTCTGCCTATGTTTTCCTCTAAGAGTTTAATAGTGTCTGGCCTTACATTTAGGTCTTTAATCCATTTTTTTTTTTTTTTTTTTTTTTGGGGTACGCAAGCCTCTCACTGTTGTGGCCTCTCCCATTGCGGAGCACAGGCTCCAGACGCGCAGGCTCAGTGGCCATGGCTCACGGGGCCAGCCACTCCGTGGCATGTGGGATCTTCCCGGACCGGGACACGAACCCATGTCCCCTGCATCAGCAGGCGGACTCTCAACCACTGCACCACCAGGGAAGCCCTTTAATCCATTTTGAGTTTATTCTTGTGTATGGTGTTAGGGAGTATTCTAATTTCATTCTTTTACATGAAGCTGTCCAGTTTTCCCAGCACCACTTATTGAAGAGGGTGTCTTTTCTCCCTTGTATATTTCTGCCTCCTTTATCAAAGATAAGGTGACCATATGTGTGTGGGTTTATCTCTGGACTTTCTATCCTGTTCCATTGGCCTATATTTCTGTTTTTGTGCCAGTACCATACTGTCTTGATTACTGTAGCTTTGTAGTATAGTCTGAAGTCAGGGAGCCTGATTCCTCCAGCTCCGTTTTTCTTTCTCAAGATTGCTTTGGCTATTCGGGGTCCTTTGTCTTTCCATACAAATTGAAATTTATTGTTCTGGGTTTGTGAAAATTGCCATTGGTAGTTTGATAGGGATTGCACTGAATCTGTAGATTGCTTTGGGTAGTATAGTCATTTTCACAGTGTTGATCCTTCCAATCCAAGAATGTGGTATATCTCTCCATCCATTTGTATCATCTTTAATTTCTTTCATCAGTATCATAGTTTTCTGCATACAGGTCTTTTATCTCCTTAGGTAGGTTTATTCCTAGGTGTTTTATTCTTTTTGTTGGAATGGCAAATGGGAGTGTTTCCTTAATTTCTCTTTCAGATTTTTCATCATTAGTGTATAGGAATGCAAGAGATTTCTGTGCATTAATTTTGTATCCTGCTACTTTACCAAATTCATTGATTAGCTCTAGTAGTTTTCTGGTAGCATCTTTAGGATTCTCTATGTATAGTACCATGTCATCTGCAAACAGTGACAGTTTTACTTCTTCTTTTCCAATTTGGATTCCTTTTATTTCTTTTTCTTCTCTGATTGTTGTGGCTAAAACTTCCAACACTATGTTGAATAATAGTGGTGAGAGTGGGCAACCTTGTCTTGTTCATGATCTTAGTGGAAATGGTTTCAGTTTTTCACCATTGGGAATGATGTTGACTGTGGGTTTGTCATATATGGCCTTTATTATGTTGAGGTAGGTTCCCTCTGTGCCTGCTTTCTGGAGGGTTTTTATTATAAATCGGTGTTGAATTTTGTCGAAAGCTTTTTCTGCATCTGTTGAGATGATCATATGTTTTTTGTCCTTCAGTTTGTTAATATGGTGTATCACATTGATTGATTTGCATATATTGAAGAATCCTTGCATTCCTGGAATAAACCCCATTTGATCATGGTGTATGATCCTTTTAATGTGCTGTTGGATTATGTTTGCTAGTATTTTGTTGAGGATTTTTGCATTTATGTTCATCAGTGATATTGACCTATAGTTTTCTTTTTTTGTGACATCTTTGTCTGATTTTGGTATCAGCGTGATTGTGGCCTCGTAGAATTAGTTTGAGAGTGTTCCTCTCTTTGCTATATTTTGGGAGAGTTTGGGAAGAATAGGTGTTAGTGCTTCTCTGAATGTTTGACATAATTCGCCTGGGAAGCCATCTGGTCCTGGGCTTTTGTTTGTTGGAAGATTTTTAATCAGTTTCAATTTCAGTGCTTGTGATTGGTCTGTTTATATTTTCTATTTCTTCCTGGTTCAGTCTCAGAAGGTTGTGCTTTTCTAAGAATTTGTTCATCTCTTCCAGATTGTCCATTTTATTGGCATATAGTTGCTTGTAGTGTAATCCCTCAGGATTCTTTGTATTTCTGCAGTGTCCGTTGTTACTTCTCCTTTTTCATTTCTGATTCTATTGATTTGAATCTTCTCCCTTTTTTTTCTTGATGAGTCTGGCTAATGGTTTATCAATTTTGTTATCGTCTCAAAGAACCAGCTTTTAGTTTTATTTATCTTTGCTGTTGTTTCCTTCATTTCTTTTTTTTTTTTTTTTTTTTCCATACGTGGGCCTCTCACCACTGTGGCCTCTCCCACTGTGGAGCACAGGCTCCAGACGCACAGGCCCAGCGGCCATGGCTCACGGGCCCAGCTGCTCTACAGCACGTGGGATCCTTCCGGACCGGGGCACGAACCCGCATCCCCCGCATCAGCAGGCAGACTCTCAACCACTGCGCCACCACAGAAGCCCTCCTTCATTTCTTTTTCATTTATTTCTGATCTGATGTTTATGATTTCTTTCCTTCTGCTAACTTTGGGGTTTTTTTTGTTCTTCTTTTTCTAATTGCTTTAGGTGTAAGGTTAGGTTGTTTATTTGAGGTGTTTCTTGTTTCTTGAAGTAGGATGTATTGCTATAAACTTCCCTCTTAGAACTGCTTTTGCTGCATCCCATAGGTTTTGGATCATCGTGTTTTCATTGTCATTTGTTTCTAGGTATTTCTTGATTTCCTCTTTGATTTCAGTTCTGCTAATTTAAATATGTGTTTTCTACTTGTGAGCCACTGTTTTATTTTATTGTCTTTTTGAGGGAAGTTTGGGAGAGAGACAACTTCGAAAACCACTTCTCCATCTGTCATTGTCAATCCATTAAAAAAAAACAACCCTAATTTCTTATTTTAAAGGACACATCAATATAGAAACAAAAGGCTTGCTATTTGTAATAATATGTAGAATAATATTTATTTAAAAATGTAATTAGGCAGTTGAATTGTCTTTTATTCATTTTATGTTTCTTAGTTGCTCAGTGTCTGCCATAGAACAATCACATATACAAACCTGTCCTGGCGAAACATGAGTGAGATTGCTTAGCCCGTCTTTCTTGAATTGTTGTTTTGTTTTTAAATCTGATGAATAACAACCTTCAGTATAAATGGTAATTTGGAGAAAACATTGTGATATAATAGGCAAAAAAAATTCCTGCTGGTGATATATAGAGGAATTAGAATGAAAAGGAGAAGAGAATAGTTTGTTTTCTAAATTTGCTTATTATATATAAAATGGTGCAGGTTAAATTTTTTTCTAGCTTTTTCTTTATCCTAGCTATGTCTAGCACATTTAACACAGCTAATCAGTGCCAAGCTAATTTGTTCGGCATTTGGTTAGGCCACAAAGATAAATAAAGACTTCACCTTTACTGAGTTCATTGGCTAGCAAGGAAAAGAGTGGGACTCACATAATGTTATTATAAGTGAGAGGGTGCTAATGGCTTCCATTGTTCATATTTTAAAAGTTAATACAAATGAGCAACAGAGAAAGGAGACAATGCATTTCTTGATGCTCCACATAACTAGTCACTAAACATAAATATTCAAAGATGATTATTAGGAGTTAGAAAGTAGAAAAAATTGTGAATATTTAAAGAAGTTGAAAAATTAACAGAAACTAATAACTAATATATAATACTTATTCTAGCAAAAGTTCCTGGCTCAGATGTTAGTGAGAGAAAGCAAATTGTGTTACTTTCTGCCCTTAGTATTTTTATTTTCTGTTAAATCCTGCCTTGTGGTCATTTTTCTTGTATGTCAACTTACTTGAGATTCATATGCTAGCAATGATAAAAAATGCTTTCTCTTTATTCTAGGAGAGCATATAGATTACTGTGGATATTCTGTTCTTCCTATGGCTGTAGAACAAGATATGTTAATAGCTGTGGAACCTGTGAAAACACACATTCTCCAGCTGGCCAATACCAATCCCTTGTACCCGTGAGTACTTAGAATTGCTACTGTGTGTAATGGTGTGTGTGTGTGTGTGTGTGTGTGTGAGTCTATGTGTGTTTGTATTTGTACCCTAATGAATTCTTTAGGAGATAACAAATTTATAATAAGTCACTTAATTTATTGATAATTTGTATCTGACTTCCAAAAGAATCTAAATTTCCCTATTTAATATTTGTTCATTTTGTTCATTTACTCAGTTATTTAAGAAACATTTACTGAAGACTTACTCTGTGTCTGACATTGTTTTAGGTACTGGGTCAAAAAAAAGATGAAAATAACTCTGTCTTTGCCCAGAAGGTATTTATCATCTTTTGAGGTTAACTATCTCTAGTAAAGTCAGGGCTGGGGCCTTTCTTATATTACTAGGGCTCCCTCTAATTCTCTCATCATAGCATCTTAACATGCCGTATTGTCATTATCCGCTTACTTGCCTGTATCCCCCAGTAGATTGTAAGCTCTGTGACTTCAGGTACTGTTGCCTCTCCAATGCTCTACTCTCAGTGTCAAACATAGTGTCTGGAACATAATAGATGTATGTTTCTAGTACATATGCTTTATCAAGTTAAGGACATACTTTTTTGTTTTTAATTCTTGGTTTGTTAAGATTAAAAAAAATCATTAATGGGTATTGGATTTTATTAAATGTCTAGTCAGCATTGAAGATCAGTTTAAAAAATATTACAAATTACACCAATGGATTTTCTTTTTAAAAAAAATTTATTTTTTTATACAGCAGGTTCTTAATAGTTATCCATTTTATACATATTAATGTATACATGTCAATCCCAATCTCCCAATTCATCCCCCCGCCCCCCGCCCCTCCCCCCACCCCACCCTCCACTTTCCCTCACCAATGGATTTTCTAATGTTGAACTGTCTTTGCATTCCTGGGATAAGGCCTACTTGCTTATAATATATTATGATGGATTTGATTTGTTAATTATAAAAAAAGATCTTGGCATATAATTGCTACATTATATTTTTGGCTTATTGTTCATTGGACAGTTTGCCAGCAATAATATTCATTCATTCAGCAAGTATTTTATGTGTGTCTATACCAAGTTGTGCAAGGTAATAGAAATTCCTGACTTTTGTATGAAACTTATTGTAAAAGATCTTTTTTCTATTTATTTTGCATGATTGAGAATATATCTTATGTACATTTCAGACCCTTTAAAGAAAACCTTACATTATCTCAAATATAATTTTGTGTCATTTTAAACCTTTAAAACTGAGTCCCATAATTTGTCATATTGATTTACTCAGATTCATTTAACATTCCCACCATGGTGCATGTGGGAATTCCATTTTTTTTCACAAAAGCAGAGCCTGCAACAGACTTGGAAGGAGGTGTTTGGGAAATGATCCCAGGAGCAGTATTAAAAAAGGATGGAGACTGAGTTAGGGAAGCAGAGGTGAATTATCAAGGCAGGTAGCTCCTGCTGTAGGTAAGGGGCTTCATTCCACCTGAACCCCTAGGAAGAATGCAGCATGCCTCCCAGAATTGTCCACATATTGTCTAGCATGCATTGCATAATTTCTTTATTCATCATTGATGGACATTTAGATCATTTCCAGCTTTTGGCTATTATGAATAATTCCGCTGTGAATATTTGTATACAAATCTATGTGTGGACACATGTTTCATTTGGTAAATACCCAGGAGTGGACTGTCGGGTTATCTTTTTAAGAATTTGCCTGTTTTCCAAAGTGGTTGTATAATTTTACATTCCTACCACCAGTGTATGAGAGTTCCAGTTGCTTCACATCTTTGCTAACATGTCTTTTTAAATTATATCCACTCTCATAAATGTGTATTAGCATCACGTTGTGGTTTTTAAGCTATGTTTCTAATTCTGAAGGGGCTGGCACTTTTTAGCTTTTGCTTTGATGTTTCTCATCTAACTTCCTACATTTGTGCAAATTCCCTCCTCTACTTTTCCTAGTATACCACCACCCCTGTCCCCTGACTCGTTCCTGGTTTTCTTTTCTTTGTGGTGACTTCCAAGATCTGCTTATCTAGGAACAGAACTCATTCAGTTTTGCTAACATAATCTTTTCTACTTTCCAAATTCTGTGACTTCTTGTTGACTCTAGGCAGTAAATTTTAACTCCTGTGGGTGATACTAAAGTGCTTGTGAGCTGGAGTCAGACTGTGTGTGTCCCTGGAGAGTCACTAAACCTCTCTGAGCCTCCAGGAAAGGCTCCCCTTTCCACCCTAGTGTGCTGACTATAGAAATTGCTGTGTGGTCAGGCCATTCAAGATGGCTGTTCTCTTGCTCTCTGTACATCCACTGCTCCACCAGTCCCTGCTTCACCTGTACCCTAATTATAGAGCTTAATCAGTTACTACCCCTGTGCTTGCCCCCTACCCCAGCTGCTGGTTTCCTTGGTAACTGATGAGCCAGCCTGACCTCAATTCCACTTATAAATGGTAGCTTCCTTCTCCCCAAGTAGCAAAGATTGCTGCCATGTCTTGCCTTCTGTCTGCCGTACACAATGGGGTGTTGCTCCAGGATGTTTTGCTGCAGACCTGTAAGATGCCCTATCCAATAAACCATTGATGTCTCTGTCACTGTCTCCAGCCTCTTTTTTCGGTCTCAAGGCTGGGCAACTACAAGGTTTGCAGGCCTGCGGGGTGCAGCCCAAAAGATGCCCTCTTGGCCTTGCATCCCACCTCATATTACACACCATCACATGACAGTGGTATGTGATCATGATTTGTGTTCATGCTGTCTCGGCTAGATTACATATGCTTAAAAGATAAGCCCGTTGCCTTTTACCTTTATATTCCTGTGAATGCCTTGCACACTTAAGTGGTCATTCAGTATTTTTCTTAGGACATGATATGTCCATGTTATTAAGATAATGCATGGAAGGCACCTACCACAGTGACTGTCACATAGTAGATATTTAGTAAACTATATGAAGAGCACTCAGTCAATATGGGGAATGTTACTTATTTCCTCACATTTAAATTGGTTCCCCCCCATTTCACATATTTTGTCCTTTGGCTGATTTAGACGCTTACTGTCTTTCATTTTGAAATAACTTTTGACTTTGAAGGAAGTCACAAAAATAGTATAAAGAATTCCCACATGTCAACTGATGTGTCCTCAGGGCATCATATCAAGGAGGCACATGATTGATGTTCCTTTAACTGTTGTTAATTTTGATCATTTGGTTGAGTTGTCTGCCAGATTACCATAAAGTTACTATTTTTTTTCCCTTTGCAGTTAGTATCTGGTGGGGAAGTACTTCAAATTTATATAAATATCTTGTTTCTCATCAAATTTTTACTCAGTAATTTTAGCATCCTTTGATGATTCTTTCCTGAAACAATTATGGAGTTTGCCAAATAATGATTTTTCAATTTCCGTCATTTCTTCTATTAGTTGACATTTTGCTCTAAGGAATAGCTTTCCCTTCTTCTTCATTTAGCTATTTATTCATTTGTTATTTTATATCAGTGTAGATTCATGGAATCTTATTTTATTCAATGAGTTATGATCCATTAGAATCATTATTTGTTTTGTTTGTTCCTTCTTAAACTGTGCAGATGTAAAATCTGATGGGTGGTAGAAAGTGTGGGGAAAGGAGGCTTTGAGTACTTCTGTTCTAGTAAGAGGTGTGCCAAACAGCAGGCCCAAAGGATAAGCATTTATGTGGTTTACAGCAGCTTAATAAGGACCATCATGAAATAAAAAGTGGGTAGATTATACTAAAATATATTGGGTCCTCTCCCTTTCAGGAAATAAAAAGGGTCAGTTGAAAGTAGTTTAGTTATTAAGGTCACTACAACTTCTCTTAATTTTTAGCAGCTGGAGATGTTTGTTGTTTTTGTGAAGTACGAATATGGGAAGTAAATGGAAAGTGAAATTTCAGTGTCATTGTCTTGGCACAAGATGGCAGCAGTTAGCCATCGATTCTGTAGCGCAAAGCCTCTAGAATTAACGGTGTCATTTGCTTTTGCAGGGACTTCAGTACTAGTGCTAATAACATCCAGATTGACAAAACCAAGCCTCTGTGGCACAACTATTTCTTATGTGGATTTAAAGGAATTCAGGTAAATCCGTTTATCAGGCACCTACTAGCAGTTGAGGTTATGATGTGTATTATATCAAGACATTTTATTTACTCTATCATTTTTGTCTCCTTTCAAGGCTAACTGATGTTTCTGTTCTATTTTGCTAAATAATGTATTTCAGGGAATTGGGTAGATGTGACTGTTTCTGGGTGGTGTTCATAGGGGGCTGTAGTGACTGTTCATAAGGCAGGTGCAGGTGCATCTGACAGACACCTTTCTAGTTTTCAAATCTTTGTTCAAATTTTCTTTCGAAAGATACATTCTAGTAATATTATTTACATTTTGTTCTAGGGATGTATAGGTGTATATTGTAATACGATTTAGAGCTGGACAGCCCTGGGTTTGAATCTGGGCTCTACCCTGCTGTGTTGATTTAACTTCTTAAGCCTCAGATTTGTTATCTGTGAAAGGATGTTATTATTATCCCAACAAAGAATTGTTGCAAGGATTACACAGTGCTTGACACATAGTAGGCACTAAATAAATGGAAACTTGGTATTGTTTTCTGATGTATAGTCCTGTACTCTAATTTCTGATGTATAGTCCTGTACTCTAATTATCATTGTTCTGGTCTTAGACTTCCTTCCTTCCTTCCTTTCTTCCTTCCTTCCTACCCCCCCCCCCTCTCCTTCCTTTCTTTCTCCCAGACACATGGTAACAACTTACAGGAAAAGTTATTGGCAGGTTTTAAATCTTCAAATCATTTGGCTTGTCACATGCATTAGTGAGAATTACAGTATTTGGAAGCATTTGCTTGGCAAATGCAATTTCATATTCCTTATAGCAACATGCCTTTTGTAGCATATGGATAAAGTGACCTAAAGAACAAATGTTGCTTTGTGTTGTATTTGAGAATTTCAGGTCTTACAGCTTTCCTTTTCGATTTGACAACTTATGTGCAAAAGCAGGTCTGTTTAATAAATGTTTGGCAGAGAAGTAATTTAAATGTTAGCCTGTTAAGAATCCTTCAAATTCAAATACTAGAAAGTTCCAGAGGATAATCTGTTTATATTAAATTGAACATGTTATCCTTTTGGGATAGCGCTATTACTGAATTTGGCAAAACCCATTTGCATTTTGAATCTGTTGTACATTTTAATTTAAACATTGCGTGATAAGTTTGTAAGTATGATTCACATTCAAGACACCCTGTGGATCAGTTCATGGTTAAATATGTAGCGTTCTCCAAGGATTTTTTTTTAAACCAGCTGTCGGATGTTCTGTACGAAAGGGCATTGGCAACAGCAGTATTTTAGTTTATAATTTGTTTGTATTTCTGGAAAGGAAATTTTTAGGTGGTTTGAAATCAAGAAGAGAAGTACATCCAACCGAATCTCTTCTTTTGTGGTGGATGAGTTTTGCCAGGTTAGGGGAAAAAAGACAAAAAAAATAAAAAGGAAAAAAACAGTCTTTTATTTGCAGAGTTTTGTTGTTACTTTGGCTATTCTAACTAGTTTATTGAAGTTTCTCTGAAGAATAATATGTATGATGGAATGCATAATTATGTAATATAATAGTATTTTTACTTTGGTCTTGAGCCGTTTGAGTAATTTGTAAACATGATGGTACTTTTTCTTGAGGAAGAGATGACCTTGAATTTATTTATTATTTTTTTTTTTTGCGGTACGCGGGCCTCTCACTGTTGTGGCCTCTCCCGTTGCGGAGCACAGGCTCCGGACGCGCAGCCTCAGCAGCCATGGCTCACGAGCCTAGCCGCTCCGCGGCATGTGGGATCCTCCAGACCAGGGCACGAACCCATGTCCCCTGCGTCGGCAGGCGGACTCCCAACCACTGCGCCACCAGGGAAGCCCTGAATTTACTTTAATTTTTTGATTTTTTGAATTTGTTTTTAATCCTAAACTACAAAGGATATGATATGATATCATCCTAAGTGTCCTCATCCTAGGTATTCATCTAAGTATCCTAGAGCTTTCCATCTTGAGATCAGAGTCTGATTATTTCTTTGGACTTTCCTATTTGTAGAAATAGAATTTCCCTGCTTTGTTTAGAGTCTGCATTCTCATTTGTGGCTGAATTCTAATTTGGCTGTCTTGAAAGCTACCATATGGCTAATTTGTATCTATAAACCCTAGTAAAAATCTGGATTTCCTCATATAGCTGACTTACATTAAATCACAGTGACAGTATGCTGGCCCGGGTTTCTGACCACAGTGAGAAGTTCTCAACCAGAAATCAGAGACCTGGATCCTACTTCCAGCTCCCTATATGTGATCTTGAGAAAGTCTCTTAATCTGCTGGTGCCTAGGTTTTTCCATAAGTAAAACAGAACTGAGAAAGTTTGGAAGGTCCTCTGAAGAAAAGTATTCCATAAAATACTCCATAGAAACAAACCACGGCTTAGTGTTAGACTTTTACAATGACAGAGTGTTGGGATGTGCTACACAGAGATTTAACCTGCCTCACTAATAGTTGTGTATTTCTTGTCTTGCTACTTGAATTATAATTGTTTAATATTTTTCCATATTTGTTCAAATCAATTAATATTCATGAAAAAGATCATTCAAAGCAATTTTAGGACATCGATCAGTAGCTTTTTGTTCAACAAAGTAAAAATTAATCTTCAGATTATAGTGCCCTGTGGCCAAGAGCCATTAAATAAAATGTCATGTATGGACTCGGCTAGATTGAGTTGCACAAGTTGTTTCTATAAGTAGCATAATAAGTCCATTGATAGACTTTTGCTCTCTGAGGAATGAAAGAACTTTCCGCTACTCCTTGAATCCAACCAAAGTTACTAGTGCTATTTTTCCTTCTATTCTTAGGAACACTTTGGTCTTAGTGACTTGACTGGAATGAATTGCTTGGTCGATGGAAACATCCCACCGAGTTCTGGCCTCTCCAGCTCCAGTGCTTTGGTCTGTTGTGCTGGCTTGGTGACACTCACAGTGCTGGGCATGAACCTATCCAAGGTAACCAATTTGAATGAGTTAGCCTGACAGAACCCGTTCTTTCTAAAGTATTAGCATCCGAATCTCAAAATTAGAACACCTTTCTTTAATTGAAAAATTTTGTCTTACCTGAAAGGACTGCACACGTGGGCATGCATTGTAACTTAAGTTCTGCTTGTGATAAACCACAAGGTAGTTGGTACCTTTCAAAGAGTAAGCAAACAGGTGAAGAGCTGTATCAAAATGCTCTTAGATTAACTAGGGAGATTGAATGCATGGTTATCTTTTTAGATCACCTCATTAACAAATTAGCTTTAGAGAAAGAAATTCTAGACTTCATAATTGGGCCTACTTATTTTCACCCAGAACCTTCAGGTAAATACTTGACAAGCAGTGGGTAAAAAGGGTAAAGACCAGGAAATAAAGGAACTGAACAGCATATCTGTTTATGCCAGCAGCTTAGTCACTGAAACAGACTTTTAAAAAAATTGTTGCACTGCAAAGAGGAAATACTTATTTAAAGAAGACATAAATCCTACAATAGGTCAGAAAGCCTCAACTTTACAAGTTCACATAAATCTCTGACTGCAGTTCAGAGCAGGTGTGCTCAGCTTTAATTAATGTTTTGGAGTTCTGGTTCAAATAAAATATTATCATAGGTCCTTTTTTTATCTCATGTACATACACTACCAAGTTTACAGATGGTTTAGGAATATAGATTGGGCATCGGGCAGATCAAGAGAAAGTCAGCCACATGCTTTAGTCTTCAGACTGCTTAAACTTTCACTTTGAAAATTTTGTATGTAAGAGAAAAGAGAAAAATGAAGGAGAAAGCAAAGGCTCAGATAGAATTCTCTTTAGCTGTCATGTGTAACTATACAGGAATTAGTCCTTTGTAAGCAATGGCTCATTTGGAGGTAGGGTACCTTATTTGTTGTTATTTGTTTTTTGAGAGGAGAGAAAGTAAGGGAAAATAAGTCCTTATGTAAAATCTGCTTCCACTGGCACTGTGTTTAATCCGATGGTTTATTTGTTTATTCATTTGTTCATCATTCAGCCCTTACTTATCTAGTGACAACTTTGTGCCAGCTAATGTTCAAGGCATTGGTGATATAATAGGTATAGTTTTAACCCTCATAGTACTTATGATCTAAAGAGGGGAATAGAGACATGTCAATAGGCAACAGTAAGAGAGTGTGATAAGTGGATAAGTCGTGTGCTATGGGAGCAGATCTAATCCACATTTAGAGAACATAGGACATCTAAGCTGAGACAGGGATTAATAGATATTAGTCAAGAAATACTGACAGCATGATAACACTGATAACATTGGATAGGCATGTTTCAGGCGGAGGAAATATCATGTGAAAATATCTAGAGTAAGAGTGATCATGGCTTGTTGGAGGAAATATAAGAGGCTCAATTTAGCTGAAGCTAAATTTGAATGACAGGGTAGGAGACCAGATGCTGGGCCTTGTAAACCAGTGTTGAGGAATTTGGGCTTTATCTGGATAGCAGTTTGTAAAACCATTGTAGCTTTCAGGAAGAGGATAACACAATCATATCTATATTTTAAAAAGACCACCCTGGCTGTATTATAAAATTTAGATTTGAGGGTAACTGTATTAGCAGTAGAGAGATGCCACTTCTAGGGAAGTGGCAGTGATAATGGGGAGAGAATTAGATGATAGATTTAAGGTACATCTCAGACAGAATCAATAGGATTCGATTGTTGATTGGATGTGGGACAGCAAAGAGTCAAGGATTATACCCTGGTCTCTGGCTTGGTGTGCTTCAGTGGGATAAGGAATATAGATGAAAAAATAGGTTTGAGCGGAAGGCAAAATGTTGAGTATGAGGAGTATGTGGGCACACTGATGGAGTTATACTGTTTAGTTACAAACAATATCTCTGAAAGCCAGGAGTAATATTTGGACTTGAGGTGGTCCATTTGAGAGTCATTAGTATATAATTGTTTTTTTTTTTTTGCGGTACACGGGCCTTTCACTGTATGGCCTCTCCCGCCGCGGAGCACAGGCTCCGGACGCACAGGCCCAGCGGCCATGGCTCATGGGCCCAGCCGCTCTGCGGCATGTGGGATCCTCCTGGACCGGGGCACGAACCTGCGTTCCCTGCATCGGCAGGCAGACTCTCAACCACTGCGCCACCAGGGAAGCCCTATAATTGATTTTTGAAGCCATAGGAGTGGAGGAGAACATCCAGTGGAAGAATGTAGGCACAAAGTTAAGGAAGAATAAGACAAGTTCCACAAGCATGAACATTTGAGGGATGGACAGAGGAAGAGATGTCTACCTGAAGAGACTGAGGAGTCATCAGATAGGAGGAAAACTAGAAAGGATGGGCAACAGCAAAGACAAAAGAATATTTCATGAAAGGAGTAGCAGTGGTGTCAAATGCTGCTGAGAGGTTAAGTAAGATGAGGATAAGAAATATCCATTGATTTCAGCATCAAAGAAGTTGAAGAAAACTTTGGCAAAAGCAGTTTAAAATAGGAATGGATTGAAGGGTTTATGAGAGGTGAGAAAGTAGAAAATTTCAGTGATACAAGAAGTCTAGATATGCCTGGAAAAAGAGATAATCTGGTGTTTGTGGTTGGGGCTGAGGTCAAGGAATTCATTTCTTTTTAAAGGGAGGATTGGTGAGATTTATTTTTTGCATTTTTCTGGCTTTCTGATGGTAGAATATTTAAGGGAAAAGAAGAAAAGATAAAGAAAAAGAAACATTGAACCTTTGGAATTAATTCTGGCTGTCTCTGTGTTTCAAAGTCAAAAATAGCAAATGTATTGGATATAAAAACAGACACATAGATCAATGGAACAGAATAGAGAGCCCAGAAAAAAACCCATGCATATACAGTCAATTAATTTACAACAGAGGAGCCAAGAATACATAATGGGTAAAGGACAGTGTCTTCAGTAAATGGTGTTGGAAAAACTGGATGTCACATGCAGAAGAACAAAACTGGACCACTGTCCTATACCATACACAAAAATTAACTCAAAATGCATTAAAGAGGTGAATGTAAGACCTGAAACCATAACCAGAAGAAAACATAGGTGGTAATCTCCTTGACATTGGTCTTGGTGGTGATTTTTTTGGATTTGACAGCAAAAGCAAAGGCAATAAAAGGAAACAAAACAAAACAAAAACAAACAAACAAAAAACAAATAGAATGACATCAAACTTAAAACCTTCTGCACAGCAAAGGAAACCATCAACAAAACGGAAAGGGAAGCTACTGAATGGAGAAAATATTTGTAAATAATATATCTGATGAGGGGTCAATATCCAAAATATATAAAGAACACATACAACTAAATAGCAAAAAACCCAAATAATCCAATTAACAAATGGGCAGAGGATCTGAATAGATAGTTTCCCCAAGAAGACATACAGATGACCAAAAGGCACATGAAAAGATACTCAACCTCACTAACCATCAGGGAAATGCAAATCAAAACCACAGTGCAGTATCAGCTCATATCTGTTAGAAAGGCTATGATAAAAAGGATAAGAAATAATAAGTGTTGGTGAGGATGTGGAGAAAAGGGAACCCTTACACACTGTTGGTGGGAATGTAAATTTGTGTACAGCCACTGTGAAAACAGTATGGAGGTTCCTCAAAAAAATTAAAAATAGAACTGTCATATGGTCCAGCAATTCCAATTCTGGGCATTGTATTTATTTGAAGAAAACAAAAATACTGACTCAAAAAGATACATGCATCTCCATGTACACTGCAACCTTTTGTACAACAACCAAGATAGGGAAATGGCCTATGAGCATTGATGGATGAATGGGTAAAGATGATGTGGTGTATATATATACAACGGAATATTATTTAGCCATAAAAAGAATGAAATCTTGCCATTTGTGACAACATGGATGGGACTTGAGGGCATTATGCTAAGTGAAACAAGCCAGACAGGGAAAGACAAATACTGTATGATTTCACTTTTATGTGGTATCTAAATAAAAATAAATAAACCAAGCTCATAGATACAGAGAACAGATTAGTGGTTGCCAGAGGTGTAGGATGAGGGGTGGGCGAAATGGGTGAAGGGAGTCAAAAGGTACAAACTTCCAGTTATGAAATAAATAAGTTATGGGGATGTAATGTATAGCATGGTGACTATAGTTAATAGTACTATATTACATATTTGAAAGTTTCTAAGAGAGTAAAACTTAAAAGTTCCCATCACAAGAAAAAAAATTGTATAACCATGTATGGTGATGGATATTAACAAAACTTGTGGTGATTTCATTTCATAATATACACAAATATTGAATCATTATGTTGTACACCTAAAACTAATATAATATATGCCAATTATACCTCAATTTTTTAGAAATTAAAAAAACAAAAACAAACGTACTTTACCCGAACTATCTGACTCCATTGCCTAGAGGGAACAATATGTATATCCTAGTTTTCCATGCTAGTCTAAGTTGTACTGACAATTCTTATATTTTCTAGGGGCTGAGCATAATTGTTTGGAGAGTTTCTTTGCTGTAGTAAGATGGAATCTTGACTGAAAGGAAGCCCCTAATTTGTCCAAAGTCTTTAGTTAAGTGCCAACTGTATACTTGACTCATAAAAATCGTAGAACACGAGACTCAAGGGACTTTAGAGATGAGCTAGTTCAAAATCTTTTTTGTTTTTTTTGCTGATGTACAGTATCAGTCAGTGTCTCCATAGGAAACAAATGGCACACAGGGTATAACTGAAAGGAGTTTAATAGACTATTTACAGAGGTGTGGCCAGGATCAAGAGAACCAATTAGGAAGAGTTCTCTTTCTAAGCCAGAAGCCATTATACTTCAGGAGCTGCGGCTATAGAGTAATGTTGCCAGAAATGCATCGAGGTAGGGAGAGTGAGATGGGTGGGAATAGCAGTGAATGGTGATGGGCCAGGGGAGTAGTTCACAGAAGTCAGTCTCCTGGAGTACAGAGAAGTGTGAGAATGGAGGGAAAGGAAGGCAAGCAGAGAATAGCCCACCTATCTGATAAGAAATTGTCCTGCGAGACATTGGTAACTAATGCCCTTCCAAATGATAAATAATCCCCTCCCAATTATATGTAAATTCAGTACCCGATTCAACTGCAGACAACAGTTACTGCAAATGGGATATGATAAATAGATGTGGATCTTGTTAATTTACTAATAAACTAAATGTTGCATGACTGAAACCAGTAAAATAAGATGACTAGTTACCCAGAAAGTCTGGAAGACAAATTATGAATCAAGATGTAACTGACAGAAGAGTATGATGTAATAAAAGACCTGTGAAATAGAAAAGCTAGAGACTCCTGGTTTCAAAATGACAGAATAAAGACATATCTTCTCTTTCTTTACCTCTCATTCATTGTTCTTTTCTCAAAAAATCATCCCCAAACAATAGGGAAAACAAGAGAAGAAGCTCCATCTTTGATAAATCAAGGAGACATAAATAACCCTAAACCACACGATACAAAGATGGAAAGTGGGTGGAAGGATGGTGCATGACTTCGCACAGTAGAAAGATCAGAGCCAAGTGCCTGTGGAGGGAGGTGCAGATGGAAAGCAAGCTGACTCACAGCTCTCTGGAAAAGCTTAGGAATTAGAGGCACTGGGTATCATAGGAAGCAGGGTGACATGGTGGGTGGGAATTTATTTGAAAGTCTTTATGAGGAGCAGTTAGACCCTCAGAGTCCACTCTTAAGCTGGCTAAATAAAGAGATCTTTCCCCCCATCTTTGCAAGAGTTTCTGGAGAAAGAAAGATTATCTGGACTTGGGGACACTGAGCACTGAGAAAGGCAGGACCAGAATAGAATTGAAAACTGGGGGATTAAAGGGTATTCTGCATCTGAAAAGTGCAACTCCCTTCCTCTGGTCAGCTCTAGCATACTGGCAGCCTCACCACTGCACACCCCACCAGGAATATTGAAAGATCCTTCTCAGAGGAAATTGAACCATCCTAGAGAAAAGACCTATAGATACTGATGTTTGGTGACCCCCTTCCACAAAAATTCTCCAGCTACCCTATGACCATATCAGAAGCCCATTTACAAAGCTTTTAATCAGCTTTTTAGTGACTCACTCTTAAAGATGATAGGGCATCAAAAGATAGTTGGACTTTGGAAGAAAGCCTCCAACATGAAGTAAACAAAGAGAAAAGGAACTCAGAGGAAACAGACAATGGTGAGAGCAGAAAAATCCTTCAAAGAAGTCATGGTGTCCTCAGAGAGATAACAGGAAATGTTGCAAAAGAATGTTGCTTTAAAAAAGGAACAAACAATAAGAAAGAACTTTTGGATATTAAAAAATGATAGCTTAAATAAAAAGTTCAGTAAAAAGATAGGAAGAATTCTGATAAAGTAGGAAAAAAAAGAGATGGACAGTAAGAGAGAGAAAGGTAGGAAAACTTATAGATAAATTCCAAAAATACAAGGAGAAACAGAGTAAATGGTCATTAGAATAATAATAACATTATTATATTAATTATATAATAATAATATTATTATTGTTATTATTTTTGCCTTGGCCTGTGGGATCTTAGTTCCCTGACCAGGGATTGAACCGAGACCATGGCAGTGAAAGTGCCAAGTCCTAACTACTGGACTGCCAGGGAATTCCCAGAAAATTATTTTTTAGAATAACATTTTGCCAAAATGAAAACATGTATTCTCAGTTTGAAAGGTGCTCATTGGGTATTCAGCATAATAATGAAAGAAAAACAAACCAAATTATACCTCAGTTAAAAATTTTTTTTAATTTAAAAAAAGGAGGGCTTTGGTGGCACAGTGGTTGAGAGTCCGCCTGCTGATGCAGGGGATGCGGGTTCGTGCCCCGGTCTGGGAAGATCCCACATGCCGCAGAGCGGCTAGGCCCGTGAGCCATGGCCGCTGAGCATGCACGTCCAGAGCCTGTGCTCCACAACGGGAGAGGCCACAGCAGTGAGAGGCCCACGTACTGCAAAAAAAAAAAAAAGAAAAAGAAAAATGAAAAAAATTTAATTTAAAAAACGAAAAATAACCCAAAGTACATCATCTGGGAATTTTGAAACTTGAATATTAGTAGAAAACACTAAAAGCTGATTGAGAGGGCACGAGAAAAGAAGGGAGAGATCACAATCAAAGGAACAGGAATGAAAATTACTTTATTAAAAATAGCTTTGGAAGATAGAAGGCAACAAAGTAATGTCTTCAAAATATGAATGAATTTTAGCTTAGAATAAATGAATTGATCAAGTTTAAGGATAGAATAAAATAATCTCAAACATGCAAACTCTAAAAGTCTACAGCATGTAATCCACCAAAACTAGGGAGTAAACCAAGAAAGAAGATGACATGGGAACTTGGAGATGGGAAATCTAATACAGCAGAGAGCAGTTGGGTATTTATAGAACACTGGTGATGAGAAATCGCAACATAACATCCGTGACACCCAGAAGCTTAGAAAACACTGTGCAGATTAGAACCTGAAGAGGGAGGGAAAAAATGGAATTGATAAATCTTATCAGGAAAATAAAGAATTGATAAATCTGACACGTTTGAATGTGTTGAATATGGATTTAACCAAACTTTTTCAGCATAAATTTGTGGAGAAAGGTTGGGTGAAAGGTGAGTGTAAGACAGTTAAAATTCTCATTTACCATAATAAGAAGGCAGTAGGTGAAATTTAACATGGAATACCTAGGAGATAGTATTTCACTCAGATTATTTGATAATTTAAAGCAAGAGCTAGTTGAAAGTGTTTGACTCTTGGCACACTGCATTGGGGATGAGGGTGAGAGCTAGGGATTGCTTTTGTTGATGTCAGCCTTTTAGCTCCTTTGATCTTTTAGATTATGTGCATATATTCTTTTGGTAAATATTAAGAAAAGGATAGAGAGAAGGAGTGAATGAAATGAAAGGTAAGAGGGGCAGTGGATGACCCGAATGACTGCCTTTGGGGGAACTGGAAGATGAAGATATGAGAAGAGATTCAATGAGTCAAAGTTAGAGATTGAGAACAGATGAGCTGCTGGACTTTGACCAAATCAGAAAGGCCTGGGGAGAGGCTTGTTGATGGGTTTTGGGTGAATCTAAGAATCCGAGAAAATACAGGCATCTTTCACTTAACAGCAGGAATCCATTCCAAAAATTAGATGTTCTGCACAAAATCATTAAGTGGAGGCCTATTTCTTATTATTTTAAGTAGGAAAAATTATAATGCATTGCTCTTCAACTCAGACCTCTAATGTCCTACAGTCTTACAAAAACACAGTAAAAAGTTCCACTAAATAAGTAACAGAAATACAATGAAAAATACTTAAAACAGTTTTCTTGAACATCAAACAATTAATATGGTTGTTAACAAGTTTGCATAGTAGTGCACTGTGTCTTCTCTGTGGACACCTGGTATCCCAGTATTGCACACACTATTTTATTACCAATGTTGTATGGTCAGGCCACTCAAGATGGCTGTTCTCTTGTTCTCTGTACGTCCCCTGCCCGACCAGTCCCTGCTTCACCTAAACCCACATGACTGACCTTCCTGCACATGACTGACCTTCCTACATACATGCCCCACGCCCCAGCTGATGATTGTTGTTATCAAAGGAGTGGTGAGGGGCTTGCCCTTCTACTGGTTTCCCTGGTGACTAATGAGCCCACCTGACATCAATTTTCCTATAAATTGTATTCTCCCCTTCCGCTCCCCCCCGCCCCGCCCCCGAACGAAGACTGCTGCCACCATCCCCTGCACGCGGTAGGGTGTCGCTCCAGGACCCTGCTTCGGACTTGTAAGCTCCCCCATCCATTAAACCGTTGATGTCTCTGTTGTTGACCCTGGGCTCTTTCTTCAGTCTTGAATCTGGGCAAGCACAGGCCTTGTAGGCCTGTGGGGTGCAGCCCAAAAGTTGTATTTTGGTTTGGGGACATAAGTATATATTTTTCTTAAATAAACACCTTTCAAAAAGTATTGTACTGAGAGAGATATAAAGTCTATGCAGTCTGAGTATCAAAATCCAAGAGATGTTCTATCAGCAAAATGTTAGTTGGGGAGGCATTCTGTAAGGTATGTCCCTACTTCACTAGTTCAGGATTCAGGTTGCTGTAGACTTATGTCTTGTTTCTCTGTGTTCTTGGAGTTGTCCTCGGAGGCCAAGAAGAAAGGACCAAATTACTCTTACAGATCTTAGAGACAGCTGGCTGGCTTGGGAAACAGGTTGCAACTCTAAAGTCTAGCCTTGGATAGGAAAGTGTGTTTGGTTGGCTTCTACCCACAAAATCTTCCCTCTGCTGGGATCTTGGAAGCAGCCATTCAGTGATATTTATTGAACACCTACCACATGCCAGGTATTGTTCTAGGCACCAACTGTGAACAAAATCTGCGAAGCCCCTGCTTTCAAGCCCCTGCTTTCATGCCGTGGAGCGGCTGGGCCCGTGAGCCATGGCCGCTGAGCCTGCGCATCCGGAGCCTGTGCTCCGCAACGGGAGAGGCCACAACAGTGAGAGGCCTGCGTACCGCAAAAAAAAAAAAAAAAAAAAAAAGATATCTGCTAGAGCTAGGAAGAAAAACAGGCTGTGGAAAGGGGAAACTGCTATTTTAGATAGGGAGGTAGGAGAAATCTTCTCTAAGGAGGAGACATTTGGAGAGAGACCTGAGGGAGTGGGCAGAGAAGGGAGGCAGAAGGAACAGTAAATGCCAGAGACCTAAGGTGAAAGGCTGCTTGTCACGTTCCAGGAATAGCAGAGGCCTGTGAGGATGGGATGTGGTGAGGTGGGGAGAGGGCAGAGTGGTGGAAGGTGAGCTGAGAGTGGTGGTTAGAGGCCACATTGTGCAGAGTCTTCTTTGGATTTCATTCCAAGTCTAACAAAGCCTTTGGAGGGGTCTGAGCTGAGGATAGCAAGATAGGATTTACATTGATTTCAGTTCTTTCAGCTGGGGCCGCCACACTACGTTATCCTGGCAAGGGAGGAAACAAGTTTTTAAAAAAGAAAAAGAAAAGAAAAGGAATGGTCAGTGCCATTATGGAACATAAATACACATAGTGGAATACTAACGGAAGACTTAATAACTAAGTATCTATCTCATCCCAGGTGTGAAATATTTTATACGTAAATGGGAAATAGGGTTGTAAGAGTGGCTCCTTGGTAAAGTTAAACGGGGAAGATTTTAAGTAAGTGGTGAGTTCTAAAAAAATTTTAAAGGAAAGGAAGGCTGTGTCTTGACACAAAGTACTGGGAGGGGCCCAAGGGCATTTCAGGCAGAGTGAACCCATAAGTGCATTATAACAGTTCTCTGAGCCAGACTTATAAATATGTGTCAGCTGAGGCCTAGAAATTCTTATGCAGCCTCATGAAATTCCTTTTAAAAAGTTATTTGACTACAGGGATGTTTCTAGTTGCTTAAGTCCCTGAACAGATTCAGTTAACTTAATTTCAGGGGCAAATTAATTGTGTAGACATGGGTTGATACTATTTTCAGAGGAGGGTTTTTGAAGTTTGAAATCCATACTGTGCAAGAGACCATTGAGGTTCAGAAGCAGAGTAACTGGAATGTCCGAAGTTCTGTGCCAAATATGTCCAAGTTTTTATTTTATAAGTTTATAAGACCTGTTTCCTTGAGAAAGTTTAAAGATAATTTTTCTTTGCATATAGCTACATTTGAGTTAAATATTTCTTGGCCTTCAGAAAGAGACCTTGTGCTTAAAAAGTAAAGGCATTGTCTACATTACAAAATGAAAAGACTCTCACAATTATACAAAGGTTTAAACTACGATTTAAAGATTTTAATGGCACTTTGCTACACAGTATAAGAAAAATCAGAAAACAATTTGCACTGTCACTAATTATTATGTTTAGAAGTCCATGCAAAGACATTGTTTCAGTTTGCTTAGAATAACAAAAACCTCATCCATATAATGGTTAAGGAAAATAGTAGTTTAAAACATTCCAGCCAGATGTTGACTGCTAATGAACTGCAGCAGCCTGGCCTCTGTGAGAAGATGGTAAATCCAGAGTACAGTCTTCGAAAAGAATCTCTTAATTAAGTGTTGAACATGGACTGAAGCCATGTCCTCACTGGTACAAAAACCAGGAGGGCTTAGAGTGAGTACTGGGTGGCCTGTGTTTAAAAATGTTTGAAAATTTAAGTTACTATTGTTAATTAGTGAATATAAGACCATTCACATGGTATTCTCAATAAAAAAGAACCAAGTCTCTTTCAGTTATGTGGGATGGTGTTTGTATCTCTGGTTATATTCTTTTTTAGGAGTAGGATTGGAAATGGAATCTTTCATTGAATGATTTGGAGTGATTTGGCTTCACTTGGATGATGTGACTAAGCTATTTGATTGCAGGTTAGAAGCCTTGCTTCACAGAGGTTGTTTAGGTCACCTCTGTTTTTCTTCCATTTCCTTTCTTAGGCTAAATGCGTGTTTACCATTAGCATAAACGAAGGCAAACAAGACTAATTAGGGAGAAGCAGTTTGGAGGAATATGGGTCACTGTTTCCAGAGTGGTTTCAAATGAAACCATTATTGCTGAAAATTCATATGCATGCCTGGTTGTGTTATGAAATTTTGTTGTGATTCTTAGATTCTTATCATTATTAGGTCACCATGTTTTGATGCCTCCACGCTTTGACTTGCACACTGCACTCACAGCAGTGAGTTAAACATTATTCAGTATTTTAAGAATTAACTGGACCAATGCAGGTGTATTGATACACCACGTATGTGCATAGCCCTTACCTTCTACCTTTATTATATGCAGTTAAAAGATAAACAATAAAAATACAAGGGTAAATAATCCCCCCAATTCAGAGGGGTTTGTCATCTATTTCCATGCATTTATGTTTCATACAGATGATAGTAGCCAGTTGATCAACATTTAACCCTAGGCTGACCCCCAGACTAATATTTGATAGAGTAAGCAGGACAATGAAAAGCTCTCTAGACCTTGTCCCCCTTTGTGACCAATTTGCTCTGTAACTTGGATGAACACCCCCATGCCTCAATTTCTGTTTCTAAAATGAGAGTAAGAGCAGCTGTTTCTTTAAATTCACAGGGGTGAATCAGTTACATTTGCCGAATACTTCCAGTTCTCTGACCTTCCTGTTAGGATATTTTGGAAAAATTTAGGGGAAGAGTTTAGCAAGAAAATAGGTAAGGTAGGAAAATAAATTAGTAGTCAGGGAAGAGTTTGTAACTGCATGGAGATTTTTTAAAGTGTATTGGTGGTCACGGGAACAGTAAGGAGACAAGCTGTATCTGTAGATACAAACTGTATCTATTATAGACAAACGCAAAGTAACTCAAGGGAAAAGGTTAACTAATGAAGACTATTTGAGACATGTTCTGAAGACACAAAGATTTGGAGCTTGCTACAGAAAAATATGGACTTAAAGTTGTGCTAGAATTTGTGTGAGAGTAATGCCCCCCCCCTTTTCATTAAGTACCTAGATGTCTTATATACATCATCTCTAACCTTGCTTTGTAAAGCAAGTTTTATTATTTCAGTTTTGCAGAGGAAAATATTGAGGCTCAGAGAATTTATATAATGTGACCGAAGACAAATTGCTTGTGAATGGAGTTATCTGGATTCCAGCTCAGGTAGATTTGATTCAAAGTAGATGCATTTTCCACTCAGCCATGCTGTTACCTATGGTGTAATGTAATCAGTATTGCAGACATAGGGAGCACACTGGAGACGGGTCCAGCCCTAACATTCTGTGATCTTTCTGGTGTCCTAAAATAGATGGAAGTGAATTATAATTTTTCATGTTTATGCCTAATAGTGTGAATTGAATGTTTTTCTATAGGTTGACAGATTTTATACTCTTTGGCAAGATAATGATTATTTTCTCAAATCCTGCTATATCCAAAGTGAAGGGTTGGATGCTTAGGATACAGAAAACCCTAGGTATAGTCCTTAGATTTAATTCGTTTACAATTTAGTTGGGGATACTGGATTAACATAAAAATAGGAACATCACACAAAAGTAGCACATACAAATTCTCCCAAAAAATATGAAAAGAGAGAACATTTCCCAACTTCTTTTATAAGGCCAATATAACCTTGAGATCAAAGCAAATGTGTTACCTTGATGCCAAATCTGACAAGGACATTACAAGAAAAGGAAAGTACAGGTCAATCTTTCCCATGAGCTTAGATGCAAACAATTCTAAACAATATTATTAGCAAACTTAATCCAGTAATATAATAGGATAATATATCATGGCCAAGTTGAGTTTATTCCAAGAATTTCAAGTTTGATTTATTAACTGAAATTGATGTAATTTACCATGTGACAGAATAGAATGTGGTAATCTTGATAAAGGAAAGCATTTGATAAAATTTAATACTTGTTCATGATTAAAAAAAACCTTCAGCAAATTAGAAATAGAATTCAGTATGGTGGCTACCTTTGGGAATTGGGGAAGAGAAATGGTTAGGTGGGGACATGAAGGGACTCTCTAGAGTGCTGGCAATACTTCTTTCTTGACCTTTCTGGCTGTTATATGGGCATTCTCTTTGTGACAGATTATTGAGCTTTATTTTATGCTTTTATGTACTTTTATGTACTTTTCTCTGTGTCTTATATACTTTAAAAAAAAGTAAGACTTCCTTCAATCTCAGAACCAGCCACTGTTAAAGATTTTTTTATGAATCCTCCAGAAATACTCTATCCACTGTAATCTATACATATGTTTTCCCTTTTGGTGATATACATAGGAACATTTTATGTGTGTAAATACAGGGAAAAATATATATATATATTTCCTTTTACTTAAAAATATAAATTGAGAATTATTCCATATCAGTGCACATACATAATCTTTTTAATGTAGATTCTTTTTAATGGCTTTCTTGTTTAATATTATATGGGTATACCATAATTCATTTGGCCTTATAATTGGACACATTTTAATACTTAATAATATTTCTTTACAAGGATATACTATAATTTATTTAACTAGACTTTTATGATGGAAATTTATGTTGTTTCCAATTTTCCACTATTATAAAAAAGCTCTGATGCATATTCATGCACACAATTTTTTTTCACACTTGATCAGTTCTTTCGTTAGCATAAATCCTAGGACATAGAATTATTGGGTTAAAGACATTCTCATTTTAATAATAAATAAACTTTATTTTTTAGAGCAGTTTTGGCTTCACAGCAAAATTGACTAGAAGGTACAGAGATTTTCCATATACCCCTTGCCTCCACACATGCATAGCCTCTCTCATTATCAACATCCTTCACCAGAGGTACATTAGTTACAACTGATGAACCTACATTGACACATTATAATCCCCTTTTATATTATGGTTCACTCTTGATGTTGTACAGTCTATGGGTTTGGACAAATTTATATAATGACATGTATCTACCATCATACAGAGTAGTTTCATAGCCCTAAAAATCCTCTATGTTCTGCCTGTTCCTCCCTCTCTCCTCCCTAATTCCTGGTGACAGTTGATCTTTTTTACTGTCTCCATAGTTTTGTCCTTTCCAGAATGTCATACAGTTACAATCATAGAGTATGTAACCTTTTTTGATTGGCTTCTTTCATTTAGTGATATGCATTTAAGTTTCCTCCATGTCTTTTCATATCTTGATAACTCATTTCTTTTTAGTGCTGAGTAATAGTCCATTGTCTGTTAGTAGATAGACACAGTTTATCCCTTTACCTACTGAAGGACATCATGGTTGCTTCCAAGTTTTGTCAGTTATGAATAAAGCTCCTATAAAATCCATGTGCCAATTTTTGTGTAGATATAAGTTTTTAACTCCTTTGGGTAAATTGCAAAGAGTGCAATTGCTGGAATGTATGTTAAGAGTATGTTTAATTTTGAAAGAAACGGCCAAACTGTCTTGCAAAGTTGCTGTACCACTTTGCATTTTCACCATCAATGAATGAGTGTTCCTGTCGCTCCACAACCTTGCCAGCATTTGGAATTCTGGATTTTGGCCTTTTTAATAGCTGTATATAGGTATTTCATTGGTGTTTTAATTTGCATTTCCCCAATGATATGTGACGTGGAGCATCTTTTCATATGCTTATTTGTCATCTGTATATCTTCTTTGATGAGGAGTCTGTAAGGACTATTTTTTAATCAGACTATTTGTTTCATATTGTTGAGTTTTAAGAGTTTGTTGTATATTTTGTATAATAGTCCTTTATCAGATATTTCTTTTGCAAATATTTTCTCCCAGTATGTGGCTTCTCTTTTTATTCTCTTGACATTGTGTTTTGTGGAGCAGAAATATTTAATTTTAATAAACTCCAGGTAATTAATTCTTTCTTCCATGGATTGTGCTTTTAGTGTTGTATCTAAAAAGTCATTGCCAGATCCTAAGTCATCTAGGTTTTCTCCTATGTTATCTTCTAGGAGTTTTGTAGTTTTATGCTGTACATTTAGGTCTGTGATCCATTTTGAGTTAGTTTTTGTAAAGGTATAAGGTGTGTGTTTACATTAATTTTTTTTTGCATATGGATGTCTGGTTGTTCCAGCATCATTCGTTGAAAAGACTATCTTTGCTCCATTATATTGCTTTGCTCCTTTATCAAAAGATCACTTGACTATATTTATGTGAGTCTATTTCTGGGCTCTCTAGTGTGTTCCACTGATTGAATTGACTGTTCTTTTGCCAATACCACATTGTCTTAATTACTGTAGCTTTATAGTAAGCCTTGAAGTTGGATAGTGTCAGGCCTCCAATTTTATTCCTTTCCTGCAATATTGTGTTGACTATTCTCGGTCTCTTGCCTCTCCATATAAACTTTAGAATCTGTAAATAACCGCAAACTAACTTACTGGGATTTTGACTGGAATTGCATTGAATTTGTAGATCAAATTGGGGAGAACTAATGTCTTGGCAATGTTGAGTCTTCCTATCCATGAACATGGACTATCTCTCCAGTTATTTAGTTCTTTTATTTTGTTCTTCAGAGTTTTGTAGTTTTCCTTGTATTGATCTTGTACATATTTTATTCAATTTGTGGTTAAGTATTTCATTGTTTTTTTGGTGCGCTAATGTAAATGGTATTGTGTTTTAAATTTCAAATTCTAGTTGTTCATTGCTGATATATAGGAAAGTGATTGACTTTTGTATATTAATCTTGTATCTTACAGCCTTGTTGTAATTGCTTGTTAGTTCCAGGAGTTTTTGGGTGGTTGTTTTTTTTTTTTTTTTTGATTTTCTACCTAGATAATCATGTCATCTGTGAACTAAGACAGTTTTATTTCTTCCTTCCTAATCTGTATAGCTTTCATTTCCTTTTCTTGTCTTACTGCATTCACTAGGACTTCAGTAGGATGTTGAAAAGCAGTGATGAGAGGGAACATCCTTGCCTTGTTCCCGATCACTTTAACTTTTGAAATTCATTGTCAAATTGTATTCTAGAAAGATTTTACCAACTATAGGTGACTCTTGAACGACACAGTGGTTAATCTGCATATAATTTCTAATTGACACTCCCTATCCCCATTTCCTTCACATCCATGGATTCAACCAACTATGGACAGACTATGCAGTACTGTAGTATTTACTATTGAAAAATACCCATGTATGAGTGGATCCATGCATTTCAAACCCATGTTGTTCAAGGGCCAATTGTAATATGCAGCAACATTGCCTGAGAATCCATTTCCCCACAGCCTTACTAACACTCTATCAATCTTTTAATTTTTTTTCCCAGTCTGATAAATGCTGTCATGGGTATATCTTTGATTATTAGATGGATTAAATAACATTTCCATGTCTTTTATTCGTCACTTGCATTTTTTTTTTTGACTCTGTTGTATGTCTACTCAGCTCATTTTCTCCTGGAGTATTCATTAATCATCTTCTTATTATTCCATAAGAACTCTCTCTCTATATATTAAGCATTAATATATTGTATGTTGTACATATCCATCCCTTTTCAAACTAGTTTTCTGTTTGACTTCTTTTAAACTAATAATTCTGGGGCAAAAGTCACTGTAGTCATATTTAAACAGGCACATAGGATGAGATCATTGTATGTACATTCAATTTTATCTTCCTTGAGTTGAAAATACTCTACACCCTTTAATTTCATTTTAAAATAAAGCACTTGGACACAAAATAGGCTGACAGACTCAGGGATTTTTTACAGTTTCTCAGGAATAAGCCACGTGCTTCATTAAATGAACCCCAGGGCTCTGGTCTATCATATGTTTGACCTTGTATCTTTAGAAGCTTACTCAAGGGAACTAAAATTGTTACTGATTTGTATTGTAAGTAGGAATATTTTCCTAATAGTAAGATATGTACTTTTGAATCATGAATAATGCAACTTAGCATCTGTTTAGCACTTAGAGAAATTCAAAGAACTTTACAATGATCCATATGCCAGGCCACTTAACTCTATAAAATAAGGTCTGACTGCCAGCCTCTTAGACCATAGTCCTACCTCTCTCTCAGAGACTTCTTGGAGCCTAGCTACAGGATTATTTACTTGACACTTTATGGTATATCAAAAAGATATGGCAGATTTTTACTTTTATAACATGTTAATGTTGCCTTTACTTCCCTGTAAGGTCTAAAAACACCAAACAACAACAACAGCAGCAACAATACAACAATATTGTTTGGAGGGCATGGTCATTGGGTGGATGAACCCAGGTTCATTCAGCCCTTCTAGGGCTTGGGTGAGGCACTGGTAATTGACAAATGGAGATGCCTTTTTAGTATTGAAGGACATATAAATCTGTTAAGAATAAAAGAAGTGTACCCAGTCTGGCAAAAAGTAAACCTTAAAAATTTTTCTCCCTGAAGTTGTGGCATAAAGAAGGCAATTAATTGGATTGGATTAAATTCGTGAATTATTATCACTACCATCATCTGCTAAATAGCCATTTTCCCCAGTTATTAGTATTATATTTGAATGAGTTAAAGAAAAACATAACATGACTACTTTGTTCCAAAGAAAGCAGTACCTTCTCCTAGGAGAATGCATTTATGTTTACTCTGAGAGTATGGGACTAAAAAACAGACCTGGGTCTGATTCTGGCTGCTGCTACTCTCCAGTTTTATAACTAAAAGTCTCTGTCTCTGGGTCTCAGTTTTCTCACTGGCAAAATAAGTGAATTTAGACCCCTAAATCTTTGAGGACCCTTTAGCACTAAGATTCTGTGATCTAAGAGGTAAATCAATTCTTAAGACTGATCTTTTGAAGAGTTGCCTAATAATAATGAAACTCATGCTTATATGATCCAAATCTTCTAGTGGATTTTTTAAGATTCTAGAGTTTAGTAACAAATCATTATTGGAAAAAAAAAAAAACACTGGAAAGCTCTATTCAAATCCTAGCAATATTGGAACACTGTGGGTTAAGGTACTTGTTATAGTGGAATGATATAACATGACACTCCTGGTATTGCTGATTGATGTTTCTATCCCCATGAAAATACCTGCTGCATTTCCTTTTTCTCTTTCTCACAATTACTTTGCTTAATAGACTTGCCAATTGGGAATTTGTTGGATAAAATAAACTTGATAATTTCAGTGCCCACTAGATGGAGATACTGGGGTAACCAAGCTCCTGATTGACCACACACATTTTTACTTCTGGGTAGATGCTCTTAGTTTTAATTAAAATAAATGAATAAGTGAAAAAGGAAAATAAAAAGGAAGGAAAAACAAAAAAGTGAGGGTGAGAACTGAGAGTGAAATCCAGTTTCCCATGGCTCTCAGGAAAGATTCAGATACACCATAAATCATTGTGAAGCATTTCAAAGTTGCACTGTGTATTTCCTGCCATTAAAACTAAGTGCATTGACCTAATTTGCAAATACCCACACCCCTTGAAGTGATTGTGGTTAATTTTGTATCTTTGAAAAATTTAATGAAAACTCATAAGAAAGTTTCATTTATCAAGTTTTCCTATTTCTCAAATTTGATTTTTAGAGTTAGTCTTTATAGACATAATTTTTATTTTCTTTTTTGAGTATTTTTACCCTATTAAATTTTTAGTAGTTCACTCTCTTAAAAACACATTGAGCAATTTATAAGTTTTACTGTTTCAGAGTTGGGATGCATTTTAGCAAGACTGTTGTGACTTTTTTGCAACTTAATTATTCTGAGTCCTTTGATGATTATAAAAGCTAGAGGTTGGGGTGAAAACCTGGATGAAAATGCTAGGAGTAAGACTAGAAAAATAGTATATTTATGGAACATTTTACCGAAGCCAGTAGGCAGTGAATAATGCAGGTGTATAAAAATAATTTAATAATATTTTATCCAGGTATCCCCCAAATAAATAACCAAGGAAAAAAATATTTTACAAATTACATTTTCCTTGGTTACTGAGTATACTAGATGCTTTAGAAGTACTATTGGAGATTATTTAGAATTTGGATGAATGGATATAATTTCTTAATTTTAATAGTAGCAGGATTGGTAAGGGACCAGAAGACAGGAAAGTAACTTGGCCTGATCATGAAAACTAAGGGTGGAATTAAAAGAAGGTGATTTCAGCTCAACATCTCACAGCATGGTATGGTGGGAAGAGCACGGCCTATGGAGTCAATCAGACCTTGGATTCCTAGCTTACACCCTCAAGAGCTGTGTGACCTTGGCACATTACTTAACTTCTGAACCTGTTTATTTGTATGTAAAATTGGGGTAACAATATTTACCCAGTAAAGTTGTTGCGAAGATTAATGTGTATAAATACAGAGCCTAACTCATAAGTGGTAATGATCACTACTGTTATCATCACCACATTATAAAGATGATGATAATCATGTAATAATAACTTATAATTCTCATTCCAATTAACAAAAGGTGTATTTTCTCTGCAGGTGAGGCACTCTGGGTCACTAGAAAATGATTAGGGCTAGTTTTACTGGAAGCCTTTTTATTTTCCTTCTGACTCTAAGATGCAGGGTACCATGAACCCCAAATAGATTAGGATAGTAAAAAGAACATTACTTTTCATTTCTTTATTCAACAATGTTTATTGAACCAGTCACTTACTAGAATTTGGGCCAGAGCAATAAAGTAGGCAAGGAGCTAATATTCTAGAAGGGAGAGACAGATATAAGAAACAAATAAACCGCCAAGATACTTTCATATGGCATTAATTTCTATCAGGAGAATGAAATTTAGCAATGATGGAGAATGACTTGGAGAAAGGCTACTTTTGGTTATGTGATTAGTACAAAGAATTAAAGCAAGAGAAGTGAGGAAGAGAAAAAATTACCAATTAAAACAATTACCAGTTGTCAGTAAAACTGAGTTTTATTGTGGGTAGCAATGACTTCATGATGTAGGGAGTGACATTTAAGCTGAAACATATTATTAAACATTTTATTTATTATTTTAATTATTAGCTATTTTGAACCTTTTTCTCTGGATAAAGTCTACTCTGTTGGTTTGCAAACTTTCCTCTTGAGGAAATTGGTAGTACTCTTTGGGTGCAGTCTTGCTGATTCTGCCAATAAGGAGCCATCTGTAGGTGCAGAGAGCCATGGTAGAGTGGGAGCCATGGTAGAGTAAGGTACTTCAGGGCCCTGGCAGGTAGGCTTCTCTCCCACTTCCGTGGGATGTCGAAGGTTAGGTGAAAGTAGAGTCGGTAGGTGTCCCTCAAGGGCAGCCTTGTACGTTTCTGAATTGGGATGTTCTAGTGGATTTCCAAACTTTGCTTTGATGAATCTCCTTTCCCATTTTTTTGTGGGAGTTCCAGTTGGAGGTGAACACAGGGGACAGAAGTACCATTCACCTCACTCTGTCTAGGGAATCATAGATGGTCATTATTAGATTATAGCCTTAACATTCAGGGAAAAAACAAAATTAAAGAGGTAAAAGTGTACCTATAGAATTTCTAATCAATTTTTTGCTTAGTATTTCAAACATCTTGCCTTGCTATAAAATATAAAACACTGGACTGTGAAGCTATTCTTCTGAAGCTGGCCTAGGAAAGTCCCAGACCTTTGACACTGGTTAGAGTTAGATGTTGTAAATACTGCTGGTTGCCTGGTTACTTAATTTTTATTATCAGTCCTATTCTGTTGTCCAGTGTGGCACACTTTATGCTTTTTACCCTTATATTACAACTTCGTCATATTTCTCTGGTTATTATTTCACTGTTATATGGTAAGAGATCCCACAATAAGTGACTAAAATGAGTAGTGTAAAAGCTGGAGTTCCTATTGTTTTTCTTTTTAAATATCTTCAAAAATAAATCTTTCAAAGAGTAGAATTTTTCAGAGAAGGAGGAGGATTTGTTTTTTTGGGTGTCTGAATGGCAAAATTGACATTTGCTAAAGTTTCATTTCACACATGTAGACTATTCAACTGCCAGTTTGGCAATTTGACATGTTAAAGTAATTTACCCTATAATTAAATTATTTCTCATGGAATATCATAACTTCTTTGGAGCAATAGTGGGAGCAGGAGTGGGGAATCCCATTTCATTTCATTTCTTATTACAAATAGGGAAAGTTCTTTAAATTCATCTTCTAGAAACCCAGGTTGTGCTGTTAATACTCGGGTGCCCTGCTCTGTATCAGCACCAGCATGGTCTTACTAAGGACAACATAAGAGGAGTTTGGCTTTTTTGGTAAAAAAGAGCTGTGTGACCTTGGCACATTACTTAACTTCTGAACCTGTTTATTTGTATGTAAAATTGGGGTAACAATATTTACCCAGTAAAGTTGTTGCGAAGATTAATGTGTAAAAATACAGAGCCTAACTCATAAGTGGTAATGATCACTACTGTTATCATCACCACATTATAAAGATGATGATAATCATGTAATAATAACTTATAATTCTCATTCCAATTAACAAAAGGTGTATTTTCTCTGCAGGTGAGGCACTGCAGAGAAAATGATACATTTTAATGAGTGCCACCCAGGTTACTCTTTGACCAATATGTTGATTTAATTATTTTAAGCATGCAAATAAAATATAATTGTTTCAAAGATCTTGGGTAACATCCCATGTAAGAAGACATTCTGGGCCAGTTGTTCATTTTGACTGTGTTTATTTAAATCAAGTAGGAGCAGGGCCCCGTGGAACTTTATGTGTGGTCATCAAAGCCCGTAATCTCCTATAATTTAAGTAAGTTACAGGGAGGGTAAAACTGGTCATGACTCCTGTGGTTACAAGGACATCCAGAGAATATCTGATTAATGTTTCTTCTTATAAAATTGTGTTATTGCTTTGTAAAATACATGCAAAAAATTCAATCAGTAAAGTCTAAAATTAAAAATATTTAAAATTCTATGTGCTATAAAGAATTCTATACTGTAAAAAGAAGAAAGTGCTTGTTTTTATTTTTATAATTTAAGTTGTATTTATGTTCATTTTTATGACAATATTTAATTGTCAGTTTTTATAAATATTTTAATTTTTCAAATAAGCTTGCTGTGGTTAGGAAAGGAAAATTTGGCAATAAAGCAAAAAATTTTTTCAGAAAAAAAATTTAAATATAAGTTTCCTTTAGGAATAATTCACAGAAACCTATGTTTTAATGCAGGATGCCTTTATATTTAGAAGTTTTCATTGATTTGCTTAAAATTTTTTGCATAACATTGTAAAGTATGATACATTATTACTTGTTGACAACAAAGTTAAATATCACACATATAGTCAGATGGATTGTTTTGTTGTTGTTGTTGTGGCCGCGCTGTGCAGCTTGCGTAATCTGTTTCCCAACCAGGGATTGAATCCAGGCCGTGGCAGTGAAAGTGCCTAATCCTAACCACTAGACCACCAGGGAATTCCTAGATGGATTGTTAACGTAGCGCTTAAAATTTTTTCTCAACTTTTAATAATTAATTAAAATTTATTTTTTAAAATGAAGTATAGTTGATTTACAATGTGTTAATTTCTGCTGTACAGCAAAGTGACTCAGTTATACACATAAATACATTCTTGTTTATATTCTTTTCCATTATGGTTTATTCCAGGATATTGAATATAGTTCCTTGTGCTATGTAGTAGAACTTTGTTGTTTATCCATTCTATGTATAATAGTTTGCATCTACTAACCCCAAACTCCCAGTCCATCCTTCCCCAAAGCCCCCCTTCCCCTTGGCAACCACGAGTCTGTTCTCTATGTCTGTGAGACTTCTCAACTTTTTATTATGAGAAAATTTCCAAATGTATAGAAAAAGTGCATGAATAGGCAATGAACGTGCATGTCTTTCACCTCAGTCCTTATAAATGTTTTGCCACATTTGTTTTATCTTTTTCTCTACTTTTTTTCCTGTACCATTTGAGAGTTAATTGCAGACATAGCCCCTAAATACTTTATCTCCTAAGAACAAGGCATCATTCAACATAACCAACTATAATTATCACATAGATATAATAATGTTACCTAATATGCATATTATTTTGTATTCATATTTCCCAATTGCACCAATAATAATGTCCTTTATAGCTTTTCCTCTGTTTTTTCTTTTTCTTTCTTTCTTTTTTCTGATCCAGTCATTGCATTTAACTGTCATGTTTCTTTAGTTTTCTTTATTCTAGAACAATTCTTCAGTTTTTTTCATTTTTCATGATATTGACATTTTTGGAGAGTCCAGACTTTTTTTTTTTTTTTTGGTCAAGCTTCCTCAATTTGGGTGTGTCAAGATAGTTGCCTTATTATTAGGTCAATATTCACTTTTTTCCCCCAGAAATACGTAGGTGATGTCCTTCTCAGTGAATCACATCATATGATATCAGTTTATCCCATTATACTTGTTTTTTTTTAATACATAGAGATAAGTAGAGGTCTGCTGCCTATCCAAAAGAATGCCTTAGTTTAGGTATGTGACATAAATTCTCTTTTTTATAAAGATGGATTTTTTTGTTAATAATAGTTAAAAATAGTTTTTAAGGTCCTTTAAAGGTGAAAATAGATATTGTAACATATTTAGTCTTCTATTATGTGTTTGAATAACTATAACACTCAGTGCATATCTGTTGAATGAATGAAAATACTGATGACTTAAAAATCACAAATTCTCAGCTTTGTCAAAGAATTAAAATCCTTCATTGTTGCACTGCTATTTACGTATTTTTATGTTTTCTTTCATTGTTTTGTTTAGGAAACAAAATGTACTAAGCTTGGAATAAACTGTTTGAGATGTCTAGCATAGAAATAACCCAAGCAAATGTAATTTTAAACCATCACTGTTTATATAGGGTCACATTATTTCACTTGCAGTTACTCAGGGTTTGTATATATCACATTTCAGTATAATGACATGGGCAGGCTCCAAAGAAAATACCAGGCAACACGAATTTAGTTTGACTAACAAATATTTACATGTCTCCCTATCTCTAATTATTGTAATCTTTTAAGGGGTTTATGCTACACAGGCTTAATTCTTTAAAGCTTTATGTTAGAGTAAAAGAGGTTAATTAGTAGTATATCTAACTGTAAAAGTGATACTGCAGCCCGTCTCGATAGATGTCATTTTAAGCCAGAGCTTCTGCAGAGAACAGGTGGACTCAAGAGCCCTGACATGGGCAGACGGCTGCCTGTCAGGTGCATGCTGTCTTGTGTGTATTAACCTTTTCTTCCTTCCCAGGTGGGTGGTGTTGATAGAAGTCAGAGTGGTCATTTGATCTTTTAGCATTCTCTAGTCATTAGTTGGTACATTATAGAACAGAAAAGATAAACAGTGCTGCCCTTTGCTTGTAAGGCTGGTGCCTCACTCGCAGGAGGCAGACAGGTGGTTGTACTGCTGGCTAGTGATCTATTCATGCTTCTGCTTGCTCAGTACCACCATGTCAGTTGGCATGCTTCTGTGGGATGGCCATCTGGAACTGTGGGTTAAGTCTGTAGTCGTAAAACTGTTTAAGGGACGCCCTCCCCCCACTTGCCATCAGACCTAGATTTAAAGCTCCCTGGCCTTTCTGACCACAGTGTAACCTCTAACTGCACTATTGGGCTTCTTACTTTGTATTGCAAGATGTTTCCCTCTAGACTCTGGCGAGGTCTTCAAGCACAGAGACTATACCCTCCCTTTTTTTAAAACTGAAGTATAGTTGCTGAACAATATTGTATAAGTTACAGGTATGCAACATAGTGATTCACAGTTTTAAAAGGTTTTACTCCATTTATAGTTATTATAAAACATTGACTATATTCCTCATGTTGTAGAGACTATCCTTTTTTTACTCTTTGGATCCCCAGTGTGCAGTCTGGTGCCTAACTGAATTAAGAAAAAAAATGTGATCTCATTTGCAAAACGCTAATTTGCTGGTGATAATGTAAATAATTATTTGGGCTTTTTATTTAGTATAATCACTTGAGAGTCTATCAATCTTGCAACTAAACTTAATCCAGAGGATTTATTCATTTATCTGTTTTATTGAAGAGTTATTATCTTCCAGGTAGGACTGATCTGCCAAATATCTCTCTTTCCTCTCCTATGGCTGATATCCATTCTGAGTAGATGGAATCTGTGCCACACTGGTTGTTAAAAATGTGACTGTAATTCCTGGTTCCAGGCATTTGTGCTAGGTGCTAGGTTTCTTAGTTGCTAATACGCTTCGTCTGTCATATACATACATGAAAACATGTCCCATAAATCTAAGCATGTGAATTAGCAGAGTTGTCATAGTAATGGTACTAGTAAAGACTATCCCTCTTGGGACCCAACTTGAACTTTCTGAATTTTATCCCCTGCCTCTTACATTTTCAGGTGAAGGAGTTATTACATAGGGAGGTGTTCAAGGAGCAAAACAGGCAATGAAACTGGCCCTATTCCTATACTACATAATTGGCTACCCAAAATAGAGGTGTTTCTGAAGGTGTGAATTTCTTTTTATGGATGTGGAAACGTCTCTTTTATCCCCAGCTGTATTCTTCATACTTGTGTAAAGTCTCGTGCTCTCTTAGTTTTATTTTCTGCTTCCTAATTTCCTCTCCACTGGAGAAAGGAGATGGGTATTATATAGCCTTTATATATAGTTATAAAGTAGTAAAGTGGGAGTTTTTGCTTGTTGACCAGAAATTTAAGATCAATTAAATATTTTCTAATTGTAGTGTTATAGTTAAAATATATAAGTATTGACTAAAAGTAATGGAAATGAGAATATGAACAGTTTTTAAGTGTGAGTTTCAGTCTTGAGAGCTAGTTGATGAGTTGGGGGTTTCTAGAGCTATAAACAGAAGTGGGAAGCAGCCACTGTCTTAAATGGGTGAAAATGTATTTTTAATAACTCCAGTTTTTTGTGATTTCATCAAGAATGATTATAGATTCCTTGAAATTTAGTTTTCTTATTATAAAAGCAATATATTCTCATTATAGAACACTGGGAAATTTAAAAGTGTGTTAGTGTTAAATTTAAAAATAACCTATAATCATAACAACCAAAGATTGGACTCATTGTCGTCTTGAGTACTGTGATGAAAATAAAATCTTATGAAAATATTACAGTTCAAGGAACATACATTTAGTGCATGTGTTGATCCAATTAGCAAAATTTTATAGAATGTCTACTTTGTACCAGGCACTCTTCTAGGCACTAAAACAAAGTGCTTTCCCTCATGGAGTTTACATTTGATAGGGGGAGACAGAAAATAAATGAAAAGGTAACATAAGATGGTAAAAGCCTTGAAGAAGGAAAGCAGGGTATGAGATGGAGAGTGGTAGGGGGTATTAATATATTTTAGGGGGATGGGGGAAAGTGTCTGATGAGGTGACATTTGAGCAGAGATTTCAGAGCAAGAGCATTCCAGGCTGAGGGAATGGTAGGTGGAAAGAACCTGGAGTGGTGTGGGATATTGATTTCTGCTTGGCTAATAATTATGGTCAACATTTATTTTGCACTAACTGTATTCTAGGTTTTTAAAATCTTTGCAGCAACCCAATGAAATGAGTAATTATTATAACTCCCATTTTGCAGATGAGGAAACTTACATGCTTTAACCACTGTGTTGTACTGATAAGTGCTATGATAGAGCAGAGAGTTAGAGTATGTAACTCGATTCTAGGAGGCCATGAAAATTTCCCAGAGGGGTTGCTGCTTGAATTTAGTCTCAGTGAAAGAGCAATTAGCCACAGTTATGAAAGTGAGAAGAGTATAGAATTCTGGTCTTATTTATCCCCCTGCTTTATCCCCAGAACCTGTAATAGTACCTTGCTGACAGTTGGCACTCAGTAAATGTTTGTTGAATGAGTGGAGGTGGAACAGCATTTGCAAAGAGGCATAGAGCACATGGGATATTCAGAAAACTGAAATTAGTTTGACAGGAGCATGAACTATGTGTTAAAAGCAGCAGCAGCTTATGGTAGAAGAAATAAGCAGGGGTCAGATCATAAATCTGTTTTTGTGAAAAGGCAGTGAGGTATTTTGGCAGCACATATATACTAAAAATTGATAAGCTATGGAGGAGATGGTCTTGGAGCCTGGGGGAGGAGAAAATGTAATTGTGTGAATAGTTCTCTCTCTCTCTCTCTCTCTCTCTCTCTCTCTCTCTCTCTCTCTCTCTCTCTCTCTCTCTCTCTCTCTCTCTCTCTCTATATATATATATATAAAACTATGAAACAGAATGTTTAAAATTGTTTGACTGTTTGAATATTCTTTGGGTTTCTGTGAAGGTAAAATATTTTTGAGTGCAAATGTGAGTTATTGAGACTCTTGCATGCAAGGAAAAACAGCCCACTCAAGGGATAGGTCCTGGAATGCAAAGGTGAGTATATCAGTTAGCCTTTGCTGTGGAATAAACCCCCCCAAAACGTAGTGATTCAATACAACAACCATTTGGACTGGATTCAACTTGATAGTGCTTTTGCTTGTCTTGGCTGGTCTCATTCACACATCTGTTCTCAGCTGCTGGTTAGCTAGGCAGTACTGCTTCTGGGTTGGCTGGTTGTCAGCTGGGATGATGGAAGCAACTGGGCCACATGTCTCTCATCATCCACCAGGCTAGCTCAGGCTAGGGAATAGAAACAGGGAGGGGAAGGATTTGTGGCCATTTTGTAGTCTAAGATACTGGTTATAGCTGGATTTCAAGGATGGACAGAAACTTAAGTGTTAGGTTTGCCTCTGTCACTTGCCTTGCTCTCTTTTTCCTTGTCTGTTTCATTCCTCTCTATTTTCAGACCAGCTTCCTCTACTTTTCTGGTACACAGTAAAAAACATGACTGCTGACAACTTCTAAGATCCTATGAACAGATCCAAATTACCCCCCGCAAACCGATTCTTTCTTTCCCCATTGGGAAGATTCCCTTGGAGAAGGGAATCTAGAAGGGAATCTGGTTAGTTTGCCTTTGATACAGTACCCACCCCTGGATCTATGACCTGTAGTGGGGTGGGTGGGTTGGGTGCTTGTATGGGTGGGTGAGAAATGGCAGATTATAGTGTGTGAAGCTGGCATTCAAGATCTACATTGCTATAACCTTGGGATGGTAGGGTGCGGGGGGGAATGAGAAAGAGGGGAATGGGCAGTGCTGCCAGAAAACAGTTGAGATGAAGACGGGATGGCTAGACATAAGGACCCATTACAGTCAGTTTTATAAATAATGTAGTAACTTCAGGGGCCTGAGAGTAGTGGCTGGGACCTCGGAACAAGAGGGATATGACCTATTTTAATAATATTTTTATAACACTTCTGATACCAAATGTGTGGGATTTTTCTGACACCAACCGATTCTCTAACTCTCCAGATACCAACTGGGTGTTCTACAATCCATTCAATTCAATTCAATTCAGTTTTATCACTCCCTGGAGTTAGTGTCAGATCCTACAAGTTAAGGACTCAGTCCCACAAGACTGACCCCACTTCAGGTGCCAGTTGCAAGTCTCAGGTTGTCACCTGTTCTTCTGATCAACCAGCTATAAAGTTGGGAGTTCCCACAACTCCCTCCTCAGGTTCAGTCATTTTCTAGAATGACTCACAGAACTCAGGAAAGCTCTACACTTGCTTCTGAGCTTGGTTTATTATAAACAGTACAACTCAGGAACAGCCATATGGAAGAGGTGCATAGGAGAAGGTATTGGGTAAGGGAGATGCACAGAACTTCTATGCCTTCTTCACGTGTGCCACCTGCCAGTGCCTTGATGTGTTCACCAAATCAAAATTCTCTGAACCCTGTTGTTTAGGGGTTTTTATGGAGGTTTCATTCTGTAAGCACTATTGATTAAATCATAGGCTGTTGGTTATTGATTCAATTCTAGGCCCCTCCCCTCCCTGGAGGTGACAGTGGGGGTGGGGCGGGGGTGGGGGCTGAAAGCCCCAATACTCTAGTCCATGCCTTGGTCTTTCTGGGAACCAGCCCCCATTCCGAAGCTATCTGGGAGCCCTTAGCCACCAGTCATCTCTCTAGCATATAAAAGACACTCATCACTCCAGAGATTCCAAGAGCTTTAGGTTTTGTGTGCCAGAAACTAGAACAAAAAATCAAATATTTATTTTTAATTATATCACAAAGGGTAAGTTGTGGGTAGGGAGAGGAGACCTGAGAGTGCAAAGAAAGAAGTAGGATTCAATCACAGTTGGAGGGGCTGCAAAGGGTGGCTAGGAAGAAAACGTAGATCCGCTCACCAGATGGGGGGAATTGAGAAGGGCTTTTCCTGGCAAAGATAGGGATTAAAGAGGAAGTGGGACGAATCCACAAGAAGCAAGGGCCTTCAGACATTCCTGTAACTGAAGACATGACTGCTTTGGCCTGACTCTGATGGGTTAGATTTTTAGCCTCATTAGAAAGGACTAGAGAATCCCAGCACAGTTTCAGGCTGAAAGTATTAGGAATCAGATTTTCCTATGCAGATTGTAGGCAACTTGTTAATATTTAATAAAAGGAGGAAAGCTGGATTTGTAAATAAACATTGGCCTATAAATTACCTATCTGTAGATTGCTATCTGAGATTTTCCCTACTATTAGTTTATTACTGTAAGTTAAAGTTGCTAAAAATTTTGGACCATGACTCATGTAAAACATGTTTTACATTGCAGTGTAATATATAATACACATGGGCAAACATACTCTGAAAAGTTTCACAAAACAATACTTACCCTTTCTACCTGCAGTACTTTCCATTCCATTACCTTTCATTCCATTCCCTTCCCTTCTATTTAAAAAGCATATTTTGAACCACCAAATTGATTTCATAATTAGGTAATGGGTTGCCACCAATTGTTTGAAAACATTGCTCTAAGTGGTTTCCTAAAATTATGATGAGCTAAAAGCCAGTATGGAGGAGAGGTGTAGGAGCAAAGTTAAGGGGTAAAAGTCTTCTGTACCAGGGTCTCAGTTCAAGATAGGGAAACACCAGTCCCTTCAATAATGGCAGCACACAGAAGTGTAAGGAAGAATGAACTCTAAAGCAAAAGAGAGAAAGTGATATTTCACTCTCCAAGATGTGCCAACGTCATGATATGACTGAGAGTGAGCAGTTTCAGGGTTTTTATTTGGTACATATTCATTTCTTAGGTGCAGATTTTTGTCTTGAATATGGTAGATTAGTAGAACAAGATGTTGACATCATATATTCATTTATTCATTTATTCATTCAACATTCATTTTCATCAGATAGGGTAGATACTAGAAATACAGAGGTGAACAGGCACACGCTCCCTCCCCTCATGGAGCTTAGACAAATGGGAGAGACCAATGTTAAACAAACATACACAAGTATCTATACACAGATTGTGATAAATGCTGTGAAGGAAATAGACTATAAGAAAGAAAAACAGGAAGAACCCAGTTTATATGGGGAGGGATAGATAGCTTTTAGGGAAGACCTCGTGGAGTAAGTTGAGATGTGAAAGCTGAGTTGGAGGTGTCAGGCAAAAATGACTTATTTTTCAAAGTAACTATGTCATATGTTGTCATAGGCACAAAGTATTCCAGAATGTTTTGAAGAGCTAAAACTTCAACTGTAGGAATGAGTAGTATATCCTTCCAAAGTAGTGGAAGGAAAGACTCATGAAGTGAGGAGGGAAAGTGAGCAGAGCTGCCATCCAATGCACCGGTGGTCAGGATAGTCGCTAATGTTGCGGGCTGCTGTTTGGTCCAGCAGCGGAGAGTCCATTATCCACCTTGCAAAGCAGCCAAGGACCATCCTTACTGGTATCTCTTGGAAATGATCATTGTCTTTTTCTCCCCTTCTTTCCTACCACCCCCTTTTAGACAATGTTAGTGTCTCTTGTTCCATCTTTTGACAGTGTGTAAAGTGGATGTGTTTTGTGACAAATTACCTTACCAGTTGGGTACATCTCCTGGTCTAGGTTAGTTTCTGTTCCATTAGAAATTATTTACCCTTCTTTGAAACCTTCTGCCAATGGTTTGCTAAACTATTGGCTGGCATATCTGTATTTACATCTGGGAGAGTGTTTGTTTCTATTTTCATCTTAGTCTTTTGTTGAACACGGTATTTCTGACATTTATAACTTTGGGGAGTGTCAGGAATGACTATGTGTTGGTACTCAACAAGGAATGAAAATCTAGAGAAAAAAATTGCAATCAGACATTTATTTTCCAAAGGACAAGTTTTCTTGGTCAGTTTTTCTGCCTTTTGGATTAGATTCTAGGTTGGCAATAAGATCGTCCATTCATGAAACCAGATATTGGGTCTTGGCGCTACGTTTGGTTCTCTACACTGTGAGAGGACAGTGTGTTCTGTCTATACCGCAGTGTGTGGTATAGAGCTCTGAATACATGTCCAAAATGCTGTGTAAAAGATCACATGAATCTGTCTCTAGCTGCCCTTGCATGGGATATGTCATGCAGTGCAGGGGGGACCTAGTAGATTGCATGGAAGGTGGATGTAAGCTGCTGTGGTAGCCCCAAGTTGGCGTGTGACTGAAGGGGCCTCATGAAGATGAAGGATGGGGACTAGAGACGTGCCTGAGAATCCACATTTTGGGACATAGGCCAGAATGGATATTCCTTACTGTTTCATGAAGTTTTTTTACTTCCCTCTCCCACCCCAAAAAGGGCAGGGAACCCTCTCTTTTTTGGAAATATGTTTTGAAGCAAGCAGGAGTTCCCTAAGTCAGAGTTGTACTGATCCTTTTGTCTCTAGGGCTTCTATTTTTATCTTCATCTTTTGTTGAATATAATATTTATAATATTTCCCATCTTGGGGAGAGCGAGGAAATCTATAGTTTACACAGCAGTTGAAGTTAAGAGGTTCCTGTGCCTGAAGCCCATATCTCAGCGGCCCTCTCCCTATGTGCTACTTATTGTAGTCACCTCCCAACCCAAGCAAAATTCTGCTCTTCAACATTCATAGAAGACAGTTTTCTAGCCTCCACTTGAATATCCCCAGTAATCTCATTGCTTCACAAATTAACTCTTTTCATTCTTGGACCATTTTAGTCATTGGAAGAATTTTTCTTATGTTTAATCACAACCTGCCCTTTCTATCTCAATCCCCAGTTTTCTCCTTCTGTTGCTATTAGAGTGTTTCAAAGTTTAAGGAAGCTCTCCTGGCTCCTCACACATCTACTATTCTTTCACCAGTTCCTTCTGGAATATGGTCACAGGACCTCCTTGCCATTCTTAGTCTCCCTTGTTAGAATGTACTCTATCATTATCATTCCCCTACTTAATATGACTATCCACCTGACGCTTGTTATGTCTCAATTTTTTCTTTTACTTGTACCAAGTGCCTATTTACTTTCTTTTGAAAAAAATTCTAGGAATTATACGACCAAGAATATTTATTCAATAAGGTTAATAACTTAGAAATTAAAAACCAGGGCAAAGGAAAGAAGAATGAAAGCACACCATCTGTTAATTACTTAGTATAATTGTTTTGTTTAACTGTATTTACTGAGATTACTGGAAGCCAAGGTAAAAAGGGAAACATAGTAATTTATATAGGTCTTGTGATCAGAAGAGAGAAACCATTCCAGTTCTTCAGAGGAGGCAGTGTTTTCTCTGGGGGTACGAAATTCTAAAATGCATTTCTCACATGGATTCTTTACAGCACACAAAGCATAATGAAAATGACCACTCCAGCAGTCTGAAAACAAATGCAAAAATGCTGTTCATGTGACTGTTTCTTACAATGACCTATATAGTAGATGCTCTTGACATAACGTTTGAGCACAACTCAAATATCCCTTGTAACAACTCTTTTAACGCTCTTCACCATTTCCTGACCCTAAAGGTTCTTCCCACTTCATGTTAAAGTCTTTGTGAATTGAATACTGTACACATAAAATCCTTTCTCCCAGGCAAACGTGTCTGCCGAGTTATGGATTTGGTCAATCTAGATGATGATTCATGGGAGTTATTTTTTTCTCTTTGGGTTGGGTCCATTTCTGTACAATTGGAGTCATATGAGGAAAATTAACAGGTGTTAATTTGAACAGTTATGCTGGGGGAAAAAGAATAGTTAATTATCTAATGCTCCCCCCACTCCTTACCTTCCCCCGGAGAGTCCAGATTGGCTTACAATCAGATTTCCTGCAGTTCGGACCTTGAGGGTGGGACAGGACAGTGCCGCTCAAAACTCCGCATGAAGAACCCTCCCCCCCCAGGGAGTGGGAGCATCCCTCTGACCATGGGCAGGGTTGTGCAGTTCCAGGACACACTTGCCAAACCACAGAGATTACGGGCCTGCTGCCCATCCATCATTATCATCATTACTTAACATTCTTCAAAGGTCAGAGCCAAAATAAATGGTCAGCTAGCCAAGCGAGTGACACTAGCCTTTACCACAGGCGTGTGTAGGCCCCTTGGTATTTAGTAGCAGTGACTTGGGTCATGTTCTTGTCTGAGTCCATCAATGTGGCCAGGCCACGGCCTCCTGCTGTCTTCCCACAACAACTTTTTTTTTTTTTTTTTCCAATTCCGTCTCACCTCCTCCCCTCTTCCCAATAATAGTTACCTTGGTATGTGTTTGCTGGCCTTGCTTTCTTTCTTTCGAATTTAAACAATGAAAGGGATTGAATTAATTGTGCTAGTGAGAGATAAAAGTATACACAGAAGGCTTTTGGGGGCTTCTGAATTTTGGGTTCCTGGCTCACCTTTGAAACTCCACTCCCCTTAGGGGTAAAGCATAGTATTGTGGTCGAAACCTTAGAGCCAAGATTCTGAGTTCAAATCCTGACTCTGCCACTTACTAGCCGAATGATCTTGGGCAACTTACTTAACCTCTCTATGCTTCAGTTTCTGCATTACAAAATGCATTTATTAATGAGAACTTCCCTCATGGATTTGAAATTTTATAGTTCATGAAAAGTGTTTAGGACTATGTCTGACTCAGTGTATTAGCTGCTATTATTATTATTAGGCTGCATAAATCTTACCAAAATGTCAGCCTTATATTGAGATCCCTCTGGGTGTGGCTGTTTGGAAGGGAGGTGTGTGGGATTGTATTTGGAGACGGATAATGGGAGAGTGCTTCAAGCCCCAAACAGTCCAGCAAGGTAGATTTTTTTCTTTCTAACCTGGGGATAAGATGGAGTGAAATCGTGATTACTCAGAAATATCTGCATCCTAGGGCCCCATGGTCAACTCCGTTGTTAATTTTTACAGGAGGGATATTCAGTTCTGGTGTGGATACATTTTGCTCCATGTGCTACGGGGACCCAGTGTCTAGGCACAGCCTCCATTTTCTGAGGCAGGCGGACAAGGTGGCCTGGTGGACTTTGGAGCCAACCCTATCAGGCTTTGACTCTTAGCTTAGGTTAATTTACTGACCTTTTCGAGCCTCAGTTTCCTTCTCTATAAAGTAGCAATTATAATTTTGACATTTCAGAGTCATTTTGGAGACTTAATAAGATAGCACATATGAAATATCCTCATAGTATCTTGCCTTAGAAGACATGTGACATCTGTTAGCTTCCTTCCCTTTTTTCTTCCTATTCTTTCCTGTCTGCTTAATTTATTAAGAAAGCCCCAGTGAGGACTTCCCTGGTGGTCCAGTGGAAAAGACAGCGCACTTCCACTGCAGGGGATGCAAGTTCTATCCCTGGTCAAGGAAGTTCCACATACTGCGTGGTGCAGCCAGAAAAAAAAAAAAAAAAAGCCCCAGTGTAGGAAATTTTTTTAGAGGAGTGCTTTCAAATTTAATGTGACTCCAAATCACCTGGGGCTCTTGTTAAGCTACAGGTTCTGATTCAGCAGGTCTGGGGTGAGGCCCGACTATGTCCCCCAGGGACACTGATGCTTTGTCTGAGGCCCTCACTTAGAGGACCACAGAGGGTACTGTTTTCTTTCCTCCCTTTGCATCTCATTATTACCCGTTGGATTCATGTTAGCATTTTAATAGTCTTACCGCACATATCTGCACATCCAGGATTGTCATTTATTCAAGGTTGTATGTTACAGGCACCTACGAAGGTTTTTCCTCATCCAATACAGGTAGCAATGGTTGAGATCTAGAAGAAAGCTATCATAGACATTTTCTCATGTTACCCATGGACCTGGAATCCCAAACTGTTTCACATAAAATGCAGTGTTCCTGCCTTGTTGAAGGCCTCCTCTCAGAATCTGGGCCCCTCCATGACTCAGGGTTGCAGGTCAGTTAGGTTAGGCAAGTGGTCCTTGTTCTTTCTTTACAGTTTGAAGGGAGATGACTTGAAGACTGTGCTTCTGCCCTCACTAAGCACCCCAGATATTTTGAGAGCCACATTCCCCAATTACTAGCCTTCTCCAGATTCATTAGATTATGTTCTCTTCAGTGTACACGGATGGAGGAGTCCACTTTTCTTTTTGTGTGTGTGTGGTATACACTCGTGAGTACATACTCTTTGATGGTTCTAGATTTTAGCAGGTTTTTCAGATTTACTTTTGAGAATCCTCCTCAGTGTTGTTTCTTTGTGGTTGCTGACTTTTTTAATATTTGAACTCCTCCTTTGTCCTTTCCTGCATTATTTACTGGAACTTTTCAGCCTGAACCATCAGAGTCAGTCGCATCTGCTATGTTCATTTGGGAACTGGCTGTCATTGTCCTCAGGCAACTGTTCTTGAAGCAAAAAATCTGAAAGTTACTAATCTCTTTGAGTTAGAGATGTGAAGAAGAAATAATAGCCTCCTTCTTCTTCTTTTTCTAATTAAAGCAAGCCTACTCCCCCCCCGCCCCCAGCTTAGAACACTCCAAAGTGTCCACAAGTTAGAGTTTGGTCATCAGCCATGTTACAAAACAAAGCAAGTCTATCTCAGTCTTTTTAAAATTTACCTTGGTGCTGTTTCATGAAGTTTCTCCTACTTGGCTGGGGTCTTCCTGACAGGTTTGCCAATTTGGGGAAGAATTTGAAAATAGCCCCAAGTAAGAACCCAGGCATTTTGAAAGTTAAGGTGGAGAAGGATTGCAGGGGGAGAAAGTATCTGAGGCAAAGAAAAGTCAGAGGAGCCATTAACATTTTCACCTTATCTAGATATATCAGCCAGGGTCATGACAAGAAATAGCACACTCAATAATCAAGGGCAATTTATTTCACAGCGACTATTTCCAAAGGTGTAGTAGGTAATGAGGACTAGTTGTAGCTGAGCTGTTACGCCCTTGTGTCTGAAGGTGATCTTGGCAGCGTGACCTCACTCCCCCCTCCCTCATTCCCCATTTCCTGCCAGAGTCCTCTGCCGAAAAAACCCAGTGGAAAGCAGAGTGCACAGGAGCCTCTCGATATAGTTGATGCTGGGCAGCCTCCTGGGCAGATAGTAGGATGGAGGTGGGTGGACAGCACATCTAGGGGGCAAATCATTGTCTGGCACACTAGTTTTACACTTTCTTTTGAAGGACTTGTTCACCTGAAGCCATTATCAATATTGTGAGCTCCTTGAGGGAAGACACTGAGTGACCTGTCCACTTATCTGTAGGATGCTAGTATTTAAATGACTGTTGAATGAATGAATGGGGCTGTTCATTTCCTTCTTTTCTCTTAACTTGCACTTGTCGGTGACCTACAATAGCTGGATGATGCTGTCTCGGTTAGGGTCCGTGTTCTTAATAGCAAGGCTTCCCATAGGGAAAGATGAACATTTTCTGTCTACATAATTATTCTACTTTTAACAATCTCATTAGTAAAACTGCTAAACAAAAATAAAGTTTGCTGTATTGATATCTGGAAGTCTTTTGTATTTTTATTGTCTTTATAAACGTCCAGTCTTAGCTAGGCAACACATTTATGAATCTTTAGCCCTTCTCAGTGACTATGAAACCTAACCCTGTTATTTCTGTTATTACTGGATCCCCCCTGGTCAGCAGATGGGTACACTGTTTAATTTGGGAGGCCATGTGATTTTTGGTTCTTTCCCAGGCTGCTTCAAGAGAAGAGCCACACAGAGGGCTAAAGTAGCCTCATTAACTATCTTCAGTAGCTTTAAAAGAAGATCCATGAATAATGCCAGGGTTCTCCTAACTGTCCAGAGGGCAGGAGTCAAAATAGAAATGAGTTTATTGGCTACAAACTGCGGAAAAATTTCTCATGTAGTCAGATTGTCTTCTGACAATCTGGAGATTGGAGGCGCCTGGGGCTCTTGACATGCTCAGGTGTAAGGACAGAAGAAGATATTGATACATTGGTGGGAGGGGAATGAGTCCCTTCTTCATTAGAGCTTTGCTGTTTTTGCCTGAGGGTTCTCAGGTTGCCTGTGTGTTGCGGGGAGGGGCTTGGGGGATAGGTGAAGGGGGTGAACCTCAGAATCCCCCAGGCATCAGGGATCCGGTCCTCGGTCCTCGAATTTGATTTGTTTGTTCTTTTTTTTTTTTGTTATACACCAATGCTCACAGCAGCTCTATCTACAATAGCCCAAAGCTAAAAACAACCCAAATGTCCGTCAACCGACAAATGAACAAACAAACGGTGGTATAGGCATACAATGGAATACTACCAGCAGTATGAAGGGATGAACTACAAATGACATGGATGGATCTCAGAAAGAATTATGCTGCCACAAAAGGCCATTAGGAAACTTTTAGAGGTGATGGATAGGTGTTCACTATCTTGTGGTGATGATTTGATGGGGTGATACATGTGTCAAGCTTATTAAAATTTATACTAAATATGTGTATGTCACTTCTACCACAAAAAAGCTGCTAAAAATAATAGAGTTCAGGTACACACATCACCTCATTTTCCCTCATGTTAACAACTTATATATCCATAGTGCAATTTTCAAAACCAGGAAATTAACATTGATACAATACTATTAACTATACTATAGACCTCATTCAAACTTCGCCAGTTTTCCTCCTAATGTTTTTTCTGTTCCAGGATCTAATCCAGGATTCTACATTGCATTTAATGGTCTCTCCTTAAGCTTTTCCAATCTGTGGCAGTTCCTCATTCTTTGTCTTCCATGACCCTGATACTATGAAAAGTCCTGCTCAGTTATTTTGCAGTCAGTTATTTAGTACTTTCATATCTATCAATTTGGGTTTGTCAGATTTTTTTGTCATGATTAGATTGAGGTAATGCATTTTTTGGCAAGAATATCACAGAAGTGATGTGTCCTTCTTTATGCATTCTATCATGATGTTGATATATCTTATTACTAGTGATTTTAAACTTTATCATTTAGTTGAGTTGCTGCCTGATAGATTTCTCCACTATTTTTCCTTTTGTAATTCATAAGTGTCTTGGAATAATTTCTGTAACTGTTCTGTTTCTCTTCAAACTTTCATCCATTTATCCATTAGTGTATCTTGCCTGTAAGAATTGTTACTATGATGTTTGCCTAATAATTTTTTATTTATTGATTTTTTTAACATCTTTATTGGGGTATAATTGCTTTACAATGGTGTGTTAGTTTCTGCTGTATAACAAAGTGAATCAGCTATATGTATGCATATATTCCCATATCTCCTCCCTCTTGCGTCTCCCTCCCTCCCACCCTCCCTACCCCAGCCCTCTAGGTGGTCACAAAGCGTGATTCGGTTTGTTCTGGAAGTTAACTTCCGATAGGCTTCTTTCCATACACTTTTGTTAATGTGTTTTCGACAGCTCCTTCTTATTCTCATGAAATCTCTTGATATTTTACATAATTCAAGTGTGTATGGAGTATTCAGTGTCTTTGCACGTCACTCTGCCTGATTATAACTCTTGGAGCACATTTTACGGTTCTATTTCCAGTGTCCGCAAGGATAGAAAGGGTGAGGCAGGCTCACATGTCTCCCTCACATCACCCAGAATGATAGGCATTCTCTGCTCCCGTTTACATCCCCTGCTATTAAGGCCCCTCCATTAATTGTTCTCTGAGTTCAGGTCATGCCATCCCTGGCTAAGGCTATGGGCCTAGCACTGATTTTTGCTTATTGTCGGAGGCATGCAAGTTTTTCCTTAAACAAGATTTGAAATTAGAAAAAAATCTTTTGTGTCTAGTTTCTTCACATCTCATAACAATTTAGGATTTGACCTTTTTGCTTTTAGTATGGGGGTGAAGGGATAGGGCCACTGGGGAGCCGCCTGTGGGCCTGCAGTTGAAGTTTATACTACAGGCATGTTTTGTTTGGCAGGCAGGGACTCCCCCCTCCACGCCTCTCCGCCCTGCCCACCTCCCCCCTCCCCCTGCCCCCCAATTTAGACTGGAATGCTTTATTTTTATTTATTTATTTTTTTTAAGATTTTTATTTATTTATTGGCTGCTTTGGGTCTTCATTGCTGCGCGTGGGCTCTCTCTAGTTGCGGTGAGCGGGGGCTACTCTTCATTGTGGTGCGCGCGCTTCTCACTGTGGTGGCTTCTCTTGTTGCGGAGCACAGGCTCTAGGCACGCAGGCTTCAGTAGCTGTGGCATGTGGGCTCAGTAGTTGTGGCTTGGGGGCTCTAGAGTGCAGGCTCAGCAGTTGTGGCGCACGGGCTTAGTTGCTCCGCGGCATGTGGGATCTTCCCGGACCAGGGCTTGAACCCGTGTCCCCTGCATTGGCAGGAGGGTTCTTAACCACTACACCACCAGGGAAGCCCTAGACTGGGATGCTTTAAATGGAACACACATTCTCCTGTTTGTCTCAAGCTCCATTACAGTTTATTGTTGAATTGGTTCTCTTAGGGACACCCAGAATCTTTTAAGTTCTCTCTTTCCCTGAACAGTTTAAAAAAAAAATTTTTTTTTTTTTTGACTGCACCTCGAGGCTTGTGGGATCTTAGTTCCCCAAACAGGGATTGAACCCAGGGCCATGAGAGTGAAATCCTGGAATCCTAACCACTAGGGAACTCCCCCTGCACAGTTCAAAAAATGGTCCTGAGTTCCAGATTAATTAAACCTGTTTTTACATTTGGCTTGGGATTTAGCTACTTACTTGTATAAGTCAGATGATTCCTTATTCATTCTGTAAAAAGAATGAAATTTAAAGTTGTATACTTCATTAGAGTTTATGGGATGTTTTTATCTAATTCACTGGATAATCACAATAATCCCGTAGCCAGGGAGGTAGGTATTTTTCTCCATATTATGGATGGGAGGTAATATAGCCTGGTGATTAAGAGTGTGGGCTCTGGGGTTAGACAAGTGGAGTTTGAATTTCAGCTTTAGTAATTACTAGCCTAGTCTCAACTAATAAACCCACTCAGTTTCCTTGTCTGTAAAATGAGGAGGAGATACCTATCTTATAGGGTCATTGTGAGAAGTAAATGATTAATTCATATAAAGCAATTGGAACAATACCTGGCATATAGTAAGTAGTCAATAAATTCTAACTGTGAAAACTATTATTGTTATTAATAGTCTATGAAGAAATGGAAACTCAGAAAAGTTAAGCAATCTATCTAAGGTCACCTAGCTCGTTGGCAGGAGGGTTGGGGCTTTAATCAAGATTTGGAAGCTTCTGGTACTAGTTTCTTTCCTCTATATTTACCACTGAGTTCCTCATGCATTCCGGGGGGACTGTAAAATGAGTCATCCTTTCCTTCATCTTTCTTATCTTCATTTTCTTTTTGTTTCCTCCATTTAAAACTCATGGTTATTGTCTGTCCAGTAATGAGATCCACATGTCAGAATTCAGCATGAGAGGTATCAGCAAAGTATAGGGATGTCTGCAGCCCTGCAGATGGACTCTCCTTGACACAGAGATGCTGGGGACTCCTGGGGTCCCTCTGAATTTCGTGGAGATAGGTAGTCTGGAAAAATTAACCTATTTCTGGTAAAGTATACCATTGTTGCCACGCATTCAGAGGCTTTTAAAAACAATAAGCATATACTTCTCGATGCCTTAGTTTCTTTCCTCTTAAGAGGGACAGTACTTAAATTTTGGTGATCTCATTTGTCATTTCACATTCCTGTGAGGTAGTGAAAAAAATAGGCTATGTTATTCGGTTATATTATTTGGCAGTGGGTAGGGGAGTAATAAAAGTCCAGTGTGAAAAGAACACAAACTTTGGAGTCAGGCAGATGAGGTTCAAATCCTGGCTTCTCCACTGTTTATGTCTCCAAGTCCCATTTTCCTCATCTGTATAATAAGGATAAGCAGAGAGTTGTTTGGAGGCCTAAAGGAGAGATAATGCCAGGTACTTAGCATGTAAGTATGACTGTTACTGCTGTTGTGGGGAGGTGACTTTTCACACTGGCCACTGTCACAGTTATGTAAGGACCCAGGTCTCCTCATTCCTCATGAATCGTGCATGGACTTCTTCTCCTGGGTATATTGTTTCTTTACATTTTAAAATCCAAGTGTTTTGACCTTTTGATTACTAATTTATTTTTAATGTGCCTATTATGGAAGATTGCTGGTTCTGGTGTGTTCATTAGGCCACGCACAATGCCCGTTACGTCAAAATACCAAGCTTACCTCGTGTCATGAAGCAAAATTAATGTTAGTGAATCCAACAAGGAATATGACACTTACAGGATCTATCAAATGATGTTTGGGCAGCTATTCTCAGAAAGTGAAAGCAGCGGGTTGTTTTTGAGTATTTACTTTGTGCTCAGCATTGTGTGAGGTAGGGGACACAAAAGAAACAGCTATTTTATCTGTTTCTCACAGGACTGACAATTTTCTGGGGTAAATAGATGTGATTGAAACCTGACACTATTAAAGAGCAATAATGAACACTATGTGATTCAGTCTTATTAGTTAAGTGGGCTCTGGTCTGGGCACTGCATGGGCTCTCATAGACTGATGGATAAACACACAAGGAAGGCCACACTTAAAGCATGGTTTGGTAAATGAGCATAGAGTTATATACAGGGAGCACAGAAGAGGGATTATGTGGAGTGTGTGTGCCTTTGGGCGGTGGTGAGGGCTCCAAGGGAGAGGTGACACTTGGGTTAATCCTGATGACGAGTGGGGGATGCTGGAGAGAGGAGTACTGAGTGAGGAGGACAGGAAATCACAGTTTTAAAGGCACTGAGAGAGCCTGGGGGTGACGAGGAACAGCATTTTTCCAGTGGTCTGAGCCTAGGGTTTACGGGGTTAGTGGTGAGAGAGCAGGATGGAGGTGTGAGCAAGGGATAAGTCATTAGAGATGTTGTGTACCACAATGAGAAGTATGATCGTCAAGGCACTGGCAACCAAGCAAGCAAGAGATGATTATATCAGTGCTTCACAATGATCACTGTAGGGGAATCTTCCAGTAAAACAGGTAAGAAATAAAGGCTTGAATCAAGTCTTAGAAGAAAAAAAAAATGAATGAGTGAATGAATAGTAGGGTAAGTGGATTATACTGTTAGTGTTGTGAGGGTTTAGAGAAGCAGGATGCCGTAGTGGGAACAGTATTTGAGGAAGACTGTGTGATGGAGGAAGATTTGAGTGGACTTGCCCATAGTAGGTAGCCAATAAGCCGGATATTGGATGGCAATAGGATTTATATGAGAGAAGACAGGAAATAATACCAGGTTACATAAATGTATGAGATGGTCATGGAGACAAATATAATTGGAAAAGAGTGGTAGATAATATGATTTCATGTGTAAATTGGTTGCACATTTTGGAAAGCTTTGAAATGCCAGGTTGAGGAATTTGAACTTATTTCTAGGAAATAAGAAGCCATAGAAGGAATAGGAGGCCATAGAAGATTCTTAAATAGATATTTTGACATTTTCAGTTTGGATTAGAAATGTGTTAATGTATTGGGCCTCTTCATCTTGATTGGAGGAAGGTGTGTCTGATGAGATGACACTAGTTCTGATTCTTACATTTAATGGAAAAGCCACAGAGGAAGCATTACTTTTGGACCGGAAAATAAGGTTGGATGACCTCACTTTGGCTGTGGGGAGACTGTGGAGTAGTCCACTGTTGGGAGACAAAGCTGAGGCAGAAATGAGTGAGTGCCCATATGAGATTTTTGGTGATGCCAGTCTAGAGAGGGAATGGAGCAAATACAGGAGACACTGCTTGCCCTGTGGAGTCTTTTAGGGAGAGCAAATACAGTCGGCCCTCCTTATATCTTCAGGTTCTGCATCTGCAGATTCAACCAACCATGGATCAGAAATATTCCAAAAAATAGTCCAGAAAGTTCCAAAAAGCAAAACTTGAATTCGCTGCACACTGGCAACTATTTACACGGCATTCACATTGTATTTACAACTATTTACGTAGTGTTTACATTGTATTAAGTACTATAAGTAATCTAGAGATTATCTAAAGTATATGAGAGGATGTGCATAGGTTATGTGCAAGTACTTTGACATATTATATAAGGAACTTGAGCATCCTCAGAGTTTGGTATCCCGTGGGGTCCTGGAACGAATCTCCTATGGGTACTGTGGGACGAGACTGTACACAACATGCACAGTCAATATCTCATTCCAACTCATAGCAGACATTAATTGATCTTTGTATGTTTTCCTATTGAGCTTAATGGTAGTCTTGGAGTTCTTGTTAACCCAATGCTGCAGGCAGCTACTATCAGTTGATCAGAGCTGCACTGGAATTCAAACCCATATGTCATGTCTGGAGTAGGAAATGAATGAGCAATAGATTATGATTTACTCACAGTGCAAATCAATTTTTACTTTTCCAGGTGGAACTTGCAGAAATCTGCGCCAAGAGTGAGCATTACACTGGCACTGAAGGAGGAGGGATGGACCAGTCCATATCATTTCTTGCAGAAGAAGGAACTGTAGGTGGCATTGAGCTATTTGGAAATATCCACCAGGGAATGTTCACCCAGAGAGGAAGGCCTTGAGATCCCCAGAGTGCTTTTTTTTCTGGGCAGCCTATTCTTTTAGGCTCTATTGTAGGATGGTATTTCTCAACTGCTTTGTAATTCAAGGCTATCACCAGTTCACTGACTCTGTTTCATGTTGATCACCTCTCCCTTAAGCTTCCAGAATCATACCTCAGGTGTCTAGGGTTTTTTTCCCCCCATCCTTCTAATTCATTGTTAGCATGCAATTTCTCAACTCCCTAGTAATTGGGACCTCTTTTCTCGCTCTTGTCCCAAATCATTTCGTCTCATGGCATTTTCATAATCTCCTGTTGGTTTTAAACCCAAATGTTAGTTCTCTTACCACATATATTCACTCGTCCTCTTTTTTGTAATTTACTCTATGGTATCATTTTTCTCTGCCAACATTTTTGGGGCTTTAGTGGTAGGGAAAAGAATGTTGACAGGAAGCCAGGAATGAATTCCTTAGCCAATACCACTTCCCCTTGGTTATCAACTCCCACAGACAGAGCAGAGGTTTTCATAGTTGCCATAAACTGACCATTTCCAAAATAGAAACAGACATTTCTTTAAAATCTTTCCTTAGTTTTCGATCAGATTCCTACAGGTTTGGCTATTTTCCAAGAATACCTGGATTTCTTCTTATTAAGAGTATTTGTTGTTGATTCCCCTAAGCCAAAGACAGGAGGCATGAGGAAATTTGGTTTAATGCTAAGAAAATACTCTGGGTCTTTTGGATGAGACCTGACAAGCAGACATGATGGCAAGAGTCCTGTTGTTAACATAAGTTAGCTGTAGAGTCTGAACAAAGTCCAAATTCTTTGGGCTTGCAAAGTACTTCATGATCTGACCCCTGCTTTACCTGCCCTTCGCTCAGTTCTATCCTCTCACCATGGCTCATCCCTCAAACACTAAGCTCCAGCTACATTGCAATACCCAAAACTCTATTAACACCTCATGTTATTTTTTGCCTGTGAACTTGCTTATACTCTTCCCTCTTCTTGACATCCTGTTTGGGTAAAGAAACCCTCTGTCTGTCCTACTTTCGCTCATCCTTTAAGTCTCAGTTTAGATTTCCCTTTTTTTCAGGGGCACCTACACTAGGCTATATCTGATCAGGTGCTACAACTGTGTTTCTATATAGTGCCCTGTGCTTTGCTACCCTTTTAATACCACCTGGCAGTGTATTTGACTACTTGACTGCCTTTCCCACTAGATTGTAATCTCTATGAGGGCAGGGACAGTGTCTGTCCCATTCATTCTTGTATCTTCAGTGCCTAGTACAGTGCCTGGAAGTCAGTAAATAATATTTGAATGAATAAATGGATGCATTTTGGGGAAAAATTTTTACTAAGGTAAATAAATGCGTAAATGGTTAAATATTTTCTGAATTCTAATACATTGTATCTCACCTGTCATTTTTTTCTCAATAGGCCAAGTTAATAGAATTTAGTCCTCTGAGGGCAACTGATGTGAAACTCCCAAGTGGAGCAGTGTTTGTGATTGCCAACAGTTGTGTGGAAATGAATAAAGCAGCAACTTCTCATTTCAATATCAGGGTGATGGAGTGTCGGCTGGCTGCAAAGGTATGAACTTGGCAAACTAGTGAAACTTGAAGTTTCACTAGGCTTTCTCCTGTTCTTTTTCTCTTTGTTCCCTATTATTTTGTCTGTTTCCTTAAAATTTAGGGCAACATTCTGACTGCAGCAATGTCCTAACTGAAGTTTTTTAATACAGAGAAATTTGATTTCAAACTCAGGAGATAAATAAACATATAGGTGTGCCTTGCAACCTCTAGCTATTTGGAAACTATGTGAACTTCACAGTTGAGTCTTCTAGGGTGGAAATGGGGAGAAGAGGACAGCTCAACTTATATCTGTGTAGTACAGGCCATGGGTTAGGTCCACGGGTGGAGAAAGATAGTTGGGGTGAATGATGGGAGGTGACCATAACTAATCTTGTTTCTTCGACAAAAGTGACGATAGCCTCAACCCTCAGTCCTCTCACATGCACCATTGGCCATCACTGTTCCTTCTAAAAATACAGGCTTGGTGTCTACTAGGGAAATGCACACCAGAAAGGAGTCTTGGCAGTTCTCTCTTCCACAGCTTAAAAGACACTTGCTAGTCTAGCCTTAAATCTACTTAGGAAGTATTCACTGAATACCTGTTGTACACTTAGCATGAAGATATACAAAAGGACACAGGACATAAGAATAGAGAGAGTAGAGAGTAAAGGTTAGGGGGATTTGAAATAGGAAATGGTTAGTATTTGATCAGGTGGTATGTAAACAGGTACTCTAAAAAGTGGCACAGAAATTAAATGTTATGTAAGATCTAGAATGGCACATGTTATGATTTAAAAGTTGGAGAGAACTGAGGCTGGGAGCTGGGGAGTAGAATCTTGGTCAGGAGCTCTACCATGCTTTCTCCCCGTCATCCTTCACATAGCAGATAGAATGATGGTTTACAAATTTAAATCTGATCAGGTAGTTCCCCTGCTTAACACCTTTCAAATACTTTACATTTCATTGGAATAAAGTCAAAAGTCCTTCTCACTTCCTGGAGAGAACTGCAGGATCCGATATGTGCCTCATCCTCTTCCTCTCTTAGCATCCCTCAGTCCCTTTACACTCTAGCCATGATGCTCATTCTCACCGCAGGGACTTGTACATGCCCAGAATGCTCTTGCTCCAGCCCTCTATGAAGTCTCAGCCTAAGTGTCCCTCAGAAAAGCCTTCCTTGACTTCCTTACTCCCAGACTAAGGTGAGGCTCTCTTTGTATTTCATAGCACTTGCACCTCTCAGGTATGATACTTATCACAGTTGTTTGATGTCTGTCTCTTCTTTCTGACTTGATTTTACCTGAGGGCCAAGACTGTCCATCTTGTTAACTCTTATATCCCTAAGGCCTGGTATAGTGCTTAGGCTGAAGTAGGCACAGGCAACACACAACATGTGTTGAATAAATGAAAAACTATTCCCTGGGTTACCTGCCCTGTCATATTTATTTTGCTCAATTTCACAGTTTTTTACAAGTGCATAGGGTGTGCCCAGCACTGAAGTAGATACCATGGAGCTGGGTAAGGTGTCGTTATCCCTTGGGCTGACCTACCACTTTGCCCCTTACTCCCATCCCCTGAAGTTGTGAAGTTGGGAATGGATGAGCCAGAAAATAAAAGTTTTTTTTTTTTCTGGAAAATTTTAGTGTTAAACATTTTTTTAAATCATGATTTAAGTGTTTTAAATATGTAATTTACTTATTCAGATAATTTCTAAAAATTCTATGAAAGAAATGTTTCAATATTAAACTCTTCTGATCAGTGCATATATGAGAAGAAGTAGTGCAGTAAACTTTTCAATGTCAAAGGCTTCAGTGAATGTTTTTCCCTCTTAGGGCAAACTTGTTCTTTCAGGAGATGGAAGAAATTAGTGTCTTATTTGTTTAAGGGCTTATTCTTGTTGACTTTTTATTTTGAGGTATATGAGTAAGTGCTGCCTTCCTGAGGAGACCTCAGACGTACACAACATTGTTTTCAGAGTTTTATCACGAAATTAGATATCATTTATGAGACTCATAGGTGAGCCAAAACAAGTATGAGATGTGTGAAATGGGTTCATATTGTAATGACGCTTTTCCAAAGATGCAAGAAGAAAATGAGAAATAAAATTGTGGTGCTGAAGCTCTGTAGTGAAAGTTGTCAGGCTGGGAGAGGGAGGTGTCTTTTGGGAGTGAACTAGAAAAAGGGCTTCTCTTTCTGGAGCAGTAGCTGAAAACCTTAATCCGCTGCAGAACTTTTTGTTCTTGAGGCTGTCTTCTGAGTTTAACTGTATAACTCCATGTGCATTTTAGAGGTACTTTGGTCAGTGAAATTGGCTTTTTACCACACACTCCTCCCACTTGATGTAGATAAAATACATTATTTTAAGTACTCTGAATTTTTCTCTCTTTTGAAATATGGAAGAAAGAAAATTGAAAGCCTTTATCAAGATGCAGAATGTTTTCTAAATCACGTTGCTGCAAATCATGAGAATCCAAGGTTATATACAAAAGGGAAATAAAGATAAAACTGCTAATATAGGCTCTGCAGATAGATCTTGATGCCAAGAATATGCTCTTGCCTAGGGAATATAGGCTGGAATTCTGCTAAGCTTATTTTAATTACAGTATGGTGCCATTCTTCCGTTTTCAGCAATGTGTGAATGAATATAATTTTTGTTTGGAAATGGTCTCATTAAATCAGGAAATAAACTCTCGTAAAAAAAGTAAAGAAGCTTGTCTTAATCTGAATAAACTTGCTGCTTTCAGACAATAAAAATGAAGTGTTAGTGGAGAAATGACAGATCAGGATTTTTGTTTTGTTTTGTTTTGTTTTTTTGCGGTACGCGGGCCTCTCACTGTTGTGGCCTCTCCCGTTGCAGAGCACAGGCTCCGGACGCGCAGGCTCAGCGGCCATGGCTCACGGGCCCATCCTCCCGGACTGGGGCACGGACTCGTGTCCCCTGCATCGGCAAGCGGACTCTCAACCACTGTGCCACCAGGGAAGCCCTGAGGATAGTTTTGAAAATGATTCTGATTAAGTAGAGCTCCACATGGAAAAATTGTAATAAATAACACTTATTTTTCCTCTCCTCCTATTTCCCCAAGGTACCTTTTTGAAAAATGAGTACCTTTTGTGTCTACTTAGCACAGGGAAGTACACTAAACCAATGAAGATGATTTTTCTTTGTTTTGCTTTAATGTTGGTAGTTTCTTCTGTTCTTAAGTCTCCTTTCTCTCCCTCTCTCTCTCTTCCTCCCTGCTCCTCTCTTTCTAACAGCTTCCCCAAACTAATTAATGCAGATTCATTAAAAGTCAGAGTCTTGCAGAGGCATTTGAACTAAAATTTAAAACATTTCAAGGCAAACACAATAGAGATTTATAATTATTATTTGCGTAAATGATTCTTTTTTTTTGAATTTTATTTTACTGTTTTCTACAGCAGGTTCTTATTAGTTATCCATTTTATACATATTAGTGTATATATGTCAATCCCAGTCTCCCAGTTCATCCCACCACCAAATGAGTCTTTTAAGTGAAGCACATTTTTATGTTCTTAAATTAACAAAGTAGCCAGAAATCTTTAATGAGCACAAAGTTTTTCATATTTTATACATATTCAGTGGCTTAAGCTTTTCCAGAATTGGGGGACTTCCCTGGTGGCACAGTGGTTAGGAATCTGCCTGCCAATGCAGGAGAGAGATTTGGAGCCCTTGTCTGGGAGGATGCCAGATGCCACGGAGCAACAAACCCCGTGCGCCACAACTACTGAGCCTGTGCTCTAGAGCCTGTGAGCCACAACTACTGAAGCACGCGCGCCTAGAGCCCGTGCTCCGCAACAAGAGAAGCCACCACAATGAGAAGTCCATGCACCACAATGAAGAGTAGCCCCCGCTCGCCACAACTAGAAAAAGCCCAGGCATAGCAACGAAGACCCAATGCAGCCAAAAATAAACAAATTAAAAAAAATTTTTTTTCCAGAATTGCCTTATGTCTATAAAAAAGAGTATCCCTTAATTATATTGAGGGATAAAATGTGTGATGCTGATAATAAGTATTATGGGAAGTCAAAAAGGGAAGGGAAATTATGCTGTTGCATTTTGCATACCCTGAGCTTCTTGTGGCAACATGTGCAGCAATGAAGGAGAGGGTTTCATGTGGTCCTTTGACGCTTCAAGGAAAATTTACAGTGTGATTTTTTACAGAGCGTGTCTGGTTAGTGGCCAGCACTCATCCAGTTCTTTTTTTTTTTTTTTTTTAGCTCCTGCCACTTAGTGGTCAATATGGAGCTTATTCTTTGTCTGGTGAGGAGAAGTGGTATAATATTCTCAGGGCTTCTGCAGTTTTCTTGAATTTGAGTGGAGAAAAACCAAACACCCAGGAATGTAGCCAGTTTCACTCAGCCTATTGATTTAGTTGAGCTCACTCTGCCAGGATACTGGTGTGGAGTATCCCAGGACAGTGAGTCCTGGCTGCAGGGCAGAGCACACACACACTGGGGAATAGTGGAACCAGGTGTAGCAGGACCTTGAGTGCTGTGCTGAGGATCACCCAGGCTTGGTCCTGGAAGTGCAAATGTTAGCAAGGTATTCTAGAAATATTAAGCTGGCAGCAGGAACTTTTGTTTGGTTGAAGAGAAGTGGGTCTTAAAGTGTCAGGGGGGACGGGATAACAAGACAGGGATATGAAAGAATCTCTGACAGAACCTAGTAAAGGGTCAGGTATAAGGCTCTCTGTGATTGGGTGTCTGTCTTCCTTTTGGCTTAAATGCCATTACGTTGAGGAATGACCACCCTCCCCACTTCCATTATGTTAAATGCCCTTTTATATGCTCTTGCCACATCCTATATTTTTCCATTATAGTAGTTTATCACAAATGGAGTAAGTTCTTCACTATATAATTATTAATTGATGCCTGTCTCCTCGGGTTGACTCTGAGCTCCATGCAGTCAGGAGCCATGAGTGCTTCATACCCTGCAGTGAACATAAATGGCATGCAGACATGTGCAGGTAAAGGCTAAGTGTTGAGTCGAAAAGGGCTGTAGTTTTAAGCTGAAATGATGGGTGGAAAGCACTCATAGATATGGGGAAGGTAGGATGGAAGGTGATATGAAAGTGGGAGGTGATGATACTTCCCCATGGAATTTTCTTATAAGTGGTTAGAAATTTGAGGTTGGAATGTTTCACTTGGCTTGGACAATAGTCTTTCAACTATTTTGAGATAATAGTTGAAACCAAGGACTGAGTTCAGTTTGCTGAGGGAGAGAATGTGGCAAGAGAAGAGCAGAAGGCCGGGGTTTAAATTTGGGAGATGGCTTCAATAATAATAAAAGGAGAAAACTGAGTCATGGGTGGAAATGTAAGGACCAGAGAGGTGAGAGGGAAACCGGGAAAATTCAAGAGAATTTTGGAGAATGTGGAGAGTGGGGATGACCAGCACTGGGGAAGGTCAACATTGTGAATGTGTTCATGATGATTATGAGCGGAACATGGGCATGAAGTCACTGTGGAATGGCTCCATGAAGTTGGAGGAGGGTGAGGGGGAGATAAGCCAAAAAAAAAAAAAAAAAAGTATCCACGATAAAAACAGTTATGTATGATCCCATTTATGTCAAACTGTATGTGTGTACGTGTGTAAGAAGTATGCATAAAAAATGTATCATAGGATATCAGTTGGGAGATTGGTGGTTATCTTATTGGGATGATTACAGGTGATTTCTTTTATACTTTGTAATTTTTTTAAACTTCAAATTGTTATGTGTTTCTTCAAATTTTAAAAATAAGCGTGGGTGATTTATAGAACCCAAACCAACAACAACACAGCTGCTTTTGTTGTGTGGAAAACAGCTTGTCAGAGAAGGGATTTGAAATTTTATCCTTTGCTGAGCTGGTGAGGAGAAAGACTTGACACTTTTCCGTTGACTTGTTAATACTGCAAAATGCAATGAGAACGTCAGAGAGAGGTGGGTTCTGACAGACAGCCTCCTGAGTTCGAGTCCATATGTTAGCACTCTCCTACCACACCCTCTTAATAGAAGCCCCAGAGACCCTCTCAGACTGAAGATGTCTTCTAGCTGCAGGAGAACGCTGAGTTTGCACATGAGACAGCCTGGAAGTCTGGGGAGCTAACACCCTTGGAATCAGCCCTCAATCAATGGTGGATGAGAGTTAGAGGGTAAATATCTGAGCTTTCTTGTCTATGCGTAGGACACATCCGAGCTTTATACATACAGGTCCCAGAGGGTCCAGCAGGCCCCGCTTCACCTCTCACATCACTGCACTTCATCTTGGCTTCTCTTCCTGTCTCATTTAAGACTCCTCTACCAGCACTTCTCTGTATCTCCCTCTCCCCCTAAATTCTTGTCTCACGGCCTGCTTCTGAGAGAAACCAACCTAAGACAGGGTCCTAGCACTATTTATCTACATCTTTCCATGACTGTGGACAAAATATTCGTTGCCTGCTTTCTTGTCCACAGAGCATCAGCCAGGCTCAGGAACCTCCCAGGAATGGAATCGGAAATAAACACCTAATGTTTATAGTGGTGAAAAGAAAATGGTAGATGTTGACAAAGAATCGCTTTCTCGTATATCCCCACCCTGCTGCTGAGTGAGGAACTTGTCACAAAATGACCCATAGCCCTGACTCCTAGCCCTGCTTCACAAATGTGAAGTAGGGCCAGGCGACAGGGCTGTGAGCAGCAAATGCCCTCATGAAGTTCTGTCTTGGGCAACAGATCTTACCCACCCACTTCCCTCATCTGCAAGTCATCTTTCTGTTTCCTGGGCCAAATTTTAAAGGGCTTAAGCAGCTTTCTGATTTTACTCCTAAAATGTAGTGCACTACTCAGCGACTCATGGCTGTGCAGCTGTCATTGAGGGCTTGTGGTAGGTTTCATTCTTAATTGAAATACACACCCAATTGGCCACGTGGACCCTCCAGCTGAGAGCTAAGGGGCGGAACAGCAAACTGGGATATTGCTAGACTGAATGTTAGTGCCTCTGTTTGTGGAACAAAAGTGCATTGGGAGGCTGCCTTTGAAAACAACTTTGTAGGCAGCAGGCAACCCTCGAAGACTTTCTCCCCACACAGTCCTGGGCCAGTTTCCTGGGATCAAGTGCCTGAGGCAAAGTGACTTGTTCACGTGAGGTCAGGGTTGGGAACTTGGAGATGGTGTTTACTGCAAGGTTCTTAGGAAGAGCTCATTCTCATCACTTGGGGGTCGTTCTTTGATTTTTTTTTCCATTTCCTTCTTATTTTAGAAGGAACCCCTCTATCAAAGTGTTTTAAATCACTGGAATGTTCACTTCTAACACAAAACTTAGTTTGTATTTAGAAACCATTTCTAAAACTTGAGTGGTGATTTGAGCTAAAATGAGTAGTGTGACATGGATATCAAGCATAGCCCATTGAGAATGTGGCCTTGGGGAAGCAAGAAAGAGGTACAGGACACGGGTTAAATTTCCAACTCTGTTCTTACTAGGTAGGTGACTTCGGGCAAGTCACTCTCATTTCTTAAATAGGGTAATAATACCTATCTCACAGAGCTGTCAAGGCTGAAAAGAAATAAAAAGCACGTTTAAATCACACAGCGCTATACAAGTGTGAATTATTTCTGTTAACTTCATTGTTTACCTCAGTTGGATTTGGATCTGTGTTTCGAGGAAGTGTAATTCTAGGAGATCATCCACTTCAGCTCTTTTTCTGTATAAAATAAATATATTGTATGTTTTTCTTTTGTTTTGTGTATGTCTATAAGTTTTCTGAAATTATTTTTGGAATACACTGGCATAGAGACCATGAATGAATGAGTTGAATGAATGAATGAGTTAGTCTATGGAGGTGTCAATCTAGCACTGCTAATAAACATTAAATGTGCTAAGCAAACAAGGTCAGAAGAAAGGTCTTAGCTTGTAGCCTTGCTTTAAAAATGGCACCATGGGGCTTCCCTGGTGGCGCAGTGGTTGAGAGTCCGCCTGCCGATGCAGGGGACACCGGTTCGTGCCCCGGTCCAGGAAGATCCCACATGCCGCGGAGCGGCTGGGTCCGTGAGCCATGGCCGCTGAGCCTGCGCGTCCGGAGCCTGTGCTCCGCAGCGGGAGAGGCCACAACAGTGAGAGGCCCACGTACCGCAAAAAAAAAAAAAAAAAAAATGGCACCATGTTCTGTGAAATAACTGGACAGAAAAATGTAATTCTATTGTCTTTTTCACCAGTTCTGCCTTAAAATCATTAACTCCTTTCAAATGTATGAGCCAGAGTTTTAAAAAGAGGATTAATGAATATAAGAACTACTGTTATTAACATTCTTCAGAAGTGAGAGGCCTTAACCAAGTACAATGGTCTTTTGGTAAATCTGCTTCCTGTGAAAAAGAAAGAAAATCAAATCATCAGCATAATAGAAGAGTAAATCAGATGCACATTTCCCCTTCTTTTGTTTGCTTCTTTTTGCCATTTGTGCTGTCTGCACCTGCGGTCCTCACACCTGGGGAATGAATTTTGTAGACCTCAGGGTGAGAGATACCTTCACCGTTTTGATTGTTACCTGCTCCAAAGGGTAGTTTGGGAAAAATGAGGGACACACATTCTGGAGTGAGGTTCCCATGAGTGGACCAGGTTACAAAGGTTTGGTTTATATCTCACCCTCTGCAGTAGATTGAGGGGGTGCCTCAGGATGCAACTGGAAGCCAAACTCTTTTCTTGAGGGTGGAGAAACATACAGCTCTACTACCACCAATGACCTAATGCAGTGGTGTTTCGTAAGGTCACCAATGAGGTTTTCATTTAAAATCTGGGACTTGACTCCAAACGCCCAGATACTTAAATTCATTAGCCATTTCAAAGAGGCATGTTGTAAACAGGAAGTGCTCAAATGAAATCGGGCATGCAGTGCCCACCTCAGGACCCAGATCATGTGAGATTTGAATAGTTTTCTGTAGACTTTATAGAGAGTGGTGTATTGGGGATGAACTGAATAGGGACAAAAGGACAAAATTATTCAAAGAAATAGCCCTGAGGGAAAGTGGTGACAGGCAAAAAAATCAGTGGAGGATTAGTTTTTTTAGGAAAAATACTCAACTAGCCTGTGAGTGTCACACAAGCATGTTTAATTTCAAACATCTGAACCGAGCGTGCATTTTCAAGCAATGGTGGGAATTGTGGATAGGTTGAATGGAAACAAAAAAGCTTAAAGTTGAATCTGGCTCATTAAAATAGTGCATATCAATATCTGAAATGAAAACTGACCATTCTCTTGGTTTGAACTTGCAGCTGCTGGCTAAGCACAAATGCTTGCCATGGGAGGAAGTGTTGCGGCTGGAGGAGGTGCAGGCCAAGCTGGGGGTCAGTCTGGAAGAAATGTTGTTGATCACAGAAGATACCCTTCACTCTGAACCCTATAGCCCCGAGGAGATCTGCAGGTGTCTGGGAATTAGCCTGCAGGAACTCAAGACCCAAATCCTGAGTCCAAACACTCAAGACGGTGAGTCTGCTGGAGAAAATAAGGGCATGGGTTGTTTCCCCACTCACAGATGGAAAGTTTCCAATGTCCCTATGGATTATACTGATTTTGAAGCATGCTTGAAGGAATTTGGAGAACATATGTGTTTCGGCAAACTTAATTATCTAGATTCTTGGCTTCATTAAATTCATTCATTCATTTATTAACAAACATTTCCTGGTCTGCTATATGCCAGATTTTCTGGCGATGCAAAGGTGAATAATACATACTTCCTGCCCTCAAGAAGTTCGTAATTCACCATTGTAATTCTCCCTCTCTGGCCTATGGCAACCACAGAATTACAGTGGGTAGGGTAAATTCACTGGCAGCGTCATGCACTTTTCCAAATGTGAGCCCAACTCAGTTTAGGGGTCAAAAACCAAAGTGATGATCTAATAATATTTTAAATGTACATTTATAGTTTATTTTGCTGTTAAAAATTTTTTTTTCTGTTGGGAAGCATCTTGTAGCACCTAGGATAAGTTATGTTACCTTCTTCGGTGAATTTCAACAACAAAGTATTTCTCACTAGAATTAAATCGGGATATTATACTAACAACCTCTCTGGTCTGAGTGTCCATGAGCAGCATATATGATCCTTGTCATGCAGTTGGTATACTTTGTTTCTAGTTCTGTGATTGCCTGTTTTGAAGGTAATGGATAATAGGACATGTACTTCATAGTGTTATGGAACGAATCGAGTCCCGCTGCTCTCTGCTTACAAAATCAATTATGTGCTCACAAATGCTGGTAGAAAGGAAAGGTGCCTTTAATCAGAATGCCGGCAATCTGGGGAAATGGTGGACTCAGCATCCCTCAAAAACCATCTCCGGGCTTCCCTGGTGGCGCAGTGGTTGAGAGTCCGCCTGCCGATGCAGGGGACACGGGTTCGTGCCCCAGTCCGGGAAGATCCCACGTGCCGTGGAGCGGCTGGGCCCGTGAGCCATGGCCGCTGAGCCTGCGCTTCCGGAGCCTGTGATCCGCAACGGGGGGAGGCCACAGCAGTGAGAGGCCCGCGTACCGCAAAACAGACAAACAAACAAGCAAACAAACAAAAAACATCTCCGAAGATTTTGCTAGGCCATGAAATCTTTTAAAGGGAAACAGAAAAGTAATCCCAGTTAATCATTGAGATGGGGGACAGAGTTGTTGCCATCCCTCACCGCGTGCAGGCTTGTGTGCAGGCTTGTTGACCCCTCCTGATCTTCCTCTAGATGTTATCTTGTTCACACAGTTTGATCAGGAGATGACTGAAGGGGAAACTAGGGAAGAGATCTGGTCATCTGCTAATTACTTATTCTTCATTTCTACTTTGATCGATGGAAAGAACCAACAAGTTAGGCAGGGTTTTGTGTGATTAAAAGATTTGAAAGGTGTGCTTGGGCCTGAGATGAGTAGAGCATGGGCCTGCCTGGTTTAAGAGTTAGTTACAATATAACTTTGCTAAAGTGACAAGAACAGGGGCTTCCTGCTGAGGGTGGTTTCCTGCAAAGAGCTGCTTACATATCCCCACTTATCAGAACATCATTCCATTTCTATGGGATTAGGGGTGAAGGTCTATCTTCTGTACCTTCTTCATTCTGACATAGGGTGCTGTATTCTCAGAGTGGAAGGTGTCATCATGGGTCTATAGCATCTCGTTGCTGACAATTTTAGTTGTCCGCTTACATATATAGGCAGAGCAAACCACAATTATTTTGATGCCCACAAAGATATATATTATTATGAGCAATAATGTTAATCCCGTTCTCTTGAGGCCAGTTCTTGGAATTGTGCTAGCGATAGACTCAGTACTGCTCAAGTTGGAGTAGCTTATGTCATGGCTACAGCTGGCCACCATTCAGTTAGCTGTTTTCTCTGGTGACAGTTGTAGTATCTGTGAAACAACTCAGGAATGTACATCAGACACTGAGTCTCTGACTCTATTGTCCTAGTCATTAACTTCTTGGTTTTGTAATGGGGGGGAGGAGGGTACTGCAGGGTTCTGCTCAGTTCCAATAGGATGTCAAAATATTGTGAAATATAAAGCAAATGGTTCTTTTTTTTTTCAAATTAATGTTTTTTATTGGAGTATACTTGATTTACAATGTTGTGTTAGTTTCTGCCGTACAGCAAAGCGAATCAGCCATACATATACATATGTCCACTCTCTTCTAGACTCCATTCCCATATAGGTCATTAGAGCACTGAATAGAGTTCCCTGGGCTATACAGTAGCTTCTCATTAGTTATCTTTTATATGTAATAGTGTGTATATGTCAATTCAAATGGTTCTTTTGTAGGGTGGGGTTTATGTCACTGAAGTGAAGTGGAAAAAAAAAAGAAATTTACAATTCAATAAGCTCCTCTTTTTCTCATCCTTTTTTTTTCATACCTACTTTTCTCATTATTATACTACTTACATAAAAAGATCTAGGTTAGAGCAGTGCTCATGACTGCTGTGGAACAACATTCTGGAACACCAAGAAGTCTTCACTGCTTAGGGTTGAAACTTGTGGCCCACTTAAGTGTGGAAGTTTTTTCTGTTTGCCTACTGTTTCCGGTAATATTGTATTTATACTGATAACATGAGAAACCTCAGATGGAGGCCAGGTAAGGGTTGGAGGTACAGGCTAGAACCTTGGAGTAGCTTCTCTTCTTAGAAGTAAAGGTTATCTATTTGTGAGACTTCATTGCTGGGGGCAGGGACATCTGGCTAAGATCCAACAGTCTCTTGAGGTGGAGTTCAGGGGTGGGAGCTTAGCACAAAGATCAGGGCCCCATGTCCATCCCATTGACTTCAGTTCTAAAACTGGTTTTTGAGTGCCTACAGTGGATTTGCCTGCCGAGTAAAGGCTTAAAGGCTGCAACTGCTGAGGGCTTTAGGATATGATAAGGGAAAAAGTTTTCCTTGAGGGCAGGGAGAAGGTTTTGGTTTCCAACATCATTAGATCCAATTTAATTTGATGAACATTTATTGAATTTCTAGATGAACAAACTGGCTTACAGTCCTAATCAGACTTACCACCTGTTTTTGTAGAATAGCCTCTTGCTGGAACACAGCCATATATGGGCTGTGGCTACTTTTGCACTGCAAAAGCAGAGTTGAGTAGTTGTGACAGAGTCTAAATAGCTCACAAAATCTAAAATATTTGCCATCTGGTCCTTGGCAGAGAAAGTTTGCTGACACCATTCCAGAAAGGCAATAGACCAAAGGATAGCCATACCACCTGGATTAAGATCTCCGGCTCCTTTACTTACTACACTTGGGACTAGATTTGCAAATTCTTAACCTTTCTGTTATCTTAGTTTTACCACGAAATAGGCATAATAGGAAGAAGTACTTAAAGAAGTAGTCAGTGTAATGTGCTAGAAACAATGCTTGGTAACGTAGGTGCTTTTAAATGTCAGCTACTTCTGTTATTTCTCTTCCCTCTCCTTCCCCTCCTCTAGGCCTTGAGGCTGAGCATTGGGAACACGGAGATAAACACAACAGGGTTTGATACTCAGGGAGTTTACGAAATAGTAGTGGAAACAGATAAAGAAAAAAACTGATCCAGCATAAAGTAATGAGTGCAGTGAGGGAGGTGTTCTTGGGTCTAGGGAGATCAGAAAAGAAAGAAGTCAGAGCCGGTTTTACTAAGGAGACAGCAACCAGACAAAAGTTGAATAAATAGAAATTTCCTAGGTAGACAGGCAGTTGGAAAGACTCCCGAGCAGACAAAACAGCAGGTATAGAGGCAGGGAGGAGTAAGAGAGGATGTCCAGAGACCTACAGATAGTTGAGTGTTCTTGAAAACAATGTACTTAGTGGTGAGTGATATATCAGGTTGAGTTTGTAGATAGGCCCAGATCACCAACACCTTGTTAAATACTGTGTGTAAGTGTTTTAATGAAATGTTTATTGAGTGACGAAGTTGGGTAGGTCTTTGGATAGGGAGAGCTTCCAGGGGAATAGTCTTTATTTTTTGACTTAAGACATCATCCAGTTTCTTTAATTCAGCAAATATATGTGTTAACTTCACTGGGCTGGGTATTATGCTGGATGCTGGGATACAGATAAGCAGGACATGATCTCTACCTTATAGTGTCCTAGTGTCTAACTGGGGAGAGTGCCACAGAACAGTCACAGTAAAAAATACCCACTGTTAATAAGAGTATTTATCAGGAGTCCTGAGAGTATGGAGGAGAGAGTGCCTAAATACCTAGAGAATGTGCCTTGAATTTAAGCTGGATCTGAAAAGAAAGTTATGGCCTTCCCAGGCTGAGAGAGGTGACCGGCCATTCCAGGCAAAGAGTAGAGCCTGGAAGACAGAAACATGAGGTGTGGGGTATTTGAAAACATGTGTCAAGAGGCATTGTGTGCAGTATGAGTTGGATGCCAAAAATACTGGCTAAAGGGATGCCAGTTCTACTCTCCATTGCAGAAATGCCTGAAATGGGGAATTGTTGGTGGATATCTCAATGAGTAGATTCTTAAGACTATAAAGGAGAGTTCAGTTGGAATTGATGATTGCCTGTGTCTAGAAAGGAAGGGAAGGAGGGAGGAGAGAAACGGAAGAAGGAAAGGAATAGAAGATAAGGAAAGCTGACGTATGGATGCTGGGAAAGTTAGGGAATGTAGTATGGGAAATGATTTTGGAGGCAAAATGATGAGTTTCTGGTGATATGGTAAGGCATCTAAATACAGATACAGAGCAAATAAAGACCCAAACTATATAATTAGATTTTGGAATTTTTGGTTAAGAGGCAAAGAAACCTTAATAGATATTGAGAATATTCACTGTGAAATGATCTTCTTAAAGCAGTCTTTTCACGGTGTTACTTTTTAGTTCAGAAACCTTTAGAGGCCCATCATTACCTCATTGCCTAAACTCTTTAATGTGGATATTAAATTTCTCCTCAATTTGGCCTTAACTCTGTTCTGTCCTGTCTTCTGTTTGAGCCCATACGTGCCCATTTGGACAGTGTTGTCCTGGCTTAACCATTCCACTCACTAATTGCCTCTTGGTCTTCCTTCTGGACCTTTAATCCTAAACATCACTGCCCTTTCCTCTTTTCTGAAACAGTTCCTACCTATCGTATAAACTCAGTATAATTCTTATCTGTATCCTTCTCTGTCTGAAGCCTGTTCTTTCTCTGTATCCCTGTTCCTTTTTCTCTGCATCTGCCTGTCTCTCCCACCCTCCACCCCTCTTTTGAATAAGCATTTCTGGGAATAAGTTAATTTCTCCGAAAACCTTGGAAAACACAAAGGATAATTTGCTAATCATAGGATATGCATTGCTATTTATGTATATATTTAAGTTTTGTCCCGCTAAAGAATAATGATTTCATTGTTTTTGTAAGAATGATGAATACTTAATCTTACCTCTTTATCTAAAATAACTTTCCTACTGGCCCACTTACATGACTTTCTATAATTTACTTAGGTTTATTGAGTGCAAACAAAACCTATGTTGATAGAATGAATCCATTTTGTAATTCTACCATCCTCAAAGGATTCCCCCTTTTGGTTTCATAATAAGTAAGTTTTAAAAAAACTATGAACATAAATCAGTCTGTGGGATTCTGGAGTCTCCTAGATTAATGTCACTTGATTTACTCTCTGAATCCAGCCATCTAACCTCAGCCAAATTTCCTGCTGAATTCTCTTGGCACACAGCTTTAACTTTAGAAATCAAAATCCATTTATATCTTTGCCTTGTTCCTTCTGAGTTTGTGCTTTGGTTGGCCTAAGACCTTAACTGAATGCTTCTATTACCCCTTTAGAAAATATGATTCTTATTGAATGTGGCACTGTCCTTAGACTGTAGGAGTGGAGGCACAGATGACGTGTGCGCCCAGCAGGGGACTCTGGAGAGTGCCACCACCCCTTTATTCCAGATGCCTACACTTTAACATGCTTAGTTTTGACTTGGACTGATTTTCCCATCATGGAAATCCACGCCTTTCTCAAAGGGATATGAAATCCAATGTTCTCTTTCTGCCAAAATTCCTTTGTTTCTTTACCTGGATATGAGTGTGAGTTGGGAGATGCTGACCTTGAGTTGAGAGTACAAGGAGAGATGTTTACAGTCAAACTGTGGCTTGCAGCCTCTGCTAAACTAGCCAGCGTTCCAAAGGCCCATGTTATTTTCTTTTTCCAAATTTCCAATAATTAGATTTAGAAATCCTTAGAGACGGTTAAAGTTAAACACACATACACACACAAAGCAAAATTCTCAAATCCTTTAGACATTGTTTAGAATGGCTATAATCCATCACTAAGGACTGGTAGGGAAAAATTTAAGGATTACTGGTTAGGAAAAAATTTAAGGATTATTTGTCAGGCCTGCTCACAGATAGGAATCATCTAAGAGTGTGGCATAATGTTTGGGTTTCTAGAAGCTCGGGGCCAGGCTGATTTGGGAAGGGTGTTTCCTAAGGTGTGACCCCAGAGGAAAAGGTGAAACTGTGGTCAGAGCCAGGAGAGATGGGCACACGTATCTACCATGGGAGCAAAGTCAAAGACACACACTGGAGGTTAAACAGAGGAGTCCATGAGGGAGTAAATGGAAACTGAGGTAGAGACTGGGTCAGGTGGTGTGGGTGCTGGTTTAAGAAAGGGAGAATTTACTGGGAGCATTCCTTTCAGGACTGCTCAGCCTGTGCTCCGGGTTGGGTGGCCCTGCTGCTCAGATGCACTCTGCTGGGATGGACACGAATCTCCTTGCTTGGATTACCAACTTTGCCTGTGACCATGTGCTGACAGAGTGCTGTCCAGTTGCTGACTAATTTGTTTGGATCCTGTGATTTCCAAAGTCACGAGCGATAATCATGGCTTTTGAGCAAGTATAAGGCACTGGCATAGACTGCTCTTTAGGAAGACATACAGAGTAAAAAAAAAAAAAAACCCAAAAAACTTATTTATTTAGTTTATGGTTTATACATTACTCTTTACCTGCATTATCTGATTTGAATCTCATAATAACCCTGGGGCACATGGTTATCCTCATTTCACAGATGAGGAAACTGAGGTCATAGAGTTACATGTAGTTACAAAACTAGAGAGGTAGTAAGTGCTGGAGCCAGATCCCAAATCCCAGGCTTTTGATGTAATCCAACACTCTTGCTGCCAGCACTTTTTATCTCAGTGTATTAATCAGCTGGCTTTAGCAATCCTGTACTAAGTAAGGAAGGGAATATAAAGTTTTGATTTTTCTTGGCTATGGTTTTCTCTTGAAACTAAAGAGAAGTGATGAAGATAGGTTACCTTGTGGTTAAAGAGTTTCCTTTTGGCTATTTCCCATTCTGGTGACTTTGCCTTAGAAGATGTAAAGCCGTGTGGCATCCAGTAGCTTGCTTCATCTAAGGAGCAAGCTCAACTTGGCCAGAATGTGCATGAGCTCTTCTGTTACAGAAGAGCCATGAGAAGTGCTGTGGAATTTTCTCGTTTGATAAAAGTGTAGTCCTCATGGATTATCTCAGTTAACTCTAAGAAGAGTAGTTTATTTTTTATCTAATGGAGAAGTATAAAGGTACTTGGAGTCGGTCAGTAATTTCAATTTCCAGTTGTGTTCTCAATATCAAGGAAATTGATTTAAAAATAGCTCGTAAGATATCAGGTACTAAATTCTATGATTTCAACACATTCAGTTGTTGTTCTTATAAGAAGTTTGAAGAAAAGTTTTCTGTAAAGAGCCTAGAAGAAACTCCAAAGGACCTTTCTAGAGTTTACAGATATTGGTTGAGCAGAAATCCTTAAAATCTGTGTGATGGACTCCTAATAAGGCCAAATAAAAATGAGTCCTTTAGTTTTGTCTTTTGTTTTCATTTTTGCAAGGTAATAGATTCTTATGAAACAAAGTATAAAAGAATAAGTCAAATAACTATTTCTGTTATGCACAAAAGATATGCTTTAGTTGTTTTGGAAGTCAAGTATGGGGAAAATTTGCTTTCACTTAGGTCTTTTTCCTTTCCTCCTCTGCCTAGTCTCTCCTTTTTGCACCTCAGCTCCTGTTGACTTCTCAGCTGTCTGGCCACAGAGGGCAGGACCATGCCAGGAGTAAAGCTTCTTTAATTTCTAGGAAGAAATGGGCTGAACTGTTACCCCAAATTACTTGGGGATGAGACTTCCTTCCTGGGTTTTCCTCTTCCTCTTTCAGATGTGTGCATTACATACCCCTATTCACTGGTTCACCTTGCCTCTTCAGATATTTAAGGAACTGAAAATGCAGTGCAAACATACTCTATTAAGTCTGATTTTAAAGACATGGCATCTTAAAAACCCAACTTCTGTAGGAACAGCAGAACAGTACCAGTGTGTAGGAATCACGTACGCAGCTGTGATATGTGCTGTGTACTGGTTGGTGCCTGAGCCACTGATGGGTAGGCCAGAGCTCAGAATCTCCCTCTTACCCACAGAGCCTTGTTTCTGGCTCCTGAGGCCATTCTGGAGCCACAAAAGCCAGAGAATTCTGGAATTTTCATTCACTTGTGTGAGAGTTTTAAAAGAGCTAAAATGAAACAGATTCTGCAGGTACATTTTGAAGACAAGTTGACCCCTGCAGTAGTCTTAAATACACTTGGTCATCTTAGACTGAGGCGGGTCCAGAATGAACCTATGAGCTTGATCGCCTCTTCATACCTGTACCTTCAAACCCTTGAGTTCCCCAAGTTTCTTGAGTTAATGTGATTTGGGCAGGGCCAGCAGTAGAAGATGTGGTAGAGAGTTAGACCAACGAGACTAAACATTTTCCTCTGTCAAACACTCTGATCATCTTTCCCAAAGAAGAAAATTTTCCTCCCTCTAGGAAGGTCATCCTTGTGTATTGACCATCAGCTTCAGGGAGACCGTGCATGCTTCAGGAAAGGAGGAAGGGGATATCTACTCTCCTAATAACAGCAACCCCATAGACTCTGGTGACCTACAGCTATGAAAGCAAGCTGGAAACAGCTCTTGTAGCATCACATGAAATTCGCATACAGTAGTTGCCATAATGGCATTTCCCAGAAATAAATCCTGAAAGAGTCACAGCAGCTAAATGTGAGTCATGAGGCACCATCCTCCAGCAGCATCTGTATCCTTGAAAAAGGGTCCTTGTTTTGTGCATTTCTGTATTCCTGTGGTACCTAGCAAATGTTTGCTAAATGAATAAATGTGTTAAATTAATTTTCTTCTATTCATATGGAGAAGTAATGGGTAGGAGGCCAATTCAAGAAGGCACTCAAAGTCCAGCTAGAGAGTGGTTATATCTAGCCTTTAAGAAAAATCTCTTCATGTACATTAATGATATTATTAACAATAACTAACATTGAACACTTAACTATGTGACAAGCACTATTCTAAGTACTTTTAAAACATTTGCTATACTTGTTTGTTAACATGGTCCTCATGTTCCTCACGTTCAGAGTACCTACATGAAATGATTCTTTCCAAGGCTGTAAACTGTGTCATAAACACATTCGGGGCTTCCCTGGTGGCGCAGTGGTTGAGAGTCCGCCTACCGATGCAGGGGACACGGATTCGTGCCCTGGTCCGGGAAGATCCCACATGCCGCGGAGCGGCTGGGCCGGTGAGCCATGGCCGCTGAGCCTGCGCGTCCGGAGCCTGTGCTCCGCAGCGGGAGAGGCCACAGCAGTGAGAGGCCCGCGTACCGCAAAAAAAACCCAACAAAACAAAACAAAACACACAAACAAAAAAAACACATCCAGACGCACACATTTCAGTACTGATGTATTCCCAGCTCCTTCTCCCCGCTCTCCCCAACTCTCCTCATCTGCTCACACTGTTGAGATGTGATAGTCGAACTTCCTCTAGTGAATAAGGAATTTTTTGGTAGGTGTAGTTTTTGTTTGTTTGAAATTCTGTTTAAAAGACAAAAGCAAATGCATTTGGCCATTACAATTCTAATTAGGTTTGTGTTCACTGACATAACTGTTAACACTGATGAATATTCCTTTTTTGTTCTGTAAACAGAGAGTGTTACCAAGGTTTTCCAGCCAAGAGAACATTCTGTCTTGCATCTCAGAGCTTTTCAAAGTGGTCTTTTAATTCACATATGGGCTTTTCCTTAAAACATTTCAAATCTATGTAAGTGAAATATAGCACAGGTTACATAGATTTAATTTAGAGGAACCTAAAGAATAAGGACTAGCGTCGGATGGTTTTGATGCTATAGGAACATCCCATAAGGTAGGTTCCAATATTTTGCTACTTTACAGATGAGGAAACCAAGGCACAGAACAATTAATTAACTTGCCCAAGCTCACGCAGCTAAAAGTAGCAGAGTTGGGATTCAAACCCATGTAGTCTAACCCCGGAGACCTCCCCCTACAGTCTTAACCATTATGTGACCTGAGGCTGTCAGTCAGGGTTCTATCAGAGAAAGGGATTTGTTACATAGATTTGACCACATGCAATTGTGAAAGCTGTTTGAACAGTCTCTATAAGGCTATATCTTTGCATCTGGTGCTGAAGCCTGAAGCCAGTAGGAAAGATAGCCAGGAAGTGATGATGGATGTGAAGTGGGGGAGAGCAAGGACAAGCCAGAGCCCATGAAGGTGCACTGGAACCAGGGTCAGACTCTCACCACCTCCAGGTCTCCCACTTTGATTATACCCGTGTCCTGCAGCAGAAGCCAAGCATGTACCTGGTCCAAGAGTAGGAGAAGCTGAAGGAAGGGTCAGTGGGACCTGGAGGTGCCATGGACCTGGCCGCTGCTCCATGCCAGCAGATGTGGGATACCAGTGAAAACCAGTTTACTTTCTCATATAAAAATATGGAATTGACATTTCTTTCCAGACATCTGGGATGACAGATATTGTTCTTGACCAAATTCCAAATTATTTTCACTTAATAATTAGACCTACTGTGACATGTTTTGAAGTTGCACATCTCTCTCATACTGGCATTTTATCTGCACTTTTTCTGGTGAAAGCCTTCTTAGTCCTGGTGGTTTATCATTTTCTTCCCTGTCTTGTGGCGTTCACTCAGTCTCTTTTCAGGAAGCTGTCATTCTAGAATCTTAGGGCGTGGTCCAGGAAAATATCTCCTGCTGTTCGATATTAGTTATTTACTTCCTATCCTTTGTTATTTTTCAAAGTACCTAGCTTCAGGTGGAAGAAAGTTTCCTAATAAGAACTTCTAAATTAGAAACTGTATACCTTTTCCTACTCGTGTAAATATGTTCCCAATTTGTTTCCATTCAAGTCAGCAGAGGTGAGTTACTATCCATGTATCTAGTGATTTTTGCAGATTATTGCCAAATATCAATTGTAATGACAACAAAAATTATTATCCATTGTATCTGTATAGACATTCACAGTTTTTTAAATTGAAGTATAGTTGCTGTAAAATATTATATATTACAGGTATATAGCATAGTGATTCACAATTTTTAAAGGTTATACTCCATTTATAGTTATAAAATATTGGCTATATTTCTCATGTAGTACAATATACCCTTGTAGCTTATTTTATACCTAATAGTTTGTACCTCTTACTCCCTCACCTCTATATTGCCCGTCCTCTTTTCCCTCTCCCCACTGGTAACCATTAGTTTGTTCTCTATATCTGTGACTCTGCTTTTTTTTGTTGTTGTTAAATCTACTAGTTTGTTGTATTTTTTAGATTCTACATATAAGTGATATCATACAGTATTTGTCTTTCTCTGTCTGATTTATTTCGCTTAGTATAATGCCCTCCAAGTCCATCCATGTTGCTGCACATGGCAAAATTTCATTCTTTTTTATGGCTGAGTAGTATTCCATTTTGTGTGTGTGTGTGTGTGTGTGTGTGTGTGTGTGTGTGTGTGTGTTTGTGTATTCTCACATCAGCTTTATCCATTCATCTGTTGATGGACACTTGGGTTGCTTCCATATCTTGACAATTGTAAATAATGCTGCTATGAATATTGGGGTGCTTGTATCTTTTTGCATTAGTGTTTTTGGGTTTTTTTGGCTGTCTACCCAGGAGAGGAATTACTGGATCATATGGTAGTTCCACTTTTAGTTTTTTGAGGAGTCTCCCTACTGTTTTCCATAGTGACTGCACCAATTTACATTCCCACCAACAGTGCACAAAGGTTCCCTTTTCTCCACATCCTCACCAACATTTGTTATTTGTGTTCTTTTTAATGATAGCCATTCTGACAGGTGTGAGGTGATATCTCATTGTGGTTTTGATTTGCGTTTCCCTGGTGGTTAGCGATGTTGAACATCTTTTCATGTGCCTGTTGGCCATCTGCACTTCCTCTCTGGAAAAATTAGACATTCATAGTTTTAACTGCATGAAACATCAATTGATCATCAGTGATGCTGTAAGTTCCAGATGAAAACATGACAGGGCACCACTCTATGTTAAGGGCAGAGACATTGCATAGTTTTTTAAAAAAAAAAGTTTGAGGAAGATGATTCCTCTTATTGTCTTTAGGAGGGAATGGGGTAGGAGAGACCACAAGAATGAGCATCCCTTCAGTCCAAAGACCTCTCTAATGTTAGAAAGCCTTTCTTCTGTCAAGGACCACTGATGCAACGTTAAAAAAAAACAGAGACCACCTGCATAGGAAAGCAATATGTTTATTCTTTAATGGGAAACTATAACCTGTTCCAAGAACAAGGGATGTAAAATTCTACTCAATGAACACAAGAAATAACAAGATATATGCTTCATTTCTGTATTTTATACTTATGGGGGAAGGGGACAGAGAGATGAAGATCAAAAGGGAAAGAGTCATATGGATAAAAATAAAGCGAAATTGAATTTGATAAAGGGGAAAGACTGACATGTACACACGGCTTGTTTATGAAGAAGCACATAAACACAAACACAGAGAAACCACAAACAAACTCACGCCTGTGCGCATTCACTTCTCACCCTGGTCCCCAGAGAGCTGCATAAACACATTTGCAATCATAGGCTTCTGTGAAATAGCAGCATCCTTATTTATCTCTTCAGGATATCACTGGTTATGTTTGCAGGCACCTTGAGAATAGGGACATCTCATTAGATGTTTGTGAAATTGAAACATTTTTATCTTCCCTAATACTACACTGCATTTTGGAAAGTCTAGGTGTAGTGTAGGTATATTATCTTCAGTACTTGCCATGAGGAAATTAAGAAGAGGGCCACATTTCAAACGAGTCAGAGCTCCCTCACTCCCAGTCTCCCCTCATCCAGTGCCCATGTCACCTTCCTGGTCTGCTCCGGTGCAAGCTGCTCAACAGCAAACTCTGGGCAACATCCTGTGTCGTCTTGTTGGGTCTTTTTCATGGCACATAACACAGCTTCTCACTTGCTTAAACTGTTGTTGTACTTCGGTAAACAACTACTTTTTGACCATATTGTCAAATAAGTGAATACTATAAGAAACCAGAAGCAAATTTTTATTCCCCTGCTCAACAAATACTCGGTTGAGGGCAACTATTCAAGCACCGTGCTACAGACGATGCATTAGCAATCAGGAAGGGCAGATAGTCCTTGCTCTCATTTATTTATCATTTTGTGGGAAGACAACAATAAAGTTATCATTAAAGTGTTCTGATGGAAACATACTACTTATTTCTCAGATACACTGATTTCTCCTTTGCTTCTTCTTCATCTTCTTTGTCTCTTACATTTTCCCCCCCGTAATTCAGTTCATAGGAGAAAACAAAGACAAGAACTCTTTCCCTTTTATATTAAAATACCAGGACAGGCCAGCTCTAGGCAAGTGTGACCATTGTTTTCCATAGCCCTTCATTCAGCTCTGACCAAGATTCCTTCCCAACTCCCTGAGCTCCTTTTCAGATGACTTGAGATTTTCTGCTCCTCTCACGTTCTTCAAAACCAAAGTTTTAGGGCAGTTCTGGAAAGTTAATTGGAAAGTATAGTTTCCTCAAGAAAGAGAGGGGAACATAAAAATGCAGCTCATCGAGCAAGCAACCTCAGGTTCTTCCTTTGCTGATGGGATGGGAGGTGACATTTATTGAGAACCTGCTCTATTCAAGACACTCTATTAGGTTGGGCTATAAAGATGATCTTTGCCCTCATAAAGTAGTGTGTGATAATTGTACTTAGAAGGGAACACACAGTAATCAGTTACTGGAATGTTCTGGGAGAGCCTCATGGAGGAGGGGCATTCGTGCTGACACTGAGATTCGGGGATTACAGAACTAGTCTGGGTACAGTACCAATGCGGAGCCTCCCCTGTTGGACAGGCAGTGATGGAGTGTGGTATTGCAAGCAGGAAGTGACACAAACACACCGTAAGAGGTAGGAAAGGATTGGGCACATTCAGAAGACTCGGTGTGTCCTGGATTGGAATGTGTGTGCCCTCATTTATTGGAGAATGAAAAAATAATCAGCATTTGATGCAATGAAATAGTGGGGAACACCCCAACAAAACGGTGATTTGGGAAGTTTATTATGGCAGCTGTATACATGTTGATAGGAGGTGAGAGGGAGACCCGTGAGAAGGTAGAGTATTTGTTCAGACCTGGGATGATAAGAATCTGAACTAGGAAGGTAGAGTATAGAATGAAAAGGAAGGGAGCGATGGACTCTGTCTCGTCATTTGAGTGGCCCAGGGGTTAACAGGAGCTTACTATATTGCCAGAGAGTAGAATGCAGGTGACGGTGACCACAGCAGAGTGAAGCAAAGGTTTCAAGATAGAGGAGTAGAATTTATTATGACACAGACAGTGCTGGCTCTTGCTGCTCCTGGAACTCTGAGAAAGTGAAGCTATAAACGTGCGGGCGCTGTTACTGTGTACAGACAAGATGGCATTATGCTGTGGATTTGAAAATATTCACAAGTGCCTCTTGGAATGTACTTTTCCGTGGATTAATGTGGTTTGTGTTGAAAGTGCATATATATTTTTTTCATCAGTGGTTTTGCTTTTTAAAAGCAGGTAGTTAAAGCTTTTTTCCCCCTTAAATGTAAAATGCTAATTTAATTTAGTCTTTGCAGCATGGGAATGGGACATTAATGTGGCTGAAAACAGCAGTTTATTTTTTGTGGGTTTGACCATTTCAGAAACTTCACATTTATGAAAAATATTATTACTAGGAAAATAAATTTGAAACCACAGTCCAACTTCCATGAGGATTGTATAGTGGTTTTCCATTCTACTGCTTAAATACTCCAAAGATTCTATGCCTCAGAGCTGGGACTTACCACTGTGCTGCATAGGAAAACAGAGGGCTCTGGAGTGGATTCTGAAGTGGTCTCCCCCACCCACCTCTGGATGGCCGTCCTTGGAAACCAGCTCTTGGTGTAGCCCAGTGGAGCTTTGTGTTTGGAGAGAAATTGGCCAGTAGCGTGCAGCTCCATGACTGTGCAAAGATGGCTAAAACCACAACTGCCTTTAGCCCCCCACCCAAACAATGGGAAAGTATTTTGTTTTGATTCATTATCCTGAGATGAAGTCTCTATCCAAGTTAAGTCTGATTTTCTAAATATTTATCACTTTTTAGCTCGAAAACCAGTGCTCTGCGTTCTTCCATCGCCACACAATCTTTACGCAGTTTGGCTCTGCGAGGCTACGTGAAGAAACTCACTGTATTGAGAATGAGGGAGATGATGGTCCAGCTCTGCTTTGCACTCCTCAGACCAACTGGGGTAACCACTTTTAAGAAGGGCATACACAGACTAACGTGTGTTCAGAGAAATAATCAGTGAAGGAGAGTTGAAATCCAATCATGTGAGAGAAACTGGAGGGCTGGTCTGGAGAAAAAACTTAAATGCTAACAGAGCTGTGATATTTCGCTCCTGCTGGGGCAGATGCCATAGTTTAACTACTTGGCATCCAGGCCCCTTTCCTGGGGAAATCTGCTGCTGTATGCACACTGGTGAGAGGTCTTGCCTCCTGTGGTGGAAACTGAGGGGTCAGATTTGCCTCTCACAGGTCACTTGTCACCTGAGTGTGAGCAAGGGTCCTCAGTTCATCCTGTGTCCTGGCACATGCTTAGGTCTTGGGCTTTGAGTCTAATAGCCACAGGGTTCATTGACAAAGTATCTAGAGTCCAATGTCATATCCAGACTTGCGGAGAGCCTTCGGCAATGGTCCCCACTGCCTGTTTCCCCTGGCGTCTGACCCATCCCCACGTGGGTTCTCAAGTTCTAATAGAGATTAGGAATCTGTAATCTTAATAGATTTTGTGAGCTCCCTAATAACTTTAAAATTAATTCCTTTTGATTAAGTTAGTTCATGTAGGTTTCTGTTGTTTACAAACAATAATCCTGACTATATAGTTGCTAAAGACCCAGTAATGTTTTCTTGTTTCCAGCTGGAATTCTTAACCTGAATCAAAGGATTGTGTTATGGAATCTGTATGTTGTACTATGTGTAGAATTTCAGATATTTATGCACTCAGATGAGGGAGAAGGTCCATAGCTTTTATTTGATTCTCAAAAGGCTCTATAACCCTGAAAAGGCCAAGAACCACTTATGTACAGGATACAATGTAAACACCTAACTTAGCATAATATAAAGCCCTTGTGATCTGACCTCTGCCTACTGCTTCCATTTTTCTCTTTCACTGTGTTTCTTGTTGCTTCTGGTCTTCATCCTCTTTCTATGCTCCAATCAGATCCAAGTACTATGGATTCTCTAAAAGCACTTCTCCCGCTGCGGAGCACAGGCTCCGGACGCGCAGGCTCAGTGGCCATGGCTCACGGGCCCAGCCGCTCCCCCGCACGTGGGATCCTCCAGGACCGGGGCACGAACCCGTGTCCCCTGCATCGGCAGGCGGACTCCCAACCACCGCACCACCAGGGAAGCCCACTTCATGGTTTTTAATCTCCATGTCTTTGTTCATGAAGTTCCTTCTGTCTTAAATTCCCATTCTTTTTCTTTGCTTCTCACCCTAGCTTTTAGTTGGTTTGCTGGACACCTACTCATCTTTTAGACTTGGCTGTTTCACCTTTTCACGGGAGGACTGTGAAGGTCATGATCACTATTCCGCATCCCCTCGGCTCACGTGCTTTCAGCGTTGCCAGCAGCCCCTGTCAAGCTAGCAGCTGGCACGAGTGTCTCTTTGCTGTCCTGGGCATTCTCCAAAGTCACTGAAGGTAGCCGTGCTGTCCAGGCACATCTTTGTGGAGAAGTTAACCTCTCTGGGGACAACATGGGAGTGTCCGTGGATAAATGCCCCAGCCTTCCCATCCACAGGTGGGCCAATTCTGGGACACATACTACATGGTTCTTTGGAGAGGCCCCCAAGCTATTAGGCCGTGGTTGTTCACAGTGGTGACCTGCATATTAAGAACCTTTTATTTGCTTTTCTTCTTTCCTGTCTCACTTGCCTTATTCTTGTCCTCCTGCTTCCTGGATTTCTACTACCTGCACCCAAGTTTTTTGTCTCAGCTTCTGCTTCCAGATCAGGACACCCTCTTGACTTTGTGCCTCTACTTTAGCTGTGAGGAGCTCCCTTTCACCTGTTACCCTTTATTGTTCATATCTAACTATTTCTCTCTAGTGGACTATTACTACTTTTTTTTTTTTGTGGTACGCGGGCCTCTCACTGTTGTGGCCTGTCCCGTTGCGGAGCACAGGCTCCGGACGCGCAGGCTCAGCGGCCATGGCTCACAGGCCCAGCCGCTCTGTGGCATGTGGGATCTTCCCGGACCGGGGCACGAACCTGTGTCCCCTGCTTCGGCAGGTGGACTCTCAACCACTGCGCCACCAGGGAAGCCCTATTACTTCTTTTTTATTAAAAATTTATTTTATTTTATTTTTTATTGTGGTAAGAACACTTGATATGAAATCTATCCTCATAACAAATTTTAAGTGTACAGTACATTATTGTTAACTATAGGTAAATGTACAGTAAGTCTCTAGAGCTCATTCATCTTACTTAGGTGAAACTTTTTGTCTGTTGATAAATAACTCTCCACTTTTTGCTCCCTTAGTCTCTGGTAACCACCATTCTGGCCTTCGATTTTATGAATGTGATGATTCTATCTATCTCATATAGATGGAATCATGCAATAGTTGTTTTCCTGTGTCTGGCTTATTTCACTTAGCATAATGTCCTCAAGAGGTCCATCCGTGTTGTTGCATATTGCAGAATTTCTTTCATGTTTAAGGCTTAATAATATTCTATAATAATAATAATGTATATATCATTCTTTCAATCCATTCATTCATTGATGGACATTTAGTTTGCTTCCACAGCTTAGCTATTGTGAATAGAGCTGCAGTGAACATGGAAGTGGTAATAACTCTTTGAGATCCTGATTTCAATACTTTTGGATATACCCAGAAGTGAGATTGCTGGATCCTAAGGTAGTTCTATTTTAAATTTTTTGAGGAACCTTTGTACTGTTTTTCATAGAGGCTGCACCAGTTTGCATTCCCAGCAACGATGTGCAAGGGTAGCAGTTTCTCCACATCCTCACCAACACTTGTCTTCTGTTAGACCTGCTTCTTTTTTTTTTTAAGATTTATTTTTATTATTTATTTATTTATTTTATTTTTATTTTTGGCTGTGTCAGGTTTTAGTTGCGGCACGTGGGATCTTCGTTGAGGCATGCGGGATCTTTCGTTGCAGCGCGGGGGCTCTTTGTTGATGCTCACGGGCTTCTCTCTAGTTGGGGCATGCAGGTCCCAGAGCACGTGGGCTCTGTAGTTTGCAGCACGCCAGCTCTCTAGTTGAGGCGCGCGAGCTCAGTAGTTGTGGCGCGTGGGCTTAGTTGCCCCGTGGCATGCAGGATCTTAGTCCCCTGACCAGGGATCAAACCTGCGCCTCCTGCATTGTAAGGTGGATTCTTTACCACTGGACCACCAGGGAAGTCCCCTGGACTTACTTCTTGAGGGTAAAGAGCTTATCTTGTTCGTTGTTTTTCCCTCAGTATTAAAACCGGCACAAAGTGGATCCTCCTCCATGTGTGAAAACCATAAGGCATGAGAGCTTTCTTCAGATCTCTCAAGGGCTGTCAGGTGTTTACAAATGTCTGGGGAGCAGAACTAAGTCCAAAGAGTAGAATTTACAAGAAAATGGACATTTGTTCCATACGGAACTGTCAGTGCACCTAAGGGAGGGGAGATTCATTAGTAACAGTAACAGTGGCCCATTATGGCACGATGACTCACTTGGTTTGTCCACTCTTCTCTCTCTAGCCAAGAATTCCTGTAATAGACAGTTTTATGGAAAAAGAGTCCCACACACAGATGCCTAGAGGGACCAGGCAGACATGTAAACTAATGAGGCAGTCTAGCCATCAGATAATTGGGAATGGTGGGGACTGCATGGAAATGAAGTGCATGCCCTGTCTAAATGGCTAGCTGCTCCTCAGCTCCAGCCAACAGCTGTTGTGCAAGAATGTAGGTTCAGTACTGCCAGGCCTTTCAGATTTTCAAGGGAAAGCAGAAATCCAGATTCTTATGAAAAATTTCCCAGTTAAAAAAACAGTATGTGGGTCAAGAAAGCATCACTGTGCCTATGTTTTCCTCTAAGAGTTTTATAGTGTCTGGCCTTACATTTAGGTCTTTAATCCATTTTGAGTTTATTCTTGTGTATGGTGTTAGGGAGTGTTCTAATTTCATTCTTTTACATGAAGCTGTCCAGTTTTCCCAGCACCACTTATTGAAGAGGCAGAATACTCTATGACATAAATCACAGCAAGATCCTTTTTGACTCACCTCCTAGAGAAATGGAAATAAAAACAAAAATAAACAAATAGGACCTAATGAAACTTAAAAGCTTTTGCACAGCAAAGGAAACTACAAACAATACGAAAAGACAACCCTCAGAATGGGAGAAAATATTTGCAAACAAATCAATGGACAAAGGATTAATCTCCAATATATATAAACAGCTCATGCAGCTCAATAGTAAAAGAACAAACAACCCAATCCAAAAATGGGCAGATGACCTAAATAGACATTTGTCCCAAGAAGACATACAGATGGCCAAGAAGCACATGAAAAGCTGCTCAACATCATTAATTATTAGAGAAATATAAATCAAAACTACAATGAGGTATCACCTCACACCTGTCAGAATGGGCATCATCAGAAAATCTACAAACAATAAATGCTGGAGAGGGTGTGGAAAAAAGGGAACCCTCTTGCACTGTTGGTGGGAATGTAATTTGATACAGCCAGTATGGAGAACAGTATGGAGGTTCCTTAAAAAACTAAAAATAGAACTACCATACAACCCAGTAATCCATTACTGGGCATATACCCTGAGAAAACCATAATTCAAAAAGACACATGTACCCCAATGTTCATTGCAGCTCTATTTACAATAGCCAGGACATGGAAGCAACCTAAGTGTCCATCGACAGATGAATGGATAAAGAAGATGTGGCACATATATACAATGGAATATTACTCAGCCATAAAAGGAACGAAACTGAGTTATTTGTAGTGAGGTGGATGGACCTACAGTCTGTCATACAGAGTGAAGTAAGTCAGAAAGAGAAAAACAAATACTGTATGCTAACACATATATATGGAATCTAAAAAAAAATAAAATGGTTCTGAAGAATCCAGGGGCAGGACAGGAATAAAGATGCAGATGCAGAGAATAGACTTGAGGACACGGGGAGGGGGAAGGGTAAGCTGTGACAAAGCGAGAGAGGCATGGACATATATACACTACCAAACGTAAGATAGCTAGCTAGTGGGAAGCAGCTGCATAGCACAGGGAGATCAACTTGGTGCTTTGTGACCACCTAGAGGGGTGGCATAGGGAGGGTGGGCGGGAGACGCAAGAGGGAGGAGATATGGGGATATATGTATATGTATAGCTGATTCACTTTGTTATAAAGCAGAAACTAACACACCATTGTAAAGCAGTTATACTCCAATAAAGATGTTAAAAAAAAAAAAAGCATCACTGTGGTTGGGTATGGACCACGGGTTGTGAGTTTGCAGCCTTTGTGTGACATGTGTAGTAGAGGATGTTAAAGCCTCAGATGTGAGGACGGCCTCCTCAAGAGGCTGCCCCCCGTTCTGGTCAGTTTGCCCCCTTCAGCCCATCAACAGGCTCTGCCTGGTCTCAGCTTGGGCCTTTGGCCATCCTGTCCTCACAGCAAGGAAGCTCTGTAGCTCAGGCACTTCTGTGACACTTCCCACTACAGCTCTTCCCTCACCAAACCCTGTCTTCTTGGTGCACCTCTAGCATTTACAGCCCCTGGATATCTGCTGTGGTTGGTCACTCTCCAGTGGTCTCATAGGCTGTCTTATTTGTTTAACTGAGCTGTAAGTTCCTCATAGCAAGGGCTTCTATTTCATAGGTCTTTCCTGTCATTTGGAGCATAGAGTGGGGCACAAGGCCAGGCCTCACTAAGAGCTATTTGGTTGACTGTCGTTGGATGGTCATCTTACTCAGTGCTCTGGCATCACTCTTAGTAGAAGATGAGGTAATAAAGGGGAGGCTACCAGCTCTTGAGTGCAGAATGTAAAATTAAATCAGTGAAAAAATTAAATCAGTGGGGCTCTTTCAGAGATTGAACGAGCATATCCTCCATCTACTGCTGACCTGGTGCTCTCAGAGCTTTTATGAGGAAAATGGTGCCCAGTGTGTTTCTTCTGTCACAGGCTTTTTCTCATCCTTTCCCACCAAAGATATAACAAGATAACCAATTATTTGTGCCCTGGTTTAGATTCCTTGATTAGAGATGGCCTCTGATCATAAGCTACATAGCCATCTTTTTATGGTAGAAGTAAGTAGGCACAATTTTGCTACAACAATTGTCTAAAAGAAAAAAAAAGAACTTCTATTTTAACTGGTTATGATAATCTATTTTCTATTCCTTCCCTTTTATTTGAAACACATTTTGGTTGTTTTAGAACTCTCTTTTCTCCCACATCTGTGAAACAAAATACAGGATAAACGATTCTCAGTCATCTGTGACATTGGGCATTAGGTATACTTTGGACACTGGAGTTTACCAGTTATCTCCAAACCTTCTTTTAGGGAATTTCCCCCACTTTTTGGTGAAGGTGCTAGTAAGCAGTAACTGCCAAATTAGTAGGTCTTCCTCATATTCCCTATTGTTGATTTTTCCGTGTTTTGGTGCAGTTTTGTACAAAGACTAGGAACTGAACCATTCTTTCAATAAACATTTATTGAGACCCTCCTGTGGTGCCAGACCCTATTTTAGCTGCTAAAGATACAAAAGTGAAGAGATTAGACAAGGCCCTTGCTCCCCTGAAGCTGAACTTCTAGTGGTGAGAGATAACCACAGACCATTGAACAAATGAACACACAAGAAAATTGGATGGCGTTTGGGAGAATAAATAAAATAGTTTTGGGAGAATAAAACAGGATGGAAAGAACGTGTATGTGAGGGAGTTACTCTAGACTGGAGTTGAGGGCAAGTCTTCTTGAAGCTGTGACAGCTGAGACTTGAATGACAAGGAGGGGCCAGCTAGGTCAAGATCAGGGGGAAGAGCATTCCAGGCTAACAAAACAGCTGTGGCAGTGGGCCTCAGGCAGGAGCCTGTGTGGTGTACTGGAGGTTCAGCAAGGAAGTCAGAGGGAAAGGAGAGTTTGGAGCTAGCAAATAAATAATTATTCAAGTGAATTTATTGTACAGCTGTTGCAGTTTAAGTGTTTATGGCTGTGATCATTGAGATCTCAGAATCTCTGTCATGACTTTAGGATTAGATTCAGAAATTACCTAAGATTCATGGAGGAGGAAGTCATTGTTTCAAAATCCATGTGATATATCCTGCTTTGAAGCCTCAGATTTCCCATGGATGGGATAGGACACTAGCAGTATTTTAGGAAAATGGCACCTGGTGTTATATTCTTTTTTTGTTTTTAATTTATTTATTTTTGGTTGCGTTGGGTTTTCATTGCTGTGCTCGGGCTTCCTCTTGTTGCGGTGAACGGGTTTCTCATTGCAGTGGCTTCTCTTTGTTGTGGAGCATGGGTTCTAGGCGTGCGGGCTTCAGTAGTTGTGGCACACAGACTTAGTAGTTGTGGCTCATGGGTTCAGTAGTTGTGGCTCGTGGGCTCTAGAGTGCAGGCTCAGTAGTTGTGGCGCACGGGCTTAGTTGCTCCACGGCATGTGGGATCTTCCCGTACCAGGGCTCGAACCCGTGTCCCCTGCATTGGCAGGCGCATTCTTAACCACTGCGCCACCAGGGAAGTCCTGGTGTTATATTCTTAAACTGAATTTGCTTTGGAAGTAGTCATGCAGCAATGAGCATTCATGCAGTAAGAAACAATTCCTTTATCCTTTAATATAATAATTGCTGTCAAGGATTATAAGAGTTTATAGAGAGATGGAGCATCCATTTTAAAGTTAACTGGATAGGGAAGAAAGCTTTGTCCATAGACAAAGTTTCAGATTTTCTTGGACTTTTTGGTATCTGCACAACAGAGACCTGTTGAGTTGCCAGCATATAACAAGCCAGAACCCTGGATCCAGAGAGCATTTGTGATGACCAGACAACACAGAACTGGTTTCCCTCCTAAAGGGTGGTCTCCAGATTTGTTGTAGCCTTTGTCAAGATTTTTATATCACAATTGAAAACAGATGCCCTTTCTGCCCTTTCCTTTGTCGTCTGAGTTGACTACCATTCAGTGGGTGTGAGCAATGGCAATCTCTCACACATCTTCAGAACGCCCAGGAAGAGTCCTCATTAGACGTTTCTCTCCTGAAGTCTTGCTGTGAAACACTCTGCAATAGAGAGTAGACACAAGGAGGTGCCAGGTTTGTGAGGTTCTGGTAATCTGCTCAGTGTGTTCTGAATGTTTCTTGTCACAAATCAAAACACCAGTCCTAAGGTTTAATATGAAAAAACACATCTCTCTGAACAGTTTCTATTTGAGAATATTTAATCCTAAAGGAAAATATTTAATCTTAAAGGACTATGTAATCCTGAGGAAAACCAAAGCATACTGTTGCTTATGGACTATATTGAATTTTATTACAGGATGTGGCCCTAAAATATACTTGTATTTTATATATATGACATTGACAATCCAGAGTATCAAAAATCACTGTAAATTCTTGATGAAAAGAGACTTATTAGACATAAGACTGAATATAATGTGTGGACTTTGCTTGGATTCTGCTGTAAATTGACTGAAATTTAAACTGGGAAAGTTTAAATATGGACTGAATATGAGATGATATTAAGGAATCATTGGTAATTTTGTTAGATGTGGTAATGATATGGAGGTTATGTAAGAAAATATCCTTATTTTATAGAGTTGCACACTGAAATATGTAGGGAGCAAATGTGACATCTATAATTTATTTTAAAACACCAGCAAAATATCAATTGAAGCAAATATGGCAAAAAGTGATTAACTGTTCAGTCTAGGTGATGGGCTTGTGGAATTTGCTATTGTACCTTCTCTACTGCCCTGTATATTTGAGAAATTTTATAATTCAGAGTTTAAAAAAAGTCTTTGCAAACTGGGACATAGCACAGTGGTTTGTCAGCTAAATAGCACTATTTTGTGATCTTAGTGGATGTCACTTTATCGTGCCCTTTTGTGCTGCAGCCATAAATACCAGTGGACCTGGAAACTAGATGATTTTTTCATAAATGGGACATTACGGTAGAAATGAACCAATACTCTCTTTTTATACCCACCCCCACCCCACCCCCATGCTCTGATTTTGTAACTTGGCCCATGATTAGGGGAGGTGACGTAGTTCAAAAGTAAAACTGAAACATATGGAATCCTAAAGCTAGAATTTTAAACATTTTGTTTCAACCTCAATTTTTAGAAAGAACAATTTTAAACTACAGTTACCAAAGTCATTTTACTTCCTTTCAAAATGTGTATTCTATAACCTGGATTATATTAACATGTATAAAATTATAAAATTATTGGCACTGTCTCATGGTTTCACGGAGCATAAAGTTTAAATGGAACCTTCAGAAAGAGGTGAAATTTTGACAGGGAGAGAAAGGGCAAGAAACCATTTCTGTATGGATTAATGAGTAGACCCAGGAGCAGGGAGTGTTTGGGTAACTACACATAGGCCCTTTTGGCTGAAGGGAAGAGATCCTATTGGGACCGAGCTTGTTGCGTGCAGGAATTTGGATTGTAGTAAACACTGGGGAAGCAGGAAGTGTTCTGGGTAGTAACATGAGTCAAGCTGTGTGTTAGGAGCTCAATCCGATGGCACCAACCTCAAGGTAGGTTGCAGGAATGAGAGATTAAGACAGGAATATAAGTTTGGAGATCACTGCAGGATAGTTCAAGTAGGAAAGGGAATAATAGTGTAAATTTGGGTAATGACAGTGGGACTAGAAGGGAGGGGTGATTACAAGACACATTGTGAAAGAAGAAACGATTAGAATTGATGAATAAATTTAGGTCCTGTTTGAACTAGAATAGGATGATTCACATGAACTTGTATCATTTCATTGATGCAAGTTGTTAACCGTGAGTTTAATATATTTATATGACTCAGTTGAGAAACCTTGAAAGAAACATTTAATTCTTTATTAACTTGTAGGAAAGTTAGCCCCACCCTTATAATTACTAAACTTTTACACAAATGCTAAGAATGGCTATTCCCCTCCTCTAACCTTGGCTGCCTTTTTATCCATCTCCAAGAGTTAGGAGGGCGGTGCTGTGGAGGGGAAAAAAATGTAACCTGAAACTTTAATATAATTTATTGGTTCATAAGTGGAACGTAAAAGCACTTCTGAAAAAGTAGTAATAGTCTAGGGGAGAGGAACCTGTAGGCAGACCCTGGAGGAGAGAGTCATGTAGAAAAGTCTACCTTGAAAGTTTTAGTGTCCTTCAGTGGGGGAAGAGAGCCAGCTCCAGGTAGCTCTGCAAGGAGGAAGCTGGGGAAAAAATCCTAGTACCACCTTAAGAGTGGTCCTATGTCGAATGGATCGGGAAAAATCCTTCTGGTTCATTTGACAAGAGTGGTGCCAATATATGGGATTGCTGACAGCAGGTTTGTAATGACTGTCGCCCCTCAGAATGACATTTGTCCTCATGGTAGCACGTAGCCTATAAATGCAGTGGCTATAACTGTAAGTAGCAAAATAATCCCGATGTTTCATGTTTCTAGAAAGGCACAGGATCCATAATATAGGCCACACCCTACGTGAATGTAAAGGCAGATAAAGAATATGGAAGCTCTGTTTGCATGTATACATTGAGTGATTCATCCATAATTAACGTCCCGACAGATGTGTGCTGCCACGAGAAAGCAGTTGCTGTGTCTGGTGTGTAGTGTATTGCTAGGAATAAGCCCGTTAGGATTTGCAGGATCAAGCAAATGCCTGGTAGAGAGCCAAAATTTCATCATGATGAAATGTTTGATGGGGTTGAGAGGTTAATAAATGCACTGCTGATGATTTCTATTAGCGGGTGTGTTTTTCGGATGTTGGTCATTGGTGTTTTTATAGTTGAATGACAACGATGATTGTTCATGTCATTAGTCATGGTTGGAGTCCACGTGTGAATGATGATGACATATATTGTATTTATTTTAAGTGTTATTTTTGTGATCAGTTTTGTGGGGATTTCTTCAAAACCTTCACCTATTTATGGGGGTTTTGGGTTGATTGTGAGTGGTGGTGTTGGGTGTAGGATTGTGTTGAATTTTGGTGGTTCATTTTTAGGTTTGATAGTGTCTTTGATTTATTTAGGGGGGATATTAGTTGTGTTTGGCTATACAACGGCTATGGCCACTGAGCAGTATCCTGAGGTTTGGGTTTCTAATAAGATTGTTTTGGGGGCATTTCTTTCAGGGTTGATAATAGAGTTTTTGATGGTATTATATATTTTAAAGGATGAGGAGGTGGAAGTTGTGTTTAAGTTCAATGGGTTGGGAGATGAGTGACTCTGGTGACTCTGGCTTTTTTAGTGAGGAGGCTATGGGGATTGCGGCGTTATGTAGCTATGGTACCTGGTTGGTGATTGTTACTGGCTGGTCGCTGTTTATTGGTGTTGTGGTTATTATGAAGATCACTCGTGGTAATTAAATAAAAGCATGCTAAGGGTGAGAGTAATAAGGAATGATAGGAAGTATAGTTTGATAAGGCCTTTTTGGCTTGAGATTAGCGTGGAGAACTTTAGTTGAATGAGGGGTGTGGTTTTTGGTAAATGTTTTCTAGTCAGATTAAGTCCAAGAGGGAAGATGCTGATTTTTGGCTTATTGATAGGTTTAGGTAAGGAGGCAGACGATGCATGATGGTGGGGAAATATCCTAAGAGACTAGAGAATTTAAGGGTATTTGAGGGGTAAATAAATTTTAAGTTTTGTGTGTTAAGGTTAATTTCAAGTGCCAATACAAAGCCCAGGACGGTTACTGCAAGGGCAGTTAGTTTTAGGTGTAGGGGTACAGTTATTAGGGGGACTGTTGTCGGGGGGATGTTGTTGGAGATAATGAATCCGGCAAAGACACTTCCAATTAGCAGGTGTTTGATGGAGTTAATTAGGAAGGGGTTGTTTTCACTGATGGAGGTTAAGGGAGAGAAGCGAGTTTGTCCTAGTAGTGTGGAGAAGATAATGTGGGTACTATAGACAGGGAGGGAGGTGGCAATTAGAGTTATTAATAGGGCTCAGGCATTGGTATAAGATGTGTTAGTGGCTTCAATGATCAGGTCTTCACAATAGAAGCCGGTGAGGAAAGGCATTCCTGTCAGTGCCAGACATCCGATAATAAGGGCTGTTGTGGTGAAGGGTAAGGGCTTGAATAGGCCCCCTATTTTTTGAATTATCTTGTTCGTCATTCAGGCTGTGAATAATGGACCCAGAGCATGTGAATAGTATGGCCTTAAAAAAAGCGTGTGTGCAGATACGTGTAAGAATGCTAGACAGGGTTGGTTGATGCGATTGGCTTGAAGTGGAGAAAGCGACAATTTTTTTTAATGTCATTTTGGGTGACAGCGCATATTGCTGTGAATAGGGTGGCAAGGGCTCCTAATCATAGCGCTATTGCTTGAATATATTTGTTGTTTTCTGTTAAAGGGTAAAGTTGAATAAGTAGGGAGACTCCTGCACAACTATTGTGCCTGAGTGGAGTAAGGCTGATACGGGGGTGGGGCCCTCTATTGCTGAGGGGAGTCAGGGGTGAAGTCCAAATTAGGCTGATTTTCTGGCTGTGGCTAGTACGAGTCCTATAAGGGGGAGGTTTGAGGGATTTAAGTCAAGTATAAAAATTTGTTGTAGGTCTCATGTGTTTGAGTTAAACAGGAATCATGCTATTGATTTAATGAGCTGCGTTTGCGTCTGCTCGCGCATATCACCACCCAGTGAGCAGGAAGGACGTAATTCCCTCCCATCTCTTGCTGATCTTCTCCCTTTCTCCAATCTAGAGGCAAGGGAACCCACTGGTGTAATCCATCCAGGTCAGCCTCCTGGGGCAGACAGCGGGTAGAGGAGAGCAGAGAGTACAACTGGGGATGCAAACAGAAGGCAATGGTCACAGTGATCCTTTTTCCAAAATACAACAATATGAGGGGAATTCTTGGAGGAAGTTCTTCATAGAATCATAAAATGTTAGCGCAGGAAGGATCCTGAGAAATAATTTTCAGCCTCATTTTGGAGCTCTATAGAAGTAGCAACTTGGGTACAGCGAGTTGTCACACAGATGAGAACAAATGACAGACCTTTAGATTCTCAGCCCAGGCTCTTTCCAGAAAGCCAGGTTGCTTAGCTTCCATTTATTTTCCAAATTTTTCCCAGACCCACTGCACCAGCTCAGCCACTGTTCAGCACGGTTGAAAATGAATGGTAAGGAGGTCTCAGTTGTTATTCAAGGGAATACATAAGCACTATAGACACAGCCGTTGCAGTAGGACATGTTTCTGTAACTGAAGTTAGAGTCATTGTAGATAATCTGCAAAGTACAGAAATATGTCAAGGAGAAAATAAAATCACTCACAATGTACCACAGAGAGATGATGACTGTTAACATTTTGGTGCCTTCTTATAATTTTTAAAAATTAAAATGTATACACATAGTTTTATATCTTGTTTTTTCACTTAATAATGAACAATTTTCCATGTATTAAATTATCTTAGAATCTGTGTTTTAGTAGCAATATTTGTAATAGAGGTAGCATAATTTAAAAAATATTTTCTGTCATTAGACATTTGAATTATTTTCTGCTATGATAATGCTACGCTATATACACATATATAAATAATTGTGCTTTACACACACACATATATAAGTAACTGTGCTTAGCTATAGGAAACATTTTTATAAATAAAATTGCTAGCATAAGCATTTTTAGTGGTTCTTTCTGGTGGATCACAGTGGAAAGAACATGGCTCTGGGGTCAGACATCCTGACGTGTTCTGCTTCTGCCACTTTCAGATGTGTGAACTTAAAGTAAAATGGACTTGAAAAGAGACCAGTTTAGACTATAAAGAATTCTTTCAGTGAAAGAAAGACCTATTTAAAGTCTAAGGTACTGATAATAAAGACAGAAATGGACATTCTCAATAACTGTATTTTTCTTTTCACTGAATTGTTCAGTAACTATTTCTTTTTAAAAAAATTTTCCTTCCTTCCTTCCTTCCTCCCTCCCTCCCTCCCTCCCTCCCTTACTTTCTTTCTTTCTTTCTTTTTGGCCAGTAACTATCGCTAACCTTGTTCACCATCCCCTTCCTTCCTAAGTGCTCACCTTCAAACTCTACCAGCGGGCAAAGCACGTGTATAGCGAGGCCGCGAGAGTGCTCCAGTTTAAGAAGATATGTGAAGAAGCACCTGACAACACGGTCCAGCTGCTGGGGGAGTTAATGAACCAGAGCCACGTGAGCTGCCGGGACATGTACGAGTGTAGCTGCCCTGAGCTGGACCAGCTGGTGGACATCTGTCGGTGAGGCTGAAAGAGCAGTGTGGCAGGGGCTGCAGGATGCTGCCCAAGGAAATTGTTTAAATTAATGGGAAAAAAGCAGCATTTTTGTAATCTTCTAAGTGAAGGAAGATCCTTTCCCACTTCCTATAAGAGGGGTGGTCTGTGACATAGAGCTAGACTTGTTCCCTCCTAAAAATCTGTAGGATGAAAGATTGGAGACTTGACTCCATGGCTTTACGAAGCTCCAGGTTTGGAGTCAGTTCTTCACAACATCATAAAAAAGACTTTTCTGTCTTTGGATGATTAAGCGTTTCAGGGAGATTTGCTCAGACACAGACCCTGTCGTTACTTTCTTCTCATGGTATTTTAAGCAGTGTTTCCCACTACACTGCAGCTCTACCAGCATCTCCTGTTTGGTGTCCTAAGTTTAATACTTTTATTCAAAAGAGGGGAGAAAAAGGAAAGAGGACCTCAAGCCTGATAGAAATGTATTTTCAGGGGAGAGGTTGCTGAAGGAATTGCCCAGAGAGTCAGCATTTCCTGTCTTCCAGGTTTAGGTTAGGCAATTTGGGAAAAGGACTGAAGAAAGTCCAGTTTATGAATGGTCGGTTGAGACAGAAATGTAAAGAGGGAAACTCTTTCACAAAGCCTGAGAACAACTTCCTTATAATTGCTAGAGAATGGATAAAAGAGTAAAATGGTTCCTTTACCCAGAAGGCGCTCACTGACCTTGGAGAACAGAAAGGGAAATTGGGAGAACTCTCAAATGGTTAGATGTTATTTCCACTGTGAGAAAATCATACAAAACTGCCTGCAATTGGCAATGAAAATATAATTAACCACTTGGCACCTGTGGCTTGCCTCACTCATTGCCACATTCCCAGCCCGAAAAGTTTAAACCAAGTAGCTCCAGTGATCACAAATGGCATATGTGACCCAGCTTGTGGAGAGACTTGAACATAGCATTGATGAGAATCGCTCTGCTGACGTCAGTGTTTGCTCACTGATTGCCAGAAAGCCTTCCAGAGCTTGTTTCATTTTAAGTGCTCTTTTCTGAAAATAGCAAGGGCCCAGTGAATGGAAGGGACAGATATTGTTCAGTTCTGGAAATAAGAGGAAGTGGAATGATTTGTGCAGAAACTAGGAAGAAGCATCGTTGCTAAGAAGATAGTGGGTTAGTTTGAATCCCACCTGAAAAGCAGCGGAGGGGCATTTGCCAGCCTCCTGGAATTCTCGAATGAACTTGCTTGTTCTGGGATGGTCAACCAGCTCTTGTCTTTATGAAGCTTACATTCTCATGGGTAAAGAGGGAAATGACAATTAAAAATAAATTGAGTGGTAGTGATAAGTGTTATGAAAAAAATAATAGAGGGACGGAGAGTACTAGGGGTGTGTACTAGTACTTTATATTGAGTGGCTGATAATACTGAGTGGCTGAAGAAGGCCTCTCTGAGGAGAGGATATTTGAGCAAAGACCTGAAGGAAGTGAAGTAACGAGAACAGCAAGTAGAGAGGTCTTGACGTAGGTACATGGCTGTCACATGTGAGGAACAGCAGGAGGACCAGTGTGCTTGGAGGGCAGTTCAGGAAGGAGAGAGTAGTAGTTGATGAAGTAAGAGAGGTAGTGGGGAGTCATACCCCTGGGCCTTGTCAGCCATTGGAAGCACTCTGACTTTGAGTAGAAGATGGCAGTGGAAGTGTGAAATGATTCTAGGCCAGATACGCCTTGAAGGAAGAGTAAAGACAATTTACTCTGTATGGGTGAAAGAGAGGAACCAAGATGACTCCCGGGTTTTTGGCCTGAGAAAATTTCCTTGTTTCCGAAGGTCGGGCTTCACATTTCTGGGTCAGAATTATCTTCTAGTACCATAAGATATGAAAGCAGGAAGAGGCCTTAGAGATCAAGAGACCACTAAGAGGTTAAGAGATTTGAACAAGGTAACATAATGCGTCAGTGGGAAAGCCTAGCTCCCGATCCAGTGTTTTTTGCCTCACCTGTTTCTCTCTCCTTGGGTCATACTGAGATGTGATTGTATTTTAATGTGGGTCATTTTTTTACCTATTTTCCTTTTCCAGCTTTAAAGCTTTAATGCTGGAGACTTTGGTTGTCACAGCGTGTAATATTTGAACATGGAGCAAAGCCACGTTGAGCAGGGAAGGTGGTGTGTGGAGAAGGATGAAAACTGGGCTGGAAGTTAGGAAAGTTGAGTTCTAGCTCTGCCTCTTTTCATTCTGAGCTCTGTGACTTTGGACTGTTGCCTTGCTTTGTGATCTCCAGTGTGTTTTTCTGTTCTAGAAGTCTATAGGTCTATATATTTTTTTAAAATGTGGTTCTAGTGAAAGATTTAGTGGCTGTGTCTTAAAAGGGTTTGGAAGAGCACACCTTTTGTTTTTTTTCATTTATTTGTTTATTTGCCTTTTCTTAATGGAAGCTAAAGTGTCTCTGTTTAGCCCATTTTCATTTGCTGTATTGCTTTTCTGAGGAAAATTCAGTTGTGTCCAGCATAAGGAGCTCATTCCCTTTTTTATGTTTTTTTTGTCTGGAATTGCTAAGTATCAAAATTAATTTCTACTTATTCCATAACCATATAAGGAACAAGTTTCCCATGTTGAAAGATTATCTTTTGGCATGTTGGAAATATTGGCCAGAATACTTGTCTGGTCCTTAAGTTTCTTTATATAATTCTTTCTTTGCTGTCACTGTGACCAGTAGGTAATATTCTCCAAATACTCCAGTTGGTTGCTAGTTACTAAAAGGTCCTGAGTGGTAGAGCAACCTCAGAGGAGGACAGCCCAGGAGAATTAAGTAGATACAGTCATTGATGCCATTCCTTCCTCAGTCAGCAAATACTTTTCAGTAGGCTATTTGTGTCCCATGGGAAATTGGAGTCTAAACTCCATTTTCAAAAGGTCTGGCACTTTCTTTTGTGTGGACGTATGGGGAGAAAAAGGAGGAATGCAGAAGAATGCAAGATAGTGGTAAAACAGAATGGTTAAAAACCGGGGAGAGAAAGACAGTAGGAGAGTAGTAAATGGCAAATGCGGGGAGAGGTTTAAATGAAAAATGGCAACACTTTTAAGCCCTAGTTCCTTCTGAAGCTTTATGACTATCTCAGTGGGCCAGGCACGTGGTGGAGGGGAAGGACCCTGGCAAGGCCTGGTGTGGGCCACTGCGCCATAAACTCAACCTCTGGTAGAGTGTTGTTTTGCATAAGAATCACCACCACCTCCACACTTCCCTGTCCCCTTAAAGAAAAGTTAACACCAGTGGGCAAGTTGTGACTAAGACTGGGCAGCCTGAGAAGTTTGGTTGCCTTGGGTAGACCACAAGAGGGAGGAGGGAAGCTGAAGAGGCTTCAAGGAGGAGCACCACCAAAGACGCTCTTTATTTTTTTATAAATTTATTTATTTAGGCTGCATTGGGTCTTCGTTGCTGAATGTGGGCTTTCTCTAGTTGCAGCGAGCAGGGGCTACTCTTTGTTGCGGAGCACGGGCTCTAGGCATGTGGGCTTCAGTAGTTGTGTCACACGGGCTCAGTAGTTGTGGCTCGTGGGCTCAGTAGTTGTGGCTCATGGGCTCTAGAGCACAGGCTCAGTAGTTGTGGTGCACGGGCTTAGTTGCTCTGCGGCATGTGGGATCTTCCCAGACGAGGGCTTGAACCCGTGTCCCCTGCATTGGCAGGTGGATTGTTAACCACTGCGCCATCAGGGAAGTCCCCAAAGACCCTCTTTAGATCACGCTCCCTGGCCCACTTGTGGCACTTCAAATTCCTTTAGTTTTTCTGAAGGCCTGCTTGGAAACTATTTGCTTGAGAAAACAACTAATTGATTGAGTGAATGAAGGATTCGATGCCTACAATACTCAGGGCTCTATCTACAAATGTTAATGTGATCTGAGCTAGACCATATTCAAAAGGCGTCTCTAGGTAGCTTGTCTATAGGACAACGTATAGGAAGCTACTTTATGACCCAAGTAGAGAGAAGGGGGGAAAAAGCGTAGAAGAGATCACCAAGGCTTGCATTTTTTCAGCTGAGCCTTTCGTTGCTCTTCAAGAGAAAATCAGTTTAGAATCCAAAGAAAGGGCCAGGGAGGGAGAAGGAAACTATACTTACACAGTTAGACTGCTTTTTTTATTTTTTAATTAATGTTAGAAAATCTCAATTATGTGAAATAAAGTTTAATAATGAAGGAAATAGATGAAGCTTGCCCAGTTATAAAATACTTCTTTTAAATGAACTAAATGTAAACTTTAAGAAATGGCTAAATTTTAAAGTAGGATTTACTGAGGAACACAAAACAATTTTGAAACCAAGTCAATTATATGTGAAACAGCTCATTCTTTAACGGTTTCCCTGGTTATACTTAAGAAAAAATAGTTAATGGCCTTTATCTTCGTTTTGACACTTGATGGAATTAGAGAGGACTCATTGCTGCATTATTGCCCAAGCTATTAAGAAAGATAAATGACAAATTTTAATAGACCAACAAAGGTTACCAAAGTTAATTTGCTGTCTTCCTCAGAAGTCTTCCCACAGTTTTATTCCATGGCTGGCCATGCTGCTCGGCCTCTTGCAGTCATTCTCCTGAGCGGGTCGGAATGGGGAAGAATGAAGTGCAAATCCACATGTGTGTGCTCTTCTCCTCATGCTCTGATGGGCTAATCTGACACTCTGTCAAGAAAAAGGGAGAGAGCCATTTCAGCTGCCTTAGGGGCCCGCTGGTCTTTGGGCTTCTGTCTTCTATTTATTGTCCCGCTGCCCCTCCCCCCCCAGTATGTATGCCATTTGCTGGAACCAAACCAACTGGTCTTCAATGACATATGTGGCTTAAATTTCTAAAATAGACATGCAGTTATATTTTCTTATACTTTCTCATTCGAACAGTATTTGAAGCCTGTGGTTTCTTGAATCTAAAGTAATCTGAAAGTGTTTCTAATCTGGCTGTAAAAATCATAGAAATTGTTCTGGAAGCTGTGTTTTCCTGAGACTCTAATTGGAAAATTCTAGGCTTAGAGCAGAAGCTAGAAGTCTTTCCAGAAAAAGAGTACATTACTGACTGCATATATATATATGCTTTCAAAAGTGTTTTATATTACTCAATATATTTTTCTTTAAAATTTAGCCATTTCTTACAATTTCCATTTTGTGCATTTAAGAGTTATTTTATAACTGGGCAAGCATCATCATTTTCCTTTATTATTTTACTTTGTTTCACATAATTGAAGTTTTTAGCATTAATTTAATTAAAAATAAACAGTAAGTATACATTTTCATATTTTAAAACAAATATAATGATCCAGCAGCCACTTATTAGAATGTACAAAATGCCTGGAATTATGCTGGCCTGAAATTAGAGAGATAGATAATAACCTGTCCCTAAATTCAAGATTTTCTGAAATAATTTGATATCCATTTGTATAATATATCAATATTTATCTTGAAATAAATAAAATTGAATTAAAATACAAGGCACAATTCCTTGCTTTCCCTCTTCGCGATTTGTGGCAGAGTTGGGTCTTACTGGATCTCTCCCCTCTCCCCGCTCAACACCACCTTTGATCTGTGCCTTACCTTAGTAAGTGCTTTATGGTCAACTCAGTTCATTTAAAAGCAGGAAGTTTTACTCAGGCTATACTTAGGTGCCTGGAAAGTTAGTTATAGGAATACACTTTTCAGTGATAAAAAGGATCAAAGGGAACATTCCTTATAATCTCCATCTCTTGTCTGCTCTAGCCTTTGTTTTGTAGATCATGCTTTATAAGGCTGAGGCTGCTTTTGATGTTTTGACCAACCCTTCCAGGTTATTCCCAATCAAGTGACCACAATCATCAAATTGATATTTGGGATTTTAGGGGTTTGGTTTTCATAACTTTTGTGTTGCCTCTCTGATGTGCAATAGCTCAGGAGCTGTATTTTTAATGCCTTACTGTTCTCCTAGGAAAAAAATGCAAATGTGAAAAGTTCACTGAACACTCTTAGCTCACCTATTTTTCTTTCTTAATTTATAGCTTATTGGTTTCCTAACTTCTGGCTCTCTCTCGCAATTTCTGTGGCACGTACCAAAGGGCATGTTAAGCACCAGTGGGGCACACTGCAGCCAGGATCTTTCTGCCTTTGTGAATGTGTATAGCTGGGCAGGCTGCTGACCAGCTGCTGGGGGAGCCCCCGATTTGTGATCACAAGTGCCACTTACTCAGGGGCAGAGGACTATTTATAATAGCACTTATTGTTCTCTATTGGGGAAATTTGAGCCCTGATGATTTCAGACCATGTGGTTGATGCAATCCAGTTCATTTTCATTTGTAGCAGGCAGGGTGGTGACATAACAGCTCTGGAGACTTAAAAGTGAATAATATATTTACCTAGAAGGATTTCTAGTGTCTGCCCTCGGGAAACTGGCAGGACAGTCAGGAAACTAGGCCTCCTGGCACAATTCCTATGGGTTTTGCAGCCAGGTAGAAACACTTTGAGTTTGCTTTAGGTTCAATTTTGAAACCACAGTTTTCAAAAACAGTACAAATGAGAAAGTGTAAGAAAATATGCCTAGAAGTTCATTGAAGACCATAAGAGACCTGGTTGACTTGAGTCCAGAAAAATGGCATAGTTTGGGTCTTAGAAAATCAAGTAAGAGGGCATACTGTTCTTCTCTAAACCATGCCATGTTAGCTTTGATGCCCAGATTTTAGTGTCTTTCAGAGATACTTCAGTGACACCTCCGTTTTTCTCAGCATTTTCCACAAGAAGAGATAGTTTGACATGGCTGCATGACAGTTTTTTGTTTTTTTTGTTTTTTTAAATTGTACTAAATTACAAACTAGCCCCTTGCCAGCCTAGGAACTCATGATAATCCTAGAATCCCAGGGTCAGAGAAACTTTTCAGCCTGGACCATAGGAGTTTGGGCTCAGTTCAGCTACTGGGCCATAAGCTGAATGTTTGAAGGGCAGGAAGAGATGAGTAATCTTTATTTGTTTGCAAGCATTTTTGTTTTCTTCCTTAAACATCTACTTTCATATGAAAAACATTTTATTGAATAAAACAGATGATGAAAAAATCAATAGAGAAAATCATTGGGGGGAAAATGAATTACTGATGTGCAGTAATTCTGATGTCGCAGAGTAGCAGTAATATTCTATTGATATTTTCCAGGAAATAAAGTACCTCATTTAGATGGAAAAAAGGGACAAAATTGTGCTAAATTAATTATGGAGTTTTAAATCTGCTATTAATTTGGAGTAAATTTTATTAGGAAGAATTGGAAGTACATGTTAACTTTTTTTTGAATTTTTTAATTTTTTTATACTGCAGGTTCTTATTAGTCATCAATTTTATACACATCAGTGTATACATGTCAATCCCAATCTCCCAATTCAGCACACCACCCCTACCACCCCCCTGCCACTTTCCACCTTGGTGTCCATACATTTGTTCTCTGCATCTGTGTCTCAACTTCTGCCCTGCAAACCAGTTCATCTGTACCATTTTTCTAGGTTCCACATATATGCGTTAATATACGATATTTGTTTTTCTCTTTCTGACTTACTTCACTCTGTATGACAGTCTCTAGATCCATCCACGTCTCTACAAATGACCCAATTTCGTTTCTTTATGGCTGAGTAATATTCCATTGTATATATGTACCACATCTTCTTTATCCATTCATCTATCCATGGGCATTTAGGTTGCTTCCATGTCCTGGCTATTGTAAATAGTGCTGCAGTGAACATTGGGGTACATGTGTCTTTTGAATTATGGTTTTCTCAGGGTATATGCCCAGTAGTGGGATTGCTGGGTCATATGGTAATTCTATTTTTAGTTTTTTAAGGAACCTCCATACTGTTCTCCATAGTAGCTGTATCAATTTACATTCCCACCAGCAGTGCAACAGGGTTCCCTTTTCTCCACACCCTCTCCAGCATTTGTTGTTTGTAGATTTCCTGATGATGCCCATTCTAACTGGTGTGAGGCGATAACCTCATTGTAGTTTTTTGATTTGCATTTCTCTAATAATTAGTGATGTTGAGCAGCTTTTCATGTGCTTCTTGGCCATCTGTATGTCTTTTTTGGAGAAATGTCTATTTATGTCTTCTGCCCATTTTTGGATTGGGTTGTTTGTTTTTTTAATATTGAGCTGCATGAGCTGTTTATATATTTTGGAGATTAATCCTTTGTCCGTTGATTCATTTGCAAATATTTTCTCCCATTCTGAGGGTTGTCTTTTTGTCTTGTTTATGGTTTCCTTTGCTGCGCAAAAGCTTTTAAGTTTCATTAGGTCCCATTTGTTTACTTTTGTTTTTATTTCCATTACTGTAGGAGGTGGATCAAAAAAGATCTTGCTCTGATTTCTGTCAGAGTGTTCTTTCTATGTTTTCCTCTAGGAGTTTTATAGTGTCCAGTCTTACATTTAGTTCTCTAATCCATTTTGAGTTTATTTTTGTGTATGGTGTTAAGGGAGTATTCTAATTTCATCCTTTTACATGTAGCTGTCCAGTTCTCCCAGCACCACTTATTGAAGAGACTGTCTTTTCTCCGTTGTATATCCTTGCCTCCTTTGTCATAGATTAGTTGACCATAGGTGCGTGGGTTTATCTCTGGGCTTTCTATCTTGTTCCATTGATCTATATTTCTGTTTTTGGGCCAGTACCATACGGTCTTGATTACTGTAGCTTCATAGTATAGTCTGAAGACTGGGAGCCTGATTCCTTCAGCTCCGTATTTTTCCCTCAAGACCACTTTGGCTGTTCGGGGTCTTTTGTGTCTCCATAGAAATTTTAAGATTTTTTGTTCTAGTTCTGTAAAACATGCCATTTGTAATTTGATAGGGATTGCATTGAATCTGTAGATTGCTTTGGGTAGTATAGTCTTTTTCACAATATTGATTCATCCAATCCAAGAACACTGTATATCTCTACATCTGTTTGTTTCATCTTTAATTTCTTTCATCAGTGTCTTAAGTTTTCTGCATACAGGCCTTTTGTTTCCCTAGGTAGGTTTATTCCTAGGTATTTTATTCTTTTTTGTTGCAGTGGTAAATGGGAGTGTTTCCTTCATTTCTCTTTCAGATTTTTCATCATTAGTCTATAGGAATGCAAGAGATTTCATCATTAGTCTATAGGAATGCATTAATTTTGTATCCCGCAAATTTACCAAATTCATTGATTAGCTCTAGTAGTTTTCTGGTTACATCTTTAGGATTCTCTATGTATAATATCATGTCATCTGCAAACAGTGACAGTTTTACTTCTTCTTTTCCAATTTGTATTGCTTTTATTTCTTTTTCTTCTCTGATTGCCGCGGATAGGACTTCCAAAACTATGTTGAATAATAGTTGCGAGAGTGGACATCCTTGTCTTGTTCCTGATCTTAGAGGAAATGCTTTCAGTTTTCACCATTGAGAATGATGTTTGCTGTGGGTCTGTCGTATATGGCCTTTATTATGTTGAGGTAGGTTCCCTCTATGCCCACTTTCTGGAGAGTTTTTATCATAAATGGGTGTTGGATCTTGTCAAAAGCTTTTTCTGCATCTATTGAGATCATCATATGGGTTTTATTCTTCAATTTGTTAATATGGTTTATCACATTGATTGATTTACGTATATTGAAGAATCCTTGCATCCCTGGGATAAATCCCACTTGATCATGGTGTATGATCCTTTTAATGTGTTGTTGGATTCTGTTTGCTAGTATTTTGTTGAGGATTTTTGCATCTATATTCATCAGTGATATTGGTCTGTAATTTTCTATTTTTGTAGTATCTTTGTCTGGTTTTGGTATCAGGGTGATGGTGGCCTCATAGAATGAGTTTGGGAGTGTTCCTTCCTCTGCAATTTTTTGGAACAGTTTGAGAAGGATGGGTGTTAGCTCTTCTCTAAATGTCTGATAGAATTCGCCTGTGAAGCCATCTGGTCCTGGACTTTTGTTTGTTGGAAGATTTTTAATCACAGTTTCAATTTCATTACTTGTGATTTGTCTGGTCATATTTTCTATTTCTTCCTGGTTCAGTCTTGGAAGTTTATACCTTTCTAAGAATTTGTCCATTTCTTTCAGGTTGTCCATTTTATTGGCCTAGAGTTGCTTGCAGTAGTCTCTTAGGATTCTTTGTATTTCTGCTGTGTCTGTTGTAACTTCTCCTTTATCTTTTTTACTTTTATTGATTTGAGTCCTCTTCCTCTTTTTCTTGATGAGTCTGGCTATGGTTTATCAATTTTGTTTATCTTCTCAAAGAACCAGCCTTTAGTTTTATTGAACTTTGCTATTGTCTTCTTTGTTTCTATTTCATTTATTTCTGCTCTGATCTTTATGATTTCTTTCCTTCTAGTAACTTTGGGTTTTGTTTGTTCTTTTTTCTCTAGTTCTCTTAGGTGTAAGGTTAGATTGTTTGAGATGTTTCTTCTTCTTTTTTTTTTTTTTTTTGTGGTACGTGGGCCTGTCACTCTTGTGGCCTCTCCTGTTGCGGAGCACAGGCTCCGGACGCACAGGCTCAGTGGCCATGGCTCACGGGCCCAGCTGCTCCACAGTATGTGGGATCTTCCCGGACCTGGGCACGAACCCATGTCCCCTGCATTGGCAGGCGGACTCTCAAACACTGTGCCACCAGGGAAGCCCTGTTTGTTGTTTCTTGAAGTAGGACTGTATAGCTATAAACTTCCTTCTTAGAACTGCTTTTGCTGCATCCCATAGGTTTTGGATTGTCATGTTTTCATTGTCATTTGTCTCTAGGTATATTTTGATTTCCTCTTTGATTTCTTCAGTGATCTCTTGGTTATTTAGTAACGTATTGTTTAGCCTCTATGTGTTTGTGTTTTTCACATTTTTTTCCCCAGTAATTGATTTCTAATCTCATAGTGTTGTGGTCAGAAAAGATACTTGATATAACTTCAATTTTCTTAAATTTACTGAGGCTTGATTTGTGACCTAAGATGTGATCTATCCTGGAGAATGTTCTGTGCGCACTTGAGAAGAAAGTGTAATCTGCTGTTTCTGGATGGAATGTCCTATAAATATCAATTAAATCTATCTGGTCTATTGTGTCATCTAAAGCTTGTGTTTCCTTATTAATTTTCTGTTTGGATGATCAGTCCATTGGTGTAAGTGAGGTGTTTGTTAGTATCCCCCACTATTACTGTGTTACTGTCGATTTCCTCTTTTATAGCTGTTAGCAGTTGCCTTATATGTTGAGGTGCTCCTATGTTGGGTGCATGTATATTTATTATTGTTATATCTTCTTCTTGGATTGATCCCTTGATCATTATGTAGTGTCCTTTCTTGTCTCGTGTAACATTCCTTAAAGTCTATTTTATCTGGTATGAATATAGCTACTCCAGCTTTCTTTTGATTTCCATTTGCATGGATTATCTTTTTCCATCCCCTCACTTTCAGTCTGTATGTGTCCCTAGGTCTGAAGTGGGTCTCTTGTAGACAGCATATATATGGATCATGTTTTTGTATCCATTCAGCAAGACTGCGTCTTTTGGTTGGAGCATTTAATCCATTCACGTTTAAGGTAATTATTGATATGTCTGTTCCTATTACCATTTTCTTAATTGTTTTGGGTTTGTTTTTGTAGGTCCTTTTCCTGTGTTTCCCACTTACAGAAGTTCCTTATCAATTGTTGTAGAGCTGGTATGGTGGTGCTGAATTTTCTTAGCTTTTGCTTGTTTGTAAAGCTTTTGATTTCTCCATCGAATATGAATGAGATCCTTGCTGGGTAGAGTAATCTTTTTTGTAGGTTCTTCCCTTTCATCACTTTAATTATATCATGTCACTCCCTTCTGGCTTGTAGTTTCTGCTGATAAATCAGCTGTTAACCTTATGGGTGTTCCCTTGTATGTTATTTGTTGTTTTTCCCTTGCTACTTTCAGTAATTTTTCTTTGTCTTTAATTTTTGCTAATTTGATTACTATGTGTCTTGGCTGCTTCTCCTTGGCTTTATCCTGTATGGGACTCTCTGTGCTACCTGGACTTGGGTGGCTATTTCCTTTCCCATGTTAGGGAAGTTTTCGACTATAATCTCTTCAAGTAGTTTCTCTGTTCGTCTCGCTCTTCTCCTTCTGGGACCCCTATAATGCGAATGTTGTTGCATTTAATGTTGTCCCAGAGGTCTCTTAGGCTGTCTTCATTTCTTTTCATTTTTTTTCCTTTATTCTGTTCCACAGCAGTGAATTTCACCATTCCATCTTCCAGGTCACTTATCTATTCTTCTGCCTCAGTTATTCTGCTATTAATTCCGTCTAGTGTACTTTTCATTTTAGTTATTGTATTGTTCATCTCTGTTTGGTTGTTCTTTAATTCTTCTAGGTCTTTGTTAAACATTTCTTGCATCTTCTAGATCTTTGCCTCCATTCTTTTTCCGAGGTCCTGGATCATCTTCACTATCAATCATTATTCTGAATTCTTTTTCTGGAAGGTTGCCTATCTCCACTTCATTTAGTTGTTTTTCTGGGGTTTCATCTTGTTCCTTCATCTGGTACATAGCCCTCTGCCTTTTCATCTTGTCTATTTTTATGTGAATGTGGTTTTTGTTCCACAGGCTGCAGGATTATAGTTCTTCTTGCTTCTGCTGTCTGCCCTCTGGTGGATGTGGCTATCTAAGAGGCTTGTGCAAGTTTCCTGATGGGAGGGACTGGTGGTGGGTAGAGCTGGCTGTTGCTCTGGGGAAGAGCTCAGTAAAACTTTAATCTGCTTGTCTGCTGATGGGTGGGGCTGGGTTTTCTCCCTGTTCGTTGTTTGGCCTGAGGCGACCCAACACTGGAGCCTACCCGGGCTCTTTGGTGGGGCTAATGGTGGACCCTGGGAGGGCTCACACCAAGGAGTACTTCCCAGAACTTATGCTGCCAGTGTCCTTGTCCTCACGGTGAGACACAGCCACCCCCCACCTCTGCAGGAGACCCTCCAACACTAGCAGGTAGGTCTGATTCAGTCTCCTACGGGGTCACTGCTCCTTCCCCTGGGTCCTGATGGACACACTACTTTTTGTGTGCCCTCAAAGAATGGAGTCTCTGTTTCCCACAGTCCTGTTGAAGTCCTGCAGTCAAATCCCACTAGCCTTCAAAGTCTGATTCTCTAGGAATTCCTCCTCCCGTTGCCAGACCCCCAGGTTGGGAAGCCTGACGTGGGGCTCAGAAGCTTCACTCCAGTGGGTGGACTTCTGTGGTATAAGTGTTCTCTGGTTTGTGAGTCACCCACCCAGCAGTTATGGGATTTGATTTTACTGTGATTGCGCCCCTCGTACCGTCTCATTGTGGCCTCTCCTTTGTCTTTGGATGTGGGGTATATTTTTTGGTGAGTTCCAGTGTCTTCCTGTTGATACATTCACTTTTATTGTCAGGATAAATTGCATGTTTTAAAGATGAGTGATCCTTGTACTGTGTGTAGGGCCTTTCACTTTTGTCCAAGGTTTGAAACTGTGCCTGGTTTATGGTGACTAAAATTACCTCTTGCTGTGTGGTGGCTTATATAGTAGTTTCCATCTCAATCACACGTTTTTTCTGATGATAAATTCCGAGTCCATTTGTCAGACCAGCCAGCTCCTGAAGGTGCAGGGAAAATGGGGATGGACCTGCAGAAGCCACTATCCTCTTTGTGGAAAGGTCTGCATAATTTCCCTTTAGAGAGATTGAACAGACGAACTAATTTAAAGTTTAGTAACACATTCTTTGTTGATAAATTTATTCAGCACAAATCTAGGCTATCTGTTCTAGGGGACTGAATGCAGTTTAAATAGCCACCAGAGGAAGCTCTCACTTGTATATGTAAGACTTGCACTTTAAATTTTGATTTGCCCTCATATGGAGCAACCTTCTGTTTCATCATGTTGATCATGTCCATTGCCTGTTTTCTTTTTACTCCCTCTTCCTGATCATCTATAGGCTTGCTATACAACTCTTCAAGTGGTGACTTTATGGAATCAATACTACAGTAGGTTATTGCCAGCCCTTACGAAACAGGAGTACTACTGACTTTTACTACTTAAGAGCCAAAACTGGGGGCTAGTTTTAGATACAATTAAATTTCAAATCACCTTCAAACAATAGTATAAATTTCTTAATGTCCTAAAATGTTTGACAGTACTGAAAAAAAAACCCCACAAAACACACCACATAATCTCTTCTTAGTTCTTGGAGATGCTGTCTGTTCTATAGCACCAAGAAAATCACTCTCATTTTCATTTTCAGGTTCTAATTTTTTGTCTCATTGTTTTAGGAAATTTGGGGCTCAAGGATCACGACTTACGGGAGCAGGATGGGGAGGCTGCACAGTATCGATAGTACCTGCTGACAAGCTATCCAGCTTCCTAGCAAATGTGCACGAAGCTTATTACCAGAGGAGCAATCGAAGCTTAGTGCCTGAGAAGCAGAGTTTGTTTGCTACCAAACCTGGAGGTGGAGCTTTGGTTTTCCTTGAGGCCTGAACTATTTAGAGCATTTAGGAACTGGCAGGACTTCTATGCCACAGCAAATTAATCCTCTTTCTGTTTTGTATTATGATGAATGGTTGCTATTATCAAGATGTATTTCGAAAGAAATGGTTGAAAGCTCCCTATGCTTCATAATGATTATTTTTCCATCTTAAAATATGTTTTCTACCAATAAGAGCCAAAATTATGCTTGGCCAGATCTCTTAAGATAATTTACTGGATGTATTGATTTCAAGATTTTTAAAAACAAATGGTAAAAGACCATCAATACTGACCTCATGGATTGTACTTGAATTAAACATACATTCTTAAATACAGTTTATTTCTGGTTTCTCTTGGCATTCTTCTTCCTCAAGGTTGAAGTCTTCTGTTGTTGATGATGATAGTGATGCCAGAAGTTTTCTCTCAGTTCGGGCTTCAGAACGCTATTAAAATAATACGTTGTTAAGGATTCACAGATTTTCCTGGATACTGTATACTTGAAAGTGAGATTCTCCCAGTTATCAAGATGAGGAGGATCACTTAAATTTTTTTTTTTCCAAAAGATGGATTTAGGAAGAAAATCCCAGGCTCATTTAATTTTTTTTTAACCATGTGATATCATATAAACAATCACTTTCAATTCTTTTGGCCCTGAGCTTTCTCTGTCATAATAGAGAAGCTTAGATAAAAGACACTTCAAGTTTTTAATCTCTGTTCACATTGACATAGAGAATTATCTGGATGTTAATTCAGATAATTCAATTTGTTCATGGAATTTACTTTCTTCCCACTCTAAACTACCTTTTCTCAAATGCCTCTCTAATCCAGGAGGCATGTTTACTATTCTAGGAAAACCCATCTGTGACTTGCATCTTTGTTGTGTGTCTAGCAAACTTGTTTGTATATGTGGACCAATGTAGGGCAGGTGTGAGGCATGAGGGTGAAACTGTGAAAAGGCTGAGTGTGGGTTCTGGGATTGGGTAGGGGTATTGGTGGGTGCCTGTATATGTTTATCAAAATGGGCAGCAAGTTTGGCCATGTGGTGATGGTAAATGAGTGGCTCTCTCTCACGGATAGACTACAGGAAGGCTTTCCTGAATTATATGAAAATTTAGACTGAAAAGCATTTTGTGACATAGTCAGATAATTGAGAGACCAGCAGTCATGTGGCATGAATTATCCAGAAGTTTATCACAATTTTCTATTATTCTATGATTGAGTTGCACATTAATGAGCAAAAAGCCTGGATATCATCATCTTGAATCTCAGTTTCAGAGAAGCTGAGGCAAAGCTGGTTGTTACATTTCTCAAAGGACAGCAGTCATATAAAGTACTAGGAAATCCATTATTCTATTCTAAAGTAAAGTTCTGGTGCATTTTCATTCTTAGCAGAAAGGTAAGTACTTGAGAAAGCTTAAGTCCAATTTGTTAATTTTGAATTTTAAAAATTGATTTCAAATGATAATCCTTTGCTTTTTAAAACCTTTCCATTTTCCACAGAAGATCTGTGGTCAATTGATAGATAATTCTTTGAAGATGCCTGGATTACTGTGAAAAAAACCAAAAAATGCACTTGCCTTTAAAATTTTCACCATGAGATACCTTCTTTACAAAATAGGTAAGTAAAAATTTCTAGTGCACACTCTGCTTTGGAGGACATAGTCGTTCTAAGCCAGAATCTACTCCTATATCTGTCTTGCTGTCTGGCTTGAAGAAAAGAACTATTTTCCAATGAAGCCATCACCAAGTGTTATTCTAGAAATTATGAGAGATCTCGAACTTGCCTGGAAAGGATGGGGCTAGGGCCACTGGAAGAAAGCTTCATGTAGAAGACGGAATTTGAGCAGGGCCTTAAAGGATGAATAGAATTTGAAATCTGGGGAGTAGGCATGGCAGATAAGCAAAGTATATGATTATGGGTAAACATGATATGCTGGGAAGACTCAGTGGGAGTGAAGGGTTTGACTTGGGATATAGTGGAGAATAAGATTGGCTATACTGGCTGGAGCCAGCTTTTGAAGAGCTCCAAGTCCAGCATTTAGACCAGGGGTTGCAAACCAGTAGACCATAGGCCTCGTCTGGTCTGCAGATTTATTTAGTTTGGCTTCTAGGGGTATTTAAAAACTTGAGTCCTAAACAGGAATTTTACAGAAGAATCTGGATTACAAATGGTGGAAGATCTGATAACACTTTGGCCTCTATTCCTGCAGAGCCACAATGAACTAGAGGTGAGGAAGTAGTTGCCTTGTTTCACTGAGGCACAGACTCTCCAGTGTGCTATGGTGTCCATGGCTCCTGTAGTTTCTCTAAGACTCAGGCCATTTACTATTTACCAGCTGAGGTCACTTGCCCTTTACCAGTACACTTGCACAGTTTTCTTATATTAAATAAATATTGCTCTGTACCCATGTCTCTAGCAGTAGCAGTTAAGAGAGACCATGAAAAAATGGGAGAAATAATTTTTTTTGTGGAATAAAGAGTAGTACTATTTATTTAATATTAAACACCCAATATTTGTTTAATATTAAACACCCAACAATATTACCCCTTTCCATTACCTTTCTGGCTCATAGGAATTTGGTTAGATTATTTGACCCCTGTTTTTGACATTACATCAGTAGCCAATGAGGATTACTCTAGATTTTTGCATGGAAGCCTGACATGCTGAAAATGAAAAGCTCTCTCTTATTCCTTACCTCAGATTGTCCAATCTTCAGATTTACTGTACACTATTTTCTACATGTTCTTTCTTGTTGGAAGGGAGGAAGGACCTTTAGATTTAATAGGACTGCCTGTAAGTTAAGGTGGAACAGAGGGAAGGGGACAAAGAAAACTGGAATGATGGGACCATGTCCTTCCTTTTCTTTCTTTCTTACTTGAGTACTGTTTAGAACCTTATCATTTCTTACATTTCTATTAATTGAGGGCAAGAATCATTCATCTAACACAGTAGTTGGAATCCAATATATTTTTGTTGAATTATTAACGGGAAATAAAATATGACTTCAAATACCAATAATTTTCTGTTAGTTTGAAATTCTGCATTTGGAGGTTTTCAGTTGCATAAAATGCTTCTGGTCAGGAGCAAGGGATGGGGATGAGTGAGCATGAGGTTGTCACTAATACATGAGAGAGGGATTACCCTAAATGTGCATGTGGATGATTAAATAACAAGAATGTATTCCATCCTGCCACTGTAACTTGGATGTGAAACCATACATTGCTTATTAAATATTTTCCAGTCTATATAAGAGAAGCTAGAGAGAGAATTCTCAATTATTTTCAGAAAAAAACTTACCAGTTTTTGTAGGAAATTCTCAAAATCATTCTTAACTTCGTAAGGTTTCTTGGTAGCCTTTGCTTGGAGCCTAATCATGAAAGAAAGAAAATTGGTAACCAAACTAATTGTTTTCATACTGACACCAACTAAGAGCCACGATTTACGAAGAGTTTAATATGCTGGGCATTTGCCACCACTTTACATATATTAATTCAGTTACACTGACAACAATCTTAGGAAGTAGGTACTATTATTATCCTATGTTACAGATGAGGAAAGAGGCACAGATAGGTTAACTAGCCTGTCCACAGTCATACAGCTAGCAAGTAATAAAGGATTTGAACCCAAGCAGTGTGACTTGCGCCCTCTATTCTAACCACTGTGCGACACTGCATCCCAGCAGTGAAGCATCCTCTTCAGTGAGATGGTTCACACAGTAAGTATTCCCTCAACTAATTCCACTCACTGGGCTCCAGTGCAGATTTTAAGATGAGTCACCGGGGAGGGAACAGGAAAAGGGACTGGCCTGGAAAATATCTGGGGGAGAGAGAGAAAGAGAGACGGAAAAGGATAAAGGGTGAGGGAGGCGCTTACTAGACTGTAAGCTCATCAAGGGTGGGGATCCAGGAATCTATCATGATTTCTGTCACCACATACTCATTCAAGAAATATTTTTAAGGAGTTGAATAGCTGAATTGAGGAGGCAGCAGGAAACTTTCCAGAGATCTACAGATAAAGACAGAAGCAGAGGTAGGCCAGGCAAGGAACGATAGGAACTTGGGACAAGGGAGAGACAGCAAGAGAAACACAGAAGAGAGAAAGAAAAATGAAAAATGGTATAAGACTATTGATTTCACTGGCGATTTTCAAGTGAAACATTTGAAATTATTCTGTGAATTCTATAGGAAGTGAAATTTTCTAAAAATTCCAAATACACTTTGCTGAAGCATGAACTTTGGATTAGCTAAACCCCTATAAGGCCTGCTCTAGGTTTCTCTAGCATTTAGCCTAGGGGTCCCCTGAGGGCACCCAGTAGGGCTACCTCTGAGGGGCCTCTTGCGTTAGTGTTCTCTAACAAATACTCCCTTACTCTTTCTCTACTTTATCTCTGCCAATTTTATCTCCTCAACCTAGGTTTTCTCCTCACTTCTTACTACCCTTTTGGACTATTCTTCCCTGCTTTTCTAAAATCTGGCTCTGAGTCTCTTCCTCATAGTCCTATTTAAATATCCCTGGTGCCCTTTTTTCAGTGACACACTCTTAGAATCTTCTTGACTTCAAGTCATCCTGAGACTGGTTCATCTCACTTTGTTAAAATCAATCCATCTTCCAACCCACTTTTATTTTTTTAGAGTAATTATATTTTTTTATTGTATCATGTTTTTAAACATCTTTATTGGAGTATAATTGCTTTACAATGGTGTGTTAATTTCTGCTGTATAACAAAGTGAATCAGCTATACATATACATATATCCCCATATCTCCTCCCTCTTGCATCTCCCTCCCACCCTCCCTATCCCACCCCTCTAGGTGGTCACAAAGCACCGGGCTGGTCTTCCTGTGCTATGCAGCTGCTTCCCACTAGCTATCTATTTTACATTTTCCAACCCACTTTAATTTACAGTTCCCCTCTTCTTTTGTTTTTAATAACAGCTTTGTTGATATGTTACATAACCTAAAATCCACCCTTTCAAAGTATACAATTCAGTAGGTTTTAGTATATTCACAAAGCTTTGCAAGCATCACCACTACCCAGTCTCCCATCTTTCTATCTTTCCTTTCCATGACTATCTTTTTTTGAAGATTACAGATAGAAACTTGGACACTGTGCCTATAAATTTAACAGGGACGTGGGAGTTATATACCCAAATGAGTCTTTTCCCCTTCACTTTCTCCAGCAATGTGCCATCGCATAAAACATATTTGAGTGCTTCTTGTGAGTTGCTCTGAAAACCAGTCTGCATCCTTTTGCATATCTTGAGTGGTGAGAAATCCTGTCCTCTATAGATTTGATTTTTGGGAACTTGTAAAAGTCATCTGGAGTCAGATCTTATGTTGTGAAGGGGAAAGCTGGGTGATAAAATTTTTAGTGAAAAATGCAGTAAGATTTTAAAGTAATGAGTTGCATTTTCTTATGTGACTGGGAGACTAGCTTTATAAATTCCAAAATAGCAATTAGAAGTATGGCAGCATGACTGGCACAAAATTGTGGTTTCCCACAGGGGTTTATTTGAAGGGCTATACTCATCTGACATTTATTCTTGCCTATGTGGATGTACTGGAAGAAGTGGGTTAGTCCCAACACTTTATAGTTTTGTTTTTTATACTGTAATAAAATAAACAAATATGCCCAACTTTCCTTGTTTCAGTGGGGTACAATGTTTATATGTATAGGGGAAGCAGCAGGGGCAGAAAGGGACAAAGAACTAGCCTGAGACCAGCTAAATAGGTTGTTTTTCTAGTTTACATCTTCCCATGGTTATGAGTCTATATTTAAAAGGCCCTCAGCTTAAGTCCTATGTCTGGTAGAGTAAAAGGAGATGATGATAATGTTTAGCAATTAATTAAATTAGAGTAAGTGATAATGTGGATAAAAAAGTTAGTGTTACTCTAGATGAACTACGGAGTAGAAAACTTCTGCAGATATTCCAGTTAATGAATTTTTACATATTAAACCTATTGTGGTTTATGCAACACATTTGTTCAATTAAAATGTTTTTAAGCACTATGAGTTGAATAAGAAACAAACCTATGAAGCTCCTTGTCAACTTTTTCCTGTCGCTGTCTTAGGAGTTTTATTTCTTCATTAATTAGGTGCTTTTCTCTATAAAGTCAAAGTTTGGAGTTAAATTTTAAAATAAAGCAGGCAATTCTCATTGAGGAAGAATAAATCAACAATTTGCTGCCTTCCACATATCAGTAAAGGTCCATTACAAAACAGTTCTTCAGCAACCCCTCCCAATGCACCACGTGGTATGAGGAATCCCCCAGCACACTGCTCCTTATAAACATGTGCCAAAGGCATCACCCATGTCAGCTGAGTACAGCCTGGACTCCACCTTGCTGTTCCCACATGGGCCCTCTTACAAGGTGCCCATCCCTGTTCTTCCCAGTGACAATAGGAAATCTAAGGGCTCTGTGTGTGTGTCTGTGTGCGTGCATGCGCATGTGTGTATGTCAGTGGGAGGGGAATGGGGCCCCGGGGAAAGTAGAGGCTCAGACTTCTGTCCTGCCTGCTGGATAGGATAAGGCTGGCTGCTCTTCTGTTTACCTCTCTTTGATGTGTTTCCGGAACAGCATCAGGTACCCAAAGGGTAGGATGCCCATCCTTTCTCCCCTTTAAGGCAATAAGACAGCTAGGCAGTGACCTTGATATCACAGACAGAAGAATTGGACCCTGCCAATTTGTCCTCATAAAAATCGATGGACATCCTCATTAAGCCATTTCTCACTTCCTGGCACATAAGAATACCATAACTGGCCAAGAGTAATTATTTTAGTTAAGCACAAAAAACTTAAAATGTTTCCCCAAGAAAACATTTCCGAAAAGAACTCCTTGCCTTGCTTTCCTCCATATCACCCCTGCTGCCACCCCAGCTACAAGGAACTCCTTCTATTACAGACAGCCTTTCTGTTCTTCTTCCAGGGCTTATCTTTGTAAATGAACAATACTCCAATCTCTCTTCCTGGGAACTCTCTCCTGGTCTCTCCACGTTGGGGTGCATCCCCCCACCCAGACCACAGGAAAAGCTCCCTTCCTTTTTTCAATCCCTGACATGTGCCGTGTCTCCGTGGTTACAACATACATTCTTGACACCTACCTGAAAAGAATCTCCGAGTCTATAAGATGCTCAGAGGCGATTCTCCTCGTCAGTAAAATAAGAAGGTTAGTTGTAGATAATTTCTATGATTGCTTACAGCTCTAAAGAATTCTATGATTTTATATTTATCAATAGTATGGAGTCAACTTACATTCTAAAATCCTTTTGGTTGTTTGCAAATTGTCTTTTTGCCTCCTTTAGAATATCACAATAAGTTGGAGCAGGTGGCGTGATAGGCTTATGGTTAAGGAAAGATTTTCAACTAGGAAAACTTGAGAGAGGTTAACAGTATCCTTCACAGGGGGACTCAGGGAGCCATCTCGCCTGGGCTTCCCAGTCATGAAGGGTCTCAAGTATAAACACGAATATTACGTCTGGCGTTGCACTGAAAGGACCAAAAGGAGACAATACCCATCTGACTACTTTAAACTTATATCCCATTATCTGGACCACACCATCCATAGTGCACAAGGACTTAGTAGTTTCATAAGTCCCATAATTACTATTTTCATGTTTTTTTTGGTGTGCTTTACAGGCAGCAATTTGTTAAATGTAAAATTTTAAATGTACATTTTGTAACTCTGTTTAGACATTTCTTCATTTACATATACTTCAAAGTCTCTTGACTTCTGAGAGGCTCTGGAGGTGACTGGCAGCATATGTTGGCTGCCTCAGTTAGCCCGACCTCTGCTAACTGCATGGAAAAGGATGATAGGCAGAAGATAAAAATGTTCTGCTAATGTGGCTGGGGCTCTCCTACTGTCTGTTTCTGGTACAGCCTGTGGCTGTGTTCCTAACACTGGTCTTAACCCATGTCTGTGTCTGGAAAGCAGATGCTTCCCTCTGAAGTGGCAACTGGTAAATGACTCAAGGAGGCAGCCCTCATCTTGTGTTAAGACCTTAGCCTCATTGGTAAACTAGGAGCTGTTAAACCTCTGCAGTCACCAAGATGCAGGAATGAGTCTATCCTCCCATGGTCCCACTCTCCAACCTGAACCACACTTCAGTATTACCTCCATCTTTCTATGAATGCAATTTGCTCATTTAAAACACATTTATACTCCCTTCAAGGATGTCCTTGATACTCAATTTAATCTTAATTATCTGGTATAAGAATGTTAGGAAAAGCTCAGTAGATCTGGTCCCTGGGACAAGACCACATAGGCACTTAACCTTATGACCTTAATTTCCTGAGTATTATATCTCAGTTGAGATAACCAGAAGGAAAAATATGAATGGCTCCACAAAGATTCTCACAATAAACTTGAATAAAATTTATGTCTTTCCTATGACACTCTAAACTACTCAGAAAGTATCTTCAATCACTTATAATTTGAATATTAAGGTCTTAGAATCAAGGCAAAGAACATTTGTTTTCTGTACACTCCAGATGACTTTCTCAGCAATGCCACGGTGATAAATTCTCTCTGCCAGCCATAGAACCTGTTTAAGAAGTTTCCTTAACAGCATCACTAAGTTGCTGGGAAGCAGTGTTGATAGCAGACCATACTCCATCCTACTAAGCAGAGTTTGTGAGGGTCTGGATGATTATGTTATCCTGAATAGGATAGGAATTCTCTGAAATAGATTTTACAGAGAAGTCCGCTGCTCTTTATGATGCATTCCAAGTTTACTTTAACCCCTTCATCATAGCTAGGTTTTAGAGTATGGTTTTCCTTAAAGAAAGAGATAAGCCTGGAGGGGGATCAAGATGGCAGAGGGGAGAATGTGGAGCTCACCTTCCCCCACAAACACATCAAAAATACATCTACATGTGGAACATTTCTCACAGGAAACCAGCCGGAGACTGGCAGAAGATCTCCTATATAACAAAAGCTGCAAGAAAGATCTCCACATAACTGAGTAGGATGGAAAAAAAGGAATCAGGACAGGACTGGTGTCCCTGGGAGGGATCTATAAAGGAGAAAAGGTCTACGTGGGCAGACCCTGGGGAGCCCCCTTGCCTGCTGGGAAATCCGCTGGGACAGATAGAGGGGCTGGAGAAGCCCAGACTCTACTTGTGAGGAGTGCGTGTGTGCTGGTTTGCTGACAATCAGGACAGAGAGAGACTGGCAGCTGGCTTGCCACACTACCCAATATCAGGTGTGCATTGGGCAGGGCTACAAATACGTGCAATGGCTAAGTGCTGAATCTCTGGCAGACAGACCCTGGGAGAGGACTCGATCTAGCTTAGTGGAGATAGCTCGGAGGGCCTGGGGTATAGTCTGGGCCAAACTGCAGAGCTCTTTGTCACTGCTTGCATGGCAGGGGTGAGTCCAGCTGTGGCGGATTTTGTCAGCGCCTGCAAAGGGTGATGCCACAGAGATGCTCAGGGAGTGCTGAGTCTCAGATGGAGAGCCCCTGGGTAGAAGTATGCAGTGGTTGGTTTCCCAAAGGGAGTTCACTGGCTCTGCCCACCCCACACCGCAACTTGGAGCAGCATCTGGCACGGACAGGTCCTGGGAGAGGTCTGGCACAGAGGCAGCCTAGTTCTCAGGCAGCAGCACAACCACCTTGATTCCTGCAGCCACAAAGCCCCAGCCCCCAGCACCAGCCCATTCCACACCACAGCCTAGCACTGGGATGAACACAACAGGAAAAGAGATGTGGCATTTGGCTGCTTCTAGACAGAACTGCAGATGTCTGCATGGGTAGTGCATAGATTCGCTGTAACGCCACGGGCCTCAGTTGCTTCAGCAGTCACCTCCTTTGGAGCAGGTCACGCACTCAAGGTCAAAGGAGACTGAGTGAACCTGACCCTCAGGGCTTTTACTCTGACAACTGGGGAGCAGACACCACCGCTGACAGGGCTGTAACAGCCACAGAGCAAGGAGGAGGTCCCACCCAGAGCGCAGGCTCTGGACACCACACCAGTTACTCCCCTATCAAGGGGATAACAACTAGCACACTCTGAGGAAAGATGTGGCTGGTACCCATACTGAAACCAGCCCTCGCACCAGAATATTGGATTCACAGTCTACACAGGGATGCTTCCAAATAAAAATATCCCTTCAAGACCACAGTAGATAACTGTTTCTCCTAAATTCATAGAGACAGAGAAAGTTAAGTAAAATGAAAAAGCAGAGAAACTACTCCAAATTAAAATAAAAGAAATCCCCTGAAAGAACAAATAATGAAACAGACCTCACCAGTCTACTATACCCTGAGTTCAAAAAGGAGGTGATAAAAATGCTAAAGGAATGAAAAGATTGATAGAAGTGCAGATCACTCTAGTAAGAAACTAGAAAATATCAAATCAAAATTCGACAACTTAGTGAGATAAAAACCAATCTAGAAGCAATGAATAGACTAAATAACACAGAAGAATGAATATGTGATCTGGAGGACATACTAATGGAAATCACCCAATCAGAAGAGCAGACAGAAAAACAAATGAAAAAAATGAAAGCAGCATACAAAATCTATAGGATAATATAAAGCATGCCAAACTATGCATAAGCTGGGTTCCAGAAGGAAAAGAGAGAGAAAAGGGGATTGAAAGTGTATTTGGAGAAATTATTGCTGAAAACTTCCCAAACCTAAAGGAAACAGATATCCAAGTACAAGAAGCACAGAGGATCCCAAACAAGATGAACTCAAACAGATCCACACCAACACATATCATAATTAAAACGGCAAAAGTTAAAGAGAGGATTCTAAAAGCAAGAGAAAACAAAGAGTCAGTTACGTGAGAACCCCCATAAGGCTATCAGCTGATTTCTCTGCAGAAACTTTGCAGGTCAGGAGGGAGTGGCATGATATATTCAAAGTCCTGAAAGGGAAAACCTGCAACTCTACCCAGCGAGATTATCATTTAGAATAGAATGAGAGATAAAGAATTTCTCAGACAAGCAAAACCCAAAAGAATTCAGCAATACTAAACCTATCCTAGAAGATATATTGAAGGGTCTTCTCTAAACAGAAGAGAAACAAGAATCTATAGGAAAGGGACAGTCACAATAGAAAAGGCAAATACATAAAAGGACTGAAGATCACTTAAGCCAGTACATAGATGAAAAAACAATCAAAAATTTTTTGTGAAAGTGATTATGATGACAATTAGCAGCAAAAGGATAAGATGTAAAATAGGACATCAAAATCAAAGAATGTGGAGGAGTGAACTATAAAAATGTGGATTGTTTAGAGTGTGTTTAAGCTTGTATGACTATCAGTTTAAAGCAAATAGATATAGTTAGGGGTCAACATACTTGAAAACCAGGGTAACCACAGATCAAGAACATACCATAGGTTCACAAGTACCAAAAAGAAAGGAACTCAAGCATAATACAAAAGAACCATCAAAGCACAAAAGGAAAAGCAAAAAGAAGAAACAAAGAACTACAATACTGACAGGAAAACAAGGTTTAAAATGGCAATAAGTACATACCTATCAATAATTACTTTAAATGTCAAATGGAACAAATGCTCTGATCAAAAGACACAGAGCAGCAGATTGGATAAGAAAACAAGAACCTACAATATGTCACTTACAAGAGACTCACTTCAAGGTGAAAGACACACACAGACTGAAAGTGAGAAGATGGAAAAAGATATTTCATGCAAATGGAAATGACAAGAAAGCAGGGGTAGCAATACTCATATATCAGACAAAATAGACTTTAAAACAAAGTCCATAAGGAGGGACAAAGAAGTACATTATATTATGAAAAAGGGACCAATACAAGAAGAGGATATTACACTCATTAATGTGCATGCACTCAATATAGGAACACTGAAAGATATAAAACAAATACTAACAGACAGAGAGGGAGAACTTGACAGGAATACAACAGTAAGAGTCTTTAAAACCCCACTGACATTAATGGACAGATATTCTAGACAGAAAACCAATAAGGCAACAGAGGTCCTAAATGATACAATAGACAAGGTGAACTTATTTGATACCTACAGGACCCTACATCCAAAACACCCAGAATACACATTCTTTCCAAGTGTGCATGGAACATTCTCTAGGATAGACCACATATTAAGTCACAAAACAAGCCTCAACAAATTTAAGAGGCTAGAAATTATTTCAAGTATATTTTCTAACCACAATGGTATGAAACTAGAAATCAACCACAAAAAGAAAAATGGGAGAAGAACACATGGAGACTAAACAAGATGCTATAACAAACCAATGGGTCAATAATGAAATCAGAAAATACTTCAAGACAATTGACAATGAAAACACAACTTTACAAAAACTATGGGATGCAGCAAAAGCAGTTCTAAAAGGGAAGTTCATAGTAATACAGGCCTTCCTCAAGGAACAAGAAAAATCTCAAACAACCTAACCTACCACTTAAAAAAATCAGAAAAAGAAGAATAAAACTCAAATTCAGCATAAGGAAGGAAATAATAAAGATCAGAGGGAAAATAAATTAAGTAGAGAACAGAATAGCAACTGAAAGCATCAATGAAACCAAGAGCTGTTTTTTGGAAAAGAGAAACAAAATCAACAAACCTCTAGCCAGGCTCACCAAGAAGAAAAGAAAGAGGACCCAAATAAACAAAATAAGAAATGAAAGTGGAGAAATAACAATGGATACTGTAGAAGTACAAAAAATCATAAGAGAATACTATGAACAATTATATGCCAATAAATTGGAAACCTAGAAATGGACAAGTTTTTAAAAATGGCCTGCCAAAACTGAGTCAAGAAGAAACAGATGATTTGAGCAGACTGATCACTAGATGTAAAACAGAATCTGCAATAATAATAATAATAAACTCCCTGCAAACAAAAATCCAGAACCAGATGGCTTCACTGAGGAATTCTACCAAACATACAAAGAACCTATACCTATCCTTCTCAAACTATTCAAAAAAAAAAAAAAAATACCGAAGAGGAAGGAACCCTCTCAAATTCATTCTGTGAAGCCATCACCCTGATACCAAACCAGACAAAGACACTACCGAAAAGAAAGTTACAGGCCAATATCTTTGATGAATATAGATGCAAAAATCCTCAAGAAAATATTAGGAAACGGAACCCAACAATACATAAAAAGACCTACATCATGATCAAGTTGGATTTATCCCAGGGTCATAAGGATGGTTCAACATACACAAATAAATCAATGTGATATACCACATTAAGAAAAGGAAAGGCAAAAAACACATGATAATCTCAAGAGACACAGAACAAGCATTTGACCAAAGTCAACATCCATTCATGATAAAAACTCTCACCAAAATGGGTATAGAGAGAACATATCTCAACATAATTAAGGCATTTATGACAAACCCACAGCCAACCTAATACTCAATGGTGAAAAGCTGAAGGCCTTCCTGCTAAATTCAGGAGCAAGACAAGGATGCCCACCATCTCCACTGCTATTCAACATTATATTGGAAGCTGTAGCCACAGCAATCAAGTAAGAAAAAGAAATAAAAGGTATCCAAATTGCAAGGGAAGAGGTAAAACTGTCACCATTTGCAGATGACAAGATACTCTATATAGAGAAATCTAAAGTCTCCATACAAAAAGTATTAGACCTAATACATGAATTCAGCAAGGTAGCAGAACACAAGATAAATATACAGAAATCTGTTGCATTTCTTTACACTACAATGAAGTATCAGAAGGAGAAAGTAAAAAAAAATTCCATTTAAAATTGTATCCAAAAAAAGTAACTAGGAATAAGCTTAACCAAGAAGGTGGAAGAACTATTTGCTAAAAACTATAAAACAGTAACAAAAGAAATTGAAGATGATTCAAAGAAATGGAAAGATATCCTATGCTCTTGGATTAGAAAAATTAATATTATCAAATTGGTCATACTGCCTGAAGCAATCTATAAATTTAATGCAACCCCTATCAAAATACTCATGACATTTTTCACAAAACTAGAACAAATAATCCTAAAATTTATATGGAACCACAAAAGACTTAGAATTGCCAAAGCAATCCTGAGGAAAAAGAACAAAGCTGGAGGCACAACCCTTCCAGACTTTAGACAATACTACAAAGCTACAGTAATCAGAACATCATGGTATTGGCAAAAAATGAGATATATGGGTCAATGGAACAGACCTATAGAGCCCAGAAATAAACCACACACATACAGTCAATTAATCTACTTAGAGTATACAATGGAGTAAATACAGTCTCGTCAACAACTGGTGCTGGGAAAGCTAGACAGCTACATATAAATCAATGAAATACAACAGTCCCTCACACCATATACAAAAATAAACTCAAAATTATTAAATGATCTAAATATAAGACATGACACCATAAAACAGAAGAGAACACAGGCAAAACATTCTTGGAAATAAGTTGCGGCAATATTTCCTTAAATCAGTTTCTGAAGGCAAAAGAAATAAAAGCAAAAATGAACAAATGGGACCTAATCAAACTTAAAAACTTTTGCACAGCAAAGGAAACCATCAACAAAACAAAAAGACAACCTATTGAATGGGAGAAAATATTTTCAAATGATGCAACCTACAAGGGGTTAATATCTAAAATATACAAGCAGCTCATACAACTCAATGTCGAAAAAACAAACCACCCAATCAAAAAATGGGCAGAAAACCTAAATAGACATTTCTCCAAAGAAGACATACAGATGACCAACAGGCACACGAAAAGATGCTCAACATCACTAATTATCAGAGAAAAGCAAATCAAAACCACAATGAGGTATCACCTCACACCAGTCAGAATGGCTGTCATCAAAGTCTACAAATAGGGACATCACTGGTGGCACAGTGGTTAAGAATCTGCCTGCCAATGCAGGGGACATGGGTTCAAGCCCTGGTCCAGGAAGATCCCACATGCTGTGGAGCAACTAAGCCTGTGAGCCACAACTACTGAGCCTGTGCTTAGAGTCCCTGAGCCACAACTACTGAGCCCGTGCATTGCAATTACTGAAGCCCACGTGCCTAGAGCCTGTGCTCCACAACAAGAGAAGCCACCACAATGAGAAGCCCGTGCACCACAATGAAGAGTAGCCCCTGCTCACTGCAACTAGAGAAAGCCCGCATGCAGCAACGAAGACCCAACTCAGCCAAAAAAAAAAAAAAAAAAAGCTTTATGAAAAAAAAGTCTAGGGCTTCCCTGGTGGTGCAGTGGTTGAGAGTCCGCCTGCCAATGCAGGGGACATGGGTTCATGCCCCGGTCCAGGAGGATCCCACATGCCGCAGAGCGGCTGAGCCCGTGAGCCATGGCCGCTGAGCCTGTGCGTCCAGAGCCTGTGCTCCACAACGGGAGAGGCCACAAAAGTGAGAGGCCCACATACCGCAAAAAAAAAAAAAAAAGTCTACAAATAATAAATGCTGGAGAGGGTGTGGAAAAAAGGGAACCCTCCTACACTGTTGGTGGGAATGTAAATTGGTGCAGCCACTATGGAAGACAGTATGGAGATTCCTTAGAAAACTAAAAATAGAACTACCACATGACCCAGCAATCCCACTCCTGGGCATACATCTTGAAACAATGAAAACTCTAATTCGAAAAGATACACACATCCCTCTGTTCATAGCAGCACTATGTACAATAGCCAAGACATGGAACCAACCCAAATGTCAATAGGCTTGAGAAGAAGTGGTATATATATGTGTGTGTGTATATATAAATATATATATTTGAAGGATCAAATATATATATATATATATATAAAATAGAGTATTACTCAGCATTATAAAAAGGAATGAAATATTGCCATTTGTAGCAACATGGATGGACCTAGATAATATACTACGTGAAGTAAGTCAGACAAAGACAAATATATGATATCACTTATATGTGGAATCTAAAAAGTAATACAAATGAATGTATGTATTAAATAGAAACAGACTCAGAGACATAGAAAACAAATGGTTACCAAAGGGGAAAGGGAGTGGGGGAGTTATAAAATAGGAGTATGGGAGATTAACAGATACATACTACTATACATAAAATAGATAAGCAACAAGGATTTACTATATAGCACAGGGAACTATATTCATGATCTTATAATAAGCTACAATGAAAAATAATCTGAAATATATATATATAATATATATATATAAAATGGAATTACTTTGCTGTACACCTGAAACTAACACAATATTGTAAATCAACTACACTTCAATAAAAAAAGACATAAGCCTGACTTTCATGTCACAATGGTATATGTTTCTTAAACTTATAATTTAATGAAAAGTTTATGTGCATTATGTAGGTGAAAATCACATCAGTGCAGTGATAGCATCCAGCCTTCCCAGGAGGCCGACCAGTAGTGACAACTGCATGTACACATGAGCAATGAGAATGCTCTCATTATTGGCTTCAAGGACACATTCAGGAAATAGCCCTCTTCGGGGCCAGCACGAAGCAAAATTGGGAAGTCAACAGAATGTGTGTCTTTGGTGTCTTTCACTCATTTCTCTCGATGCTCTTCTTTTAGTACCCTCTTAGTTCTTCATTGCTCCTTGACTGGCATTAACAGGTCACATTTCCCACAGATTATAGAGTGCCATGCTGGAGATTCAGCTCTAGTTCTTGCACTATGGTCAGCACTTGCCATCTAGGGCCATGGTAGCCCAGGTAGTTGACAGGGTTGGCCCTCCTTTTCCTTATCTGTAAAGTATGAAGGTTGAGCTTCATGTTTTTGTAGCTCTCATCCTGTTAAGATTTTCTATCAGAAAATTTTCTACCTCTATTAGAGGTAGAAAATGAGCCTATTTAAGTTCCAACCCATCACTGGGGTAATGGCAAAAGGCTTGGAGAGAGTGGGGTGGAATTTGAGATTTTGCAAAGGAATATAGGAGAGAATCTGTTTAATATTTAGATATGGGGGCTGCATAAGAGATAGGGAGAAGGAAGGATCAATTATGGCAAGGATAATGATGGAATCACTTTATAGAAATTGGGAAGTTTGTCAATTTGAAGGTTGTATTATAGGGGATGAGAAGGTATTTTAAAAATGGGCATGAGACTAGATAGCAGAACTCAGCATCAGCTGTTTAATTTGGGGGCGCTTAGAAAAAGAAATGACAGGAACCAAGATGGCAGAGAAGGACGTGCTCTCACTCCCTCTTGTGAGAACACCAGAATCACAACTAGCTGGTGGACAATCATCGACAGGAAGACATTGGAACTCACCAAAAAAGATACACCACATCCAAAGACAAAGGAGAGGTCACGATGAGACGGTAGGAGGGGCGCAATCACAATAAAATCAAATCCTATAACTGCTGGGTGGGTGACTCACAAACCAGAGAACACTTATACCACAGAATTCCACCCACTGGAGTGAAGGTTCTGAGCCCCATGTCAGATTCCCAAACTGGGGTCTGGCAACAGGAAGAGGAATTCCTAGAGAATCAGACTTTGAAGGTGAGTGGGATTTGACTGCAGGACTTCAAAAAGACTGGGGGAAACAGAGACTCCACGCTTGGAGGGCACACACAAAGTACTGTGTGCATCGGGACCCAGGGGAAGGAGCAGTGACCCCGGGGGAGACTGAACCAGACCCACCAGCTAGTGTGGGAGGGTCTCCTGCAGAGTTGGGTGGTGGCTGTGGCTCACCGTGGGGACAAGGACACTGGCAGCAGAAGTTCTGGGAAGTACTCCTTGGCGTGAGCTCTCCCAGGGTCCACCATTAGCCCACCAAAGACCCCAGGTAGGCTCCAGTGTTGGCTTGCCTCAGGCTAAACAAGCAACAGGGAGGGAACCCAGCCCCACCCATCAACAGTCAAGTGGATTAAAGTGCTACTGAGCTCTGCCCACCAGAGCAACAGTCAGCTCTACCCACCACCAGTCCCTCCCATTAGGAAACTTGCACAAGCCTCTGAGACAGCCTCATCCACTAGATGGCAGACAGCAGAAGCAAGAAGAACTACAATACTGCAGCCAGTGGAGCAAAAACCACATTCAGAGAAAGATAGACAAGATGAAAAGGCAGAGGGCTATGTAGCAGATGAAGGTACAAGATAAAACCCCAGAAAAACAACTAAATGAAGTCAACAACTAAGATAGTCAACCTTCCAGAAAAAGGATTCAGAATAATGATAGTGAGGATGATCCAGGACCTCGGAAAAAGAATAGAGGCAAAGATCTAGAAGATGCAAGAAATGTTTAATAAAGACCTAGAAGAATTAAAGAACAAACAAACAGAGGTGAACAATACAATAACTGAAATGAAAACTACACTAGAAGGAATCAATAGCAGAATAACTGAGGCAGAAGAACGGATAAGTGACCTGGAAGGCAGAATGGTGGAATTCACTGCTGTGGAATAGAATAAAGGAAAAAAAATGAAAAGAAATGAAGACAGCCTAAGAGACCACTGGGACAACATTAAACACACCAACAATCACATTATAAGGGTCCCAGAAGGAGAAGAGAGAGACAAAGGCCCCGAGAAAATATTTGAAGATATTAAAGTCGAAAACTTCCCTAACACGGGAAAGGAAATAGCCACCCAAGTCCAGGAAGCGCAGAGAGTCCCATACAGGATAAACGCAAGGAGAAACACATCGAGACACATAGTAATCAAACTGGCAAAAGTGAAAGACAAAGAAAAATTATTGAAAGCAGCAAGGGAAAAACAACAAATAACATACAAGGGAACTCCCATAAGGTTAACAGCAGATCTCTCAGTGGAAACTCTACAAACCAGAAGGGAGTGGCATGATATAATTAAAGTGATGAAAAGGAAGAACCTACAACCTAGATTACTCTACCAGGCAAGGATCTCATTCAGATTCAGTGGAGAAATCAAAAGCTATATAGACAAGCAAAAGCTGAGAGAATTCATCACTACCAAACCAGCTCCACAGCAAATGCTAGAGGAACTTCTCTAAGTGGGAAACACAAGAGAAGAAAAGGACCTACAAAAACAAACCCAAAACAATTCAGAAAATGGTCATAGTAACATACATATCGATAATTACCTTAAACGTGAATGGATTAAATGCTCCAACCAAAAGACACAGGCTTGCTGAATGGATACAAAACAAGACCCATATATATACTGTCTACAAGAGACCCACTTCAGACCTAGGGACACATACAGACTGAAAGTGAGGGGACAGAAAAAGATATTCCATGCAAATGGAAAACAAAAGAAAGCTGGAGTAGCAATACTCATATCAGATAAAATAGACTTAAAATAAAGAATGTTACAAGAGATAAGGAAGGACACTCCATAATGATCAAGGGATCAATCCAAGAAAAAGATATAACAATTATAAATATATATGCACCCAACATAGAAGCACCTCAACACGTAAGGCAACTGCTAACAGCTTTAAAAGAGGAAACTGACAGTAACACAATAATACTGGGGAACTTTAACACCTCATTTACACCAATGGACAGATCATCCAAAATGAAAATAAATAAGAAAACACAAACTATAAATGACACAATAGACCAAATAGATTTAATTGATATTTATAGGACATTCCATCTAGAAACAGCAGATTACACTTTCTTCTCAAGTGCGCACAGAATATTTTCCAGGATAGATCATATCTTGTGTCACAAATCAAGACACGGTAAATTTAAGAAAATTGAAATCATATCAAGCATCTTTTCTGACCACAATGCTATGAGATTAAAAATGAATTACAGGGAAAAAATGTAAAAAACAGAAACACATGGTGACTAAACAATATGTTATTAAATAACCAATTGATCACTGAAGAAATCAAAGAGGAAATCAAAAAATACCTAGACCAAATGACAATGAAAAAACGATGATCCAAAACCTACGGGATGCAGCAAAAGCAATTCTAAGAGGGAAGTTTATAGCTATACAAGCCTACTTCAAGAAACAAGAAAAATCTCAAATAAATAATCTAACCTTACACCTAAAGGAAATAGAGAAAGAAGAACAAACAAAACCCAAAGTTAGCAGAAGGAAGGAAATCATAAAGACCAGAGAAGAAATAAATGAAATAGAAACAAAGCAAACTATAGCAAAGATCAATAAAACTAAAAGCTGGTTCTTTGAGAAGATAAACAAAATTGATAAACCATTAGCCAGACTCATCAAGAAAAAGAGGGAGAGTACTCAAATCATTAAAATTAGAAATGAAAACAGAGAAGTAACAACAGACACTGCAGAAATATAAAGCATCCTAAGAGACTACTACAATCAACTCTAGGCCAATAAAATGGACAACCTGGAAGAAATGGACAAATTCTTAGAAAGGTATAACCTTCCAAGACTGAACCAGGAAGAAATAGAAAATAAGAACAGACCAATCACAAATAATGAAATTGTAACTGTGATTAAAAATCTTCCAACAAACAAAAGTCCAGGACCAGATGTGTTCACAGGTGAATTCTATCAGACATTCAGAGAAGAGCTAACACCCATCCTTCTCAAACTCTTCCAAAAACTTGCGGAGGAAGGAACACTCCCAAACTCATTCTATGAGGCCACCATCACCCTGATACCAAAACCAGACAAAGATACTACAAAAAAGAAAATTACAGACCAATATCACTGATGAATATAGATGCAAAAATCCTCAACAAAATACTAGCAAACAGAATCCAACAACACATTAAAAGGATCATACACCATGATCAAGTGGGATTTATCCCAAGGATGCAAGGGTTCTTCAATATATGTAAATCAATCAATGTGATAAACCATATTAACAAATTGAAGAATAAAACCCATATGATCATCTCAATAGATGCAGAAAAAGCTTTTGACAAAATTCAACACCCATTTATGATAAAAACTCTCCAGAAAGTGGGCATAGAGGGAACTTACCTCAACATAATAAAGGCCACATATGACAAACCCACAGCAAACATCATTCTCAATGGTGAAAACTGAAAGCATTTCCACTAAGATCAGGAACAAAACAAGAATGTCCACTCTCACACTATTATTCAACATAGTTTTGGAAGTCCTAGCCATGGCAATCAGAGAAGAGAAAGAAATAAAAGCAATACAAATTGGAAAAGAAGAAGTAAAACTGTCACTGTTTGCAGATGACATGATAATATACATAGAGAATCCTAAAAATGCCACCAGAAAACTACTAAAGCTAATCAATGAATTTGGTAAATTTGCAGGATATAAAATTACTGCACAGAAATCTCTTGCGTTCCTATACACTAATGATGAAAAATCTGAAAGAGAAATTAAGGAAACACTCCCATTTACCACTGCAACAAAAAGAATAAAATACCTAGGAATAAACCTACCTAGGGAGACAAAAGACCTGTATGCAGAAAACTATAAGACACTGATGAAAGAAATTAAAGATGATACCAACAGATGGAGAGATATACCATGTTGCTGGATTGGAAGAATCAATATTGTGAAAAAGACTATACTACCCAAAGCAATCTACAGATTCAATGCAATCCCTATCAAATTACCAATGGCATTTTTTTTTTTTACAGAACTAGAACAAAAAATCTTAAAATTTGTATGGAGACACAAAAGACCCCGAATAGCCAAAGCAGTCTTGAGGGAAAAAAAAACGGAGTTGGAGGAATTAGACTCCCTGACTTCAGACTATACTACAAAGCTACAGTAATCAAGAAAATATGGTACTAGCAAAAAACAGAAACATAGATCAATGGAACAAGATAGAAAGCCCAGAGATAAACCCACGCACCTATGGCCAACTAATCTATGACAAAGGAGGCAAGGATATACAATGGAGAAAAGACAGTCTCTTCAATAAGTGGTGCTGGGAAAACTCGACAGCTACATGTAAAAGAATGAAATGAGAACACTGCCTAACACCATATGCAAAAATGAACTCAAAACTGATTAGAGACCTAAATGTAAGACCGGATACTATAAAACTCTTAGAGGAAAACATAGGAAGAACACTCTTTGACATAAATCAGAGCAAGATCTTTTTTGATCCACCTCCTAGAGTAATGGAAATAAAAACAAAAATAAACAAATGGTACCTAATGAAACTTCAAAGCTTTTGTACAGCAAAGGAAACCATAAACAAGGTGAAAAGACAACCCTCAGAATGGGAGAAAATATTTGCAAATGAATCAACGGACAAAGGATTAATCTCCAAAATATATAAACAGCTCATGCAGCTCAATATTAAAAAAACGAACAACCCAATCCAAAAATGGGCAGAAGACATAAATAGACATTTCTCCAAAGAAGACATACAGATGGCCAAGAAGCACATCAACATCACTAATTATTAGTGAAATGCAAATCAAAACTTCACTGAGGTATCACCTCACACCAGTTAAAATGGGTATCATCAAAAAATCTACAAACAATAAATGCTGGAGAGGATGCGGAGAAAAGGGAACCCTCTTGTACTGTTGGTGGGAATGTAAGTTGATACAGCCACTATGGAGAACAGTATGGAGGTTCCTTAAAAAACTAAAAATAGAATTACCATATGACCCAGCAATCCCACCACTGAGCATATACCCAGAGAAAACCATAATTCAAAAAGACACATGCACCCCAATGTTCATTGCAGCACTATTTACAATAGCCAGGTCATGGAAGCAACCTAAATGCCCATTGACAGACAAATAGATAAAGAAGATGTGGTACATATATACAGTGGGATATTACTCAGCCATGAAAAGGAACGAAATTGGGTCCTTTGTAGAGACGTGGATGGATCTAGAGACTGTCATACAGAGTGAAGTAAGTCAGAAAGAGAAAAACAAATATCGTATATTAACACATATATGTGGAACCTAGAAAAATGGTACAGATGAACCGGTTTGCAGGGTAGAAATTGAGACACAGATGTAGAGAAAAACGTATGGACACCAAGTGGGTAAAGTGGCGGGGGGTGGGGTGGTGGTGTGATGAATTGGGCAATTGGGATTGACATGTATACACTGATGTGTATAAAATTGATGACTAATAAGAACTTGCTGTATAAAAAAATAAATACAACAAAATTGAAAAATTAAAAAAAAAAAGGGGTATGTTCTTACCATACGACCCAGCAATCCACTACTGGGCATATACCCTGAGAAAACCATAATTCAAAAAGAGTCATGTACCACAATGTTCACTGCAGCTCTATTTACAATAGCCAGGACATGGAAGCAACCTAAGTGTCCATCAACAGATGAATGGATAAAGAAGATGTGGCACATATATACAATGGAATATTAGCCATAAAAAGAAATGAAATTGAGTTATTTGTAGTGAGGTGGATGAACCTACAGTCTGTCATACAGAGTGAAGTAAGTCAGAAAGAGAAAAACAAATACCGTACGGCAACACATATATATGGAATCTAAAAAAAAAAAAAAAGGTTATGAAGAACCTAGGGGCAGGATAGGAATAAAGACACAGTCGTAGAGAATGGACTTGAGGACACGGGGAGGGGGAAGGGTAAGCTGGGACGAAGTGAGAGAGTGGCATGGGCATGTGTACACTACCAAACGTAAAATAGATAGCTAGTGGGAAGCAACCGCATAGCACAAGGACATCAGCTCGGTGCTTTGTGACCACCTAGAGGGGTGGGAGGGAGACACAAGAGGGAGGGGATATGGGGATATATGTATATGTATAGCTGATTCTCTTTGTTACAAAGCAGAAATTAACACACCATTGTAAAGCAATTATACTCCAATAAAGATGTTAAAACTAAAATGGGCATGTTCAATTAGCTACTTCCTGCTAATATTTACAGGCATACCTCAGCAATATTGCAGGTTCATCTTTGGCTGAAGGGAACATTGTGTCTGTTTTCGTCTATCCAGAGTACTAAAACTTTCTCCATATCAGCAATAAGGCTGTTTTGCTTTCTTGTTCATGTGTTCACTGGAGTAGGACTTTTCATTTCCTTTAAGAACTTTTCCTTTGCCTTCACCACATGGCTGTTTGGCACAAAAGGCCTAGCTTTCAGCCTATCTCGGGTTTTGACATGCCTTCCTCAGTAAGCTTAATCATTTCTAGCTTTTGATTTTAATTGAGAGACGTGCAACTCTTCCTTTCACTTCCTTATCTCTCCATTATAGGGATATTAATTGGCCTAATTTCAATATTGTGTCTCAGGAAATAGGGAGGCCTGAGGAGAGGCAGAGGGGTTGGGGAACGGCTAGTTGGTGGAGCAGTCAGAACACACATTTATTAAGTTTGCCATCTTATATAGGTGTGGTACCTGGTGCCCCAAAACCTAAGATAGTAACATCAAAGATCACTGATCACAAATCACCATAACAAATATAATAATAATGAAAAAGTTAGGAATATTGTGAGAATTACCAAAATGTGGCACAGAGACATGAAGTGAGCAAATGCTCTTGGAAAAATGGGGCTGACAGGCACACTCGTAGCAGGGTTGCCATGAATCTTCAATTTGTAAAAAATGCAATATCCATGAAGTACAAAAAAATGGGTTTTGCCTGTGAGTGCTGTTAGAATTTCAAAGATTTTATCCTTCTACAAACTTATATTGTGCCATTGAGTATGAGTTCCATGTTGAAGTATTTGGTAGCAAGATGATGTTTCTCACTCTGAACTAATTGAATTTTCTTTGCTTTTCACATTCATTATAAACTATTAGTATTGAGACAAAGAACTGTTTTATTTCGTATAAATGATTAATTTTGAACATATGTCATTATTGAAATGAACTGGGTATACATTCTTTATAAAGTCATTCTCATTGCCCACAAAATTTGGTCATAATTTTATATTCATGTTGTGTAAGGAGTTGGTGCTAAGACTAGCATTTTCCTGCACTACTCAATGGTGATGGTTTTCAGTAGACTTCTGTTAATATTTGTTAATGAATATCCTAATTTTTATTCTCTTCAGATACTTAAAGCCATTATTTTTTCCCAATTGTAGAAAAACAGAGTACTTAAAGCTTATAAATTATGAAGAATGGCTATATTCTAGTCCTTCAGGATGACTGTGGCAGCATGTTTTCCAATTCCACTGTCTGAATTGATCTCACACTTCATTTTCTTGTGCACTGCTACGTGGAGGTTACATGGCAAGACACTAAATGGAGAAGGAGCCATTTGGGTACAAATAAAAATGATCCTATTCTGGGACTTCGCAACAGCTGTGGTTGGGATGTGACAGACAAAGACATAGAGACATCCTAGAGGCCTCCATTCATTCTCTGGGGTCTTTGATCTCCCTTTAGAATCACAGAGTATTAGAGAAATAATGGGCCTTAGAAATCATAGGGTCCAATTTGATTATAGTATACATGCAGAAACTGAGGCTTCTTGAAGGGAAGTACCCTGTCTGAGAGCTTGGGTGTGTGTGACTTAGAAAAAGAATGGCTCAAGGGCAAATTTTGCTCCTATCTGCCAAAAATAATGTCCTAGGATGAGGTTGCAGGAGGCTTTGCTGTTTTCTTCATATCCCTTAGAGACAATTCTGGGAGCATTCTCAGAATACTCCTGAGATTCCCAGGTTCAAGTGCTCATTCTACACATAATGCTATTGTATAAGAAGTAAAAGGAAGGTAAGCAGCAAGCAGTGACCAGAATCTCCTCTATACACTAGAATTCATTTGATTCTTAATCCTAAAAACTAAATTCTTGTATAACTTATCAGCGTGTGGCCTAAACTGATCTTAGAGCAGTTATCTTCTGCTTAATGTTTACCTTTTTTATACTTCAAATATTCTAATGCTGCATTTGCAAAAGTGTCAAACATTCACAATATGGTCAAGTAAAGGAAAAAAAAAGACTAAAAAAATGTTATTGCTAAGCACATGTGCCTTATTCTACAGGAGATAATACCACTGTGGGAATCTCACTCAGATTCTATATGGTGTGGAATGATGTGTAAAATAGGGTTACTGTTTTAGTAAGTTTCGTTACTTAATACATTATTAGCAGCAGGTTTTCGTAGCATAGTCTAGAACATTGAAGGAACAGGACTACTGGAAATATTAACACAGATTTAACTAAAAGCATTCAACAAACTTGCCAGGACGTTTGCCCTACTTTAAGAAACAAAGATGAGTTTGTTTCTCATGATGTTTGGCTTTAAGGAGTTAATAGGAATGAGAAGGGACAACAGGCTGTTTTTGAAGTAGGAGACAGAAGAACTATAAAAATTAGGTATAAAGACTATTAAAGCCTAGCAAACTGTTTTGCTTTAGTGCAGCACTGTCTCAAATTGGATGAGGGTGCTCCTTTGTGCTACTACAGCATCTTTGCAGGCTTCTGTCACTGATGACACAGTTTCTGTCTTTGCTGTTGGATTACTTAGCACCTTCACTAGTACTAGTCCTCGTATGTAATAGGTGTTCATCATCTACGGAACAAGTATTCTTATTGATATCTCAGTGCAGATGAGTCACAGATTTCATCATTTTTTTTGGCATATGTTTAACTTTTATTTATTTATTACAGATTTCATCTTGAGAAGCCTAGTCATCATGATAAAGTTACTTTTTGCTATATTGTTTAAGAAGTCAGGGAAGTATGAAATATCTTTAAGGAAAATTTTCATTAAAATAGTTAACAAAAAAAGTTTTGGTGCTTTAAATGCTTGGCTGTAGTTATCTGGAAAATTTAGTTATGGGTAACAGTTCACTCCCTGATAAGGCTGGATAAACGAGTTGTTGATTTATAGAGATTCTACCATTTTTATAAGTTACACCCTTGAACAGAGACAGTTCCAAGGGTTGTTTGGAGGAACTTTAGCCATCCCCATTATTTCCATCAACCCCTACTCCCCCCACAAAGCTATTCCAAATGAACACACAAATTTTGGGTTTGCTTTGTAAGTACAGGTTCTCTACCCACCCTGCTGGAAACTGGACTGAATATCTAAGTCCCTCCTATAAAAAGAGAAATTCTTTAGTCCCCACTTCCCACAGACCAAAATGGAATAAAACAGAGAACAAATACATATGAGACAACCACCTAAAGGAGCCAATGTGATTTTTCCTTAAATACATAGGACTTCAGCTCTAAGCTAGGATAGGGTTTCTATTTTCTGAAATCCTAGAACATCTTGCAGAATCACTTGGAGCCATAAAATGACAGTGATTTTTATGGGGTGAATGTGTAGTAACAGAGTAGATTTTCTCCTTTGCCTGCCTAACTCCTAGGAGGAGAAATAGTTGAGTAAACACAAAATTATAATTTAGTCAATTTTTAATATTTACTTGAGATATTACTTTTTAGTCTTAAATTCTAAGCATTCAAGAAGCTATGACTTTTCCATCTGATTTTTTTATTGACCAATAACATGTATAGCAAGAATATCTGTTTTTTTCAATGTCTAAAGATCATTTAAAGTATCTGAAAATGAAGTTTTCTTCTCTTATTTGTTACAAATTGGGCTTTACCATATTTACACTAAAAAAAAAACAACCTGAACTTTTACTAAATCTCCAATATGAAAACTCCTCCTGCTCCCCCTCTTATTTTTCCATTGAGCCATGTTTATAATCTAAAGTCCAAATTTTGGCTAAAAAGAATTGATACAACCCACTCCCTGGAACCTGATTACCGAAGTCAACTAAAGTTTTCATTATTTAGTTTAATAACAAGTTTGCTGAATTGTGGTTTGGGTCTTGTGTATTTTATTAAACGAAAAGAAAAGAAAAAACCCTAACTAGAATTTAAACTGAATCTGTAAGAAAAAAGGGTTGGATCTTACAAGCAATTCTGTAATTGTCTTTGGCTCAAGGGGGCTGCAAGATGCTTACAACACACATGCACATACTTACTCATGTGAAACAAAACCCCATTGTTCCTCAAGTTCTTTTTAAAAAAAAGTATGATGTTCCTTTTCCCCCCAACCTTTCCTAACTTGGCCCCCATTTTTAATTGGCAGAGTTCATGAAAAGAAGAAACTTAGAAACCTACTCAGCAAAGTCTAGAATAGCTTTCCATTTGAAAAGTTACCTAAAACTAAAAATAAAACCTCCTTTTCTCTTTGAAGAGCAAAATTTAAATACCTGATGTATCCTTTATCCTACTATGACTCCATGATATTTCTCTGCTTATAAAATGCTCTATTAAATAAATCTTAAATATATTTTTAAAAATTAAAAATCGTATCCTTTAAGGAATCATTAAGAGCGTAGCAGGAGAGTTTGTAGGTTATTTTAGGTAACTGATATAAATTAGTACCAATGTGAATTAAGTAAAGGGCGTCCATGGATCAAAAATATGACTATACAAAAAGGCAATCAGAATTTTATACAGATCTAGGCTACTTATGAAGTTGTTTAGCTGAAGGCTTATACAGAGAGTAGCACACTTTCTACTACGGATTGAAGCCATGTTGTATGGAGCAAAAACAAACAAAAATCAAATAAAACGAAACTAGAATAAAAGGAAAAAAAATCCAACTAAAAAAAGCAAAATGTGTGACTGGAAATTTAAGAACTCAGATGGGAAATTAACTTGGTTGGTAATTTTGTTGGATTAAACAATGGATGAACAAGATAATATATAATCTTAGGCCACGAAAATTCTAAAATTAGAAAGCTGTAAGTGGCAAGGTAAAATAAAGTTCTATATGTGCTGGCTGTCTGATATCCAAAGATGATCTCTCAAGTTCTGTGAATGGATTAAACTTTTCCTCTTATTCAAGAGAGTGCTGTCTATAGAACTTTTTTGTGATGATGGACATGTTTGATATCTGTACTGGACAACACTCACACACGGCTAGTGAGCACTTAAAATGTGACTAGTGTAAGTGATGAACCAAATTTTTACTTATCTTTGATTTTATTAATTTAAGTATAAGTTTAAATAGTCACACATGGCTATTTAATATACACACAATTCCAAAAAATTGCAGAGGAAGGAACACTTCTGAACTCATTCTATGAGGCCAGAATCACCCTTATATGAAAATCAGACAAAAATACCACAAAAAAAGAATATTATAGGCCAATACGATGAACATAGACCCAAAAATCCTCAACAAAATATTAGCAAACTGAATCCAACAATACACTAAAAGGATCATACACCATGATCATGTGGGATTTATCCTAGGGATGCAAGGATTTTTCAATATCCACAAATCAATCAGTGTGATACACCAACTTAACAAATTGAAGGATAAAAACCATATGATCATCTCAATAGATGCAGAAAAAGCTTTTGACAAAATCCAACATCCATTCATGATAAAAACTCCCCAGAAAGTGGGCACAGAGGGAGCCTATCACAACATAATAAAGGCCATATATGACAAACCCACAGCTAACATCATACTCAATGGTGAAAAACTGAAAGCATTTCCTCTAAGAGCAGGAACAAGACAAGGATGCCCAATCTCACCACTTTTATTCAACATAGCATAAGTATTGGATAGCCACAGCAATCAGACAAAAAATAGAAAAAGAAAGGAATCCAAACTGGCAAGGAAGAAGTAAAGCTGTCACTCTTTGCAGATGACATGATACTATAGAGAATATCCTAACAAAGCCACCAGAAAACTACTATAGCTCATCAATGAATTCAGTAAAGTTGCAGAATACAAAATTAACATACAGAAACCTGCTGCATTTGTATATACTAACAACAATTATAAGAAAGAGAAATTAAGGAAATAATTCCATTTACCAGTGCATCAAAAAGAATAAAATACCTAGGAATAAACCTACCTAAGGAATTAAAAGACCTGTATTAAGAAAACCATAGACACTGATGAAAAAAATTGAAGATGAATAAAACAGATGGAAAGATATACTGTGTTCTTGTATTGGAAGAATTAATATCATTAAAATGACCATACTACCCAATGCAATCTACAGATTCAAAGCAATCCTTACAAAAATCCTGAGAGGATACTTCACAGAACATGAACAAATAATTTTAAAATTTGTATGGAAACACAAAGACCCCGAATAGCCAAAACAACCTTGAGAATCATGCTCCCTGACTTCAGACAATACTACAAAGCTACAGTAATCAAAACAGCATGGTACTGGCACAAAAACAGACACATAGACCAATGGCACAGAATAGAGAGCCCAGAAATCCACACACCTACAGTCAATTAATCTATGATAAAGGAGGCAAGAATATACAATGGAGAAAAGACAGTCTCTTCAATAAGTGGTGCTGGGAAAACTGAACAGCTACAAGTAAAAGAATAAAATTAGAACATTTTCTAACACCATATACAAAAATAAACTCGAAATGGATTAAAGACCTAAATGTAAGACCAGAAACCATAAAACTTCTAAAGGAAAACAGGAAGAACACCCTTTGACATAAATTGTAGCAATATTTTTTTTGGATCTGTCTCCAAAAGCAAAGGAAATAAAAGCAAAAATTTAAAAATGGGACCTAATTCAACTTAAAAGCTTTTGTACAGAAAAGGAAACTACTGACAAAACAAAAACACAACCTACTGAATGGTTGAAAATATTTTCAAATGACCGATAAGGGGTTAATATCCAACATATATGAACAGCTCATAAAACTCAACATCGAAAAAACAAGTTAATTAAAAAATGGGCAGAAGAACTGAATAGACATTTTTCCCAAAAGGAAATACAGATGGCCAAAAGGCACATGAAAAGATGCTCAACATCACTAATCAGCAGGAAAATGCAAACCAAAACCACAATGAGATATCCCGACACCTGTCAGATTGGCTATCATCAAAAAGAACAGAAATAACAAATGTTGGTGAGGATGTGGAGAAAAGGGAACCCTCGCACACAGTTGGTGAGAATGTAAATTGGTGCAGCCACTGTGGAAAATAGTATGGAGTTTTCTGAAAAAACTAAACATACAGCTACCATATGACCCAGCAATTCCACTCTTGGGTATATGTCCTAAATAAACAAACAATCTAATTCAAAAAGATACAAGCACCCCAATGTTCATAGCATTATTTACAATGGCCAAGATATGGAAGCAACCTAAGTGTCCATCAACAGATGAATGGGTAAAGGAGATGTGGCATGCACGCATGTACACACACACACACACACACACACACACACACACACACACACAATGGAATACTACTCAGCCATAAAAAAGAATGGCTCTTTTTTGTAGGCTCTCCTGCCTCTTACTTAGAAACTATCCATTGTGTAGATCATTTTTTGTTAGCCTTCTTTGCATCTGTTTGAACTCACAGAGTGGAGAAACAAGAACTACATAGGCACAGTGTATTTACTTAGAGCCACAATGAGTGGTTCTAAATGAATACAAAATTTAGAGTTTTAAATGTCTCCTAAACACAAAAATAACCACTAGATATGGGATTGTTAGTCTAATTCAGTACTTAGCCCTCCTGCTTCTAGATCATGAACTCTAAAAGATGTGGGAAGCCATCTGGCCAATTCTGCCCAAACTCTTGGAGCAGGTAGCCCCATTTCATGGTGGCAAGTGAGATCCACAGTACAATGTTGAATTTTTAAAAAATGTAATTCCCGTACATTTTCTTCTCTGCTTCCATTTAGTTGACTATCAGGGATCCACAAGAAAAGTAGTGAGAAATCAGTGGATTGTGAGAAGTGAAACCAACATTGTTGTCCCTTTGTTAAATAATACTCATAACAAATACACTACCTTGGGTTGGGTTTTTGGGGAAGCAGACTAAAAATGGAGATTCTCCCTTTGTTTTTGACAGTTTTATTATGATGTGCTTTGGCAAAGATTTCTTTAAGTTGAATTTGTTTGGTGACCTATGGGCGTCATGAACTTGGATATCTAAACATGTCCCCAGATTTGAGAAGTTCTCAGCCATTATTAATTAAGATCTGTGCTCCATTCTCCCTCTTTTCTTTTGGAACTCGAATAATTTGTAGATTATTTCTTTTAATGGGATCCCACAGATCAAGTAAGGTTTCTTCACTTTTTTCAATTTCTTCTTCTTTGTTCTCCTCTGACTGGGTAATTTTAAAGTTCCTGTCTTCTAACTCACAGATTCTTTCTTTGCTTGACCCATTCTGCTATTGATGCTCTCCATCACATTTTTTTTTTTTCATCTCATTCACTGTATTCTTCAGCTCCAGAATTTCTGTTTGGTTCTTTTTTATAATCTTTATATCTTTGTTAAACTTCTCATTTTGTTCATGATTTTCACTGTTTCCTGATTCCATTGAATTATCTTTCTGTGCTTTTTTGTAGTTCACTGAGTTTCATTAAAACAGTTCTTTTGAATTCTTTATCAGGTAAATTGAGATCTCCATATCCTTGGGATCAATTACTGGAGAATCATTGTGATCTATTGGTGGTGTCATGTTTCCTTACATTTTTTATGTTCTTTGAAGTTTTACGTTGCTGTCTTCACATTTGAAATAGCAGTCACCTCCTCTAGTTTTTGCTAACTTCCTTTGGGAGATAAATACCTTCTGCTAGGGATTCTGAGGCTTTTCAGACCTTCTATGGATACATCTGTTTTACACTTCTTGCTCCCTTTAGTGGCAGAATTTTAAAGCTTTTATGTCATCTCTCTACCCTGTTAACACACCAGGCCAAGTGCTGACAGCCTTCCTTTTGCTTTCCCAAAGGTGGCATATAAGTTCAAGTTTGTGGTCTCTCTCTGGCCCACAGATTTGGGCTGGCACAGACTTTCTGTGTATACTCACTAGCTGTCTGCCAAAGCTTGCTTTTGCTGTTGCTATTGGGAGTGTGCACAGGGAGCTGATGACAGGGTGAGAATGTATGTGGGTGGGGTTCATGGAGCACTGGGGGTGTCTATGGGCTAGCTGGGGATATCTATGGGTGACGTGTCCTCAGGGGCTCATGGGCAGGCTTCTTGGTAGAGTCTGTGACATGGTTAGTAGAATCTGCATCCCTTTAATGCCCTCTGAGCGTTCTATCTACAATTCTCCCAGCCTCTTTCCAACCCCTAAGTCATGAAGCTCATCATTCAGTACTCTGAATGGGGAAGAGAGAAACAAGCCTCTTTGGCAGCAACCACACTGCTTGGGAAGCCAGGTGGTCCCTAATTCGCTCTCACTTTCCCCCACACAAGAAATCACGGGCTGAGAAGATCTCTCTTGGACCTAAGCTGTGCTGCCTTGGGTGAGAGGTGAAGTTAAACTGTTCCTGTTATCCGTTCCTATGCATCTACACTTGTATTTTTTTGTTTCAGTGGTGTGCTGAAATTTCTCTTCTGGAAGCCTGGACTTCCACAAGGCCTCTCTCATCTATAGGTGGCTGCCTATGACAGTGTTTTCCAGGGGTTCTTGGACTGTGGTTGAGAGGCGCTAGAGTTGGTTCATAGGCCACTACAAGTTCCACAGCTAGGACAGAAATCTGCATGCCTATTACACGATGCACACGTGGGTGACCCTCCTCTCAGATCCCTTAGCAAATGGTACTGGATCCCACAACTCCTATAAGGGCATTTTTGTCCATGGATGTATGCCAAATTGTTGTCATTGAGGGGCGACATGATATCTTATTCAGCCATGATGCTGATGTCACTCCTGTCCCTGTGTTAAAAAATGGGGGGCCATGCATACTTTTTTCTGTCCCTGTGTTTAACAACACTGAGAATAAGCAAAAATAACCTACAGCTTGCTCCAGAAAATGCTTTTTCCTGAAAGATAAGACTTTGAACCAGCTAAAACAGCTTGCACATCAAAGCTTACTTCAAGTCCCTTGCTTCACTGGGCCCAGTAGTCCAAAATTATAATATTAAACTCTGCCCAATCCCAAGCAGTTTCTCACCTTGCACAACCTGCCTCAAAATCATCCAACTTAGTTCCTAAAACCCTACAAATGTCATTCCTGAATTTATCCATTTTGAGACACTACTAAAGCTCTGTTAAATTGTTGTTCTCTTTTACTACAATAAGTCTATTAAACTTAGCTTTTCTTGGTCAACAGGTTACTCTGGTGGTCCTTTAGGGGAACTGACAGTTGTGAATGGGAAAAATGGTGCCTATGCATTCTTTTTCTTACTGTAGCCTCAGAAGATCATGGTTCTACAGTGACCTGACAAAATGAGAAGGCTGTCATTTCAGTGAAAATTTGAGCTATTTACCAATTCAACCACCAATGGTGTAAGTCAAATTCCTCCAACAGAATCACAAATCTCAGGATTCAAAAAGACTTAAAACTTATATAGCCCAATCCATCTGCTTGATACACATGGAGAATACAGGCTCAAATCTGGGCTCAAATTAAATTTTTTCCCTATACTGCTGAAGGGGCCTCTTCCATGCAACTAAGGTTTTTAGGTTTCCTCTCTACTTCCTCATCTCCCCTCTTCATTCTCCTCTGCTCCCCAGCCTGTTTTACCTCTTTGCAGACAACTAGAGGAAATATCAGTCCTCCCTCGTGTTTTGGTAGAGGGAGTCTGTGTTGCCACAGGGTTTTTAGGGCTGGGTGTTTTCAACAAAAAGTATTTTAAAAAAGACCTCCCACTCCAGGAAGCTAACATCTGGTTTCTATTATCTGAAAGGTCTCATTAACAGATGATATTATAATGTCCATATCCCTATTTTTGAAGCTGAGGAAAGTGAGGGCTAGATTTTGGGGGGTACAATCTCATAAATAATGGAACAAACTTTCTGGCAGTGTAGGCTTTCCTATTCATTTCATCCTGAGAGTTTTAGGATTGAGGGAAAAAAGTATTTTATCCTGTCTTTACCGGAAAAAACACTAGATAAAATGGTTCTGGATTAGAAGTTTTTTCAGACATTTGTCTTTAAGCTAATGTATCCTTTTAAAAATCTGATTACCAAATCCTTAGTATATGTTAACTAACTTGAAATGTAACTGACTTGAAATGAAAAATACCATTCATAGTAACTTTTATTAACAACTCACAAGTTGTTATTCACATATTAGTGAGAAAAAATCTATATATGCATGTGTTGCAAAGATTATTGGAAATCTTTTTATAAATAAAAGTGAAAGGAAGTTGCACATGGCTCTAAAGAGTTTCCCACTAGATTCTGTGTGAAGACGGAGTGTTATACAGAGCTGGTGACCTTATATGAGTCTCAGGGTTTCTTTCTTTTCCGTTTTTCCTCGTTGACTATTTGCTTCTCCCACATCACACATAATTCACAACAGATGGTTTCTTCATATAGCTTTTATTTTTATGCTGGGATAAATGTTGATATATCCCATATTATTTTTAATTGTAGAGTTGAATTATCTGACTCTGGACAGTTTTTACATGTTAAAAAGTCTGTATATATGTGTGATGGTGGGAGCATGTGTTTACAGTAACACAATAGCCTCATTGTGACACAGCCTTAAGTTCAGATTTTTCCCAAACTGCAAAAAAAAAAAAAAATGTGAACGAACATTCTAAACTCAAGTTAGAAATACAGATACAGCCTATAAACTTTACTTTTTAATAAGACCAAACATTTTGTTCCTGAGTCTTCCTTTTTTTCTTTTTTTTTAATAAATAATTTGTGAAACATGTAAAATAATTATTAGACTTTTGGTTATTTGGTAGTTTACTCTCAATACATAAAGGAGTTGAGGTAGTTTACAAAAATGCAGGCAATGTAAGATGGGAAAATTAGGAGCTCCAAATATATTTTGCACAAGATTCTTCCCAGTTTAAAAACATACTACACATTCAGCTCTGGGTCCTAGAAGTCAGTTTTTCTGTTTAGTTTTACTTATAACTCTAGTACTAAGTAATCAAGTTTTTAAAAAAGAAATTCAAAGACTATTCATTTAAAAATTCAAATTTTCTACTAATAATGATTTAATGTACATTATCTAGTAAAAAAAAGTTCATTATTTTCCTTATAAGTGTACGTTAAAAGTCCTGTCAGGGCTTCCCTGGTGGCTCAGTGGTTGAGAGTCTGCCTGCCGATACAGGGGATGCGTGTTCGTGCCCGGGTCCTGAACAATCCCACATGCCGCACAGCGGCTGGGCCCGTGAGCCATGGCTGCTGAGCCTGCGCGTCCGGAGCCTGTGCTCCACAACGGAAGAGAAAGTCGAGCAGGACTGATGTCAGTCTTTTTGTAGCTGAATCTCAGAAGTGACATTCCATTATGTTTGCCATATCCTATTTGTTAGAAGCAAGTTATAGGTTCAGCCCATACCCAATGGGAGGGAATCACACAAGGGCATGAACCAGAAGGTGGGGATCATTGGGGACCATTTTAGAGTTTGCCAAGCCCAAATATGATGAATTATATTTGTCTTTTTTGTTATTTAACTCCTCCACTTTCTCTACTTTCTCCTACTCCTTCACTCTGCATAGATGCATTAGCTAAAAAGTGTTATTTTTCCACTTCAGGAAAGCCAGAGGACTCCAGTAAGCCTTGAGAAAAACTAATAAAAATGTTCTATATTCTGAATAGCTTCAATGTAAAATTTCAGTGAGAAAGAGATAAACTCAGTGATCATACAGTCATCATAGATAATTATGGGAACTCTGGACACAAATTTCATTAGCAGCTATCAAGTTCTTCGAATTAACACAACATTGTAAATCAACTATACTTCAATAAAAAATAAATTAAAAAAAAGAAAAAATATTTTAGAAAAAAGGTCTTGGAGAAAACATTACCGGGCTCTGCCACCAACCACTAGTATCACGCTCAAGGAGAATTCTAGCCTGGATCGTCATGTCAGAAAAGTATGCATGGCTCAGGGAATGGTAGACTCTGTTGCCAGCTCTGCTGCATGAATCACCTGGGTAAGCTACTTACCCTCTTTGAGCTTTGGTTCCCTCATCTGTAAAGTGGCTGTGATGGGTGCCTGCTCTGTCCACTGCCCCAGGAGTCTTGTCATTTCTTGCAATGATACATAGGAAGATTCAAAAAATGTTTTGAAAAACTGTAAAGTGCTGATGAATGTGAGGCATCATTATCACTTTGTTCATCATTAGATCTAGGAATATTTTTTCTTATCAGCGGGCATTACATTTTACAAGCTCAGAAAGCATCATGGAAAGCCCCATTACTTTCTTTTTTTAAATTTATTTTATTGAAGTGTAGTTGATGTACAATGTTGTGTTAATTTGTGCTGCACAGCAAAGTGATTCAGTTATACAAATATACACATTATTTTTCATATTATTTTCCATTATGGTTTAATCACAGCATATTGAATATAGTTCCCTGTGCTATACAGCAGCACGTTGTTGTTTATCCATACTATATATAATAGATAGTTTACATCTGTGAATCCCAAACTCCCAATCCATCCCTCCCTCCAGCACCACCACCTTCCCACCCCCAGCAACCGCAGGTCTGTTCTCTATGTCTGTGAGTCTGTTCCTGTTTCATAGATAAGTTCACTTGTGTTCTATTTTAGATTCCACATATAAGTGATATCATATGGTATTTGTCTTTCTCTTTCTGCTTACTTCACTTAGTATGATAATCTCTAGGTCCATCTAACTTGCTGCAAATGGCATTATTTCATTCTTTTTATGGCTGAGTAGCATTCCATTGTATATATGTGCCACATCTTCTTTATCTATTCATCTGTCGATGGACACCTAGGTTGTTTCCACGTCTTGGCTATTGTGAATACTGTTGCTATGAACATAATAGTGCATTTACCTTTTTGAATTATAGTTTTGTCCAGACCCATTATTTTCTAAGTGGTGATTTCTTTCCGATCTTTATGGAATGAAACACTCTCCTAAAAGATTTCATGCTCTAGATATCCATTTCCTCCTTTCCCCACCCCCACATATACTCATACTCTTCCCACATTCTCAGTGAACTGGTGTTATGAATCCTTGTATTGTTGTTGGACAAATCCATGCCCATCAGAAATACAAACACAAAGACTGATATTTTTATAATCACAATAAAAATTAGTTAAAAATAAAAGTAATCTATTATGAATGGTTTTCATAGCTTTCAAATTTCACTTCTAGACATCTAAAAATTTTGTATTTAACCATTTGTTTGAATAATCCAAGGTTGATGAAAATCCTTAAGTTACAATTCTCAAAACAGACTGATTTAGCTCTGTAGTTTGCTTTCTCCTTGTGTTCCAGAGCCATCCAAGTTAATTCCATGTGCCTGTGGTCAGTGAGACTCTGGAGGTTGTCTTGACTGAAATATGGGAGAAGTGTCCTGGGAAGAATTTTGAGAATCTGCTAGGGCAGTGTTCTCCACACTTCCCGGATCATGTATCCCATGAGTAAAAGCTATGTGAGCACACTCCCTCATAGATATAATTTTAAATTTATAAATTATATACATATCAATCTGTATTTATATATTATGCATATTATAAAAGATATGCAGTCTATGGATAGAAAACAGTGAGATGAAATAAAATATTAAAAAAAATAAAATTTAACACTACATTTATTTTTGGTACACCAAACCTTTTATCCTCAAATTATAGAGATTTATATTGATGTCTAGACAGTTGGTTCACAAATGCCTTGCAAATTAAACTGGCATCATACTATCATTTGCTAATATTGAAAAGTATAACATACACTTAGGGCTAGGTTCACTGTTTATAATAATGACGTATGTCCATATTTCAATTGATATTTTTGAAAATTTTTATTTTTTTTGGCCTACATCTTGGCAGAACTGATTAGATCACCACTAATTTTGTCTCTTAGTGTAGCTGAAAAAGAGCTCCTTCAAGGAATAGAGGAGATATCATTCTGTGTTTTTTTAAAAAAATTATTCTTGCATTATAAATATTATCATCAATCCAAAGTTTCTTTTCAGGAGACTATTTCTTTTTTCCTTTTTAAAAAAATTTTTATTGAAATATAGTTGATTTACAATATTGTGTTAGTTTTAGGTGTACAGCAAAGTGATTCAGATACAAACACACACACATACACACACGCACACAAACACACACATATGTATTCTTTTTTAGATTCTTTTCCATTATAGGTTATTACAAAATATTGAGTATAGTTCCCTGTGCTATACAGTATGTCCTTGTTGTTTACTATTTTATATATAGAAGTGTGTATATGTTAATCCCAAACTCCTAGTTCATGACCCCCCACTTTTCCCCTTTGGTAACCATAAGTTTGTTTTCTATGTCTGTGAGTCTATTTCTGTTGTGTAAATTAGTTCATTTGTATCATTTTTCAGATTCCACAGGTAAGTGATATCATATGATATTTGTCTTTCTCTGTCTGGCTTACTACACTTAGTATGATAATCTCTAGGTTCATCCATGTTGTTGCAGATGGCATTATTTCATTCTTTGTTATGGCTGAGTAGTATTCCATTGTGTATATATACCACATTGTTCTTTTTTTTGAACAAATGCTTTTTATTTTTTAAATTAATTTTTATTGGAGTATAGTTGATTTACAATGTTGTGTTAGTTTCTGCTCCACAGCAAAGTGAATCAGTTATACATATACAGATACCCACTCTCTTTTAGATTCTTTTCCCATATAGAGTTCCCTGTGCTATACAGTAGGTTCTTATCAGTTATCTATTTTATATATAGTAGTGTGTATATGTCAATCCCAATCTCCCAATTTATCCTACCCGCCTTTTCCCCTTGGTAACTATAAGTTTCTTTTCTACATCTGTGACTCTATTTCTGTTTTGTAAAAAAGTTCATTTGTACCATTTTTTTAGATTCCACATATAAGCAATATCATATGATATTTGTCTTTCTCTGACTTACTTCACTCAATACGACAATCTCTAGATCCATCCATGTGGCTGCAAATGGCATTATTTTGTTCTTTTTTATGGCTGAGTAATATTTCTTTTCAGAAAACTTTTAAAGCATTGGTCCACTAGTAAGTGTCAATTTAGTTAAACCAAATGATATAATCTATAAATCCTCTTAACCACCCAAAGAAAACAGCAATATGTTGTGAAACTCAGACAACACAAGAGCAAACATGCTATTACTATCCCTCAACAGAGTGCAGACTGAAATATCAACTGAGTGAGGGTACCTGTCTACTAAATATTAGTAAAGTGCAATTTTTTTTAAAGATAGAAATATATATATATATATATTTATTTATTTTCCACCCAGAGCTGTGTATACCCCAGTTTGGAGACCACTGTACTGGATCTCTTGGGGTTCATCCAAGTCCCTAGTGAGACCTGGGCCAGAATGGGTTATGCAGAGGGGGCACAAGAATGTAAACAGATACCCCTGCTACAACCAAAGAGCTCCAATTTCATTTATATTATATTTTATACAATAAGCTTTCTAATAAATTTTCATTAGAACAAATGATTACATAGCTAAGGCACATTTGAAACTTTCTTCTGGAGAAAGCTAGAAGTCCATGACCCATAGTTCTGACAAATGTTTGAAACTGAACACTGAACAGTAAAGTTGTAAAAATAGTCTTTTACTAAAGAGCTAAATATATTGGTTTTTTAAGTTCCTGGGTTTTATGTTTGTTTTATTTTTCTTACATGTAAAATCACAGCCTTAGAACTAAAAGAGAAAATACTTTTAGCCAAACATGCTATGAAAAGTTTTGAATGTAATTAAATGCTAAGTAAAGCATTAGTTACAAAATGCATTAAAATTTTTTTCTTAACTGAGACATTAAAAAAAGTTAAAAGTTTTGAATATTTTGGAAACATCATATTAAAGCAAAGCTTAAAAAAGGATATGGTTCTTTCAATATTTCAGTGAGTTTAATCTTGACTTGTCTAGAGGCTTTGGAAATACCAGCTAGCTCATGCATCCTAAGATAATATAAAATCAGTGGACTCTGACCTCCAAAATTGAAGAGAACACGCTTAAACTCTGGGCCACTACTGCTATAATGGGACTGTAAGGGGTAGGAAAAAAAAATGAATCAATTATTACTTTTGTGTATTTTTAAAGAACTGTAAATAAAATATAACTGCATTATAACCATAAATACAACTATTATCTGGTATATTAAAACAAATAAAGGGAAATTCTGCAAGGCATCTTAATTAAAGTAATTTACTAAAGTATGAGACTATGAGTATGTGCCGTAGGGCTCTGCTAGTCTTTTAGCATGAAGACAGGCCAATAGAGATCATTCTATCTGAAGAACAGAAAGAGAAAAGAATGAGCAGAGCCCCAGAAAAAGGGGCAGGAAAAAATATGAAGAAATAATGACTGAAACTTTCCAAGTTTTATGAAAAACACATCCAAGAAGCTTACCTCCAAGTAGGATAAATTCACATCTAGATGCGTCATAGTCAAAGTGTTGAAAGACGAAGACAAAAAGAAAAATCTCAAAAGCAGCAAGAGAAAAACAACATATAAGAGAACCCCAATAAGGTTAACAAGGTGACTTCTCATCAGAACAAAGAGGCTAGAAGCCCATCACAGTGCTGATGAAAGAAACTTTGACCACGAATTCTATGTCAAGGAAACCATCACCATAATTATAATTGCTTCAATATTCTACTATTGACTTCTTGTGGGATGCAAGTATAGCAACTACTCATATGTTAAGTCTTTCCTCAATTTTTATAACACCTAGATGAGAGATTTATTGTTGATTGCACTTCTTGTGGGGAAGTAAGATTTTATTCTCATTTGTTTTTACTGATATGTAAAATTCTCTTGTGTTTTGTTTGCTTATGGTCAATTTTTCATTGTATTCATTCATAGCTGCTCCAAAATTATTTCAAATAGTGGTAATATTGTAATCAAAAGCAGTTCTTTGATGGTGAAAATGATGTCAATATCAGCTGTTTTTTCTGTGATGTAAATCATTTACTTCACCATAGTCTCCCATGACAATTCACATCAGGTTATACCTAGCCTGATCTTAAAACTTGCATGCAAAACCGCACCAAGCATTTTCCTGGCTTTTGCCTGGTGTATTATAAGATAGAAACTCTATCTTACTGAAGTTTTAGAAACAGACATTCCTGTTCTTTTTCTGCAGTTACCAGTTTTTAAACTAAGAAAACCACAGTACACAGATCCTTCTTCCTCTATGAGAAACTATGATTTTTTTTTAAGCGTAGTTCAATCAGGCGAGAGCAGATTGAAAGCAGGGCTCCAGAATGAACGTAATACACAATTATTGTCTAATCAGCACAGAGTAGATTCCACATGTTTAAACAGCCCATGAATACAGTAGATTTTGGGGTCAACAACGTTCTACTTTTGACATATACAGAGCTTACTGTTAAAAGCGATTCCCAAATCTTTTCAGAGGCCTCCAAGGCAAGGCTTTATTAACCTGTACTTATGCAGTTGTAATTCTGGACCTCTATACTTTTTCCACAGTAACAGTTTATCTTCTAAGATCAGGCCTGTTACCCCAGCCTGTTGTAAACTTTTGGTGTTCCACTATATTCATAATTCTTCCAGGTTTTATGACTTCTACATGGCTAATGAAAAATGGCAACCATATTTTTATCAAAGTTGTTGATAAAATACTGTGCATGAGACAGGGCCAATGATGCAGCAATACGGTGTACTACCAAAGACATATCTGCAATTTGCTTTCTATCTTTTAACAGTGATATCTGAGAAGTTATTGTCAGTTACAAATCCATCTGTCCATATTTCTTCAACTTGTAAACAAACTATTAAAGACCATTCCTAGTGCTTGCTGAAGATCATATATACAATTTCTATTACATTTCCTTGATTTCTAAATTTAGCAATCAAGGAAAATAATAGAATGCACTCCCCTGCCTCCCACCCCCTGCAGCCAAGATGGTGCAATATTGCCATCTACCCCAAATGGACTCCTAGAGTCGCCAATTTCTATCCTAAGTATGGACATCCTTGGCAGCACTGTGAAGGTTGGAAGAGATTCTATATACCTGGATTATTAAAGACCAGGAAATATATGAATACTGACTTTCAGAAAGTGGTTTCTGTATAGGCATAATTTAAAATTTAAAATAACGGTCAGACCTGACTAGATAATTCAGACAAAATTTTAACAAAAAAGACTGCAACAGATTTAAAACCCAATTGGCTAACAAGTTAAGAGATCAAATTCAGAAGTTCAAGCCAACGGTCTCATCAAATCTTGGCTAAAGCAACACAAGGTGGCAAATCCATAGGTTCTCTGTTTGGGAGGCACCTTCAAAAATGTGGAGAAAGCAAGTATTCAAGACTTAAGATCGACAGTACCTATATATGGTCATTTATTCTGGGACCATGGTTTAAGGGGTGGGGACAGGTCAACCACTGTTGAAAATGCCATTGAAGTTTTCTCTGCACTTTGATGCTTATTGAGATCAGAGCCATGTCTGTATGTCAACCCAAGGAGAAGCAGTGCCCGAAGTATGAGGAAAAGATAAGCGCTATTCGTTTTCCTTAGAGATGAGGATAGTTTCAGAAATAAATATGACTTTAATATTAAGATTAACCTCTCCAATAAATCTCTTCTGATTATTAATTTTTTTCTAAAATATATATCAAGAGCATAATAACCAACACTGTCCATGTGAAACCTGTTCAATTAATTATATTGGAAATTAAAGAAGGACACTTTTTATAATTATTATACTCCAAACCTTTGTTGGTAGTCCTGATAATCTTGATTCTTCCTTGGATGCAGGCATTGTATATCCTTCTGGATTCTTTAAAATTTTTGTCATATTGAAGTCTATATCTAAAACAGAAAATAAAATATTTTCTTAAATTCTTTCTTTCTTCACAAAAGGCATGATACCCCTTCTTTTTCCTAGCAATGCACCTTAAACATGCAGAGAGGTAAAAATGTATGAGAGACGGTTAGGATATTGTTATAGCTTGCCCCAGTCAGAGGAAATGAATATTCCATCTCATTTTACCTAACAGGGCTTTAGAGTTTTCAAATTCATTCATGTACACTATTTCACATCATCCTCACAAACCATTTTATGAGCTAAGTAACATTTCCCACAATTTATAGATTAGAAAACTAAAGTTAAGGAAACTCTATGACTTTTTCTAAGAGTAAGTCTTGCTCTAAGGTGATAGTTGTTCACATCTGTGAATCTAATAAAAACCACTGAACTGTATTCTTTAAATGGGTGAATTGTATGGTATATGAACTACATCAATAAAGCTGTAATTAAAAAAAAAAACAGTACAGGAAGAGAATGCAGACCTAGGTCTTTTGCTTCTGATTTCAGAGCTCTTTCCATGACCCTCTAGTTAAATGCAATAGGAGGCTTAGGTCTCTGCATGCTAGAGTCTACCTTTTCCATATACTGAAACATACCCAGATAAGGAAAGACTTGGTAATTTTTCAGTGCAACCAGTGTAAATATGCATGAGGCTACCCAGGGAGTCTTGTCTTAAAGGAGAACTATATGATTTAATCAGCCATGTCAGTCAGCCTAAAAGCATATGCTAATTATTAAGGATATCTTAATGTAGAGCAGAGAAAACAGGTAAGCTGAGAAGTTTGTACTAGATTCTGGCACTGACAATTATTACCAGTTACCAGGTAGACAAATCAGATCTACAGATTGTGATGTTGATGACAAGGCTAGAAGAGTTGAAGAAAGTCACTTGAATTGATTTTTGACATTACCCATTAAAAGATATTAGATACTAGCTTGAAATACTGGAGGCAAGTAGGCATTTATCTCTGGCAGAGATTAAAGAACTAGTTAGCAAGGAATCTGTATTCTAAAATTTTGAGTGGAACCAAAGTTAGATTAAGTTGGGAGTTAGAATGGGCAAGAAAGGTAATGAACCATATAATTTCTCTACTTTAAAACTTGCTCAAAAGCATACAACCCATTATGGAGAAGAATCTGACCTTATCTACCAATAATACAGACATTTTTCTTTGACTCAGCAATCCCTCTCCTGAGAATATATTCTACACAATCTTCTACATAAGCACAAAAAATACAGGTACGGGTTTAATGATTATAGCATAATATGTAAAATTTAGAGATTATAAACAACCTGTGCATTTAGCAGTCAGGTACTGGTTGAAAAAACTATGGCACTCCTATTTGATGGAATACTATAAGCTGTAAAAAAAAAAAAAAATGAGCAAGATCTCCATACAGATGTGAAGATATCAACAGGTCATCTATTAAAGTGAGGAAAGCAAGTTGCAGAACAGTGAAGAGAGCATATTACTTGATTGAATGTATACAATATATAAAATATACTACTCAGTGTAAACGGGAAAGAATGTATACAATGTATACAATATACTACATTCAGTGTAAAAGGGCAAGAATAAGAAGAATCAAATATCTATTGTATTTTCCTTCATTTGTATAAAGAAACACTGAAAAGATAAGTAAGAAATGGATAAAAATATTCCTTTTGGGAGGAATGATTAAAAATAAAACATGCTCAATTTTGAATCATTCTTAAATACATATTTAGGTGCTATTACTTAACTTCCAGTCGTTATGAACAGATATGTTACTAATGACAAAAGGACATCTACCTGTTTACCATACCCACAATAAAAGCCTTAGAAGATTGCTTGAACTTTGTTGTAAAATTACTGTCAACAGATTAATATCAGGCAAAGATTCTAGGCTTGGAGTAACAGCAATAGACATAAAAAGTAAGAGATTAATGAAAAACACAAAGCAAAGAAAGTTTAGAAGTAAAAGAGTCAAAGAAAAAAATCATACGTAAAGGAAAAACCCCACCCTGATATGATAAGAGTAATAAGTAATCTTAAAATCACTGAATTTACTAGCTTTTATCCCCCTGCATTCCTCTAATCTGTTGATTTGTTTTAGGTAAAAATATCAATTTTGTCCCTGATTATAGTTTTTATATCTCCTCTGTTCTCAGCATCTCTGAATGCTAGGGAAGGTCACCGGGAACACCAATATTGACTCTACTTGATAAAACTATGAGAAAGTATGTCTCAACTGTTCTTATTAAGTCTTTAGAAATTTCACTAGTGACAAAATATTCCAGTCTTACTACACTGACGCTGGGAAAATTTCATTTTCATAATTACCCTCTTTTCATTTTAGGGATATTAAATCTCTTAAAAGGGAGACACTTATGCAAGTAAGTATGGTTACCTTTATCCACTTTTGTAGTTTTTATTCTAATAGTCTTTCTGAGATGCGAATAACTCATATATCTTAGCAAAATTAAACTTCATGCAGGCCATATATAATATTATATATCAATAAACTACAGAAACAGAAAAAATGTTAATTAGTTAAAAAATTAAATTAAAAAAAAAAGATGCTCACTGAGGTCAGGAGAACAATGCATGAACACAATGATAGCTTCAACAGAAATAGAAAATACAAGAAAGTACCAAACAGAAATCACAGAGCTGAAGAATACCTGCACTGAAAAATACATTACAGGGGATCAACAGCAGGCTAGACGAAGCCAGAAAAAGGAATTAGCAAACTCAAACACAGGGCAATGGAATTCACCCAATCAAAGAAGTAAAAAGAAAAAAAATTTAAAAAGTGAAGATAGCTTCAGCGACTTGTGGGACATTAAACAGACCAACATTTGCATTATAGGGGTCCTAGAAGGAGAAGAGAGAGAGAAAGGGGCAGAACATTTATTTGAAGAAATAATAGCTGAAAACTTCCTTAACCTGGGGAAGGAAATAGACATTCAGATCTAGGGAGCCTAGAGAGTTCCAAATAATATGAGCCAAAGAGACCCACACCAAGACACATTATAATTAAACTGTCATAACTTAAAGACAAGGAGAGAATCTTAAAAGCAGTAACAGAAAAACAACTTGTTATGTGGAAAGGAACCCTCCATAAGACTATCAGCAGGTTTTTCAGCAGAAACTTTGCAGGCCAGAAGGAAGTGGCACAATATATTCAAAGTGCTGAAAACAAAACAAAACAAACAAACAAAACCTACTAACCAAGAATTCTCTACTCAGCCAAGTTGTCCTACAGAATTGAAGGAGAGGTAAATAGTTTTCAAATAGTTTTCCAGACAAGCAAAAGGTGAAGGAATTTATGACCACTAAACTGGCCTTCCAGGAAAGGCTGAAGGGACTTCTTTAAGCTGAAATGAAAGTGCTAATCAGAAATAGAAAAACATATGAAAGTACAAATCTCACTGGTAAAGGTAAACATATAGTAAAATTCAGAAAAATCTAATGTTATAAAGGTGATGAGTTAATCACTTATAATTCTAGTACAAAGGTTAAAAGACAAAAGTAGTAAAAATAACTACAACTACTATAACTTGTTAATGAATATGCAAGATAAAAAGAAACTGTGACATCAAAAACAAAACAAGCGGGAGGAGTAAAAATGTAGAGCTTTAGAATGTGTTTGAACTTAACTTGTCAACTTAAAATAGACTGTTATAGATATGTTATTTTATGTAAGCCTCATGGTAATCACAAAGCAAAACATTATAGTAGATACATAAAAGATAAAGAGAAAGGAATCTAAGCATGCCACTAAAAATTATCACCAAGTCACAAATGAGGAGAGCAAGAGAAGAAGAAAGGAATAAAGGAATTTAAAAGCAGCCAGAAAACAATTAACAAAATGGTAAAGACTACATACATATCAATAATTACTTTAAATGTAAATGGACTAAGTTCCCCAATCAAAAGACACAGAGTGGCTAAATGGATTAAAAACAAAACAAAACAAAACAAAAAAACCAAGACCAATATATACACTGCCTACAAGAGATTCACTTCACATGTAAGGAAACACATAGATAAAGTGAAGGCATGGAAATAGATATTCCATGCAAATGGAAACAAAAAGAAACTTGGATACCTACACTCTTATCAGAGAAAATAGACTTTAAGGCAAAGACTCTAATAAGAAATAAAGAAGGTCATTATATGATAAAGGAGTCATTTCAACAAGAGGATATAACATTTGTAAATATTTATGTTCTTGTTTGTTTGTTTGTTTGTTTTTTCTGAGTGGCTAAACCATTTTATTTTCCCACCAGTGATGTGATATAATTTTTCTACGTACTCACCAGCATTTGAAGTTGTCACTATACTTTTTATTTATTTTTCTCACATCTTTATTGGAGTATAATTGCTTTACAATGGTGTGTTAGTTTCTGCTTTATAACAAAGTGAATCACTTATACATATAGATATGTTCCCATATCTCTTCCCTCTTGCGTCTCCCTCCCTCCCACCCTCCCTATCCCACCCCTCTAGGTGTTCACAAAGCACCGAGCTGACCTCCCTGTGCTATGCAGCTGCTTCCCACTAGCTATCTATTTTACGTTTGGTAGTGTATATATGTCCATGCCACTCTTTCACTTTGTCACAGCTTACCCTCCCCCCTCCCCATATCCACAAGTCCATTCTCTAGTAGGTCTGTGTCTTTCTTCCTGTCTTACCCCTAGGTTCTTCATGACATTTTTTTCCCTTAAATTCCATATATATGTGTTAGCATATGGTATTTGTCTTTCTCTTTCTGACATACTTCACTCTGTATGACAGACTCTAGATCCATCCACCTCATTACAAATAGCTCAATTTCGTTTCTTTTTATGGCTGAGTAATATTCCATTGTATATATGTGCATATCTTCTTTACCCAGTCATCCGATGATGGACACTTAGGTTATTTCCATCTCTTGGCTATTGTAAATAGACCTGCAATGAACATTTTGCTACATGACTCTTTTTGAATTATAGTTTTCTCAGGGTATATGCCCAGTAGTGGGATTGCTGGGTCATATGGTAGTTCTATTTGTAGTTTTTAAAGGATCCTCCATACTGCGCTCCATAGTGGCTGTACCAATTCACAATCCCACCAGCAGTGCAAGAGTGTTCCCTTTTCTCCACACCCTCTCCAGCATTTATTGTTTCTAGATTTTTTGATGATGGCCATTCTGACTGGTGTGAGATGATATCTCATTGTAGTTTTGATTTGTATTTCTCTGACGATTAATGATGTTGAGCATTCTTTCATGTGTTTGTTGGCAATCTGTATATCTTCTTTGGAGAAATGTCTATTTAGGTCTTCTGCCCATTTTTGGATTGGGTTGTTTGTTTTTTTGTTATTGAGCTGCATGAGCTGCTTATAAATTTTGGAGATTAATCCTTTGTCAGTTGCTTCATTTGCAAATAGTTTCTCCCATTCTGAGGGTTGTCTTTTGGTCTTGTTTATGGTTTCCTTTCTGTCCAAAGCTTTGAAGTTTTATTAGGTCCCATTTGTTTATTTTTGTTTTTATTTCCATTTCTCTAGGAGGTGGGTCAAAAAGGATCTTGCTGTGATTTATGTCATAGAGTGTTCTGCCTATGTTTTCCTCTAAGAGTTTGATAGTGTCTGGCCTTACATTTAGGTCTTTAATCCATTTTGAGCTTATTTTTGTGTATGGTGTTAGGGAGTGATCTGATCTCATACTTTTACATGTACCTGTCCAGTTTTCCCAGCACCACTTATTGAAGAGGCTGTCCTTTCTCCACTGTACATTCCTGCCTCCTTTATCAAAGATAAGGTGACCATATGTGGTGAATTTATCTCTGGGCTTTCTATCCTGTTCCATTGATCTATCTTTCTGTTTTTGTGCCAGTACCATACTGTCTTGATTACTGTAGCTTTGTAGTATAGTCTGAAGTCAGGGAGCCTGATTTCTCCAGCTCCGTCTTTTGTTCTCAAGATTGCTTTGGCTATTCGGGGTCTCTTGTGTTTCCATACAAATTAAAAACTATTTTGTTCTAGTTCTGTGAAAAATGCCATTGGTAATTTGATAGGGATTGTACTGAATGTGTAGACTGCCTTGGGTAGCTTGGTCATTTTAACATTGATTCTTCCAATCCAAGAACATGGTGTACCTTTCATCTGTTTGTGTGGTCTTCAATTTCTTTCATCAGCATTGTACAGTTTTCAGAGTACATGTCTTTTGCCTCCATAGGTAGGTTTATTCTTAGGTATTTCATTCTTTTTGATGTGATGGTAAGTGAGATTGTTTCTTTCTCTTTTGGATCTTTCTTTGTTAGTGTATAGAAATGCAACAGATTTCTGTCTATTAATTTTGTATCCTGCAACGTTACCACATTCATTGATGAGCTCTAGCAGTTTTCTGATAGCATCTTTAGGATTTTCTATGTGTAGTATCATGTCATCTGGAAACAGTGTCAGTTCTACTTTTTCTTTTCTAATTTGGATTCCTTTTATTCCTTTTCCTTCTCTGATTGTTATGGCTAGGACTTCCAATACTATGTTGAATAAAAGTGGTGAGAGTGAACATCCTCACTTTGTTCCTGATGTTAGAGGAAATGCTTTCAGCTGTTCACCACTGAGTATAATGTTAGTTGTGAGTTTGTCATATATGGCGTTTATTATGTTGAGGTATGTTCCTTCTATACCCACTTTCTGGAGAGTTTTTATCATAAACGGATGTTGAATTTTATCAAAAGCTTTTTTTGCATCTATTGAGATGATCATATGTTTTTATTCTTCAGTTTGTTAATGTGGTGTTTCACATTGATTGATTTGTAGATATTGAAAAGTCCTTGCATCCCTGGGATAAATCCCACTTGATAATGGAGTATTATCCTTTTAATGTAGTGTTGGATTCAGTCTGCTAGTATTCCACTGAAGATTTTTGCATCTATGTTCATCAGTGACATTGGCCTGTAATTTTCTTTTTTTGTGGTATCTTTGTCTGATTTTGGTATCAGGGTGATGGTGGCCTCACAGAATGAGTTCAGAAGTGTTCCTTCCTCTCCATTTTTTGAAATAGTTTCAGAAGAATGTGTATTAACTCTTCAAGTGTTTGATAGAATTCGCTTGTGAAGCCATCTGGTGTTGGACTTTTGCTTTTGGGAGTTTTAAAATTACTAATTCAATTTTAGAACTGGTAATTAGTCTAGTAATATTTTCTATTTCTTCCTGGTTCAGTTTTAGGAGGTTGTACCTTTCTAAGAATTTGTCCATTTCTTCCGTTTTGTCCATTTTATTGGCATATAGTTGCTTGTAGTAGTCTCTTGTAATCCTTTGTATTTCTGTGGTGTCAGTTGTAACTTCTCCTTTTTCATTTCAAATTTCATTGATTTGGGCCCTCTCCCTTTTTTTCTTGATGAGTCTGACTAAAGTTTTATCAATTTTATTTACCTTTGAAAAGAACCAGCTTTTAGTTTCATTCATCTTCTCTATTATTTTTTGTCTCTATTTCATTTATTTCTGCTCTGATCTTTATGCTCTCTTTCCTTCTATGAAACTTTGAGCTTTGCTTGCTCTTTTTCTCTAGTTGCTTTAGGTGTAAGGTTAGGTTGTTTATTTGAGATTTTTATTGTTTCCTGATGTAAGATTGTATTGCTATAACCTTCTCTCTTAGAACTGCTTCTGCTGTGTTCCATAGGTTTTAGATCATCATGTTTTCATTTTAATTTGTCTCTAGGTATTTTTTGATTTAGATTTCTTCAGTGATCCATTGATTGTTTAGTAGCATATTTTTTAGTCTCCACATGTGCTTTTTGCAGTTTTTTTCTTGTAGTTGATTTCTAGCCTCAAAGCATTATGGTTGGAAAAGATGCTTGATATGATTTCAATTTTCTTAAATTTACCAAGGCTTTCTGTGGCCCAGCATGTAATCTATCCTGGAGAATGCTCCATGTGAACTTGAAAAGTATATGTATTCAGCTGTTTTGGGGTGCATTGCTCTATAAATATTCTTTAGTCCATTTGGTGTAATGTGATATTTAAGGCCTGTGTTTCCTTATTGATCTTCTGTCTGGATGATCTGTCCACTGAGGTAAGTGGGTGTTAAAGTCCCCCGTTATTATTGTGTTGCTGTAAATTTGTCCTTTTATGTCTGTTAATATTTGCCTTATATATTGAGGTGCTCCTATGTTGGCTGCATATAGATTTATAGTTGTTATATCTTCTTCTTGGATTGATCCCTTCATCCTTAGGTAACATCCTTCTTTGTCTCTTGTAACAGTCTTCAAAGTGTGCTTTGTCTGATTTAAGTATTGCTACTCCAGCTTTCTTTTGATTTCCATTTGTGTGGAATGCCTTTTTGCATCCCCTCACTTTCAGTCTGTATGTCTCTAGATCTGAAGTGAGTCTCCTGTAGGTAGCAAATATATAAGTCTTGTTTTTGTATCCATTCAGCCAGTCTGTGTCTTCTGGTTGGATCATTTATCCATTTACATTTAAAGAAATTATCCATATGTATTTTCTTATTGCCATTTTGTTAATTGTTTTGGAGCTTTTCAAGGTCTTTTTTCCCTTTCTTCTTCTCTTGTTTTCTGGTTTGATGACTATCTTTAGTGTTTTGTTTGGATTTCTCTTTCTTTTTTGTGTGTACATCTATTATAGATTTTGGTTGGCACTTACCTTGAGGCTCTGGTATAGCAGTCTATATATATACGTGATCATTCTAAGTTGCTGATCTCTTAATTTCCAATACATTTTAAATACCTTGCACTTGTACTCTCCTCTCCTCACAATTTGTTTTTATTACCGTATTTTACATGTCATTGTTTTGTGTATCCCTTAACTGCTTATTGTGGATACAGATGATTTTACTACTTTTGCCTTTTATCCTCCCTATTAGCTTTCTTTGTAGATAATTTCCTATCTTTACTGTATGTTTGCTTTTACTGGTAAGCTTTTATGTTTTGTAATTTTCTTGTTTCTATTTGATGCCTTTTCTTTTTTAACTAGAGAATTTCCTTTAACATTTGTTGTAAAACTGGTTTGGTGGTGCTGAATTCTTTTAACTTTTGCTTGTCAGTAAATCTTTTGATTTCTCCATCAAATCTGAATGAGAGGGCCTTCCCTGGTGGTGCAGTGGTTAAGAATCTGTCTGCCAATTCAGGGGACATGGGTTCCAGCCCTGGTCCAGGAAGATCCCACATGCCATGGAGCAACTAAGCCCATGCACCACAACTACTGAGCCTGAGCTCTAGAGCCCACGAGCCACAACTACTGAGCCCGTGCGCCACAGCTATGGAAGCCTGCACCCCTAGAGTCCATGCTCCACAACAAGAGAAGCCACCACAATCAGAAGCCCATGCAATGCAATGAAGAGTAGCCCCGGCTCGCCCCAAGGAGAGAAAACCCATGCGCAGCAACAAAGACCCAACACAGCCAATAAATAAATAAAATAAAATAAATTAATAAAAAAAGAATCTGAATGAGAGCTTTGCTGTATAGAGTATTCTTGGTCATAGGTTTTCCCTTTCATCACTTTAAATATATTGTGCTACTCCCTTCTGGCCTGCAGAGTTTCTGCTGAAAAATTAGGTGATAACCTTATGGAGATTGCCTTGTATATTATTTGTTGGTTTTCCCTTGTTGCTTTTAGTATTCTCTCTTTATCTTTAATTTTTTTTTTTCATTTTGGTTACAATGTGTCTTGGTGTGTTCCTCTTTGGGTTAATCCTGTATGGGGCGCTTTGGGCTTCCTGGATTTGGGTGACTATTTCCTTTCCAAGGTTAGGGAGATTTTCAGCTATTACCTCTTCAAATATTTTCTCTGGCCTGTTCTCTCTCTCTTCTCCTTCTCAGACCCCTATAATGTAAATATTAGTGCACCTGATGTTGTTCCATAGGCCTCTTAAGCTGTCCTCATTTGTTTTCATTCTTTTGTCTTTTTTCTCTTCAGCAGCAATGATTTCCACTACTCTGTCTTCCAGCTCACTGATCCTTTCTTCTAAATCATTTAGTCTACTATTATTCCTTCTAGTGTGTTTTTCATTTCAGTTATTGTATTCTTCATCTCTGTTTGGTTGTTCTTTATATTTTCTAACTCTTGGTTAAAAACTTCTAACTTCTTGCTCTCTGCATCCATTCTCCTCCCAAGTTCTTTGATCATCTTTATGATCATTATACTGAACTCCTTCTCAGGTAGATTGCCTATCTTCACTTCACTTAGTTCTTCTTCTGGGGTTTTTTTTTCCTTCATCTGAATCATATTCCTATGCTGCCTCATTTTGTCTAAGTTGCTATTTGTATTTTTATGTATGTGGTAGGTTATGTTTCTTGACCTTGCAGAAGAGGCCTTCTGTAGGAGGCATCCTATGTATCCCAGCAGTGCACTACCCTCTTGTCACTCAAGCTATATGCTCTAAGGATTCAACCTAAGAGGGTGACATGGGTCCTTCTGTTGTGATGGGATAACTATGTGGGTGGTCTGGCAGGCCCCTAGTCTGGTTGGTTGCCAGGACCTGCCTTGCTGGGATGCTGCTGGATGCTCTTTAGCAAGGCCTGTTCACAAGATGGCTGGTTGTGGAATTCTAGGGGTCCCTGGAGCTAGTGGTAGCTCACTGATAGGCAGAATCAGGGTCCTGAAGACTCTGGGGCTGTTGCCCACCTCCTGGCAGGTATAGCTAGATCCTGGGCTACTTCTGGTCTATTGGTAGGCAGAGCTGGTTCCTGGAGTCTGGCTTCAGGGCCCAGGGATCCCAGAGCTCATTTCAGATCATTGCTGGGATGGAGATGTTGGCCCCTGACACAGTTGGGTATGGGATCTGGGGTGTCCTGAAGGTTGTGCAGGTTTGCTAGTGGGATTGGCCAGGGTCCAGCTGGTCCCAGGGTAGGGTCTGAACTGTGTTGTGGGATTGCAGTTTTCTTGTTGCTGGTGTCTGTCCCCTGGTGGATAAGCCTGGTCTAGAGGCTTGGTCCAGCTTCCTAGCGGGAGGGGCTGGTGCCTGTTCACTGGTATGTAGTGCTGGGTCTACCCACCAGCCAAGACCCTCTGGCGGACTGGGTGGTGTCCAGGGGCAGGTGCAGAAGAAGTTCTGGGCTCCTTGGTCTTTAGGCAGCCTATCTGCTGATAGGTGGGGCTGTGTCCCTGCCCAGTTAGTTGTTTGGCCTGAGGCATCCCAGCTCTGGAGACTGCAGGCTGTTGGGTGGGGCCAGGTCTTCGAGCTAATGAGCCAAGCTTGCTCCTCAATATGTCTGCCACCAGTGTCTATGTACCCAGAGTGAGACAAAGCTTCCCTCCCTACCCCACTTCCCCAGGAGACTCTCCAAGACCAGCAGGTAGGTCTGGCTCAGGAGCCTATCAGATTACTCCTTTTCCCCTGAGTCCTGTTGTGCATGAGATATTGTGTGTTCCCTTTAAGAGTGAAGTCTTTATTTTTACACAGTCCTGTGGGGCTCCTGCAATTAATCCCCACTGGCCTTCAAAGCCAAATACTCTGGGGGCTCATCTTCCCAGTGCCAGACCCCTTGACTGGGTAGTCTGATGTGGGGCTCAGAACTCTTGCTCCTGTGGGAAAACTGCTGCAATATAATTATTCTCCAGTTGGTGGTTCACCCATCCAGGAGATAGGGTATTTGATTATATTGCATGTTCACCCTTCCTATCAGTCGCATTGTGGTTCCTTCTTTATGTCTTTAGCTGTAGAAGATCTTTTCTGGTAAGTTCTAGTCTTTTTCACTGATGGTTGTTCTGCAGATCGTTGTGATTTGGTGTGCTTGTGAGAGGAGCTGAGTTCAGGGTCATTTTATTGTGCCATCTTGGCTGCTCTCCATAGAATGTTTTTTATTTATTGGAACACACCTTTATTAGGACAATATTTTACATGTATTATTCTATAAATATTTTTTCTACTTTTTGGACCACGGCTCTTGTGTTTATTTTAAAAATATCACAGCTATATTCATGGTGAATATTCTACCAATGGCAGAGAATTTCAAGACCCTGACCTTCCTCCAAAAATTGCTGTAAAAGTATTTCAGCCATCTCTGCAGGTACATCCCAAGACAATTCCAGTCGGAATTTGGGAGACTTCTCAAGGTATTCTCCCCTCCTATTCACTAGAAGAGTGGATCTAACTCCCACTTGACCAATAGTTTAAAGCACGTGCATGTGAACTTCAGGAACTGCATTCCTGAAGCATAGTAGTGTATTAGTTAAGCCTTGGAGTCAGATGGACACAGATTTAAACACCAGCTCTGCCATTTTCAGACTAAGTGACCTTGGGCAAATTAATTTAAGTTTCAGTTTCTTCAAATATAATTTGGAGATGATAATAATGATTAACTTATAGACTTGTTAACTGGATAAAAATGAGATCATATATGTAAATCACAGTACCTGGCATTCTGTAAAGGTTATGTAAATTTAGACTATATTGTTATTAACATCATATCTTAAGGAGTATAAATTCAAACTCACTATTACTTCATTCTTGTAAAACCTTTGTTGAGAGAAAATATTGAGGAGTGACTGAGTTTTATCTATTCCTTTAGAAAATCAGACATATTCTTGAATTGAGGTAGACAAACAAAGAGATATGTATTAGAACTGAATTTTCTTGGCCACTTGTAGATCCATTTTTACCAGATTGTACTTTGTCTTCATGCCCTTGGTCAACATAGTGCAATGTTATAGACTCAAATATAGTTGGTAACTATATCAACATCATTCATTGTATTACAGAGCTTCTCTAGGGAGAGCATGTTAATTGAGCTGTTCAGAAGTATTCGCCTTTTCATCCTTTCAAGGCTCATGGTAGGACTAAATATCTACCTTCTTTGAAGATAATTATGGAATTTGCAGCTTGCCCTGGGCAATGAAATAATGAATTTGACTACAACTATATATGTAATCTCCAGTGACCCACGTTCCAGTTGAGTCTAAACTTCCTGATTTGTTTAAGTGAGGTCTTTAAGATATTTTTTAGTTTGTTCAAATTATGTTTCCTATTTTAAATTATATGAATTAAGGAATGAAAGGATAGTCTATCTCCATAAAGTGGGAAAAAATGTGATTTCTTAAACCTAAATCTATTTTCCATTTATTCATGCATTGCTTCAAAAAATATTTTTTGCAGACTGTGGAAAACACTACAAATTTCAAGAGAGGTTGAAAGGATACAGTGGCTGACTTTAGTAACCAATTATAATCAGATAGGTTGATAAAACATATGTAGGTAATACTTGTGAACAATCTAACATCTATTGAAAAGTTAATACAAGATAAAGAGGCAAATAGATTGTATCAGAAATAAAACCTTAAGGATGAAACCGAGACTGTTTGTGGGATGAGGTAATCAGAGAAGGCTCATTTAAAAACTGATCAGATTTGCACGAGTTCAGACATGGAAAAAGAATCCAGGCCAATGGAGTGTACAGAGGGGTGAGGTTGGGTAACAAGGCATTTGAGCAGGACCTTGAGAAGACCACCCTGGTTGCAGGAAAGGGTTACCTTAGGGAATGTTTTAAGAATACGAAGAAGAAAAAAGAACAAAGGAGATTAAGATGAAGTGGCTATGCTAGTGTAAGCAGATTTTTACTATGTGTCTGTCAGGAAGTAATACATTGAACTCAAATCTTTGAGGTTGACTGAAATAATTGATGGGTAATTATGAGTTCATTTAAATATTACAGTTGCTTAACAAATGATGTGAGTGATGTGGTTTTACCCCTTAAGTCATAAACTTGTTAATGAACCTAATTATTTCAAATCATCATAAATTCCATAAACGAACCAGAAATGAACCAACCAACATTACCAGTAGAAAATCATGGAGAAAAGAGAAGCCAAGGAATGCACTGTTACCTGTTACCATAAAGGAATAAAGTACAGTATTGTTAGTTAAAAATTCAACACATTGAAAGAATAAAATCAAAGTGGTAAAGAATTCACACTTTGGTGAGGTCAGTGTTATGTATGACATATGAAATACATATGCTTCTTTCAAAATGTAGGTGGAGAGGTCAAATGTAGCAGGGAGAAAACTTTTGCAAGAGCTCATTGTGTTTTCCTCTTCGTGTACACGTTAAATGAAGGGTGCTGTGGTTCACCCATATCATTTCCTCTTTGTTTGGAGCCATTGTGCTCTAATGGGACAAATGCTAGCAGAAGTACTAGTGACGCAGTGTCAGTTCCCCACCCTTCCACCAAAATCTTTCCATCAGTATAGTTACTGTAAGTTAGACTTCTGTACTAAACAAAGAAACTAGCATTTTATTCCATTATTAAAAAAAAAAAATTCTAGGCTCTCAAACCTCTTCCATGGGTGGATTCTCAATATTCACCACTAACAATACACCTTAAAGTAAGTTCGTATTGCAAGATCAAATTTGTAAAATTTAGTTCTGCTTTTAATTAAACCCAGATTTCTATGTGAATGAGAAATTAATAGTTAAAATGAATGATTAGAATAAGAACTAGCTCTTCTAAAGCTGGTAATCCCAAATTCTTTGTTCTGCTACCACTAAGCTCCTATCCTGACTGCTGAGACTAACTGAATCCAAACTTAATCAAATCAATCATACCAAAAGAAGGGACACTATCAGAAGATTCATTTTAAGAACACAAAACACTAAGAGAACTTATGGAAGGTTTGAATTAGTTAGTACCTTGGGAAGACCTGTCATTCTTAATAAAATTTTCTTAGAGAGAAAGACTGAGTGCTACTACAATATGCTGTAAGAACGAATTGTATTTTGAAGTAATTGGTACCACTATATTACAGTGGAAAGTCCATGGGAAAGAACAGAATGGCCTACATAGCAGTGTTCTTCAAATATTGAAGGAAATAAGAAACACCTGGGAATCTTTTACAACTGCAGATTTTGATGTGTTATTAGGTCTGGGGCCTAATAACATCACAGGTGTTGGTGATGCTACACCATGATCCATGGAGTTGCCTTTTGAGTAATAAGGTGGTAGGTAACATAGTGCTGCAACAATTACTAATTATGTGACTTTGAACCTGTGTTCTCAGCTGTAAAATGGTACCATGAACACCAATCTCATAGGAATCACTAGAGTTGTAAGTGAAATTATGTTTTTGAAGTGCTTGGCAAAGTTCACCTTAGAAAGGAGCACAGAAGGGAAAGCAGAGGATATGGGAAATTATGTTGGTATTTGGGTAGATGTGGTGGTGGGAGTTTGTGGAAGTTCTCATTGCCTTAATTTTCTCATTGAGGTAGGAAGCAAAATCACTATCTGAGATTGAGCATAGGGGATGTAGTGTTGGAGATATGAAGGAAAAAAGGTGAAAATAGTTGTCTTCGTGAGTGGTAGAAATAAAGGACTAGGGAAAACTGTTTGCCTGACAGAAGGTCAATTTGAGTTATGTACTTATGAATTAAAAATGAGACTAGTTAGCACGGTTGAATGCTTTCTCTATGTATGTTTAGCTGCACACTTTCAGATGCGGGAAAGGTGGAGAATTATTTTTAATTATTTTAATTACTTTTAATTAGTTACTTGGCAAATTGTAAAAGGAGTTGAAGATGAATGCAAAGAAGTAACTATAACTATTGACCACAGTATTTAGTTAGGTAATAAGGGAAGAAAGGACATCAGTGGGGTGAGGACAGTGGAAAGGTTAATAGGACCTAAATATTGTTGAGATTTCATTTTTGACTTAGCATGTGGAAAATTTTTGGAAATGTTCCATGTGTACCTACACTTGAATGTAAAGTTTTGATTTGTTGCTCTCTCACATACACACACACACGTCATAATCACTAATGTTTTCCTGATATTATCTGCTAATTCTTTTTTTCAGATTTAGCTATTATTATCTAAGAAGGGAGGATTAAAGTATTATGGACTTTAAATGAAAAACTGTGAGTTTGTCCTTGAGATCGTCTGAACATTTTTGCTTTATATATTTCTAGGCAAAGTTTTTGGTACATACATCTTAACACTTATTATACCTTCTGTTGGATGGTTTATCAGTAGGTAGTCTATTCCTTTTAATGCTTTATTCCTTCAATTTGTCTGGTATGAATATTACTATATCAGCTTTCTTTTGGTGAATATCTTCTTCCATTATTAACTTTTACCAGTGTTTCATTTTTAACTTTTCTAGGAGGTTTTGTTTTGGGTATTTCTTTTTGTGTGTGTGTGAGAATAATACAGATGCTTTTAAAATAATCTACTTGAGGTTTTTGCTCTGAGTAGGATGTAGTAGGTCTTACAGGCCAACGTTTCCACTTTAATAACTAGAAAAAACTGGGTAAATTACAAAATTGTATTCTTAATTACAAAAAATGATATTTTTAAGGATATTGGAAACAATGGGAACAAGTGAAAATTCCATAGAGGAAGAGCCCTTCCTTTGTGAGCTGACAATCTCCATTTATCTTCATCCCTTGAAAGCATTTACTGATTTGGGGTACTACTGAGAATCAGACTTGGCATAGGCAGAAATACTCTACTAGAGAAGACATGAACCATCAGAGCTTTAACAGTCACATAGGCTGGTGTAAAATCAAGACAAGCCCCATGTACATGGCAGCCAATTTTTACTGTGGGATATTTATAGAGTTCTGCGGTGGTATGGAAGGCTGGGGCAGGGCTGGGCCAGAAACTTCTAAAAGGCTGCACAAAGTCTCTTACAGTTCTTAAACAGTGACTAGGAGACAACATCTCACAAATACCTGGCTGGTCTTCCCCTCAGGACAGTTTTGAAGATGTGTGTTATTGGAGGTTAAAGAGTTAACCTCAAAACATTCAAAGCACAGAATTAACTCTCCCTTCCTATTTCATGGCTGAGGATATAGAGACTTCCTAGGTTCTTAATTAAAAACCCACAAAGACCATGCCCGAACTAGAGGTGGGCTTATCTTACCAAAACTGTAATCCAGCTGAGATCCAGTTCAATCACTGATTAAGTCATGGTATTCAGTCCCTCATGATAAATGGAAAAAGGGAGAACCATCTCTGGTGGACAATAATACCATCTAAAGCTCTACAGTTACTTAATACCCAATGCTTAGTGTACAATAAAAGACTGCAAACCAAGCCAAATGCATGACAGAAACAGACACACAGATGATCCAAAAATTGGAGCCAAGAGACAAAGGACTTTAAAATAATATTATAAATATGCTCAAGAAATTAAAAGAAAAGATGAACAAAATAGATAAAAATTTCACCAATAATCAGGATCTGTGAAATGAATAAAGGATGCATTCTGGAACTCATAAATACAATGTCTGGAACTAAAAATTCATTGAATGTTTTTAAGAGAAGACAAGATTAATGAAGTTGAAGAAAGTCCAAAGAAAATATCCAAACTGAAACACACACACACACACACACACACACACACACGCATGCATGCACACAGAATGAAAAAAACAAAACCGTATAAGAGACATGGGGTATGGGAATTCTGAAGGAGAGGACAGCAAGATTGGGGCAGAGCAGCATTTGAAGAGATAATGGTGGAGAATTTCCCCAAACTGATAAAAGAGATCAACTCACAGATTTTTAAAGATTTAGAAAATTCCAAAGAGTACAAATAAAACCACACATAAGCACATTACACTCAGACTGCTAAAAACTAGAGACGAAGGGAAAAATCTTAAAACAACCAGAGAAAAAAGATACATTATCTTCAAAGGAGAAACGATAAGATTTTATTAACAGAAACAATGGAAACTAAATGAAATTTTTAAATGACAAAAAAAAAACCAAAAATAAAACTCACTGCCAACATAGAAATATGTGATCTGCAAAAATGTGCTAAATGTGAAAGTGAAATAGACATTTTCAGACATAAAAAGGACAGAGCATTCAGTGTGTTTGAATTTTTTATATTATTCTTGTTATATCTCAAGTCTCAACACCATTACTTACTAATTGTGAGAAACTGACAAGTTACTTAACCTCTTAAGGTCTTCATTTGTAAAACAGGGATAACCATTCTATCAATTTTAAAGCAAACTATGAAGCTTTAGCGTGATAGTGAAAATGCTTAGTAAACTCCATCTCCACAGAGAGATAGTCATTATTATGATAGCTAGGTTTATAGTCCATTTACTATTTTTGTCCTTATTTGAACACGATGTTCCAGGTGTTGTTCAACAAGCACATTGAGTGGTTACTTCTTGTGTCCTCGACATGCTGCACCTATTAAAATACAGCCCTTAAGATTTCATTAGCTATTTGGTAATCATACACTGATTCATATTGTGCTTGCAATTAATTAATTGGGTCTTTAAAAAGTGTGTTACTATGTAGCCATATGTCTTCCAAAGTTTATCTTTATAGCTGGAATTTTGAATCCACCTGCAGGGCTTCACATTTACTCCTATTACATTTCATCTTGTCTGAGTCAGCTGATTGTTGAGATCTTCTTGGTTCCTGATTCTGTTTTCTGTTGTGTTGGCTACCTCTTCCAGCTTTATGTTGATGGTTAATCTCTTTTACATATAATCCATATCCTTATTAAAATAAGAAATGTACAGAACAGAAGAGTAGCAGGGACATAAACCTGTGGTTTGCCACTAGAAAACAATGATATGTTAAATAGCAAACTTTGGATATTGTTACTCAGTTGTTACAAATCCAAAATTACCCAGTCCTTATTTCTCTTTTGTCTATAATATCATGATGTATTTTGTGAAATTCCTCACAGTTGTTATGGAACCAAACTTGGGTCTGAATGCCTGACACACAGCAAAACCAATCTGCCGACACCAGGTTGTGGTGAAGAAAAGTAGGACATTTATTGCAGGGCCAAGCAAGGAGAATGGGCAGCTTATGCTCAAAAGACCTGAATTCCCCGGTGGCTTTCAGGGAAGGGTTTTTAAAGGAAACATTAGGGGTGACTGTTGTAGGGTGCCTGATCAGCTTGTGGACATTCTTCTGATGGCTGGTTGTGAGGAAATAGGGTGGTATTTCTGGAGTTACCATCATCAACCTTCTGGTCCCAACCCATCTGGGGTCTATGTGCTTGTGGTCAGCATGCAATTAACTTCTTCCACCTGGTGGGAGTTTTAGTATCTGCAAAACTACCCAAGGATATGGTTCAGAATATTATCTGTAGGCCTTGAGGAGGAACTAAAGGTCCTTAACTTTGTTTTATGGCTAAACTATCATTATTTTGTCTGGTTTGACTGCTTTCCTTTGTTTCTGCATTTTCTTACTTCTCTGATTAAATTTGCTCTTTGAAACTCAGGGAAGGCCTAGGAAGCTAAAGCTTTCCTAAAACAAGAGGCAGGGAACACAGGGGTCAGAGCATGGGGTGTCTGTCCCTGGGAAGGCTCCACAGGGTCCTGGTTGGTTTCATAGCCTTCCCTTGAGGTACTTACTCTGGTAACTTCATTTTAAAAAATAAGACAATCCTTCTTAAGGTGCAACTGAAACAGAAATTCCTATCAAGCCTCATTGCACTTTAGACTCTACAAATGAAAGGGTCTAGAGAATTCCATTCTGAAAACTATTTTTGAAAACTATATTTAAAAATAAAATTATATTTAAAAATATGTGTTTCTTTTTATTATTTTGGTTTTGATTCTTTGGGGGCTTCAAATTTTTTTAATTTTTATTTTATTTATTATTTTCTTTGGTACGCAGGCCTCTCACTGCTGTGGCCTCTCCCACTGTAAAGCACAGGCTCCGGATGCGTAGGCTCAGCGGCCATGGCCCACGGGCCCAGCCACTCCGCAGCATGTGGGATCTTCCCGGACCAGGGCACGAACCCGTGTCCCCTGCATCAGCAGGCGGACTCTCAACCACTGCGCCACCAGGGAAGCCTGGGGGCTTCAATTTTATAGAGTTTCTTTGCCTATTTTAACTATCATTTTCTCTAACATTTAAAACTTTTTCTTGATTTCCATTTTGCTCATTTTCTCCTTTCCTTCTATCCTTACTATCTTTTTTTCATCAGTGTCTTATTCTCTCTTGGATTTCTTCCAATTTCACCTTCATATCTCTTGATGGCTTTCTTTTTCACATTTTTTTTCAGTATGACTCTTCAATAAGCTTTTGCTTTTATTCTCTGTGGTTTTCATTCACAGAAGCACATCAGTAAGTTTTTAAATGTGTAGTAAAACATTTAGTTATATTTTACTCCTATTCCATGGTATCATTCCTCTGGAGAATGTCCTTCATCTGCCATTTGTTTTTCCTGTTCCTTTGCCCCTCCCTCCTTATTTTTCTTCTTCTTTTAGGAAGTCCTTCTACCTGTTTTGTGGTATTGAATTTTGTTTATCTCCCAATTTCTCTTTTGAAAGTGAAATTTCAATTGCTTGTTCTTCTTCTTGTTGATTTTGGATGACTTCCATGAAGAGGGAAATGCCACTTTTATGCTGCCATCTTCAAACCAGAAGTCATCCAGCATGTTCTCCAACCTTTTATCTTGAAAAATTAAAAACTTAAGAAATGTTGTAAAACTATCAAATGGAATAACTCTATGCCTTTTCAACATTTTGCCACATTTGCTTTCTCTTTATTTACTCAGTTAAATCATTTTGAAAATAAGTTGCAGACTCTGCTAGCATTAAAAATGTGAAGCAAATAAAAAGCATTTAAATACCAATGATTATTATCATTTATGCCTATGCATAGCTCACATTCCCCAGGAGCAGACTCTGTACCAAGGATTCCAGGGTAAGCAGGTTATTGGGAGAAATAAGGAACATGGGTTAGAGAGGGAAATGACACAGGAAAAGTAAAATAGCCAATGAAAGATGCAGTATCAAGCCAGCTACCACAATGGGTGACTGGGTCATAATCCTGTAAGGAAACAAACTCTGGAAAAAAGTGCAAAATACATGCCTCTGAATTATCCCAACCAAGGATGGGGAGTAGAGGGAAGTTGTGGCATTTATTAACTCTCTCTCATCAGTCATCAGTTAAGGAATTACCCTCAGAGGGTATTAATTCTGGCCCTCCACATGTGGGCAAAGTGAGTTCTGGCAGCCGTTCAACCAAGATACAGTTGCTGGCTGATGGAAGGCAGGCTGATGTGTAGTGAGCACCAATAGATTTTCAACAGCTAATTTTAACACGTGAACAAGAAGTCAGGAAGAAAACTGTTTAGAACAATGCACTCATGCAATTATTGAAATAAAAAGTCATTTAATAGGCAAAGAGAATCTTGATAGAAACAAGTATTAGACTGAGATTAGCTGTCACCTTTAGCTCTACAGGTGTCATCATATAAAATTTTCTCTTTTTTTCTCTTCTTATATTGACTAAAACCTGCAATAACAATATTGAATTGAGCAGTGACTCTATTTTTAGTGTATCACCATTAAGGAGGATGTTCTACAGGCTTGTGGTATTGCCCTCTATCAAATTAATGAAGTTTTCCTCTAAGTCTCACCAAACTAAGTTTATTTCATCTTCTATTAAAAATGAATATTAAATCACATTAACTATTATATTTTTTTGTATCTCACAAGATGATCATATTGTGTCATTTAATTTTAGGTCTGTCTTTTGCAAGCAGAATATAGTTGGATCTTTACTTGTGAACATTTATGTTTAATTCTAATCAGTTCTTAGGGTCTGTCTTATAATATGAAAATTTAACATATTCTTATTTATTATGATGACTAATGTGTTTGACATTATTTTTGCAATTTTATTTTAGTTTTCCTCTTTTAACCACTTTTCAGTTATTTCTATTTTACTTTCTTATTAGATTGTTTTCTATTACTTTTCTTTATTGTCTTTGGAAGTTATAAACTTCATTTCTATTCTTCTAGGGGTTAATCTAAAAATATTTAGCATATTTTTTATCAACATTTAGAATATATTTGTATCTCCAACATCCATGTAAATAAAGGAATAGTCTCCGTAAATTACTTTTATTCTCGCTAACTTTTACCTCCCACCACCTCCAATGTTGTAATCATTAAAGATTTTAGTTCAAGATTGCTTTTAAATTTTTTAACATTGAGATTTAAATATACACTTAGTTTTCTTAGTCTTCATTGTTTTCACCCCCCTTATTAGCACTAATATATTTGTGTTTATATGCAGGTACTTATTTATTTATGAGGCATAATTTACATAGTGCTTTATTTTTTGCCCTTTTTGATATATAGTCCTATGAATTCTTTTTTTAAAATTTATTTATTTAATTTATTTATTTTTGGCTGTGTCGGGTCTTCGCTGCTGCACGTGGGCTTTCTCTAGTTGCGGCGAGTGGGGGCTACTTTTTGTTGCGGTGTGAGGGCTTCACGTTGTGGTGGCTTCTCTTGTTGCAGAGCATAGGCTCCAGGCACGTGGGCTTCAATAGTTGTGGTGTGTGGGCTTCAACAGTTGTGGTGCACAGGCTCAGTAGTTGTGGCTCATGGGCTTTAGAGCACAGGCTCAGTAGCTGTGGTACATGGGTTTAGCTGCTCCACAGCATGTGGGATCTTCCCGGACCAGGGCTTGAACCCGTGTCCCCTGCATTGGCAGGTGGATTCTTAACCACTGCGCCACCAGAAAAGCCCAGTCTTATGAATCTTGACAAAAGAATATGGTTGTATAATCAGCACCACAATCAAGATATAGAACAGTCATTATCCAGATAATCCTCTTGGGCCCCAATGTAGCCAACCCTTCCTCTCACTGCAGTCACCGGCAACCACTGATTTGTTTTCTGTACCTATAGTTCTTGCCTTTTCCAGAACGCCATATGAATGGAACCATACCATACGTAGACTTTGGGTCTGGCTTCTTTCACCTAGAATAATGATTTAAGATTCATGCATATGTTGTGCATATTAGTAAGTTGTTTCTCCTATTGTTGAGTAGTATTTAATCAATTTTTTTATATCCCACACTTTCCTCTGGAAACCTTTTTTATTTTGCTGCAGTAATTCTTTCAGAGAGAGTCTGTAGCCAGTAGACCTTTGAAGTTCTTGCTTGTGCCAAGATATTTTTATTTAAACTTGCATGTGAATGATATTTTGACTGGTATATATTTTGGTTTAATGTCATTACACTCAGACTTTTGTAGGTATTTCTGCACTTTCTTCTAGGACCATGTGCCACCAAATGATGTACTGATGCCAATCTGATTTCTAGTCCCTTTATAAACTGTTTGTGTAACTTTTATTTTTTGAAACTTTCAGAGTTTTCTCAGACTTTCGAGTTCACAGGTTTCACTAAGCCATGGGTCTTTATTCATTCATGACCCTTGGTGGGCCATTTCAGTCTGAAGGCTTGAATTTTCATTCAACTTTGTAAAGTGTTCTTTGCTCTCTCTCTTTTCCTTCATATTATCTCTGGAATTCCTTTTGTAGTGAAGAATGGACTATCTGAATTCATCTTCCATATCATAACATTTCTCTATTTTTTACCTTTCTGTATTTTTGTTCTACTTTTGAATGCTGTGATCTTCCTAATTGTTTATTTGTTTTTATCCATATTCAGTCTATTGCTTATCCATTCTGCTAAGATATTTACTCACCCATCATATTCTTGATTCCTAAGAACTATTTTTTATCAGCTCCATTTTCTTGTCAGATTGTGCTTTTGTTTTATGATGCAATGAATTTCAAGTGAGTTCCATGGGGCAGATATGATGTTTTTTTTGTTTTTGGATGGGAGTGTGTTTCATTACCATGGCATTTTGTACCACAAACCACTGATAGATAATGGGTGTTCAGTAAATATTTGTTAAATAAGTGAGTATAAAAAATATATTTAGAATTTGAAATAAATATTTTATATTTCCTGGATTATCTTTTTCTCAAGGGTCACTTCTAGTGATTTTTATATTGTAACACCTGATTCATGGCTAAGTTTTACAATGAAGATATTAGATAACTGGTTGTGTCTGTCTATATGTCTATGTGTGCATTATAAATATATTTCTCTACCTTTGGATGGTACTATCAAAATTAATTTGTAAATGAGCTCTACTTAATTGGTGTAAAGGAAATTAGCACTTATAAAGTTTCTCAGAAATATAGAGAAACTAACCCAAATGAATTTCATGTTCCTGTGAACTGGGAAACACTCAGTATTAAACTAATTTAAAGCTATTAAGGTTATTAAAGTTATTTTAAGTTTGTCAATTTAATTAATATAGATACATCTTTATAGTCATCAACATTAAGTATAATACTTTCTTTGTACCTAGCTTTAATAGAAGTCAAATAAGATATTATGTCTGTTGCAAATTTGTCGGCAAGAAAAATAACTTGGTATGATTAAATTTTTAATAAGTAAATTAAATGTAAGTGAGATAAGAGCTTTTGGGTGGAATCTTTAGGAATAATTATGTTTTAGAATTGTCTACTTAAAAATAATCTCTCCATCTGCTCCTTCTGGGACCCCTATCATGCAAATGTTGGTGCATTTGACATTGCCCCAGAGGTCTCTTAAACTGTCCTTATTTCCTTTCATTATTTTTTTCTTTATTTTCTGTTCCATGGCAGTGATTTCCACCACTCTGTCTTCCAGCTCATTGATTCATTCTTCTACCTCATTTATTCTGCTATTGATTTATTCTAATGTATTTTTCATTTCAGTTACTGTATTCATCAACTCTGCTTGGTTATTCTTTATATTTTCTAACTCTTTACTAAAAACTTCTTGTAACTCAGAGAGGGCCTGACAAAATATTTGAAGAGATAATAGCTGAAAACTTCCCTAACATGGGAAAAGAAACAGTCACTGAAATCCAAGAAACACAGAGAGTTCCCTAGATAAACCTAAGGAGGGGGCTGCCCTGGTGGCACAGTGGTTGAGAGTCTGCCTGCTAATGCAGGGGACATGGGTTCATGCCCCGGTCCAGGAAGATCCCACATGCTGCAGAGTGGCTAGGCCCGTGAGCCATGGCCATTGAACCTGCGCATCCGGAGCACGTGCTCCGCAGTGGGAGAGGCCACAACAGTGAGAGGCCCACATACCAGAAAAAAAAAAATACCTAAGGAGGAACACGCTGAGACATATAATAATCAAATTGACAAAAATTGAAGACAAAGAAAATATTAAAAGCAACAAGGGAAAAGCAACAAATAACATAAAAGGAAATCCCCATAAGATTATAAGCTGAATTTTCAGGAAAAACTCAGCAGGCCAGAAGGGAGTGGCACGATATATTTAAAGTGAGGAAAGGGAAGAGCCTACAACAAAGAATACTCTACCCAGCAAGGTTCTCATTCAGATTTGAAGGAGAAATCAAACACTTTACAGACAAGCACAAGCTAAAAGAATTCAGCAGCACCAAAACAGCTTTACAACAAATGCTAAAGGAACTTCTCTAGGCTGAAAAGAAAAGACCACAACTAGATACAAGAAAATTATGAAATGGGAAAGTTCACCAGTAAAGGCAAATATACAGTAAAGATAGGAAATCATCCACATACAAATATGATATCTAAGCAAATAATCATGAGAGAAGGAGAGTACAAATGCAGGATATTTGAAATGCATTTGAAATTAAGAGATCAACAACACAAATATATATATATATATATTATATATATATATATTATATATATATAGATATATATAGAGAGAGAGAGAGAGAAAGAGACTGATATATATATACGTATATATATATATAGATAGATAGGTATAGATAGATAGATAGATAGATAGATATAGACTGCTATATCAAAACCTCGTGGTAACCACAAACCAAAAATCTATAATAGATATAACACAAATAAGTAAAAGGAATCCAAACACAACATTAAAGGAAGTCACCAAATCAAATGAGAAGAGAAAAAAAGAGGAAAGGAAGAAAAAGAGACTGACAAAAATAAATCCAAAACAATTAACAAAATTTCAGTGAGAACATACATATTGATAATTACCTTAAATGTAAATGGATTAAATGCTCCAACCAAAAGATATATATTGGCTGAATGGATAAAAAACACTATATATATGCTGGCTACAAAAGCCTCACTTCACATCTAGAGACACATACAGCCTAAAAGTGAGGGGATGGAAAAAGTTATTACATGCAAATGGAAATCAAAAGAAAGCTGGAGTAGCAATACTCATATCAGACAAAATAGACTTTAAAATAAAGACTATGACAAGAGACAAAAAGGATACTACATAATGATCAGGGGATCAATCCAAGAAGAAGATATAACAACTGTAAATTTATATGTACCCAACACAGGAGCATCTCAATATAAAAGGTAATTGTTAACAGACATAAAAGGAGAAGTTGACAGTAACACAATAATAGTGGGGGACTTTAACACCACATTACATCAATGGAGAGATTATCCAGAAAGAAGATCAAAAAGGAAACAAAGGCCTTAAATGACACATTAGACCAGATGGACTTAATTGATATTTATAGAGCATTTTATCCGTAAGTAGCAGAATACACTTTTTCAAGTACACATGGAAGATTCTCTAGGACTGATCACATGCTGGGCCACAAAGCAGGCCTTGGTAAATTTAAGAAAGTTGAAATCATATCAAGCATCCTTTCCAACTGCAACATTATGAGACTAGAAATCAACTCCAAAGGAAAAACTGCCAAAAACACAAACAGGCAGAGGCTAAAAACTATGCTACTAAAGAGCCAATGGGTCACTGAAGAAATTAAAGAGGAAATCAAAAAATACCTAGAGCAAATGAAATGAAAACATGATGATCCAAAACCCATGGGAGGCAGCAAAAGTAGTTCTAACAGGAACGTTTATAGCAATACAAGCTTACCTCAGGAAACAAGAAAAATCTCAAATAAACAACCTAACTTTACCCCTAAAGCAACTAGAGAAAGAAGAAAAAACAAAACCCAAAGTTAGCAGAAGGAAAGAAATCATAAATATCAGAGCAGAAATAAATGAAATATAGACTAAGAAAACAATAGAAAAGATCAATGAAAGCAAAACCTGGTTGTTTGAAAAGAAAAAACAAAATTGATAAACGTTTAACCAGACTCATCAAGAAACAAAAGAGAAATGGCTCAAATTAATAAAAGTAGAAATGAAAAAAGAGAAGTTACAACAGACACCACAGAAATACAAAGGATCTTAAGAGACTACTACAAGCAACTATATGCCAATAAAATGGACAACCTGGAAGAAATGGACAAATTCTTAGAAAGGTACAATCTCCCAAGACTGAACCAGGAAGAAATAGAAAATATAAACAGACCAATTACAAGAACTGAAATTGAACCTGTAATTTAAAAACTTCCAACAGACAAAAGTCCAGGACCAGATGGCTTCACAGTACAATTCCATCAAACATTTAAAGAAGAGTTAACACCTATCCTTCTGACACTATTCTAAAAAATTGCAGAGGAAGGAACACTTCTGAACTCATTCTATGAGGCCACCATTCCCTGATACCAAAAGCAGAGAAAGATACCACACACAAAAAATTATAGGACAATATCACTGATGAACATAGCCACAAAAATCCTCAATGAAACACTAGCAAACCTATTCCAACAATACATTAAAAGGATTATACACAATGACCAAGTGGGAATTATCCCAGGGATGCAAGGACTTTTCAATATTCACAAATCAATCAATGTGAAACACCACATTAACAAACTGAAGAATAAAAACCATATGATCATCTCAATAGATGCAGAAAAAGCTTTTGATAAAATTCAACATCCGTTTATGATAAAAACTCTCCAGAAAGTGGGCATAGAGGGAACATATCTCAACATAATAAAGGCCATATATGACAATCTCACAGCTAACATCATAATGGTGAAAAGCTGAAAGCATTTCCTCTAATGTCGGGAACAAGACGAGGATGTTCACTCACTCTCACCACTTTTATTGAACATAGCATTGGAAGTCCTAACCACAGTAATCAGAGAAGAAAAAGAAATGAAAGGAAACCAAACTGGAAAAGAAGAAGTAAAACTGGCACTGTTTGCCGATGACATGATACTATACATAGAAAATCCTAAAGATGCTATCAGGAAACTGCTAGAGCTCATCAATGAATTTGGTAATGTTGCAGGATACGAAATTAATATGCAGAATTTTGCTTTATTAATTTGCAGTAATATGGAAAATTAATGCAGAAATCTGTTGCATTTCTATACACTAACAATGAAAGATCAGAAAGAGAAATTAAGGAAACAATCCCATTTACCATCACATCAAAAAGAATAAAATACCTAGGAATAAACCTACCTGAGGAGGCAAAAGACCTGTTCTCTGAAAACTGTAAGATGCTGATGAAAGAAATCAAAGATGACATAAACAGATGAAAAGTTATACCATGTTTTTGGATTGGAAGAACCAACATTGTCATAATGACTATATTACCCAAGGCAATCTACAGATTTAATGTAATCCCTATCAAATTACCAATGGCATTTTTTTTTTTTTTTTTTTTTTGGTGGTACGCGGGCCTCTCACTGTTGTGGCCTCTCCAGTTGCGGAGCACAGGCTCTGGACGCGCAGGCTCAGCGGCCATGGCTCACGGGCCCAGCCGCTCTGCGGCATGTGGGATCTTCCCGGACTGGGGCACGAACCCGTGTCCCCTACATTGGCAGGCGGACTCTCAACCACTGCGCCACCAGGGAAGCCCCAATGGCATTTTTTCACAGAACTAGAATAAAAAATCTTAAACTTTGTATGGAAACATGAAAGACCCTGAATAGCCAAAGTAACCTTGAGAATGAAAAATGGAGGAATCAGGCTCCCTGATTTCAGACTATATTACAAAGCTACAGTCATCAATGGTACTGGTAAAAAATGGTACTGGTAAAAAAACAGAAATATAGATCAATGTAAGAGGACAGAAAGCCCAGAAGTATACCCATACAATTATGGTCAATTAATCTACAACAAAGGAAGCAAGAATATACAATGGAGGAAAGACAGCCTCTTCAATAAGTGGTGCCAGGAAAACTAGACAACTGCATGTAAAACAATGAAATTAGAATATTCTGTAACACTATATAAAAACATAAACTCAAAATGGATTAAAGACCTAAATGTAAGACTGGATACTACAAAACTCCTAGAGGAAAACCTAGGCAGGACACTCTTTGACATAAATTGCAGCAATATCTTTTTGGATCCATCTCCTAGAGCAATGGAAATAAGCACAACAACAACAACAAAAACAAATTTGACCTAATTAAACTTAAAAGCTTTTATATAGCAAAGTAAGCCATAAACAAAACGAAAAGATAACCCACAGAATGGGAGAAAATATTTGCAAACAACAAGAGATTAATCTCCAAAACATATAAGCAGCTCATACAGCTCAATATCAAAAAACAAACAACCCAAGAAAAAATGATAAGAAGACCTAAATAGATGTTTTTCCAAAGAAGACATACAGATGGCCAAAAGGCAAATGAAAATATGCTCAACATCGCTAATTTTTAGAGAAATGCAAATCAAAACTATGACGAGGTATCACCTCACACCAGTCAGAATGGGCATCATCAAAAGTCTACAAATAATAAATGCTGGAGAGGGTGTGGAGAAAAGGGAATTGTCCTACACTGTTTGTGGGAAGGTAAATTAGTGCAGCCACTATGAAGAACAATACGTAGGTTCCTCAAAAAACAAAAAATAGAGCTACCATTTGATCCTGTAATCCTACTCCTGGGCATATATCCAGGGAAAACCATAATTTGAAAAGATACATGCACCCCAAAGTTCATTGCATCAGTATTTACAATAGCCATGACATGGAAGCAACCTAAATGTCCATCAACACATGAACAGATAAAGAAGATGTGGTATATACACACAATGGAATATTCAGCCATAAAAAAAGAATGAAATAATGCCATTTGCAGCAACAAGGATGGACTAGAGATTATCATACTAAGTGAAGTAAGTCAGACAGAGAAAGACAAACATCATATGATATTGCTTATATGTGGGATCTAAAAAAATAATACAAATGAACTTATTTACAAAACAGAAACAGACTCACAGACATAGCAAACAAACTTAGGCTTACCAAGGGGGAAAGGGGGGTTGTGGGAGGGATAACTTATACATACTATTATATATAAAGTAGATAACCAACAAGGACCTACTGTATAGCACAGGAAACTATACTCAATATCTTATAATAATGTATAAGGGAAAAGAATCTGAAAAGGAATATATATATATATATATATATATATATTCCTTTTCTATATATATATATAACTGAAACACGGCGCTGTACACCTGAAACTAACATGATATTGTAAATCAACTATACTTCGATTAAAAAAAATCTCTCCATATATTTGGCAATTTGAACATTAGAGTTGTGCTAAATTAAGTTAAATGTTGGAAGTTTATTGAATAGCTAGGTCATTCCCAAATAAAGTAAGATACTGAAACATAAATTACTGAACATTGGCTTCCTTTTACAGAGAAAATAAAGGTATTTAGAATTATTTTTTTTTTTTTTTTTTTTTTTTCCGTTACGGGGGCCTCTCACTGTTGTGGCCTCTCCCGCTGCGGAGCACAGGCTCTGGACGCGCAGGCTCAGTGGCCATGGCTCACAGGCCCAGCCGCTCCGCGGCATGTGGGAATCTTCCCGGACCGGGGCACGAACCCGTATCCCCTGCATCAGCAGGCGGACTCTCAACCACTGCGCCACCAGGGAAGCCCTAGAATTATTAATAAATACATTTTGTGCCACACTGAGGTATTTTCTATAAGAAAGCACATCTTTTTAGAATTTATTATTGGTATTTTTGTTTTGCCAATCTACAGAATGCTAATGTAAAAGCTCATCATTGGCTTACTTCTTAGTTTTCACTAGAAATTAAGATTTTTAAGAGTTGAGAATTCTAATTTAAATATGTAATTAAAGCTAGTAGAAATAATAAGGGAAACATTTTAGGATACAGTAGCAAAGTAGGATGTGTGTTTTTAGTAAAAGAAGGTACGAGGAGTTGAATTGCGCTTTGTTAAGGGAAAAGAAAGTAATTTTTTTCTAGAGTTGATTGTTCCTGGATGAGAAAAAAAAAGGGACAAACTAATTTGAGTGCAGAAAATTATGGAAGGTTTATCGAAAAGGAACCCTGAGAAAACAATTTTGTGCCTGGTCAGGATTGGCTAAATTTAGAATAAATTTAATTGAGTAAATAAATTTTAAACATAAGCTGGTACAAAATTTGAATTTTGTTTTTCTCTCTGTTAAGAGGACAAAGTTTTCTTAAATGGTCAATCGGCATTTGATAACAGATTTTAAGTTTCTCTACCTTTTAAGTGATCTATTCCATATTTGCTATTGAAATCTTTTATTGTCCCTTTGGTTAAGTGAAGAAGTATTGTTTAACAGTGACCTATGATCCTATTTGACCAAGTATTTTAAAACCTTTTTGATATTTTTGGAGAAACTTCCCAAATCAAAATCTAATGAAGTTCCTTTGACCTCTAGCTAACTTTGAGATGCTTCAAAGGGCCCCTGAGACATCCCAAAGAGATGTATAATTAAACCTGATTAAACGAATTAGGTTCATTTGGAGTGTTAAATTACATGGGATTAGCATTGTCAAATGAGTAATAAATCTTATGTTGTGTGGGTAAATGTTATTAATATTTAAGTATTCTAGAAATTATATGGAATTCCTAAAAATATGGTATGTCTTGGTAAAATGTTATCAGTCATAATTCCAGTTATTATCTTAAAATGTTGTATGTCACAGGAGTAACTAAGTTTCTTTGTCAATTGCATTGTAAACAGGTCTTCAACCGTGCCTTCTTAAGTCTTTTATCATTCATAGATAGCTATTGTTTTACTCTGATGTCTTTGCAAAAATTCTTCCTCTTCAAGATGATTCACAGCAAGAACTTTTTGACAACTACAGGTTTCTGATAACTTTCAGATCATATGCTGAACTGGGAGAAAAATTAAAGAATTTTATAGGAAAACCTGATGGCTTCATAAAACAGTTAACAAAAAGGACTTCTCTGGCAGTCCAGTGGTTAAGACTCCATGCTTCCACTGCAAGGGGTGCGGGTTCAATCTCTGGTTGGGGAACTAAGATCCTGCATGCCACGTGGGTGGCCAAAAGAAAAAAAAAGGATTTTTTACATAGGACTGAGTGAACTGGTGAATAGGGTTATAATTTTTATGGTTTCTGTCTGAAGTATTACTGGCTTTTAATCTGTGTTTTCCAGATATAAGATATCTGGAAATAAGGAAACTTACCTCCTAATTATGACTTACAGCGATTTGGTAAATTATACCTTTGTAAGCAGTACTGAAACATTTATCCTTTCTCACTACCTGATCCCTCCAGAGATTGGAAACTCTTGGGTTCCCAGAAGCTTTATTAGGTAAATTAGGAAGACCACCTCATAACAGGTGCAGGAATCTCAAGGTATTTTGGAAACCTCAAAAAAGGAGGAATTCACCCGAATCTACAGATATCACCCACAAAATCTGTGACAAGCCCTTGCCGTGGTTTTCCTGGCCTTGAGAGGCATTTTAAAAATTCAATCTGAGATTCCTTATGAAAAAGTTCCAGCAAAGCCAATTTAGAAAGAGCCTGCATAATCAATTACACTTATGCAAATCATCAGGCCATGTTTATTGAAACCAGACTTACTTTGCAAACAAATTAGTCTTAATCTGGCTTTATTTGGTAGAAATGAGGGTAATTATAGACAGAAAAAGATTACGTTTCAGTGAATATTAAATTCTAGTTTAGTTAATTATGGTCTGTATTTACTAAGTCTCACTTCCCAGATAGCTCCTCACTGTTTTATTACTGTGAAGTTTAATTGAATGATTAAAAGGACACTCCAAGCTTGTTTCTGAAGCTTATCTCAGTAATCTAGCTTTAGATGCAGATTGGATGCTCCATGGCCTGCAACCAGGAGATAATACGTACTGGAAAAGACATCATTTAAAGAACAATCTCTAACCTAAATGGAAGGACCCTCATCAGATACTCTTAACTAGCTCATGCACAGCAAAACTGAAGGGAATTGACTCTTGGATTAATACTTCCCAGTTAGAAAGGGCCCCTGCACTGGATGGGCTATAGAGATGACTACCAACACAAACTCACCTTAAAAAGACACTCAAACAGGAGAAACTACACTTATACCAGGACGAGAAGACAATGACATCAGAAATAGACAGATGTCCCAAGATGCCAGAACTGACCCATATGATCATTTGTAGTGTTTTTTTCTGTTTTTTTTTTTTTTACTTCTTGGAACTTTGCATATGGATAAAACATTTTTCCATCATGGGCCTGATTCTATGCTAGTTTTAAAAATCAATCCAATTGGGGCTTCCCTGGTGGCGCAGTGGTTAAGAATCCACCTGCCAATGCAGGCGACATGGGTTCAATCCCTGGTCCGGGAAGATCTCACATGCCGCGGAGCAACTAAGTCCGTGCGCCACAACTACAGAGACTGCACTCTAGAGCCCACGAGCCACAACTACTGAGCCTGCATGCCACAACTACTGAAGCCCACGTATCTGGAGTCCATGCTCTGCAACTAGAGGAGCCACAGAGTGAGAAGCCCATGCACCGCAAGGAAGAGTAGCCCCTGCTCACTGCAACTAGAGAAAGCCTGCACGCAGCAACGAAGACCCAAGCAGCTATCAATCAATCAATCAATCCAGTTGTCGGGTTTGTGGTCAATTACCAGACACAAAGTTGTGTCTGGAACTTCTGGTTTACCTTGGTGGATTTGTCCTCTCCAAGGTTCTAACTGGATGGCTCTTGGGAAATTTATTCTAGAAGAAAGAAGTTATAGTTTTGTTTGGGCCACTATTGATATTACTAGATGAGACTCCCTCACTTGACCTATCAATTATACTTGCTCTGACCATCGCCATAAATACAGATTTTCTCTTAAAGTTACTCAGTCTCAATCAGAGCAACAAGCAAAATTTTGGCCAAAAAATATAACCTCCCTCCATTGTGGGATGGCTTTATATGGCTAACATGAGGCTATGATCACTTAAGTTTAAGGCCCCCCTTATGTTGGGAACAGTCAAACCATACTAAGGATAACCAGCCTAATAACACTAGGAAATTGGATTGGGTGCCTTATGCACAATGCCTGTGTATCATTTCCCTTAAAGATAAGAATTGTTACAGAACAGACTACGTCAGAAGACCTGGTGATATACTGTGCCACACCTAATGGAAGTTCTTGACTTAAATTCTTAGTTATGACCTTACTCATACTACTAGCTATATTACCTGTATATTGCCTATTTTACAAGATTGCTGTTTCTTGCATTACTAAATGTGTGACAGAGCCTTTGATAAAATGATGACTAGGTTACCTGAAGCAAGTAACCAGTTATATAGTTCTATATAAGAACAATGATTGTAATAGTGTAACTCTAGATATGGTAAGAAGAAACAAGAGGGAACCATTTTCTGGACCATAACAGACTAGTAAGACAGGTGGTCCAGAGACCTTTGGCTACTGTTAATAGGACCTAGTCCAGTCACATTGAGTGGCCTATCTACGAAATCCTTGCCTGACCTAGGAATGAGCATTCCTAGCACTGTGGGACAAAACGGTCACGAAATGCCTCCCAAACCATGGTCGAATTTATGACCATGAGGGGGCGCTGTCACTACAAATTATTGCTGACCATCTGGTTCTACAAGAATAAAGTCACTAGTCACTGCAATCGCTGACCCTCAACACACTCTGAAAGGAGATCAGGGCAGAGATCAGGAATGAGGCACTCTGCTCTGGGAAAAACTGGCAGAACAGGCCTTTACATAGTTAGATATTTTCAGGAGACAATTTTATGAGCCCAATTTCTTGCATCTTTTCATATCTAGACAAGCACTAAAATCATTAATGGGGACATCTGCTCCTCGTGACTAGCAGCAAACCTTCTGCCAAAATGTGTGCTTGACTGCATGTATCCCCCCTTCACTAATATCATATATATACTGACCCCCGCCCCAACCTCTAGGGAGCAGTTCCTCAGAGCTATCTGAGATGCTATCTCCCATGCTACAGTCCTTATTTGGCCCCAAATAAAACTTAACTCACAACTCTCACGTTGTGCTTTTTTTTTTTCAGTCAATGAGAAGAATAGTCATTCAAATCCAGGTATGTCTGACTGCAAAGATACCATCTGAATCCTGAAAACCCTTCACAGGCCAGTTGTTCCATATTACCTCTCAATGCCATATCCTCTCATACTGTACATAGCTAGTAATTTCTCACTTAATATTTATTTACTGTTTCTTAGTGGTTCCAATTTTTTCTTTTTTTTTTCAGTACATAGGCTTTGCTATCTTCTTGCTCCCATAACACTTTGTATGTGTCATTTAACTTGTGAACTCTCAAAAATGAATTGCTAACGAGAAGAGTGAATCATTTTCCATGTTTAGTTTCCAAGATTTCTCATTTTGAAAAAATAGGTTTCCAAATATTAACTTGCTTTAAATGATTACGCATACAAACCCCACATCCATAAACTTTATCTTAAATTAAAAATAAAAGCCTGCCAAGCTAGAGTACATAAATAGCTCTTTTAAAATCACTGGATAAGAGTTTAAATTACCAGAGGTTGCATCATTATGGGTTATTTGAGAATTGTTTGTCTTCTATAATATGAAGTTATTCTCATAGGAATACTGATTAAAATAGAAACCAGATGTGTTTTTCAATACTAGAGTGAAAAAAATGACAAACAAGTAGAAAATTATTATAAGAATGACCTAAGGAGGTTTCTAGAAACTTGAAGCATGGGTATAATAGAAAAAGTGTGTGTGTGTGTGTGTGTGTGTGTGTGTGTGAGAGAGAGAGAGAGAGAGAGAGAGAGAGAAGAATAAAAAAATGAAGGAGAATGAATAGGATAAGAAACAGTTTCAGAATTCAACAGAAGAAAAAAACTTCCTAAACCTTGATAAATATTTGGTATCACCAAGGAAATAGCATAAATGAATTTTTACCTATGGACCAAAAAAGTGAAAAAGGAAAAAAACAGGGACAAGATGGTCTTTCAGTCTAAAGGAATAAATTAAATACGAAAAAGATGAGGACTACTGTTGAAAGAAAAAAAAAAGCCCCCTTTAAATTTAAAATATGACATGCTCTGGGTGCGATAAAACGATCCAGAAATTTTATATTTTTCACCCCTCTCTTCCACATTTTTAGAGGGATGAAAAGAACAATAATGTTTTTGATGCTTTGAATTTGCTTCGTGGTTTTATTTTCGATTATATTAGAAATACAGTATACTTATTACTACAATATGTCAACATGCTGAGTGGAATAAATGGAATGGAAGGTGTAAAGGCAATCAAGGGAAGGGAGGAGTACACCGTACATAATTTCATTACCATTTTTGAATTAGTCTTTAATCGCCCCTTTCATTATACTAAGAACTAGTGTTATTCTCTTTAATTTTATTTACCCAAGGCAAAAATAATAAAGTGAATGCTAGTCTATTATCCTTCGAATAATTTAAAATATAGTAGAACTTCATTCATTTGGGGTCCCTTAATTCAGAATTTGTTACCATTCAAATTGAGTTTGCACTGAAGTTTATCTTTCTGCTTTGCAGATATTTCCAAGATAGTACAAATTAGTAGGATAAATCAGTTGTCAGGGGAGACTTAAAAATATTTAAGAGAGAAAGCAACTTTCAAACATCTTTCAGTACTTTCACATTCACATTTGCAAATAAGTTAATAAGCTATTTCTATATTTTTCTTATTGATTCAATTAAGCCAGGTGACAGTTTGATTTATTACACATATAGTTCTTGGCATTAATAAACAGTACTTCTTTTAAAATATACTATAATTTTTGATTTTTACTAATTCAGCAATTCTCTAAACTCATGAAACTACGCTTCCAACTTTCAAGCTTTTTTTTTTTATATATATAAATTTATTTATTTATTTTTGGCTGCATCGGGTCTTCATTGCTGTGCACTGGCTTTTCTCTAGCTGCAGTGAGCCGGGGCTACTCTTTGTTGCGGAGCACAGGCTCTAGGCGTGCGGGCTTCAGTAGTTGCAGCACACAGGCTCAGTAGTTGTGGTGCATGGGCTTAGATGCTCCACGGCATGTGGGATCTTCCTGGACCAGGGCTCGAACCCGTGTCCCCTGCATTAGCAGGCAGATCCTTAACCACTGCACAACCAGGGAAGTCCTCCAAGCTTCTTAGGCTAGGAAATCAAAGCTACAATCTTGTGCAGCCAAAAAATTCTATGAGAAAAAAATCAGGCTGTCTTTTGTTTTTCTTCTGGCTACTATCAAATGACTGATTAACTGTCTTTTTTTTTTAACTTCACTAATTTCTCTTGGCATTAGGTATATGAAAGTTTAGTTTCTGATTTTTTTGTTGTTGTATAGTTCACTGTGGCATTATATGCTGATATGAACTACTCTACTACAACATTCCTCTAGAATATAAAAGCAATTTTCTTTTAGGTAAAATACTCAGAGAGAGTATTAAGTATTGACTTCTTTTTAAATTGCCAACATTGTTAGTTAAAAACTTCTTTCTCAGTGTCACAAGAATTGACTGAACTGTACATTAACCTATATTTGGACAACTTTGAAACCCATTTATGGCTGTAACCAAAAAATAAAACTCCTTTAGGCTTTTATAATAAGGTCTCATAACATAGCTTGCCTTCTGATAATTTCATGTGTTATAATACTGGGGTCTTTGATATTCTGGTTGTCAGAAATATTTTTAATTAGGGAAATGAGGAAGGATAGCCCTCATTTAATATTTTTGTCAAAATACATACTTAATACTGCTATGAGAAAAGTTTTCTTTTTGCACCAGAGTACCTTAAAAAGAGATTCTAATTCCACACTTTGTGTTAACTGATTTGCAAGATGCTTACTGGTTCTCATTTTAAGGGAGTAACAGGTCCAGATCCCTCTGATCCAGAATGAGTAGGTTTTTTGGGTTATAGCATTCCTCTCACCTAAACTTTCCAACCGCCTGATTTTCCCCTCCAATGCTGGTCTTCTTCCAGTCTTTCTTATCTCTACAAATGACACCACTATTTATCCTGTTACAAATGTCAGACATCTGGAATTTAACCTTGACTCCTCCTTGTCTTTCACATTGAATCTATCACCAAGATTTGTCTCCAAAATTTCTCTACCTGCTTCTTTCCCTCTCCCTGCCATGATCCTAGTCTAAGGAATCATCATCTGCAAAGTGGATTATAGCCACAGCCTCCTAACTGGTCTCCTTACTTCAACTTTTGCCATCCTCCAAACCATTCTCACAAAGTTTTCAGGATGATCACATTACTCACTGATTATTACCCATTATACTTAGGATCAGATCCAAAGTCCCCATTGTTGATATCAAGATCCTACACACGTTGCTTTCAAATCACCTAACTTTCCCCTTGTTAACTCTGTTCCAGTTATACTGTCATTTAGTTTCTGGAACACACCTCATTTTCACCTCAGAGCCTTTGTTTTCCCTGTTACCTTTGCCTGGAATACATTACTTCCACTTCTGATTTCTTCTTATCCTTCAGATCTCAGCTTAAATGTCACCTCCTCAGAAAGGTCTTTTGTCACCAGATTTAAACCATCCCTTCTCCTCCCTTCTCCTTCAAGTTATTTGTTACCATAGTACCTATTTATTTCCTCCTGCAATATAATCAGAATTCTTTTATATGTTCATAATCTGTCCCCTCCTCCATGATTTAAGCTCCATAAAGTCAGGGACCTTGCTTATCTTACCGAACAGTATATCTCTATCATATTGCGTACTACCTAAATACACCGTAAATGTTGATTTGAAGCAAGTAGCTGAGTTCATCAAGGGACAAAGATTTTATTGCATCATTGAAAACTCAATATGTAAAATTTCAAAGGAAATATCTGATAATTGCTTACATGACTCTTGGGTTCCTCACCAGACTGAAGATATAAGAGAGAAGAAAGAAAGAGAGGAGAGTGGAGGCAGAGAAAGTAGGGAGAGGGAGAAGCAGAGAGACAATTTGTGAGGAGGATTTCTTCTCTGTTAGTTCTCTTCCCTACCAAGAGACGTGAGGAGAAGGTGAATCTCCCGTTACCCTAAATCTAGTGAGACAGGTGTTCTGGAAGTGTTGATCATCACAGAGGATGTTGGAACAGAAGTTCCCATGTTAGAAAAAGAAGACTAGAATTTTATTCAGGAAAAATGGAGGTGTTACTGAATACTTTTGAGCAGAAAAATAACATGATTACAACTGTGCTTTAGGAAGATTAACTTGATAGCAACACATAAAATGGATTGGAGGTTGGAGAGAAGAGATGAAAGGAGATGGGTTAGGATAGAACGGACATGAAAGATAATAATTACTTGACTTAGGATGTGAAGGTAACAACCGATAGGAAGAAACAGGTGTTGAAGAAATTGTGGTGGTAGGATTGATAATTTTTGGAATTGATTAGCGAGAGAACTCATTATAACTGAGTTAATATTAAATACAATTGAAGGGAAAATATGAGTAATATTTAAAGATAGCAAGAAGGTTTAGTTTGAAAAGAAAGCCAGGGAGAAGTATGAACCTCCTTTCTCTTATGCATGAGTTATTTTGTTAGCTGCCAGTTTTACATGGACCTATATTTTACCAGATGCCTGGCTTTCTGTGAATGTATCTTTATACTAAGGATGTTGGACTCCATAACTTTCTTCTTCTTTACTACCATAATTATCTCTATTCTACCTCCTTCTTCCACTTTTGAAAAGTTCATCTAGTGCTGAAAAGTCATGGTTTTAAAGCTAATGAATGAAAAATTAAAACAATTTTGTAATTAACACACTGACATCCATGACATTAAAAAAATTGCTAGCTTTACTCCTCATTTTGCTATGTAGACAATGAATATGGAACCAAAGAATGACAATTTAAAGCAAAGAATGTAATAACCCTGACTGCATAGAGCATTTGTTGTTTTTTATAATGTTTTCCTAGGGGTGAAGCAAAACTCTCTCCATAGCCATTATAACAATTTCCAACTGTTAGAGTGGCACTAGGCTGTCAAAAACAGGCACTAATGTATTGCCCTGAATCAAGGAGACTGAGTCTTTGCTAAAGTTAAGCATTAATTTAAAAGGTGTCAAGGCAATCAAGAGTAAATTATATAATGTAACTTCATTATACAGAAAAAAGAAGAGCTAGTGACTCTTGAGATCTTGCTCCAGGTCCAAAGTTGTTTCGTAAGTTAAAAACATAATTTCAAGAGCTTGAATTCTAGATTAGCATTTTAGATAATTTTTATAAACATAAAATGAAATAAAACAAATTTTTATAGACTCAGAGACACAAAGAGTCTAGATACATTTGTAAACTGAGATATTTATATAGTTGAGTCACAGGCACACCACAATTTTGAGCATATGACTCAAACTTTGTATCTTATATACAGTTAGTTTTTAAATGTTAGGGCACAAGAGTAAGCACAAAGTTTGCATAAATGAAGATTTATAGGAACCCCAGGCTTGCTCAATTACTTTCGGGATTTTACTCCAGAGTTTAAACTATTGTCTTCGACCAGGTCTATAAGGTCTATAAGTAGACACGTCTGTACTCCAGCTTCCTATTACACTTAGAATAAACCCAAACTCCTATTACCATGACCTTCAAAGTTCTTTATGATCTGGCTCCTGTCTACTTTTCCACTTTCACTAATCTCTCACTCCTTTTCCCATTGCTCATGTACTTCATTAATATTGGCCTTCTTTCAGTTCTTGGAACACACCAAGGTCAGTCTTGTTCCAGGCATCTCAAAATTTACCTTCTCAGGTGGGCCTTTCTTACTTAAAGTAGGTCCCTCTACCCATTTACCTCTCTGCCTCCTATCTTCTTGAATACCTTCTTTGTATCCCATCCACACCCACCTGCCTCTGCCACACACACATGCCAAAGATCAGTGCGTTTATGTTCTTCCACTGGGATGCATACTCTTTAAATGAAAAGACCACTTCTAGAATACTCACCATTGTATCTCCAAAAGTCCAAGACAACATCTGGCACCCAGTAGGTATTTGATAAATACTTGTTAAGTGAATGAATCAAGGAAATGAGAAATGTTGGTTGTATGGCATGATTCAAAGTTGAGACTGAATTCATGAAATGGGACTGACAGAAGAAAAGATGAAGATAAATCCATAGTGTGGTGATAGTGGTGGGAATGTAGTGGAAATAAATCTTGGACCACAATCTCAAATATGCAAAGGATAACATAAAACTTTACGTTTATAAATCAACCTAGCTTCAACTTTGAGAATTTCAACCCCCCTTACCTCCCACCCCCAGTTAGTGGAAAACTTATGTCAATTATTCTTGGGTTCCCCTCTTCTGCTTCAAGATGAGATAGAATTCAAGGGTCTTGTTCAGGGCCAAGCCAAGGGCTTCTGGTTGTTGAGTCATTTGTCTACTCTGGTTACTTCTGGGTGTTCACTGACTCGGCTCACACAGTTCCTTCAGGTCTGAGTTCTCTGCTCTTCCAGATTTCTTTTAAAACATGGGAAATCTTTATGAGGGGTGCTTATGAGCCAGTCTGTTTAGACACATGGGCAGGCTTTACTCTTTGGAGCTTTGCTGCTTCTGCTGTGTGCTGTGGAGTTACCAGAAATGTAGAGCTTGGCTTCCCAAATAGACTTTTCTCTATGCTGCCTGTTCTATGGACTCTACCTTCTCTGGGATGCCTCTCAAAGGCACTTTTATGTTTCACTTCTTTTCAGGGAATTTAGCACAGTTTTTTGTTTTTTTTTTTCTCTTAAACTCCAGACTTTATGTGTAAACTATAGGCATAGCTATGACTGAATATTTTTTAAAAACTGTATTCATAATTTCCTCTAAAATGGCTTTCCAAAGCTGGCATCTAAAGAGCTCTATCATCTCTCAACTCAAAAGAGCCTTAGGATCATCTTTGACTCCCCCTTTTTCTTCTTCTTTCTTAGTAAATGAAATTACTGGCTTCAAAACAGCTTTTCTTTCTCTTCCCACTGCCAATCTGTTGATTCTGGAAGTTATCATTGCACACTGTAATAGCTTCTTGATTTGTCTCCATGCTAGTATTCTGCTCCCCAAACTATTCTTTATACCATCACAAGATAAATGAACCTATTACTATCCATTTCCAAAATACTTCATAGCTCCTAACTGTTTCCCAGTTGAGGTGAGATGATCTGGCTTGTTATTTATGGTCCTGAAAGATTTGAACCCTCCATTCTCTTGCCTGCATTCCTTCTAGACTCTCCCCAACCTCTTTCTTAAATTATTCTCTTTAGTCAAAATTTTACTCTGTTCATGTATCTCATTACTTGCACTTGTAATATTGCATGAACTAGAATATTCTCTTCCCAGCCTACTTACCAGCTGTACTTCTCTAAACTGTCCTAACAGTTATTCCCTAATTCTTTGAAGAGATCACTTTGTGCAGGCTTTTGATAATCTTTCTATTATTGTCTTGAATTATAAATTTGTTGTGATTTACTTTTCATGTTATCTTTCCCTAATTAGACTGTGGACTTTTTTTCTAATTTTAATTTTATTTTTTTAAAAATCTTTATTGGAGTTTAACATCTTTATTTAAAATGGTGTTACTTCCTGCTGTATAAAAAAGTGAATCACCTTTACATATACATATATCCCCATATCTCCTCCCTTTTGTGTCTCCCTCCCACCCTCCCTATCCCACCCCTCTAGGTGGACACAAAGCACTGAGCTGATCTCCCTGTGCTATGTGGCTGCTTCCCACTAGCTACCTATTTTACATTTGGTAGTGTATATATGTCCATGCCACTCTCTCACTTTGTCCCAGCTTACCCTTCCTCCTCCCCATGTCCTCTAGTCCCTTCTCGACGTCTGCATCTTTATTCCTATCTTGCCCCTAGGTTCTTCAGAACCATTTTGTGTTGTTGTTTTTTAGATTCCATAAATATGCGTTAGCATATGGTATTTGTTTTCCTCTTTCTGACTTACTTCAGTCTGTTTGACAGCCTCTAGGTCCATCTGCCTCACTACAAATAACTCAATTTCGTTTCTTTTTATGGCTGAGTAATATTCCATTGTATATGTGTGCCACATCTTCTTTATCTATTCATCTGTCGATGGACACTTAGGTTGCTTCCATGTCCTGGCTATTGTAAATAGAGCTGCAATGAATATTGTGGTACGTGACTCTTTTTGAATTATGGTTTTCTCAGGGTATATGCCCTGTAGTGGGATTGCTGGGTCGTATGGTAGTTCTATTTTTAGTTTTTTAAGGAAACTCCATACTGTTCTCCATAGTGGCTCTATCAATCTACATTCCCACCAACAGTGCAAGAGTGTTCCCTTTTCTCCACACCCTCTCCAGCATTTATTGTTTGGACATTTTTTTGAAGATGGCCATTCTGACTGGTGTGAGATGATATCTCATTGTAGTTTTGATTTGCATTTCTCTAATGATTAGTGATGTTGAGCATCCTTTCATGTGTTTGTTGGCAAACTGTATATCTTCTCGGCAGAAATGTCTATTTAGGTCTTCTGCCCATTTTTGGATTGGGTTGTTTGTTTTTTTTGATATTGAGCTACATGAGCTGCTTGTAAATTTTGGAGATTAATCCTTTGTCAGTTGCTTCATTTGCAAATATTTTCTCCCATTCTGAGGGTCGTCTTTTGGTCTTGTTTATGGTTTCCTTTGCTGTGAAAAAGCTTTTAAGTTTCACTAGGTCCCATTTGTTTATTCTTGTTTTTATTTCCATTTCTCTAGGAGGTGGGTCAAAAAGGATCTTCCTGTGATTTATGTCATAGAGTGTTCTGCCTTTGTTTTCCTCTAAGGGATAGTGTCTGGCCTTACATTTAGGTCTTTGATCCATTTTGAGCTTATTTTTGTGTATGGTGTTAGGGAGTGTTCTAATTTCATTCCTTTACATGTAGCTGTCCAGTTTCTCCAGCGCCACTTACTGAAGAGACTGTCTTTTCTCCACTGTGTATTCTTGCCACCTCTATCAAAGATAAGGTGACCATATGTGTGTTGGTTTATCTCTGGGCTTTCTATCCTGTTCCATTGATCTATATTTCTGTTTTTGTGCCAGTACCATACAGTCTTGATTACTGTAGCTTTGTAGTATAGTCTGAAGTCAGGGAGCCTGATTCCTCCAGCTCTGTTTTTCTTTCTCAAGATTGCTTTGGCTATTCAGGGTCTCTTGTGTTTCCATACAAACTGTGAAATTTTTCATTCTAGTTCTGTGAAAAGTGCCATTGGTAGTTTGATAGGGATTGCATTGAATCTGTAGATTGCTTTGGGTAGTATACTCATTTTCACAATGTTGATTCTTCCAATTCAAGAACATGGTATACCTCTCCATCTGTTTCTATCATCGTTAATTTCTTTCATCAGTGTCTTATAATTTTCTGCATACAAGTCTTTTGTCTCCTTAGGTGGGTCTATTCCTAGATATTTTACTCTTTTTGTTGCAATGGTAAATGGGAGTGTTTTCTTAATTTCACTTTCAGATTTTTCATCATTAGTGTATAGGAATGCAAGAGATTTCTGTGCATTAATTTTGTATCCTGCTGCTTAACCAAATTCATTTATTAGCTCTAGTAGTTTTCTGGTAGCATCTTTAGGATTCTCTATGTATGGTATCATGTCATCTGCAAACAGTGACAGCTTTACTTCTTCTTTTCTGATTTGGATTCCTTTTTCTTCTCTGATTGCTGTGGCTAAAACTTCCAAAACTATGTTGAATAACAGTGGTGAAAGTGGGCAACCTTGTCTTGTTCCTGATCTTAGTGGAAATGCTTTCAGTTTTTCACCATTGAGGACGATGTTGGCTGTGGGTTTGTCATATATGGCCTTTATTAGGTTGAGGTAAGTTCCCTCTATGCCTACTTTCTGGAGGGTTTTTATCATAAATGGGTGTTGAATTTTGTTGAAAGCTTTCTCTGCATCTATTGAGATGATCATATGGTTTTTCTCTTTCAATTTGTTAAGATGGTGTATCACATTGATTGATTTGCGTATATTGAAGAATCCTTGCATTCCTGGAATAAACTCCACTTGATCATGGAGTATGATCCTTTTAATGTGCTGTTGGATTCTGTTTGCTAGTATTTTGTTGAGGATTTTTGCATCTATGTTCACCAGTGATATTGGCCTGTAGTTTTCTTTCTTTGTGACATCTTTGTCTGGTTTTGGTTTCAGAGTGATGGTGGCCTCATAGAATGAGTTTGGGAGTGTTCCTCCTTCTGCTATATATTGGAAGAGTTTGAGAAGGATAGGTGTTAGCTCTTCTCTAAATGTTTGATAGAATTCGCCTGTGAAGCCCTCTAGTCCTGGGTTTTTGTTTGTTGGAAGATTTTTAATCACAGTTTCAATTTCAGTGCTTGTGATTGGTCTGTTCATATTTTCTATTTCTTCCTGATTCAGTCTTGGCAGGTTGTGCATTTCTAAGAATTTGTCCATTTCTTCCAGGTTGTCCATTTTATTGGCATAGAGTTGCTTGTAGTAATCTCTCATGAACCTTTATATTTTTGCAGTGTCAGTTGTTACTTCTCCTTTTTCATTTCTAATTCTATTGACTTGAGTCTTCTCCCTTTTTTTCTTGATGAGTCTGGCTAATGGTTTATCAATTTTGTTTATCTTCTCAAAGAACCAGCTTTTAGTTTTATTGATCTTTGCTATCGTTTCCTTCATTTCTTTTTCATTTATTTCTGATCTGATCTTTATGATTTCTTTCCTTCTGCTAACTTTGGGGTGTTTTTGTTCTTCTTTCTCTAATTGTTTTAGGTGTAAGGTTAGGTTGTTTATTTGAGATGTTTCTTGTTTCTTAAGGCAGGATTGTATTGGTATAAACTTCCCTCTTATAACTGTTTTTGCTGCATCCCGTAGGTTTTGGGTTGTCGTGTTTTCATCATCATTTGTTTCTAGGTATTTTTTGATTTCCTGTTTGATTTCTTCAGTGATCGCTTGGTTATTAAGTAGTGTATTGCTTAGCCTCCATGTGTTTGTATTTTTTACAGATTTTTCCCTGTAATTGATATCTAGTCTTATAGCATTGCGGTTGGAAATGATACTTGATACGATTTCAATTTTCTTAAATTTACCAAGGCTTGGTTTGTGACCCAAGATATGATGTATACTGGAGAATGTTCCATGAGCACTTGAGAAGAAAGTGTATTCTGTTGTTTTTGGATGGAATGTCCTATAAATATCAATTAAGTCCATCTTGTTTAATGTATCATTTAAAGCCTCTGTTTCCTTATTTATTTTCATTTTGGATGATCTGTGCATTGGTGAAAGTGGGGTGTTAAAGTCCCCTACTATGAATGTGTTACTGTCGATTTCCACTTTTATGGCTGTTAGTATTTGCCTTATGTATTGAGACGCTCCTATATTGGCTGCATAAATGTTTACAATTGTTATATCTTATTTTGGATTGATCCCTTGAACATTATGTTGTGTCCTTCTTTGTCTCTTATAATAGTATTTGTTTTAAAGTCTATTTTGTCTGATATGAGAATTGCTACTCCAGCTTTCGTTTGATTTCCATTTGCATGGAATATCTTTTTCCATCCCTCACTTTCAGTCTGTATGTGTGTCTAGGTCTGAAGTGGGTCTCTTGTAGACAGCATATATATAGGGCTTGTTTTCGTATCCATTCAGCCAGTCTATGACTTTTGGTTGGAGCATTTAATCCATTTACATTTAAGGTAGTTATCACTATGTATGTTCCTAATACCATTTTCTTAATTGTTTGGGGATTGTTATTGTAGGTCTTTTCTTTCTCTTGTGTTTCCTGCCTAGAGAAGTTCCTTCAGCATTTGTTGTAGAGCTGGTTTGGTGGTGCTGAATTCTCTTAGCTTTTGCTTTTCTGTACAGGTTTTAATTTCTCCCTTGAATCTGAACGAGATCCTTGCTGGGTAGAGTAATCTTGGTTTTAGGTTTTTCCCTTTCATCACTTTAAATATGTCCTGCCAGTCCCTTCTGGCTTGCAGAGTTTCTGCTGTAAGATTAGCTGTTAACCTTATGGGGATTCCCTTGTATGTTATTTGTTGTTTTTCCCTTGATGCTTTTAATATTTTTTCTTTGTATTTAATTTTTGATAGTTTGATTAATATGTGTCTTGGTTTGTTTCTCCTTGAATTTATCCTGAATGGGACTCTCAGTGCTTCCTGGACTTGATTTACTATTTCCTCTCCCATGTTAGGAAAGTTTTCAACTATATTCTCTTCAAATATTTTCTCAGTCCTTTTAAGACAATCCATTTTTAAATTTAAGTCTTGAATATTTAATTAGCAATTTTTGACCTCTGATCTATTGATTTCTTAGTATAAAATCTGTAGGGTCAATTTGGAACAGATGAATTTAGGAGCTCTTGAATATCTTTACAGGTGAACTAACTGTTAATAATTTTCATTTCTTTAGAAGAAATATCCAAGTCCTAGGAGTTCTGACCGTGCTCAGTATTGTTGCCTACAAAACTAATGGAGGTATGATTCAGATCACAGTAGCATCATACTTTCTTTTTTTTTTTTTCTTTCTTTTCCCCCTTTTTAGAGAAACACATGATGGAATATTTTGTAGCTATCTAGCTTTCAACAGAGGCAATTAAGGAAGGGCCATCCTCTTCTGCTCTGATAAACTTAGAAATGTCATATTTGGTGCCTAAAGAATAACTGAATATGTTTAAACTATGCTGTGCTATTGATTCTGTTCTCCAAAAGCATAGACACAAAGGGAAATCACATAAATTATAATACAACTGAACATACTTAATTTTGTTTTCCTATTTGGTCTACATGCACCACCTGGTGGTAAAGTCGTGTATTTCAAGTGCAGTGTTTGTGTGTGTGTGTGTGTGTGTGTGTGTGTGTGTGTGTATGTGTGTGTTGGGGGTATTAATATGGGAAAGAGAATTTTAATATGTATTCCTAATTATTGTTTTAGATTAACAATGCAATTATTTTGCAACAAATATCTAATAAAACACTAGAACGCTACTATATACACGTTAGAACAGGAAATAAAGGGGAGAATAACTCATGTTGGAAAGCAAAGTAGCATTCTCTTATTTACATGAGCTATACCTCTTAAAATTCCATCCCTAAATTAACACTTATTTATTGCATTAATGTTCTTATTAAAGGCAAGAGTCAAACACTGATAACCAATATAAAACTATATAATTTTTTTTAATTTTTAAGAATAATAATTTTAAAAGTATGTATCTTCTTCCTTATCTTAGTAGTTAGTGTAAGTAACAAGTCACAGAATTTTAAAACTACAAGGCACAATAGAATCATCTAGACTAATTTTACAAATGTAGCAGCTGAGATTCAGAAATGTCAGGTGACTTGCCCAGGCCATACTGGTAATTAGTGGCCCAACTCAAATAAGAATGTTGTTATTCTTACTTTCAGTCTAGTAACATAAGATATAAAATTTTACTCATATGCAATGCAGAAATATCTCTGTATGAAGAGATATACCCTTAACTCAGCTACATAGTTCTTGAAGACAGTAAGATGTGAATTAATACACATTAGTAGTTTCATTCTAACATTCTGAACACAAAGGAGTAATAGTAGAAATGCATGCATCATAAAGCCATGTAAAAGATTTTAAATTAAAAAAATCCCTTTTACATACATGTTCCAAGGAATATTTTCAACTTATATACAACTTCTATGTTATAAGACAATCTAAAAAAATTCCCTTTCCCTTTCTAACTGCTTCAGAGTCAGAGATTTGTTTCTACAAAGTAGGTACCCAGTTGTAGGTCTGAGCATAAACCATGTTCATAGCTCCCTCTCATGACCATTGAATGAATACTATACAAGCCTCCTTTATTCTCGCTGTTGTATTCAACTAACAGCTCACTGGTTAAGTTTTAATTGCTTCCAATGAGGTCAGCAAAGGTATTTATCGAAAAGCCCTGAATAAAAGGCTCCACACACACACACACAAGCTCACACGCGCTCACATACACAGAGAAAATCCTCTTGCCTGTTGATTTATGGAAACAATTATGATTCTGCTGGAGAATTTCTCAGCTGAGAAATAGTTTGTAGCTACAGTAGAGAGGCTCAAGTTGCACAGGGCAGACAACAGACATGGAATTCTTGTGTATCCAGCTGTTATCAACAGAACAAGTAAGTGACTGTTATTTGTCTTTAAAAATAATGCTGAATATTTGTTAGTAGTTTATCTCTTTTTCTGGTTTTAGTACTGAGGGGAAAAGTAAAGTTACCAGATTTTTGAGCTGTGAGATTATCTATAGTAATTCTGCTGTAGAACTTACATAAAGATAAGGTTGAAATTCTCCAGAGCAATCCTGACATTTAACTTGAGAAATGTGGGCAGCTCAGGAGAAAATAACTGACAAAACACAAACGTAAAAGAATATAATAAAGAAACCTAGGGAAAAGCATTTATATTTTGTTAATAGTAATTTTAGAACTTAATTTAAATCAACAGCTGTAATTGCAGGATATTTCTTACCAAGTACGAACTGGAATGAATGGTACAATCATATTCTGATTTGTCTCTACTAATGCATAACTTTTGTAAATCTACATACAGAGTGGTAAAGACATTGACATCCTCTGTGAAAGCTGTTTTAAATGTACCTTCACAGTATGAATTACACAGTATGTTATAATAGTATTTACACACTGAAATTTATACATATAATTTTTCATCTTCCTCTCTCTCCTCCCTCCCCATTCTTAATCTCTCATTGCAAACAGAAGTCAAGTAGCAAACAGCAACGCAGCAACTGAGCTTATTACAACCTGTTTTTATAAGGATATACTGACAGAGAGTTATTTAAGGAGGAATTCTATATTGTTATCAGGAACTAAAAGGATAAGGCTAACCACTGGGAGAGTGCAACTATTCTTTCTTAAATCAATCTACAGTTCACAGATAGGACGAGGTCAATGACCTAGGAACAACAATCAACTCAAGATTTAATTTTCATTATGTTATTCATGAACACCCGGGGCACTATACTATAATGCACAAATGGATACTGACATGGATCCTGCCAAGTTTGCTCTACAGATCATGCTTCCACATTATCTGTCTAGTGGGCACTATATCTTTAGCTTGCAATGACATGACTCCAGAGCAAATGGCTACAAATGTGAACTGTTCCAGCCCTGAGCGACATACAAGAAGTTATGATTACATGGAAGGAGGGGATATAAGAGTGAGAAGACTCTTCTGTCGAACACAGTGGTATCTGAGGATTGATAAACGAGGCAAAGTCAAAGGGACCCAAGAGATGAAGAATAATTACAGTAAGTAATGTTTTTTATTTACAGCACAGCTTATGAACCTTAATCTGTGAAAGGATCAATTTTCAAGTGACATGTTTTCTCCGTTTCCTTTTTTTTGAAAAAAAAATTAAATATAACTTTCTATTGGCTCTAAATCGGGATAGTTAAACTATGTTCCTAAAACTATCTCCTGGAGTAGGGCAAATCTACTAATACTATAGTTGGAGCTGATCACTCAAGCCGATTTGAAAATATATTCTCCATGTCCTAAGCTCAAAATGCTCATATGTTAAGCAAAATGTAAATGCTATTATTCATACTGAAATGTGATTTATTGTCTTCTAGCAAAAGGCATTAGGAACTCTAATAGAGTACTCAGTAAATGCTCACCAAAAATGACTTACCATTAGTTTGAGGAACAGATAATTTTTAAAAATAATTTGATTTCCCTTGAAAAAATATTTCCATGGTGTGAAATACTGAAAATATGCATTCAGTGACTTGTGCAATTGTGTATAGTTTTAAAACAGAAGGGAATCTGTGGTATCCTCATCTGTTCATAACATAAAGAACTTGTATTTGATTGCTTAATCATTTACCTAGGCACAAAAATAGGTTCCTTCTAACATTTTCTTTATCTAAATATTCTGTGCCATAATAGTTCCATGGTACCTTAAGAGAAATGTGAATGTGAAGGAGGAAATAAAAGTGAGTTGGAAGAGATGTTAATTCCATGATTTAAATGTAAATAATTACATTTTCCTCAAGAATCAGTTATTCTTTTCATGTTGATATGTCAGGGTTGGATTTATCATTTAGCAGCTATGATTAATAACCAATTTCAAAAGTATTAAGTTTTATGGGGTAAAATATCAATATATACCTGAACATATACATTAAGAATTTAAAATCCCTGAGTGGAAGGAAATTTTGTTTGTATTACTAGTACTTGAACAATGTTATTATCATATCATTTTATAATATTATGCATGTCAAAGTCAATTGAAAAAGAATGCACGGGGTGATGGTGTAAACATTTGCCTAGCACAGTGCTAGGATTATAGTGAATATTTAAAACTTTCGCTGCTTGTTTAATAAATGGCTTTTAGGCTTCCAAACCAATGAACCAATATGGGAATATGGGGAATTACGTTTCCAATATGAAAATGAGAGAATCCACTTTTTAGACTATAACTGATATAGAATGTTAAGGCCATTTAAATGGATTGCTAACAGTATGGTTTTATTATTACCTCTATTAATAATGTTAATGTGCTAGTTCTAGAATATTGTTCTGATTATACTGAAGTTTAGGTAAGGAAATAACTACTTGGAGGAAAGTTTTGTGGATAGCTACTTCTCTGTGAGCAACAGAATTTGGCTGACATCAATAAATAAATTTATTTATAAGTTATTGAGATTTATAATGGATAACAGAACTTGGTGGAGAAAACAGAGCCCAGGTGGAAATTATGACAGATAGGTCCAATCCCCGCCTATGAATGACTTTGGAACAATTTCTTACTTTTTCCAATTCTCATTTTTTTATCTACAGATGATCTCCAATATACCTTCTAGTTCTTACAGTCTATTTTATCCTAAACCTCAGAATATATAACATAAATGTGAACAATCTAAGTACTCATGTAATTACCGTAAACATTGAATGAGATGAAAGTGAATGTTATCTCAAAGATAAGTTAAGCCGTCAGAACTAATTTCAAATTGTAATAATAAGGTTACTGAACCTAAACACTACAGAATTCTTCCATATGCTAATTCCTTTTGAATGCTTTTACCAAGTAATGAAAAAGTGAAAAATTAGATGTAAAATCCAGTGAAAGTGAATAATATTCATAATTATTTGGGATCAATTAGAATATCTATGATTGGAATGCATTCAGACATATACGTTTTATTTTATATTAAAATTTCTTGAAACCACGAAACTCAGGTATTTTAAAACATACACAAAATGCTGAAGTTTTTTATAGTTTGAAACACAATTTAGCACTGACCTTGAGTAACCATAAAGCCAATTTGGTAGACAATTTCTATTCTAACTCTAATTCTACAGTAAAAAAAGAAAGGAAGAAAAAGGGAGGAAGGAAAGAAGGAAGGAGAGAAGGAAGGAAGGAAGGAAGGAAGGAAGGTCATTTTATATCATTATAAATTAGAATGTCACAATACCGATATACTAAAAGACATGATATAAAATATATAAATAATCTTCACTTCTATAAGCTTTTCCATAGACTGTATACTTAGTCTATATACTTTCTTGATATGATAAATTCTCCTGGAAAGGGAAACTTACATTGGGATCATTTCAGTAACTCCAAAATTGTTGTCAAGTTGTGCTGCTATCCTATTGAAGAAGCCTGTCAGGCTTCTCCATAAACAGGGGCTAATCACTGTTGTCTATAGGAAATCCTAAGGCACTCCATTGAAAAATATATGGAGTATAACACAGAACAGAATTCTGATAGTCATTTCCTATTATTCAATTTTAAAATTGAATGCCTCATACATAAAACATGCAAATTGTCACATGTGACGCTGAAGCTACTGTATCCAGGTACAAAGAAATCCAGGTACGAAGGAAGTGCTCAACAGTATTTTAAAAAGTCAAAGAAAACAAAAATATTGAAATTATAAAACTTGTAGATTGTTTACATTCCTCAATCCTTAATTGAATTAATGAACAAATGAACAAAAGATGTTTCCTTCCTATTTTCATTAAGATGAGAAAGTAAAAGGTAATTGGATTGTCTACTACACTGAAACTCAGCAGAGGTCAGAAAGTGGTAAAGGTTAAGATTAAACTTTGAATTTCATTTTCAATGTTCTGATGCCTTAAATTCGTTCACTGGTTGTTAAACATCCTTCTTTGGAGGCCTTTTAAGATGGTATAGATTTAAATGTCTTAGATGATAAAATTTGCATGAAAAGTTAGATACCAGCTACCTGAAACAGTTTTTCTCTGGGTTACCATACGAAAGCCCCCAGTCCATTCTCATGGCTTTGCTTTGAATGAAAAGGAAAGTGACCTGAAGATGTTAATGGACCTTGAAGGACTGCTTACTTTACCAGCAGAAGCACTGCTCCCTCATAGGAATGTGGCTTATAAGATATTGCTAAGATAATGGACTGGAGTAGGTAGGTGAGGTGAAAAACCTGGGTGTATAATTCTCCTTCCAGAAGGTGTTGGGCTGGGGCAGGCGAATGGAGGGCCTAGAGGAAGAGAACAGGAGTGATAAGGAGGTGGATATGACGGCTCATGTCTCACATCTTTAGGGAATTAAAAAATTACTTGAGCTACCTTGGGTTGTAAGGGTCTCACTTCAGTCCTAAGTATAGTGTTGTCTTGTGAAATATTTTAAATCTAGATAAGAATGAGTCAATGTCAGAAAAAATGCACCAAGTAACCCAACAGAAACAAGACTTGTATTAGTAGCCATATAAGCAAGACCTGACTATGTAAAAGTAGGAATTCATAAGAGGCCAAGAGACGCTGAACTGCATTTCTGACTCTGGAGGGGAGAAAAGCTATCACTGGAGAACGGGTCCTGAGACCGCACGCTATTCTTACTCCGGAGGCAAGAAAGCCTCTCTTCTCAACTTGTTCTCTGGTGGCACCACATTTAGCCTTTTAGCAGGTTTCTAAGCGATGAAACTGGAACTTAATCTGAACTAGTAAAAAGAATAATAAAAGCATAAAATTCCCCTTCAAAATGAAATAAATATCCACATTCTCTGCAGAGGAGAACATTAATAATATCACGAAAGGACTGGCAATGGATGGTCAATACTTCCACTGCCGTTGTCAGAGTTTCCCCTTGGGGACTAAGGCCAGAGGGTGAATTTAGATAATTGGACCAGGCAACCCATCAGCAGACAGAGGCAATCACTCCTCACCTGATACAAATAACACTGCTGTTTAAGCTGGAAGTTGAGGTGGTGAGTGAGAGACAGCAGCAGTGCACTGGGCAACCAACAACTGCCCTGAGAGACAGATGTGGACTCTGAAAACTCAGTCCCTCAGGATGATTTTCTTGCTTTCGGCATCCAATTACTAAAATGTTTTTTGGTTTCCATTCCTTTTGAGAGGAAATCCTTAATTGCCATAAGCCATTGATTCAAGAAAAAGTATGCCTCACTTGTTATTATCAAGCACTGTAAGTTCCATAGCAAGAAAAGGGTTAGCCATTCTGAAAACTGGCCAATGATTTGGCAATATTGTCTTTTGGATTGTTAGGCTGTGACTGGATATGGCCTAACAATTGGCAAAAAGCAAATAAACACACTGCTGTTGGATCTGATTTGGCCACAAAATCTTCAGTGACTCAACTGTCAACAATTCTTTGGATAAGCTCCTGCTCAACAAGAATCTCTCCTAGTAGCTAACAAATACGCATATCACCTCTAAATACAAAGACAGCAAACTTGCTTATTCTCCAAAGAGTTCTTAGCAAGTTATCAAAAAAAGAACAATAATTCACACCGTCAAAATAAAAAATAAGAAAATCATGACAACCACATCTCTAAAAACAATAGACAAAGAGGAACATATCTATGTAACTGAACCAAAATCGTAGAATTACTGACAAAATGGAATCCTGTAGAACTGGTGACCTTACTCTCTTCTTTAAGTTGTCAAGGCTGTAAATTATGGAAGATTTGGAAATAGCTAGATTTGGAAATATTAACTATTCTTTGAAAACTTTAATGTTAAGAATAATTTTTCATTTTATGGTCTTCCTCTTTCTTTAGGCTAACACCAGTGCCTGGCACTTATTAAGTGCTAGTAACAACTTATTGCCACAGGTGCATCTCTTATTTATTTTGTTAATTGTCATCTGAACTGGCCATCGCTTTCATTTCTATATTAATCCAGAGCATCTGATCATGTATTTAACCTTGTGACTTAGTTGTATTACAACTCTTCAGCCTATAGTTTTAGCGCTTTCAGAGACCCAAGTGAATTGAAGAGGATGCAAGAAGCCAGCTTTTAGATATATGGAAGGGGTTCCTTTTCTAGACTTTTCTATTTCTCAGCCTTGGCTAAATATTGTAATCAGCTGCGAAACTTTAAAAAATACTGATACCAGGTTCCACCCACAAAGATTCTCATTAAATGTATTTGGGGGGCAGCCTGGGCATCAGGAATTTTAAAAGCTCCCCAGATAATTCTGACATGGCTGGCTCCAAAGCTGAGCCTGAGGGGATCACATTAGATTACTGGGGAAACCGCAGATCAGTTTAATCAGAATCTTGCGAAGGCAGGAAGGACCCAGGCATCAGTGTTTGTTTAAAGCTCTCCAGTGAGTCTAACGGCAGCTAAGGCTGAAAACCACTACTTAATGAGACAAGGCTTCTAATTCAGCAGGATTCCCTCGGGTGTCCTGGGAATGTTTTGGAACCTTTAGAGGGCTCCTGAGTTAACCTCTACCCCGGGGGATTTTGAAATGGGCTTATCAGGAATGAATCTCTGAATTATGCATCAAGGAAATTCTTCTGGGTCCATGCGACCTTTCTGACAAATCTTAGTGGCTCCAACATTTGGTGAACTGGCTTGGAAATGCACGTGATGACAGCTCTGCAGCTACTATTTAAGAAGGCATCTTCCGTGAATGAGTTCATTGCTGGGAAAAAATAGGTCTGGTGCCACAGTTTCAAAATGACAGGCAGGTCTGATTCTCTCCTGACACTGTCAAGTGGTGCTGCAGCAGGGAACCTGGAGAACAGGCATCAATACCAGCTTACAAGGCACTTAAATGAGCCATTTATGATTATGAACCCAGATGCCCCCAAATTAGAGTTTCACCTCCTATGACCACCTCACGAAAGCAGTGATTTAAAGAGACAAACTCCAGTCTAGAAAATCCAACAGGGAAGAAACCCTAAGCCTAGAGGGTCTATCCAGATTAGTGAAAGGCTATGAACCTAGCAGTTTGTTCCCTTTGTAAATTGGGGATTAAGGCAAAGCTTTCTTTCTTTTCTAACAATTCCAGCTTTCTTCGTCTGTATCAAAGAATTTATGGTAGCAGAGTAACTTCTTTTTCATCACTACTGGAATACAATATTTTTCTATGTTTTAATTTCACATATGGCACATAGAAGAAGAGGCAGGAATTGTGTATATCTAAGGAATACTGAGAAAAATTAATATTAAATGAAAAGAGCTTCCATGTGAATTCCTCCTTTTCCTAAACCATATCCAATCTTTCTTTAAAAAATTTATTGAGGTATGATTGACATATAAAAAGCTGTACTTATTTAATGTATACAACTTGATCAATTCAGAGATAAGAATACATCACTATATTCTATGCCATAAACGTACCCATCACTTCCAAAATTTCCTCCTGTGCTTTTTTATTAATTATTATTATTATTATTTGTGATAAAAGTACTTAACATAAGGCCTATCGTCTTAGAAAATATTTAAGTATACAATATTGCAAACTATGGACACTACACTGTACAGTATATCTCTTGGATTTATTCACCTTGCAAAACTGAAACTTAGTACCCTTTGACTAATATCTCCTTGTTTCCCCCACCCTCCAGCCCCTAGCAACCATTATTCTACTCTGCTTCCATAAGAGAGAAGTAATTTTTATTATATTTTAACATCTTTAAAACTAATATTTTAGATTCTTCCTGTAAGTTGTATCAGGTAGTATTTGCCTTTCTGTATCTAGCCTATTTCACTTAACATAATGTCCTCCTGGTTCATATTCATCTTTCTGCAAGCAAAATAGGTTGGAAAATAAAATTGTCTGCCTTTCACATGGTTCTGAAAACCACATTAAAGAAACACTGAACATTTGACTGTTTCTTGACCAAGATTCGCATCTGTATTTGAGATATCTGCACCTGACTTAGAGAAGCCATACCAAATTTACTAACAAAGAAAATGTCATTAAAGTTATTCAGCTAGTTGGGTTTGTGTAGTAATATATAAAGACAAAGGGATTAGGGTGGGGAAGGAGAGAGGAGAATTATCCAATATCCATGTCCAAGTAGAACTTGTCTTTTAGGCAGACAACATCCTTCTCAGAGAAAAAAAGTTTAATGTATATTGGGGAGAATTGTCTCTAGAGATTCTTCAGTTGTTCCAGTCAACTTTCCTGCAGAAGAATGTAATCACTTCTACTGGTGTGGCCACAAGTACTTGATAGGGCCATTGGCTAGTGTCCTAAGAATAAAAAGGAAGAAAATATCTTTTGTCTGTGAACAGGAGAAAAAAGGTGAGAGAGGAAAGGAAAAAAGGACCTTATATAAAAATTAATGAATTTTGTATTTTAAGTTTAGGGAGGACTTAAATACAAAAGATTCTCATAAAATACAGCTCTACTAAATTTTTTAAAAAACTGAAGTAGTTGATGTACAATATTCCACTAACTTTTTGATGCCCTTACGGAATAAAGGAAATTGAATGCAATGGATTGACAATATAGTAGAGGAAGGATTTCTGAGACGGAAACAAACAAAAACAAAATAGTGTACAGAGGGGTTGAAATGATAATAGATTATTGCATATGTTACTCATATAGGAGGTTTGAAAATTTGTGCTTTTAGCTATGATAATCTTTGCTTATTTATCCAGACTATTCTGAAACTGAGTTTATTTTTCTGATTAATACGAGAAAGGAGAAATGAGGCATATTTCAACATCCTTAAATAGCATATTTATCATGTTCCATTAAAAGCTACTGTAATATTTTCCATTTCATCTGCCTATTTGAACTTCACATGTAGTTGTAGATAATGCTGAGAAAATGATTTGAGATCAAATTCAGAATCACCTCAGCCTGCCTCAGATTTTTCTTACAGCAGCAATTACAAACTTTGTTTCTTAGAACACTAGTGTCCTTTGAGATATTAATGGTGTTTCCTGCAGCACAGTTTCCGTGGCTCATTGGAAAATATTAGGTTAAATAAAGCTGAACAAGTTTTTTTCAGAGCAGAAAATTCTCCAAGCCTATACTACACTAGTATGAATTGCAAAACTCTAGGAGAAGACTATATATGGTTTCCCAAACTTATCTGACAGCAGAGTATACCCTCCACTCCCACTACCCTCCCTACTCTCATCCCTGATTTGGGTAAAACATTTAAATTTCTAAATGGAAACTAGGGAGCTATTGCCTAGGGAATCTATCTTTGGTGTAGTGAAGAACAAAAACCAAGCTTCCACTCCGTTTTTGGTCCAAATAAAAAGGCTATAAAAATGGACTTGAACCAATGTTTTAAGAGTGACCTTGAACCAAAAATGTGTGCCAAAGTCAGGAGCCTGCATATAATTTTGGACTATTAGGGTAGTATTTTGGGTATAAATGCTGTACTGAAATCCAGAGATTTGCAGTGAGATTTAAGCCTAGTCTGAAGCTCCTTCTGACTTCTGAGAAGCTTTAAAGAACACTTCTCCTAATCTGAAATGATGCCCAACAGCTATCATTTGAGCAATCTAGAAACTGACAAAAACATTTCCCATGCAGTAATCTAAAAATGTTTTAGCATTCCAACATGATTGAAGAATTCATATCTTATATACCTAAAATCAATAAACTTTGTTTTACTTTCCAAAAAAGCAGTTTGAGTAAAAATTGAAGTTATTTCAATTATACCAATAAAGAACACGTTTCATTTACTGGCCAAAAACTATTTAGAAATTTGAAATTTAACCTAAACAGAAGGGAGGACTGCAAATTTAATAAATTAATTTCATACCCTTTGAAAAAGTCACTTATTTGAGATTTTAAATAGAACTAACTGCTTTTCTAGTCATATACAACACATTTGCTTGTCTTATGGTCTTTTCTGTTTGCATTTGGCAATGCCACTAGAATGTCATTTCTGGAAAGATAAGTATCATGTCTTACTCTCCCTTTTGTCTCCCAATGGCAGATAGCTCAATGCAAAGGGTGGAAGAAGGGAAGACAAACTGACAATCACTCATATTTCTCTGTTAACTTTTTATACATTTAGAATTAACTATAGGTAAGAAATAGATCAGTAAATTATCATGAAAATGTAATGTGGACAAGAATGAAAAATCTTGCTAAAATAAAACAGAAGTACACTTCACTTTTTAAAATTCTCTATTATTAAGAAAATGTTGGTCTCCAGAACCTCTTTGACTTAATGTTTTTCCAGGTAATTTTAAGGGAGGAGTGGCAAGGTTTTATTGTAGAGGTCAATAATCTAAGCAGGCACAGGTACCACTGGTGACACTGAAAGGGTGATTGGCAGGGCATGGTGAAGACCAATCCTGGAAAAGCAGTAGTCTTCCTCAGCACTCATTCTTATTTTCACCTGACTGTCAACTAATCCCTACATGTGAAAAACTATATGCAGAAAAAAATTTGTAGTTTATATTGGTTTAAGGAATATCTGCACTAAAAGGATACACAGAGGGGAAAAGTCTTTAAAAATTAAATGAGCTATACTGGTGAACACAAGCAGTGGGCTGATAATATTTATGTAGAGATCTGCCTACTTTCTAGCAGCACTTATAAAACTGATCTTGGGCAAGGTTGAAGAGAGGAGAGGACATGTGTATAGGAAGAGAGAGCTGGGGAGAAGTACAAAGTTGGTGAATGTACTCTCAATTTGTTTTAGTGCCAGTAGCCTGATCCTCAGGTAGTCTTTTGGTGATTTATGATGTCTCTAACTGTATTTCTGATCACAGACCTGGTTAGTGGGGTTCATATTGAGGCAGCTCTCATGGGAGCTCACCGTAGGCAGTGAAAAGTTTCCTTCCTTGCTTGCTTGAATGATGAAGACATCACACAAAACAAGACTGGTGATTTCTTTATTCATTCTTTGTTAATTCGACAAACAGTCATTGATACCTTCCCTATGCCAGATCAAGGCTACCGTAATTAAAAGTCCATAGTCCATGTATTTAGAGAATTAACAGATTAGCTGGGGGTGGAGGGTGAACTACAAGTCAGAGGGGGAAAGTTTAGAGCACATTCGGGTGTTGCCTAACTCAACTTGAGGAGGTGGGCGTGGAGGTCTTTTCTGGGAGAAAATGACCTGAAGGATGAGCAGGATGAAAGAGAGAAGACGAATGTATTACTTTCAGGGGAAATATTTTTTCTACATGTTTGGTAGTAAGAAAGTATTGCAAGGTTGGGAAACGGAAAGTGATTTAATACCTTTCCAGTTATCAATGTTAAGCTCACTAAGGTAAACCTTTTTTTTTCTATTAAAAAATATGAGAACATTCGCCCTTTATCAATTTTCTGACTTTGTCTAATTGCTCTGCTTACTAAAAATGTCTATTTCCTTTAAAGGAAAAGTATTTTTAAAGGCATAATTTAAGTTCTGCTAATTGGAATAATATTGTTTTTCTGGATAACTGAATATTTTTCTCCTTTTAATGTAATTTGAATCTTTGATCATCATTGTAATATGCTTAAGCGAGCTGTTCAGTAATGATCATGGTAGCTTATGATTATGGAGGATTTTCTTCCCCACAGCAGTTTCTAAATAGTAAGAGAAACAATGGTTTTGAAGCTTCTTCTTAGCCTTTAAAGACAAAATTATGAAAGTTATCTGCCACATTCTTTAAGATAAGACAACTTTTCTTACTATTAGAGTTGCATCACCTGCTTCAGCTATTTAACCAGGACACTCGGTAGTCAAGCAGCTGTGCAGATTTACTCCCTCTAAATCCTGAAGTAGGCAATGAGGTGAGGTGAGGTTTTCCCACTTAGATAAATCTACTGATGTATCCCTGTTTCTGAGAAATTGTGTTCAACTCCCTTCCTGTGCAAATAATACATTATAAAATAATGTTGTATGTTTAATAGACATAGAGAGGTGCTCTCAACTCTGAGAAGATTCTGCCCTAATTTGGTCTTCAAATTTTCTCTTAATTGGCTTGAAGTTGATCAGATATTGAATAAAAATTCATCCCAAAGAAGACGAGCATAGATAAATCTATATCATGGTTGTTAAGTTTGTACTTGGACCTAAAATCTGTCATGTTTTAAGGTACTATTTAATATTTTATCGGGTGTTCACATTAATATTACTATTAAAATTACTGCACTGTGTAGAAATAAATTTTGTTTGTTACTGTCGTCATAAATCTTCTAATTCAGTCTACACAAAATTGCACAATGTACAACTGGGAACATGTTTATTGAGTGACTAAATATAAGCAGATTACTAAAATGATGTTAATTCTTTAAAAATACACATGCCAGTATTGAAATTGGTGCAGAACACTGTATTCCATTCTAATTAATCCTCAAAATACCTCTTTGTTGTAAGATTGCAATCACGCTATTAGTCCACTTTACAAGAGGAAAGAAAAAACCCTCAGGAATTGGCCAGCTTGATAAGTTTGCTAGTATACAAATTCTAGTTTTAAAATTATACATAGGCTACCATAATGAGATATCACCTCACAGCTCTCAGAATGGCTATCATCAAAAGGACCATAAATAACAAATGCTGGAGAGGATGTAGAGAAAGGGAGCCCGGTACACCATTGGTGGGAGTGTAAATTGGTGCAGCCACTGTGGAGAGTCCTCAAAAAATCTAAAAATAAAACTATCATATAAGCCAGCAATTCCACTCCTGGGTATATATCCAAAGAAAATAAAAACATTAATTCAAAAAGACACTGCACCCCAATGTTCATAGCAGCATTATTTACAATAGCCAAGATACAAAAGCAATTTAAGTGCCTGTCAACACATGAATGAATGAATGAATGAATGAATGAAGAAGATGGAATACTACCCAGCCATGAAAAAGCACATTTTTTTTGCCATTTCCAACAATATGGATGGACCTGGAGGGTATTATTCTTAGTTAAATAAGTCAGACAGAGAAAGATAAATACTGTAGGTTATCAATCATATGTGGAATCCAAAAAATAAAACAAATGTGAATATAACAAAAAAGGAACAGACTCACAGATACAGAGAACAAACTAGTGGTTACCAGTAGGAAGAGAGAAGGAGGAGGGGCAAGCCATGGATAGGAGATTTAGAGGTACAAACTACTATGTGTAAAATAAATAAGCTACAAAGATACATTGTACAGCACAGGGAATATAGCCAATATTGTATAATAACTCTAAATGGAGTATAATCTATAAAAATTTTGAATCACTGTGTTGTATACCTGAAGCTAATATAATATTGTAAATCAACTGTACCTCAATAAAAAATACAGAGGCTGGTTTTGCCTCCTATTTAGGTGTTGTTCCTTTTAATTAAGAAAGATTGGTGTTTAAAATAAGCTGATGATTGAAATGATCATATCAAAAACCTCTGTGTGCAGTAATTGATTGTTTTCTGGAAGTATATGGGTATTCACTTAACTTACAAGTAGTAGATATTGAATAATAGGCCTGATAAATTCACTGTGTGATTAACATCGTTATATATTAAAGATCAAGAAGTTCATATTCAGAATACTACTTTAAAACTTCCAGTTTCCTTATAGTCAACACAAGATACTAAGAGACTTTGAAGGGGAAGAAGTGAGGTATTTTCAAGTTACACTTTTCCCCCATAATGATAACACAGGTCAATAATATTATTTTAGGATCATAAAAATTACTATAAGAGGTAAACTTACTGAGTAGTTACTGTGTGCCTGGCAGAGTTATATGCTCTTTTTGCAGTTGAGGCAACACAGAGGTAGGTAGCTTGCTCTAGGTTCCATGGCTAGTAACTGCCAGAGATGGGATATGAACTCAAGTAGGTTTAACTTCAAATTTTTATTATTAACACATGTATCACTATACTGTCACTGGTGTGACTAAAATATCACACATTAATTTGCATCATGCAGTTGGATAATTTGCATCCGAAGAACTATAAACAGCTGCAATGTTCTCCTCTGTAATATGCCCTAATGAGTATTTGGCATTTTCTTATTATTAAATAAAAACTCTGCTCCAACTTTTCTTGTACAAAACATCTCCATTTGTCTTCCTCTTGAGTTGGCGTGGAAACCTTCAGTTTATTTTGCTTACAAATTGCTAAAGACATTGCAAAATTTGATTTGGTTGTATTTTAAACACATTTCTGACATTTGTTAAAACTATTTATACTTCTGTTCATTAGTAAGTGCCTTCATAATTACAGAATACATACATATATACCGTTTAATTTCAGAGAGTAAATCAGTCAATTTTAGGAGTACAGCCACATAGTTCCCCTCTCTAGAGGCCATTAAATCCAAAAGGAACAAACACAAAAACAAATGAAAGAAGTCGCAGAGAGTTTGTTCTAACAAGCACTTCTGAAAGATAGGTTGAAAAAGAAATAGTATATTGGCAAATTGGTTCTTTCTTTTGTCTACAATTACTATGTTCTCAATTTATTTCTAATCCTTTTGGGACTCTTCCCAATTAAAAGACGCAAGAGAAAGGGAATAAAAATAAGTTAGTGCAAAGACAGTATGTAGACTTTAATTTTCATAGTGCTCTTTTAGTATAACATTAATACTTGTTATTTAACACCTAGGAGTATACTGAATTGATTATAAAGTCTGAAGCAGCATAGGGATGTGGAAATAATATCATATTAGGGTTTTAATCTTTTTTCTTCCAGTAATTAATTGACCTTGGGCAAGTACTTAACTATTGTGGATCTCAATGGCCACCTAAAGGGGTGGGATAGGGAGGGTGAGAGGGAGATGAAAGAGGGAGGAGATATGGGGATATATGTATATGTATAGCTGATTCACTTTGTTATAAAGCAGAAACTAACACACCACTGTAAAGCAATTATACTCCAATAAAGATGTTAAAAAAAAAAAAAAGCCAGGCTTCCCTGGTGGCGCAGTGGTTGAGAGTCTGCCTGCTGATGCAGGGAACACAGGTTCGTGCCCCAGTCCGGGAAGATCCCACATACCGTGGAGTGGCTGGGCCTGTGAGCCATGGCTGCTGAGCCTGCGCATCCTGAGCCTGTGCTCCGTAACGGGAGAGGACACAACAGTGAGAGGCCTGCGTACTGCAAAAAAGGAAAAAAAAAAAAAAAGCCGCCTATGCTCAGTAAAAAAAAAAAAAAAAAAAGGGGGGGTTGTGTGTGGTTAGAGCAGATTGTTTGAATAGATTTCAATTGTTAAATGTTACCAATAGTACTAAGCAACTGAGGGAGGGAGGGAGAGAGAGAGAAGGTGTATTAGCTATAAATGCTGCATAATAAATTACCCCAAATTTAGCAGCTGAAATAGTATTTATTATCTCCTAGTGCCAGAGGGTCAGGAATCTGGGAGCAGCTAGGCTGAGTGGTTCTAGCTAAGGGTCTCTCATGAGGTTGCAGTCAGCTGTCAACCGGGCTGCAGGCTTCTCAGGACTTGACTGGAGCTGAAGGACCTGCTTCCAAGTGCTCTTACAAGGTAACTGGCAGGCTGTCAGTCAGAGAGTTCCTTTGCACCACATGAGTCTTTCGATAGGCTTCCTCAGTGTCTTCATGACACAGTAACTGGCCTCCCCCAGACTGAGTGGTGAGAGAGAGGGGGAGAGAGAAGGAAAAAATGAGCACACCTCCAAGATGGGAACTGAGGTGTGACACACCATTACTTCTGCCTTATTTCACTGGTCACAAAGAAAGGCCCTCGTGAAATGTGGAAGCGAACCACACAAGGGTGTGAATATTAAGTGGTGGGCATAATTAGAGGCCAAACTAAGGCTGGCTACCACTTACGGTTTCTGCATCTGCGGACCTTTTAGTCAAGTTGGGAATCAAAGTTGTTAAAGCAACAACAGAAGGAGCAGAGCAACACGACTGTGAAATGAGACTGAGGAACAGATAACTCTCCTTATAGAAGCTGCTAATTTGGCTGAAGGTCTCCTTAGGAGGCATGTGTGACTCTCTTCTCTTACTGCAGACTGAGAGGAAACCTTATAGCATTTGTTAGTGCCCCACCTTGTAGCGCTGAGAAAGAAACGGGATTATTTGCTTACTTGAAAGCACACACAGTGGTCATATGAGACAAAGACAGCTCCATTCTGGAGTTATAGGGCTGGAAGGAACCCTTGAGATCATCTAGTCCAAAGATCTTGACATGGAATTTGACATGGAAACTGGTAAGGAAAAATTATACACAAAATTTTGAGGAGTGGATTCAAAGCTTTCATCAGATTCTCAAAGGTACCCGTTTCCAAAAAAAGTTTAAGAAGCACCAATATAGTACATCATGCTCATCTTTTATTGATGAGGGATCTGAGACACAAAGAAGTAAGAGAACTTTTCAAAATCATGTCATGAATTAGTGGCAGTGGTTGTTTGGACTAGAATTGGAGTCTTCTGGTTTTTAGCTCAGTATTATTTTAGTTACATCCCTGGGTATGCAATATTCATTGTTACTCTGGTTTGTAAAAGCAAAGGCTTAGCTGATTTCCAATTACACACCTCTATTACTAGGATCATTCTCCCTTTTGTCCCCCTACCAACTGCTAAAACATTGGTAGGTTTCATATAAGTAAGAGTCATCAGAGGGGAAGAATATTGCTCCAAAGTATTTATAATGTGAAAACCCAGTGTTTATAGATAGGAAAAAGAGATAAGCAAATAGATTATAGTTGGTCATATATAATATAAACCCAAAGACTGACCCCAAATATTAATTCATTCATTTAATAGATATTTTTAAGCATGCAGTATATGCCAGGAACTGTGCTAGTTGTTGGGGATGCAATATAATAGAACTCAAGATAGAAACAATTTCTGCCCTCACACCATTTCTAGCAGTCCTCCCTATCTGCCTCTGTCATATTCAATCTCTTTTCCTTGACAAACCTGTTGAGTGGTTTGCGCAGCACATAACTGGTGGATGGTAAGAACTGAGTAGAGATACAGGTGTCATTTAGAAGCCAAAACAGGGTATCATTTTAAAAAGAAGGAAAGAAAATGGTGGGAGATTTGAATTGTCTAGTAAAAACAGCAACGACTTGGAACTGAGTTGTTTTCTGTGGAACGCTTCAGTAACTATCTTAGTGGATTGCCTTTACACACAGCTTTATAAAGGTAGGCAATTATAACGGACATTGAATATGGTGATTTGTAAGTACTCTATGCAAAGCACTAATCTAACAGCTGAGGTGGGAGGTGAGGCATAAGGAAAGGGGAGGTGGTGAGAAGGGAGTTGGAGAAGAGTTGATATAATAGATGTAAAGAAGTGTAACATTTTAAACTCCTGATCTTAAAGCCTAGGAGAATACAATAATATAGTATAGATTTCCCCATACATATTATAATTTTACATAAATTTACATATTATAATTTTACATAAATTTCCAAAATTTTCACTTGCTGGATAAAGATATTATTTTCAGTTTAAATTTTCTTTTACATTAAAACTACGGTATACTTCTAAATACTGATTTTTTTTAAACATCTTTATTGGAGTATAATTGCTTTACAATGGTGTGTTAGTTTCTGCTTTATAACAAAGTGAATCAGTTATACATATACATATGTTCCCATATCTCTTCCCTCTTGCATCTCCCTCCCTCCCACCCTCCCTATCCCACCCCTCTAGGTGGTCACAAAGCACCAAGCTGATCTCCCTGTGCTATGTGGCTGCTTCCCACTATAAATACTGATGTTTTATTAATTTATCTTATTTACTATTTTAAAAATAATGATGAAGTAATTAGTATATTATTGTTGGGAGTAGGCTGGCAACAATTTCACTGGAGAAGACTTCTGATTAAAATGGGAACACTTTTAAAGTCAAGAGCCACTATTCATGGACTATTTTAACTAAATGTCACGTGAAGTTAAAGGGCAATTTGATCTAGATCATTAGGATTTAAATTGAGAACGCAATTCAATTCCATATTTATAGAGTACATTTAATATACAAGGTGACATTGTATAATAAAGGCTATGTATATGTATAATAAAGGCTATGAAGAGAGTAACTTTTGTCTTTACTGTGCTTTTATAGGAAATAATTTGGTAAGTTCTGAAAGTTACTAACACGTTTCACATGAAGAAGGGAGAGACTTCTCAGTGAGCCAAAAGAGGTGAAAGGGAGAGAGTAGAATTAGGAAAAGAAAATTTCCTGGAAAAAGTGCATTTGAACAAAAGGGGGACTGGTTGAAGGATTCTGGCAGAGTGAAGAGCTTTCCAAGTCATGAACAAAGTATACACAAAGGTATGGGTACAGTAGGGGAATTTTGAAGAATGGTGAGTCCTGTCCTGGCTAACTGGAGAGTATGGTACATGGCAAGTGGCAACACAGAGCTAGTAAATGGGAAAAATGCTTCAAAACATATTTTAACTTCACAGTATGAAAAGAGAAGATAGGAGAACAGAAAAAGAGGGTGAAGGTCGGTGGCGGGGGGAGATAGAATTAAAGGATGGATGTGAGGAAGTAAATAGAGAAAGACAAGCAGGGGAAGAAGTAGGGAGAAAGAGGGAAAAGGAATACACAGATACAACAAGAAAGAAAAGACAAAAGGCAGAGGGATGCTCTGTAAGTCCTGAAGTCCACAGAGATTTTAACAGATGTAACCAGGGTACTCACCAGAGGTAGAGGGCATGCATGGGGGCTCGTCTTCTTGGATAAATGGACTGTGATTCGACTAATATTACCCTAATTACTCAATGAAATCATGCTAAAGGTCAGATGTGCAAGCCTGTGGTTTCCTACTCTGACGTAAGGCTTTCACAATCATCCCTGTATTTAGTTTATGGAAACAAGCCACCTGGTTCATGGTAGATAATTGTAAATAATCTTGCATTGTATTGCTATTTCTTTTGACAAGTTTAAGAACCTGAGACTATAAACTAGGAAATTCTTTTTGTTCGTTGCTGGCAAAATACCTGGAGCTTTGCTTAGGGGGTAAATATATTTTGAGCTTCTATAAGGTTAGGAAGTAAGCTAAAGTTGCAAAGCTAGTCAGTGGTAGAGGAGGACTGGAACCTAGATTGCTAGGTATCCCGAGATGCATTAAAAAGGTCAAAGAGAAAAATATAACAACTAGCAAAGAAACCATATGTTAACACAAGAGCTTCTCAATCTTCTTGTAAACAAATTTTGTTTCAGCGGTGTCAAATACAAAATTTTTCTTGAAATATAATCTTATTCACTGTGGTAATTAGTACTTGTAAGTATGAGAGAAATTTCTTTGAGATATTCTAAGATTAAAATCTAAGGAATCAAGCACAACTTCTCAAGAAATCATATCCTCCTCTACTTGTGAATTTGAACTCTATTTTTGACATTTGTCTGAAGGAAGAACTATTTACTTTAAAAAATTTAGTTGTAGTAAAACTATCACATTCCACTTACAGATATAAAAATATACAGTTATAAACTTCTTATAGTTTTTAAGATAAGAAACAAAAGGAAATGTGCTAAGTGCACCAATGAAAGAAATTAATGCCTATTGTTAATTTAAGAAACTCCAGAGCTTCCCTGGTGGCACAGTGGTTAAGAATCTGCCTGCCGATGCAGGTGACACAGGTTCAAGCCCTGGTCCGGGAAGATCCCACATGCCGCGGAGCAACTAAGCCTGTGCACCACAACTACTGAGGCTGTGCTCTAGAGCCTGCAAGCCACAACTACTGAGCCCCCGTGCCACAACTACTGAAGCCTGCACGCCTCGAGCTTGTGCTCCACAACAAGAGAAGCCAGTGCAATGCGAAGCCTGCGCACCGCAACGAAGAGTAGAGTAGCCCCCACTCACCGCAACCAGAGAAAGCCTGCGCGCAGCAACGAAGACCCAACACAGACAAAAATAAAATAAATAAAATAAAAATTAATTAAAAAAAACACAACTCCACCCCTACCCCTCAAGTCGTAGTCTAAGTCAAAATAAAATACTTCCCAGTAGGAAACTCTGCCCACGTTTAGAGTAAAAGATGAAACACCATCTATTTTCCTGGAGCGCATTCAAACAAAATGTATGATATCATACATAGAAGATCATTTCTCTTCAGACATCCAAGATTCTACATTTTGTTGACTATGTTAACATTATCATAAAAAACGTCTTTCTCATATTATAAATTTGAAGGCCCTTATTATAAGAATAAGAAAGTTGTTATAAAATTAAAAGAAAAGCAATAGTGAGTTGGCTCATCCTGTCTCAGACAATTTCACAGCTTTCTGAGGAGACTGAGTGGTCCTCATTATGTCATCTTCAAGGTTAGATCAGCATCTCAGAGTCCCCCATTATCTTTAATGACCTAGTACAGGTTAGCAGCCTCTGCATTTACTGAAATCTTCTTGAATATTTTCATTTTGTACTTGTGGAAACAAGTTCTTATTTATTACTTGCTGCATAAACCAATACTGAGGTAGACATCTCTGAAATTTTGGCCAGTTCTTTCACATATACCAGCCATTTTATTTCACTGATTTATTTATACTTAAGTATTATAGCTAGATTTGTATGTTTCTTTGAAATTAATTTTTTAAAAACAGGATTTAGATACATGATTCACATTAGCATTTTGCGTGTGAGCAATATAAAAGTTGATGGGAAATACATACATTTTTATTTGTAATTAAGTACATCTTGGTAGCAAATGCACTGATGTTCACTATGCTTAAAATAAATGTTCATCATCAATGATATATTTACTTGGGGTGGATTTCCTGGTAATAGTGATAATTTCATGCAAATTGATAGATTTCCAAACAATTAGTAATTGTTGAGGATGCTGATTTGGGTAAGACTGAAGTCTGTCCATGGAAAACTGTTAATGCATAAGAATATTTTTATGTGGAATGACTTTGTCTTCATTACTCTTGACTCCAAACTAGTTTAGCTAAATTATCACCAACATGATGGAGAAAACAAAATCAAAGATTTACAGAGGAGGAATATATTGAATAAACAGCTGGTTTGCCTTTTGCTTTCCATGCAGATTAATGTCTTAGGCAGACGTAGAACTCTCAAGCTCTTGTCTTTCAGTGATTTAACTTTGGCTTCTGCAATCAGAAAAGCCTTCCCCACTTACAGGCTGCTCTAGTGATTTGAGTGTTTTTGGTTATTTTAAGGCAGAAGAGTAGACAAAGAACTATAACCATTATCTAACAAACCATTATCTAATCTGAAGTTCAAAGGGCAGAAATTCGAAGCAACACATTATGCTCCTGTTTACAGCTATGGTGTTGGAGGGCCAGATGAATGGAGATGATCTCAGGAACTTTCCAAATTACTAAGCCCTTTCTTTTCAACCTTCTCCTTGGCATCTCACTACTGATATTTCCCCAACTCTTCTCTTTCTCCCCATGTCCCCTGTCTCCTCTTCCTTTCTACTCCCTTTTCCTCCCTGCTTTCTTCTCCTTCCTCTTTCTTTTCTCTCTCCTTTCTTCCTAACTCTTTTAGCTTCTTTTCTCCATTTCTTTGCTCTAACTAGACACAACATAGAACTGAAGTACATATTAAATATTCACTAAGATGAATGAGTAAATTCCCTATACTTGAATTTAAAAAGCAATTTAAAAAGAATAATTTATATTTATCACATTAAAAAACCTACTTATAATTACAACTTTATCAAAATGGACAGGAAAATGACTGAAAATAAATATATTAGATTACAACAGTGATATGTTCAGGTGATTCTCTTTACTTTTTTTTAGTGATTTCCAAATATTCTTTGACGAGCATATATTAATTTTTTGATGAACATAAGCATATATGCACATATTTATACTTTTACATTTAATTATAATAAACTATGTTGCTTTTTACACATGTGGCTCTCATTTTCCTCTTTCAGTCACACTCTGATAGGATGAGAAAGGCTCCCCCAACCCCCGGTAGTCTAAGAAATCCAAGACCTATAACTATCAAACCTTTTCTTGAAGCTCTCTAAGAATGGAACCTCTCATAATCAATTCCAGTATTATATTACCCAAACGGTTTCTCATATTTACCTCTGCTTTAAGTTAAGCCCTTCATCATGTTCTTTTTCTCTGTGTATAAATAATAGATTGACATGACTAATAAAACACTTTCATACACTCAGAGAAATAACACATATCTTCTCTGTCTATAATCATTCCTTGATGATTTCATCTAGTCTCATGGTGAATGGCCACTAAATTTATGTCTCTAGCCTAGACCTCTCTCCTCAACTCCAAACCATAAATTCATCTCTACTGAGTGGCTATTAGGCTTCTCAAGCTTACATGTCCACAAATAGAACTCAGGATCCCCCCTTCCCCCATGTCTCTTGAAAATGGTAATGACAATGCCAGTCTTCCTGTTAATTGGGTCCCAAACTCTGCAATCATCCCTGACTTACCTCTTTTTTTCACATTCTACATTCAATCTGTTAATAAATCCTACTGTCTCTATCTCCAAAAGATATCCATACCTGATCACTTCTTGCCACCTCCACTGCTGTAGTCCAAGCTACTATCGTCTGTTGCAATAGCCTTCTACCTGGTCTCCCTGCTTCCACCTTTGCACTCCTAACTCTACTCATAATACAGAATCAGAGTGGTTCTTTCAAAATATAAATCAGGTCATGTCACTTTCTGCTCAGAGCTCTCCAATGTTTTCCCAGTTTACTCAGAGTAAAATCTAAGATCTTTACAAAGACCTACAAAGCCCAAAAGAGCTGCACCTCTCACCACCAGCTCTCAGCGTTATCTCCCTTGCTTATGCTGCTTCATTCACACTGGTCTCCTGCTGCTCCTAGGACAAAGTCAAGTAAGTTCCTGAATCATATCCTTTGACTATATGTTTCTCTACCTGAAATATTTCCTTCCCTAGATGTTTGGGTGGTTCACTGCCTTACTTCTTCTTAGTCTTTACTGAAATGTCATCTTTTCACTGAGATCTTCCCTGTCTCCTGTCCCCAAACACATACTTCCTATCCTTTCTTCTTTTACTTTTCCCCTTAGCGTTTATCACTAACATACTATATATTATTTTTATTTGTCTTGTGTGTAAACTGTTTCTCTGATTAGAGTGAGAAGGAGTTTTGTTCACTGCTATGTTATATCCCAGTACCTAGAGTTGTTCCTGAAACATAGTAGGTGCTCGATAAACATATCCTGAGGGGATGAATGGATGAATTCCATAAATATTTATTGACTACTTGTCAGGCACTGGACCAAGCACTGGCGATACAAAAGAGAACAAAGAAAATGTTACTCTTCTTTGACTGTGGAGGAAAATAACTAAGTAAATAAAAATGCAGAAATTCATCATGGGAAAACTGAATGCAAGATGGAGGGAATTATGAATAGATGAACTTAAAAATGACTCAATATTGAGTTTTATTTTAAACACTGTGTTTTGTGTGTGTGCCTGAATTCAGGGACGTTAGATGACTTAGAAGATCAACTGGTCTTTCAGATTTTTATCTTAGCACATTCAAATTACTCTGATCTGTAACTAATATCAGAATCATTCGGCTTGTAAGAGTTCTTAAATAACCAACTTTTAATTATTCTGGAAACATTAAAATGTTTGCAAAAATGTCTATTTTCCCTCTAGAAAAATCTCTAGAATTAAAAGATAGTAATAAAAATAGGATTTCAAATATTAAAATGGAGTATGGGGGATTTAAAATCTGAAACTTTATAAAACATCTTAAGTTGCATTCTCTCTAGACGGTCAGAGTTACAACAGTCAAAGAAACGGCAGTACTTTTTCTACAACTGCATATTCTTGGCACAGAATGACTTACAAGCATTTAATAAATATTCATTGAATCATTGAGTAGGTGGATGACTAAATTAATAACAGTAATTATTATCTAATAACAGTAATAATAATATGAGGTAATATTTATAGATCCTTTATTATGTGCCAAGAATTCTGCTCAGTGCTTCACAGGTACAGTTATCAGTTTAACCCTCAAAACAACTACCACAGACATAAAGTGGTAAACAAATGTATCCAAGGTCAGAGAGGTGGTAGTTGGCAAGGCCAGGATTCAAATACAAGTTGTCTGATCCCAGAGATGACACTAAACCAGTGCTGCTGTGGTGCTGCTAATAAGCGGGGATTTGATGGGAGAAGTAATTGTGCCTTTCTTAGAAATTATACTATCTGACTAAAATTAGAGCTTTGAGGGGAAAGCATGGTTTTCCTTCCTAAGGAAACAATAAGAATTCAAACCATTGAAGAGTCTGAGTTAGCCACAGAGGGAAATATGATAGTTAAGTTCAGTCTTGCTTAAGGTCATTGGTGGCAGAGCCAGGATCAGAATCCATCCATTGCTCTCGCATTCCAAGGCAGTGCCTATTCCACTGTAACCATGTACAGAATAACACATTCTGAAAAAGTGATATGGGAAAAAGGCTTTCAGAAATAAAAAAGACATGCTTTGGAAAGTAGCTTAGAAAATAAAAAACAGCTATAACTTTTCAAAATATTATTGTTAATTTTTCACAAGTTTGATGTTGCTCTTTGAATTAAATCATTTCATCCGTGACCAGTATATAATTTCCCTATAATTTTACCATAGCAAAATAATAGGCTCAGTTGTGGTTAAATAAATAAAGCATATGGCCTATGCAATGTGCAGACATTTTGTTCCTGAGGTATACTGCCATACCAATATGAGGTCACAGACTTTGTATGAATTAATTTTAGGTTTAGGAATGTGTGTATGTATTTGTGGGGAGGGACAGTTGGTAAATATTCAAAAGCTGCTTCAAGAAACAAGGGACAGGGTGGTGTAAGGATTAGGCTAGACCTGAATCCTTTCTTATCCTTCTTCTATGAGTAGATCTCTGTTTTGCAGAGTAATTTTGAGGCTAGAAGGTACTTCCATTCCTGGCTTACAGGAGCAAAAATCACCGTCCACTGTTTGGACAGGGTGATAGCTGGCCACAAATCCTCACTTGGTTCTGGACCTTTTTACATAGGTCCATTCCTTTTCTCTCGTAGAAGCCAGGAGCACCATATCACATCTTCAATACATGACTAGTGAAGAGTAATAATGCCTGACATTTTTGGAACTCTTCTGTGTGTAAGGCACAAAGCTAAGCAAGTCACATGTGACAGCTAATTTAATCTTCCAAATAACTGAAAGAGGAATCATTATTTTTCTTTGAAGAATGAGTAAATAAAGGATCAGAAGGATTGAGTAACTCTGAATAGAACTAGTGTCTGAATAAACAACCTGAGTGAGGCTTCAAATATGCATAGAGTTAATGAGTTTAGTTTGTAAGTTTTTAGAACTTCTATTTTTGTGCTTTAGAAGGCTTTATGCTTACTTTCTGGTTATACTTTCTATAATTGAAGTGGTTTGGTAAATGACTTCAAAATAAGTGAGGAATTTCTAGAACTAATATTTTATACAACAAAGAGGAAATGACGCCCCTAATATCATTTAAATAATTACTTAGCTAGTGTAATGAACAAACGTGACACCTGAACTAGGAATCGGTAGGCCAGAGTTTTGGTTCCTGATCTACCTGTGACTTGTATTAGGAACGCTGCAAATTGTTTAATTTTTCTTAGCCTCTATTTTTTTTTTTTTTTTTTTTTTGTGGTACGCGGGCCCCTCACTGCTGTGGCCGCTCCCGCCGCAGAACACAGGCTCCAGACGCGCAGGCCCATCGGCCACGGCTCACGGGCCCAGCCGCTCCGCGGCACGCAGGATCCTCCCGGACCGCGGCACGCGGGATCCTCCCGGACCGCGGCACGAACCCGCGTGCCCTGTATCGGCAGGCGGACTCCCAACCACTGCGCCGCCAGGGAAGCCCCTAGCCTCTATTCTTTATAAGATTAAACCAGGTGATCGCTAGATCTCATTCAGCTCTAAAACTCCCATAACAATTTTAAGTGGTATTTGTCTATTTAAAATGCTGGGCTGGCTAAGAGATAATCTGTGAATGGAGACTTGAATAATGCTTCCAGTCTGCAGAGAACTGTCTACTCTCTCCAGCACTGCGTCAGACTGTATTACCAAGTCCAACCTTTTCTTGCTACTCTAAGTAATTTCCATCTACACATGCTCATAGTGAGCTTCTAATACTTATTGCTACTTATTTCTATATGGAATGTAACTACCATGAAATAGATCTATCCATAATCTAAAATAAGACCATGAATTAGTAAATGGTTTTTACTCCTTTACTTCTAAATCATTCTCTATAAGACAGTGATATTAGTATATAAAGAGAGTTATATTTCTATTTAAGCTTATCTTTTCTAGGCTAAACAATGTAAATTCCCTCAACCATTACCTTTAAATGCAATTTCCTAACCTCTTACCATCCATTAGTCCTCTAGGGACATCATCTAAAATGAGGTACCCAGAACACAATGCTCCAAACTGAGCAGGGTGAGGCCAAGAACAGCAGGACAACTGCTTCCTCAGCAACACTAAACTTCTATTAAGGCAGCCAAAGTTTGCAATTAACATATTTTGGAGCAGAGGTACTATACTGTTGGCTCATCTTAAGCTTGTGTACTAAAAGTTCCATGTCTCTTTCAAATGACTTGTTGCCAAGTCAGGTCTGCTCTGCTTCTGTACTGGTGCAATTGCTGTTTTGAACCTGTATTTATAGCACCTTGACACTATCTTTCTTAAACTGTATCTTGTTGGCTTCATCTCAACATTCTAGTCAATTATTAAAAAAAAAAAAGTTACATGTGAAGAGGGCAGATACTCCTTGGGATTACTTAACTTTAGAGATATTGTCATTCTGGGCATTTTGAGTATTATAATTCTTGAGCTGGGAAACAGGCTTTTAGAAACACATGGAAGAAACACATCACAGACTTATGAAAAGAGGACAATGTCATGCTCAATCACAAACTAGACCGTGACATTGCACATTCATGCAAATATAGTTGCATGGACCCATAGGGAGAGGAACAGCAATGCACGTGCCAAAGTTGTATAAGTCCATATGAGAAACAAATGAAAAACATAAAGTTGTAGGATTTATGTGCCTTCTTAGAGGGCAATTCACTAGAAAGAAACCCGTAATGGAATTAGAATACCAGAAAGTGAATTTACTGTATACGTCAAGACTCAGACCTGACAGGAGACATTAACTGAGTAACTGATGAAGTGTATGTTCATTGCTCTCCTTATCATCTTTCAGCAGTTTTCTCTTATTACAGGCTATCTCTTTCCTCCAAATCTTGGAACTTTCATTGTGCTCCTGACTCTCCAGAGCTCCTTGCTCTGGGCCTTTGTCTCTATTTATGTTGTTACAGATTTCTTTCCCTTGCTCTGATCCTTCAAGACTTTCCTGAATGCCATTTTTTCAAGGGCCCTCCCCTCAGCCGACCATGCCATTAGAAATCAATTTTATAAATTGATGTTATAATGGCTAATAGCTCAATGTGTAAACTTCCTCAGGAATATTTGCCCTTAGTTTAGTTGTGGCCCCTGGGGATATGATGTTTAATGTAGAGCAATTAGTTTCCAATGGTACAATTTCAGGGATGTAGCAAGCAAGAGTATGGATAAAATATGTGTTTTGGAGAAAAACTTTCCTTATGCCTCTTGATTCCCACACCATAGGTTTTCAATTACTTTCTTGATCTTTAAATCCAATTCAACCAAAAATTTGTTAAGTTGAATTTGTTATAATAAAGCATTTGAAAATGCATCTCATCTTATTTTTCTGTAAAATCTGTTACAGGCAATTGGATAGCCTAGGTTCTCTGGAGATGCTTAGTTATTCTTTCTCATATGTGGACTGAGCCTGTTTGGAAAATACAACCAGTCTAGAGATGTAGTTAGCACATCTACAGATGATCAACTTTTCTGAATGGACCAAGAAAATGTATTGTCCTGTTCAGTGCCATCTACACGTGGGAGGAAAAATTCAACTTCTACAAAATTGTTTTTTAAGAGACAGTTTAATCCCACCAAAATTTCGAATCAGATATAAATCCCATGACCTAGAAAAAGTATATCAGAAAACAATTTTCTGTAAAATTTACATGTGTTTGATTCTAAAATACTAACTAAGAATGTGGCTACTTATACGTGAAATGAATATTACCTCACTGAATTCTAAGCAATTTAGATTTTGCCACTTTCTATTAAAATTTTGACAACTACCATAATTATCTAACATTGAAAATAATAATGTCTTAATATACTTATGTATCAAAGAACCTAATATTTTTTGAGAGAATAAATTATAAAAATTTAAAAAGTGTTATTAGGCACAAAATTAGTATTACAGGGATGAAGTTTTTTTTTTTTCTGTGAAGTGTTGAAACAAGTAAATAGTAAATTTTTTTAATGCAACAGTAAAATTAGACAGAAGTCTATTCACTGTTGGAAATAAAGTTTAATAAAATTTTCAAAGGCTGAACCACTGCATAACTATAACCATAACAACTATATGCACTATGTATGTCAACTATAACTATATAAATTCGGAAATCTTAATTTTACTGAAATTTTAGTCTTTATGTTGTAATCCTGTTATGTCTCTTCTACAATTCACCTTTATCTGTACTGAATATCCAATAGATTCATTTACATTGATATTCTGAGTGAATATGAAATGAAACACAATCATAAGCCCAACCTAATTTTAATTTTTAAGTATATCTCAAATCATGAAAAATATCTTCTAGCTTTGAAGGCCTTATTGAGGATTGATACGCCTAATTTTTAAAAATCACTTTATTGAGGCATGATATACATAGAAAAACATGTACATATTCAGTGTATATAACTTGATAAGCTTGGTAAGTTTGGAGATAACTTGATGTGACACCATCATCAGTCTATGCTATTAACGTATCTATTTAAAATTATTTGCTGACCAAGTTTTTCAAGTCACACTTAAATATCAGTCAATAGAAATTCAGTAAATCCTTTGCCTAGGAGAACAAACTAAGACATATTTGCAATCTCTTAGGCAATGACTTATTTTATAAGTAGTTCTTCCATTTGCAACTGGTGGTTCAAGAGTCCAGAATCCAGGATTCTTTCAGAATTTTAGAGACTGGGTTTAATAATTAGAGAAAAAAATGTATTTGATAAAACTTTCTGGCAATAGATATCCTACTTTACTACCTGACATAGATTCAAAATTTGATCTGATAATACTAGTCAGAGTTTTGAACATTAGTTACCTTACTAATTCAGATACGTGAAAATTAAAATGAACCCTAGTTGACATTTACTTCTATAGTATCTGTGAAAAAGGATGTTTGGTAAACAAATAAATAAGTGAAAATAAGCCATTAAAGAAACCGAAATATTATTTTCTGTCACTTGAGGGAAATGCCTACATAGAATTATCCTGCAGTTCCAGGCCATTATTTTTTCATTCAAGCGACTACATTAAAGAGAGCTTCTTGGATATGATCTTTTAGGAAGTATAATAAAGAGATCCTAGTTTGGATGCAAATCCAAGCTAAGACACAAACATTATTAGCCGTGGGCAAGTTACATAATCTCTCTGAATCTTGGTTTCTTCTTCATTAGAGTAACAGAGATAATAATATCTAATTTACAGGATTATGAGGGTATTAAAATAATGACTATATGTTAAGCACAGCAAAGGGTATAATATATATAAGCACCCAATAAATGTTGACTGCTAAATGCCTAACTTACTATGATATGGACAAAAAGATGACAAAACTAAATGAAAAATATATTTTAAATATACTAAAATCAGGATTTTTATCATTTTAAACTGGTTTTCCTTCCAGATGGTCCAAATTCATTAAAATGTTGCTCTTGTTAAAAATTGTGCTGTTAGGGCTTCCCTGGTGGCGCAGTGGTTGAGAGTCCGCCTGCCGATGCAGGGGACACGGGTTCGTGCCCTTGTCCAGGAGGATCCCACATGCCACGGAGAGGCTGGGCGCGTGGGCCATGGCCACTGAGCCTGTGCATCCGGAGCCTGTGCTCCGCAAAGGGAGAGGCCACAACAGTGAGAGGCCCGCGTACCGCAAAATAAAACAGAAAAAAAAATTGTGCTGTTAATATAATGCTGACTTTTCTCCTGTCTCTTAAAACTGGAAATGTGGTTTTTATAAACAATCTTGGATAATCATCCTAAAATATTGCATCCAGGTACATGAAAAGTTATAGCATGCTTGGTCCCCATTTTATATTCTGTATTATGGTAATTGTCTTTTTCTATTCAAATAGTCCTGAGTGATTGTTTCCATACCCGTGACTTTGCTTATGACCCATATGTTGATTATCCTGAAATCTGAAATTCTATCCCTCTTTCCTTTCTTGAGCTCTTGGTCCATATATCTAAATGGTTACTAGATAATCCTCCTGAGAGCCTCCAGGCACTTCAAGTTCATTATGTTCCCGAATGAACACATAATCTTCCTCAAACCTGCTCTTGTCTTCTATTACTTACATATGAGTTATGCCATCATCCACTCAGTTGACCTAGCTGGAAGCCCTGCATTCTTCCTCTCCTTTAACTCTCGTTTTCAGTCACTGAGTCCTCCTACTGCTTAAGTATTTCTCAGATTGGATCCTCAGATCTCCTAGGAAATTGATATGGCTGGAGAGGCAGTGTGGTATAATAAAGAAGAGGTGTCACACAGGCCTTGGTTTGAAATTCTGCTTTACCCATAGTTCATGTATAATTTAGAGCTGTATATTTAATGTTCTCAAGCCTCAATTCTTCACTTGAAAAATGAGCTGTACAAAGTTTAAACTATATAATGTATATATAACAGGCGATTATCAGTAAACACTAATTCCTTCCCCTTTCCTCTCTTCTTCCACTACCAAGCCATTCCCATTGAAACTGAGTTAGTTAAGGCTCTCATCACCACCAACACCCCCCCGCCCCTTACAGCAGTTCATTGCACTAATCTCTTAAATAATTTACATCGTTCCATTTTCTCAGCTTAGAATCCATCCTTCAGACTGTCACTATGTGTGTTTCTAAAACCAAATCTGATTACTATATTCCTACTTATAATGTGCACAATTTGATGGCTTTACAATGCCTACAGGATCAAATTCAAACGTCCAGCTCCAACCTCACTTGCTATTCTCCTCTTTCTTTGGTTCTACCTATACACTGCTGCTTGCCGTGACTCAAATACACCAGGATTTTTCACACTTCTGTGTACTTTCATTGGCTGATCTTTCTCCCTTTCTTTGTCTATTGAGTAAGAAGACAAAATATATCTAGGATACACTTTTACCAAAAAAAAAAAGGAAATAGAGTGCATGCCAGCATGTCACACTGAAGTAGAATTAGCATGCTATCCTCACAAATAAGGACTAAATACATTGCCTTGGAACCCCTGAAACATATCACAGATCACCCAAAGGTCCACTACTTATGAGGTCTCTCCTATGTAATATTTCCTCCTCTTTTTCCCATTTCCAGTTGAATCCCAGAAAAACAGTATATACAGATAGAGTGGGGAAGGAAACACAAATATTAACCTATGTAAAAATCCTGGTAATAGTAATGATAGCCAAAATTCATTGAGTCCCTGCTTTGTATATAGAATATATTTACTTATCAGCATATCCTCAAATAAATTCAATTCTTCTGTGAAATTCCCTATTAATGAGAGTATTGGTTCCACTCAATTTATCTATATATACTTTTAATAGAGATGAGATCTTGAAGACCTAGATATTCCCACAACAACTGTACTCCTAAAGCACTCTATACAGGCCTTCAGCCTCATCATCCTCCATCAGCCAATTCCAGGGATTTTTAGAGAGCTGGGATAGAAAGCAAGGACCGTGTCCCTACAGAGCAGTACAATTTAAACTGTAGTTTGGGGATCATCTCTATTAGGGTCACCAATTTCACTTGTTAAGAGTATGTTCCCTATGTCTCAATCCTCACCCACTGAGTCAAAGTCTCTGTTATTAGGTTTCTCAGATGATTTGTATGTATGTGAAAGATTAAGCACCTTAAGCCTAGGTGACATTCCTGTTCATCGATGTGTCATTACTGTGCTAGGTGCTGAATACACAAGGTTAACTAGGCCGACATGGTATCCCTAATGTATAGAGGTTATACTTATCATGAATTCATCTAGCTTGAAAAGCAAAGTCAACTTATATTTCTATGTTGATTTCATTTGTTAAATATCTATTTTTTGACGAACACCATGTGCAAAAAAAGTGCGTCAAAAGCCAGTATTTTTCAAAACAATTTCTGTATTCTCTTAAGTAATGCAAATGTAGTAAGTGCATGGTAAAGCAGTTAGTGCTTGCTATACCATACAAGTGCTTAAATGCAGCACTCTGAGATACGTAAGACTTTTTTTTTTTTTTTTTTTTACTGAATTTATGGTTAGACCCACCATCAGTTATAAAAAGAATTTATAGAAAAGTCCTGTAAGAAATATTTTAACAACTTAATTTCTTACCAAACATCTCTTACTTCTACACATATACATTTTAAATGGCAGTGTTTAGAAAAATAAATGCTTTTGGTGTTTTAAGTAGATGTGCATGCTATTTTCTTCCTCAAAGTAGGAGAAGGAAGAAAATACACTCTTAGGAAAACTGCTCTACTTTGGGTATAGTCCATAGGTGAAAATTTTCAGTTTGTCTCAAAGTATGCCATCATTTCACTGTTGGGTATTATTAAAGCACAGCTTTATTCTTTCCTTTTGGTACCCAGAAATATGCTTCTTCAATTTTCACTGTACAACTAAACATGTGTTGGAAACTGCTCTGGAATGGGAATTATGAAGGGGAATATCAGGAGAACTCTGGAAGAGCTTCTATTAACATAAATAAGACCTGGCTCAACATGCTGTTACATGCTTTAATGTGTTTCTGCCTTGTATAACTACTCTCGAGAGACATTCTAAAATTTTAAAGTGAGTCTAGACTCCATATTAGAGAATTCTATTTTTGTTAGTCACCTTTTATTGAGATTTTTTTCAATTCTTATTCCAGAAACATTATATTCTAGAGTTAATTTTTCAGAATTTTACTTTTTACCCTATTTCACTCCGAGACCCAAGTCATTACTAAAATTCCCATCATGTGTTTGATGATCATAACAGCACCCTTTGTGAAAGAAGTAAGAAGTAGAGAATTATATTTAAACGTTGAAAGAAATAATGGAAAGCGAAAGCAGCTGGACAGCATCTTACATGACAGGTTGTTTCTGCCAATTAAAATTACTCGACAGGGTTAAGAAAGGTTAATGTAAAATGTAATGCTGCGTAGGTAACATGTTTGGAGTAAAATTTCCCAAAAATTATATTCCCATTCATTCACAAATGTAGCATTTCTACCATGCGCAAGCATTTATATACATATGGCTGGCTTCTCCCACCTCAAGAAGTTAATGCTCTAAAAGGAAAGATAATGTAACTACACAAATAACTCTAAAATAAGGCAGGATGGTATAAGTGTTCTTTCTCAAAGGAGTGAGAGATGTATTTTCAGAATTTCTGAAAAGGGCAAAATGGGGGAGGATCAAGCACCTGAGCTCAGCTTTGAGAGATGAACAAAATGCTGACACACGAACATAGGGTAGAAGGTCACTTTGTACTCTGAGTGAGCAGAAGATTTAGAGTTGTGAGGATCGGTGGCAGTCTAACTTTGTTGATGGGTGATAAGACTGGAAAAGGATATATGACTTCCCACAATGTGTTTGGCACTGCACTACGTGTATTACATGTAATTTAATCTAATTTTAAAAACGGATAGGATTGTCCCTATATTTCAGGGAAGAAAACTCAGAAATGGAAAAGTTAGTTACCTTGCTAAGAGCACAGAGCTATTGATTAGAGGAATCCAGAATTAAGCCATGTCCCAAAGCCAATATTGTTTTTACTACTACACCGTGGTACTGAAATATGAAGACTATAATGCAAGGCAAGGACTTTGCATTTCATTTCATGGATCATGGGGAGCTATTAAAAACTTATAAACAGTGTCATTTCTTTAGGAAAGCAGGAAGCCGTTTATTGGGTGAATTGGAGTGGGGAATGAGTAGGGTAACACAGAGAGTTCAGTTAATACTATAACATTCCAAGTGCGGTAACAATGGTGTTGGTAATAGAAATGGAAAAAATGGGAAAACTATCCCATAGATGGAATTCGTAGAAAGTGGTAATTAAATGCGGCAGATGAGAAATAAGAATTTTTAAAAAAGTATTTAAATTTATAAACTAGATGATTTGGAAAATTGTGATGCCGTTAAATAAAACACAAAAATCAAGAGTATTAAACTAGAAATTTGGTAAAATATTACTAATTGTGTCAATTTAAAAAAATCTGTAACAAGCTTTATAGCATCCTTCTTGGATATAATTGCTTTACAATGGTGTGTTAGTTTCTGCTTTATAACAAAGTGAATCAGTTATACATTTACATATACCTCCAATGTCTCTTCCCTCTTGAGTCTCCCTCCCTCCCACCCTCCCTATCCCACCCCTCTAGGTGGTCACAAACCACTGAGCTGATCTCCCTGTGCTATGTGGCTACTTCCCACTAGCTATTTTACGTTTGGTAGTGTATGTATGTCCATGCCACTCTCTCACTTTGTCCCAGCTTACCCTTCCCCCTCCCCGTGTCCTCAAGTCCATTCTCCAGTAGGTCTGTGTCTTTATTCCCGTCTTGCCCCTAGGTTCTTCATGACCATTGTTTTTTTTTTTTTAGATTCCATATATATGTTAGCATATGGTAATTGTTTTTCTCTTTCTGACTTACTTCACTGTCAATGACAGACTCTAGGTCCATCCACCTCACTACAAATAACTCAATTTCGTTTCCTTTTATGGCTGAGTAATATTCCATTGTATACATGTGCCACATCTTCTTTATCCATTCATCTGTCCATGGACACTTAGGTTGCTTCCATGTCCTGGCTATTGTAAATAGAGCTGCAATGAACATTGGGGTACATAACTCTTTTTGAATTATGGTTTTCTCAGGGTATATGTCCAGTAGTGGGATTGCTGGGTCATATGGTAGTTCTATTTGTAGTTTTTTAAGGAACCTCCATGCTGTTCTCCATAGTGGCTGTATCAATTTACATTCCCACCAACAGCGCAAGAGGGTTCCCTTTTCTCCACACCCTCTCCAGCATTTATGTTTGGTAGATTTTTTGATGATGGCCATTCTGACTGGTGTGAGATGATATCTCATTGTAGTTTTGATTTGCATTTCTCTAATGATTAATGATGTTGAGCATTCTTTCACGTGTTTGTTGGCAATCTGTATATCTTCTTTGGAGAAATGTCTGTTTAGGTCTTCTGCCCAGCTTTGGATTTGGTTGTTTGTTTTTTTGATATTGAGCTGCATGAGTTGCTTGTAAATTTTGGAGATTAATCCTTTGCCAGTTGCTTCATTTTGCAAAATGTGCTGGGAAAACTGGACAGCTACATGTACAAGAATGAAATTAGAACACTCCCTAACACCATACACAAAAATAAACTCAAGGGCTTCCTTGGTGGCGCAGTGGTTGAGAGTCTGCCTGCCGATGCAGGGGACACAGGTTCGTGTCCCGGTCCGGGAAGATCCCACATGCCGCGGAGCGGCTGGGCCCGTGAGCCATGCACGCCGAGCCTGCGCGTCAGAAGCCTGTGCTCCACAACGGGAGCGGCCACAACAGTGAGAGGGCCGTGTACCGCAAAACAAAAAAACAAAAACAAAAACAACTCAAAATGGATTAAAGACCTAACTGTAAGGCCAGAGACTATCAAACAGTAGTTTTATAAGAATGAATGGACTGTCAAAATTCCTCAAACAACAGAAACTTTACCATTTTCATTTTTCAAGAGGAGAGAAACCACAGAGTGCGGACTTAGAAAATGAGTTTATAGGATGAGTGTGATCTTCTTCAGAATCTCTGAAGTGGTCCCAAGGCACCAATGACAATAGATTGCCATTGCATTAGTAATTCAGTATTTAGAAAACAGAAGGCAAGTGTTGAGGCTTTATTTATTATATTATTTAAAATTAAGAGAGTTTGTGAATGCATTATATTAAAGAAATCTAGGAGTTTTCGTAGTCCTCAATTAAATGGTGTATTTTTGGAAAGGGTTTATTATAGTAAAAAAAATCAAACAATTAAAATAATCTAATTAATTTTGTGCTAATGTTAGCATTAAACGTATTACATCTATTACTGATATTATTTTTCTTTGTTAAATAATACTTCCTTGATTAATGTTTTTCCATTGCAATATTCACTTCATAGCAAAAGTGCTGTTGGGAAGAGCAAATGAGATAAAACATGTAAAGATTTTCTGAAAATTTAGTGAAAGGTGCTAAGGTAGGACTTCAGCTTGATAAGATGAATAAGTCAAGGTGTTTATAATTACTAACATAAACTGTTAACTCCCTGGGCAAAAAGAACAAAAGAAAATAGGACCTTTAAATAGTCATAATCCACAAATAAGCTATTATTTGGCTCTGAGTCATATTTAAAGGTCATTTAAACTCATAAACATGCACTTCCAGCCTAGTTAACTTGTGTTTCTAATTATCATTTAGAGGTTTCAGTTTTATTTGGATTATTTTTCATCCAAGATTTTCCTGTTCCCTGTTTCCCAATTTAAGATTCAACACACTTCATGCATTTTAAAATAATACTAGAAAAAACTCTTTAAGAACCCGATGACTAGAAATTGCTTTTTACCATTGCCAAGCTCTTGTCTTTATAGAAATCAGAGTGAACTTTATGTTCCCATACTTTCTGACTCTCATACAAAGTGAAAATGTAATGCCCCAGACAACAAAACTCAAAATCAACTTCATGATAATGTTTCATAAAAGCAATGGGATTAGTTACAGTTGTGGATACTTTTGAAGTTCCTAAAATTTTGCCTTTTAAAAATTTATTCTATAAATTTAGTTAATAGACAAAAAAATAAGCCTTACAGATAAATTCAAAGCTTTTTTCCTGCACAAGTATTTTGTTTATATTTTTACTAGGCTGCCCAGCATCTGCTCTTTAATTATAAGTAATCAATTTATTTTTATTAAGCTATTTGATAAAAGTTACCACTGATTGTAAAAATATTGACCTGCTATCCAGCTGAGTAAGACAATTCCTTTGATTATCCTTATTTCCTTTTTTTTTTTTTTTTTTAAAGACTACTCTCTTGTAATCAATACTTGACCATGTCCTGTCCCTCTTTGGTGATATGGATACAAACATTACAGAGTATAAATTTCCTGGGAAGTTTCTTTTTTATTTTCGATTTATTTATTTTTATTGAAGTAGAGTTGATTTACAGAGCTGTGTTAGTTTCGGGTGTACAACACAGTGATTCAGTTATATATATTTAACTGAAAACTCAAAAACTCTTTTAGAACTAGAATACCTATTATTAGTAAACCTGTTTAGTGCGTTTTCTGAACCTCCTCATCCATGTGTTGTACATTCTTGTAGTGTGGTTTTCTTTTTTTTTTTGAGATAGAAGAGTGAAAAGTGATTTTAAAAAATTAACCTGCATTTCAGCATCATATTTAATGCTTCTCCTTTTCCATCTGATAAAGGGGCTACAGTTTCCTATATCTTTAATTAGTATACCTTAGAGTCCTCTTGTTTTCTTTTACATTGCTTTATTTTGTAAATTTTGTTCTTATGTAAATTCATAGGATATGGAGCATAGTTACAACTAATATCTGTATAATGCTGTATATTATTAGTTTATGCTTTTAAAAGATGATCTTACACATTTTCAGGGACCAAGGCCAGGCTATGGTTCACAGCATGAACTGTGCCTGAAGCCTGAAGGCAGTAGCACACTGGAGCCAGCCCACCTTGGCTCCTGAGAGCCAACAGTGTGCATCTTTTTCCGACCCCACATTTATCTCTTAAACCATGTTGGTAGCTTGATAAGGGTATGAAATTGGACATGTGGGAGTATTTACACCATGGAAATTGGCAAAGACTACAAATCAGACACTGTTCTTTACTTCTGGAGAGCCAGTTATTAGATATTTACCAGCACACCCACTGCCTGCAGAAGTTTCCACGGCTATCACCTTCCTCCCTTGGCACCATACCCCACCACTGACGCGTTTGTCTCTACCAGAAACAGACTTCACATTTTGTTAGTGCTATGGCAACCTGTACATGGAAAGTCAGACCCAAACATCAAGTATCATGCAAGAGGCAGGCCCTGGACTCTGAACAGAGGAAGAAAAGCGATATCCTTTCCCTGGTACCTACTGAAGTTACTTCTGAAGGTCTCCCGCCCCCTGCCAAAAAAAGGCCCCCAAAACTCATTGCGCCTAGACATGGATAAACTGCACACTTAGTTACATCATACATGATCACTGATACACACACGGATAACAATATGCTGAGACACAGATATAGCTGTGCTTATGAAAGGTGAAGTTTGATTTTTAGTGGAATGAAATATAATTTACATGTTTTGGGTATGTACTGGGTGTCTACATATAATCTCTGACTGCATTGCAGGGTCTGGAACACATGTACTCAAATTAGCTCAAATTCTAAATCAGTAGTACCAGGATTCCTTTGTTTTTACTACTTATATTTTGACATTTCTTCACAGTCTAGGCAATTATTACCAAGTATTCGAGGTGGGAGTATTAGCGAATTCCAAAAATGTTCTAACAACAGCCAAGTCATAAAACAAATATTTTAACCCCCACACATTGTACTCATTATAGTCTTAAAAAAACCCACAGTCATGTATATTAATGATTAAACAATTCTGGAACGCCACTAGCACTTGTAAAAATTGTGCAGCTTCTCTGTCTTGGCAATATAATTTCCTGTACTGAGCAGAGACAATATTAGAGGTCAAAGCTGTATGGTCTTTGTGTGTTAAGTAAATATCAAAGAAGAGAGTTGTGTGTTTCTTTTTTGTTTTGCTTGTTTTTCAATAAATTGTTTGATTTTGTTTTTAGTTTTTCCTTCTTGAAGGAATTCTGTCCAAGGCAAATTCTACTATGTCAGAGTCCAGTGTGGAGAGTTGGCATCCACATACCACAAAGGAGAAACGCTATTTAATCTAGGGAGGCCAGCTTTCCTCCACACACACTGCCCTTGCCCTACCTCTGCCATTTGTCTTAGTCTATTTCCTTCTAGTCTGTTTCTCCCTGATTCAAATATTCCCCATCCTGATGGGACTTCTTCAAGGCTGTCCTGTCTTCAGAAGTCCTTCCTTACTGGACTAGTGACACTGATCTTTTCTCTTCTTTACTACTTTGCCACTGAAAGTCTTTCTTGTCACGTGGGTTAATTGTAGGTCTCTTTATTTCCCAAAGACAATTCATTTTTCAGAGATAGAGAGCTATCAACTTATTTTTTTGTGTGTTTCCCACACTCTACACGATGGATCCATGTATAATTCTAGACAGGGCAGGTACACAGTCAAAACTTTGCTTCATTTTATTTTGATTTGAAAACTATTAAATAGACATACTCCTTGATCATTACTACAGTTATAAAAAGAGCAGTGGCTTATTTGACATCAGGCCTATTTTTCAATGCAAACTTTAGCTGATTTGAAAAACTGCATACTTCACGCTCTGGCACTTCTCCACACTTAGTACCAGATGTCTTGTCTCTCTGTGAAAGAGCCATGCACTCTTGTTTAACTTGATCATATGGGGTTGATCCCTGCAATACATTGGCTAGATTAGTCTGTACACTGTGCATCTAGGTAGTGCAGATAGAGTATACATATTCTCAAGGCATCAAAAAAGTAAGGGCAATCCTGATTTTTTTAAGGAAAAAGTTTGATACTCAATTAAAACATCATCACAGAAGAGATATCACAGAAAATTGAGCTGAATTTCCTTATGCTAATTATATTGATTTAACTTAAACAGCTGAGAGCTCACTATCTGTATATGGTTAATAGGCACCCTGATTTATATAATAGACATAACTTTGAAAAATTGATTATTGTGTTTTTTATACCTAATCACATCTGAATGCATAAAAAAGGATCCTATTATTTAAAATATCTTGCCAGAAATCCTTTCCAAAGAAAGTATTTTGCAGGATGAATAGTAAGCTCCTAATATATATGTCTACTAAATTTAGATGTTCTCAAATGAGGTTTCTTAATCTGGGGTTGTTCTGCAATCCTTTCTTTCCTTACACTGCCTAGAGATCCAGCTTTCATCCAGAAATATCTTTAATCTAGTCCCGCAGTTCTCTTTTCTAGCATGGGCAAATATAGCTTACAACTCTCTCATCATTCTATTCTGTTCTAGGTATCTCCTAATTCCTCGTGTGTGATCCACTCTCAATGGCACACAACTGGAAAGCACGGGGAAGGAAGGTAAAGGCAGGTCACAGTGACTCTTACCAGGAGGAGGAAAGCTAACTTACCTTTATTCACAGATTATATGACTGCTCTCTCCTCCTCCTCCTGTTTAATTTATTTTGCTTCCAGTTAAGTTAAAAGACAACTTTGAAAGATAAACAAGTGAGATATCATAATATGAATGTAGCTTAGACTAGTGAAGATTTTGGAATGTACAAAGGGGATGACTATTCTAGAAGGTTATTGATACATTATAAACTTGATCTTACATTCAAAACAAGTAATAAAATTTTCTTCTTTAGGCCCTAACTTGGGCATTTAAACGTTCAGTTTTGGCATATTGGAGCTGTGCTGTGGTAGCTATAACATTATTGGATTCTCTAAGTATCAACCATACTTTGAGGTCTTTTAAGAGGTTATGTCTTAAATCACTCAAAATAGGATTGAGAATCTGTATTAACCATTTACGCAAGTGTAATGTATTGAGGAAACAAGTACACTCACCTCTAATCCCCAACCCCTATTACCCTTGCCTTGGAGCAGGCCTTCATCAGGTTTTGTCTAGATCAGAGCTGTCATCTCTTCACTGGTCTTGCCTCTTGGCAATCCATCTCCTACACTATGAATAGAAGCATCTTTCTAAAACTTTCAGTGGCTCCCCATCTCCTACAGAATAAAAACCCAAACTCAACTAGCCACATAACGTTCTTCATGATCTGGCCCTTGCTATATTCATTGTTTTTTCTCTTGGCAGTCCACCTTGTATATGCTACAAGCACAGCAAACTAACCCCAAAATGCCACTGTAGTTTATACTTTGTGTTTTTCTCATACAGTTCCTTTGCCTAATTTGCCCTATCTCTCTACTATGTTGCTACAAAATATGATGAAGTTTGTAGGATAGATGTTGAGGAAAGATAAGACAGTTTCTGTAAGAGGAAAATTGTGCCTATTTACTATAGCTCTCTGAGGAAATAAGCATGTCGACATCATTTTGTTGATCTTCAAAATTATCTGACGTGGTTCAAAAAACAAGTTTTTTAAAAAGAAGTTACTATTACGATGCTAAGACAAAGCTGATCCTTTTTATTGGGGAGATACTTTTTAAAACCTGTCTTTGAATAGATTGTGAACTTTGTTCACCCTCAAATACCTGTTGTATAGAGAATACTTTTATCAGTATCATTGGCTAATTACAGTGATAAGTCCCATAAGGGATGGGTTGGGCAGAACATGGCTTTTCAAGGATGGGGAGGAAATATTAGAATCTCCATGAAATGTGTGCGGTTTTAAAAATTCCCAGTAATTCTGAAACCTTTTTCCCTGAAGGATGTTCTTTACTCAACAACACCTGCCCCCACACCAACTCCCAGCCCATCATTCTGAGAATCACTGGTTAAAGAAAAAGGAACAAATTCAAAATAAAGAATTAGTCTGAATGAATACTTTGAAAATATATAACAGTGAGATTCCTCAGGGATCAGTAAAATGATCCAACCTAGTCAACATTTTCTAACAGTGAGAATATATGGTGAAAATTCCAAGTTTGCAGATTATGCTAACATCTTTAAATTAGTAAAATAAGCTAATGATGATAAAATTCTGCAAGAGAGAACATATGTATATAGGTAAGCAGAAAACTGGCAGATGAGCTTATAATTTTCAGTAAAATTTAATTTATATGTATGTAATAAAGGGCTCCAAACAGTAACTTCCTCACCAAAAAAAGCATCAAGAAATCACTCTGGATATTTTCCCTAAAGATATGTGTACTTGTACCCAAAAGACCAGTAAAGTAATGGGCATCATCGGGAAGAAAGTAAGACATAAAACAGAACATATTATAATAGTTCTGTGTAAACAACATGGTATATCTACGTCTGGAATACAGATGTCGTCCTCTTTGCTTAGCACTAATAAGGACCACACAGTACAATGGAAGCATCCTAGAACTAGAATGAATGAATGAATGAATGATATAAGACATCCATGGCATAGCCTAAAAAATTTGGGCTATGATCTAGAAAAATAAATGTTTATTAAGATGAATATTAAGATGGACGATATTCAATGTCTATAAAATCATAACAACGTGGATAAGCAGAATAGAGACTTGCTAGTCAGGTCATGAAGTATTAGAACTAGAATGTACTTCTTAAAGCCTTGATGTGCTAAGAGTAAGACAGAAAAGTAGATGTGCTATATTACACAGCAAACAGAAAACATATGGAAGTTGTTACACACACAAGTACTGCATGCTAAAAATATAAATAGGTTCAAGAGAGGTTTAGCCAAAACCAAGAAAGAAAACCTATAACTGGTTAGATAACTAGAGATGTTTGGAATCTCTCAACTTTTTTGAGTTGGCATCATAAAATATAATCTGAGATGAACTATAGTTTGAATTAACCATGGAATTTTGTGCTTCTTATCTAATTAGATAAACTCAAAAAATGTAATGAAAATTAAAAGGAAATTTAACAAATACTTCTGGTTAATCAATCTTTACCCTTAGGTTCTTCTGATGTTTAGTATGATTAAGACACTCATTAATTCTTTAACCCTGGAATATTACTGATTTATATTTGCTGATTTATAATATGACACACTAGTTAATATGGGATTTATGTATTATTCTATCTACACTTCAGCATTTAATGAGAGCCTGCCAAGTACAAAGCCTTACACTAAGTACTAGGGATTTGCAGAATTATAAAATAATCTCAAACAGCTTGTAACATAGATGGAAAAAATAGGCTAAAATTGAGGAACAATAGAAGAATAGAGGTGATTGCTAATTCATAGTATAGCAGTGTGTTCTTAAAGTAAAATAGATGACGACAGATCAGAAAACTGTAAAACATTATGGAAAAACTTGAATTTCTATTTGCCTTTAAAGAAATGTGTCGCTAAATGGAAGCTGTTAAAGTAACGATTCCCAAGCCTCACCTCGAATCTATTGGATAAGACTTTCTGAGGAGTAGGAACTGGGCGTTTGAAATTTTTAAAAGAGTTCATCATGTGATTCCGTGCAGCCAGTCCATGAGGCAATGTTTGGGAAATACTGAAATAGAGATGCAATATAATTACGGGAACTGGTGGGCAGACGCAAGAAAAGTTTCTGGCAATTTGTACGGGAGAGGAAGACAATGAGTAAATCAGTTTGGAGCCAAAGGCTCATGTACGTTGTAGAGGAACAACGGGAGAAAATTCTAAAAGTAGGCTGGAGTCAGATTTTGGAGGGCTTTGAATTCCAAGGAAAAGAGGTTTTATTTTATTTTGCTTTACAGTAGAGTATACCACTGAAAGTTTGGGAGCAGAAGAGTAACCTTTATAACATGTCCTTTATGAATACAAAAAGGGTAAATATAAAGTCAGAGTGGCTGGAGGTAGTGATCTAGTTTAAAAACTATAATAATAGTTTAGTTACAAATGACGAAGGCCTGGACTAAAGTGATGGCAATGGAAGCGGAAGAGAAGTACTACATACACATTTGGTAATACAGAAAGGGCAAATGTGATAGTTTCTGGTAAGAGTTTGGGGTGTCTGGATCTCCTTTTTAATACTTTCACTATCTTCCTCAGTAACAACAACAAATGTGTGCCTAAAACTTACTAAAAGCCAATGACCAAAATGGCTTTAAATCATGATTTAATTTTTCAATGCTGATTACCATCATGATCTAAAAACCAAAGTGTTTAGAATTATTTTATTGCCTGGGTGGCAGAATATTTAAATATAAATTAAAGAGGGAAAGAGGATAGATTACATTATATATCTGCCAGACAGCAAAACTTCACAGGACATATTGAAGTTAAAATAGAGGGATGAAGTGGATGTGTGGTTTATCTTCTAAGCTGGTGTCTCTATGAATTAGATGGAGCCTACAGATGTGTTGACTCCTAGAGCTAGCTGTATGCAAAGTGTGAATGAGAGTTTCCATAACTTCTTCCTTTTATGACCATTTCCCCTTTCAGTTTCATTCTTGGTGTCCTTATACTCATTCCCTTCTAGCACAATCAAATTCTGCTGTCAGAGAAGATATAGTCACTTACAACGTAGTATGAATTTATGTCTATGTGTTACGCATCCAAGATATATATTTTTTTGAGCCTTACCTCTAGTCCTATGTAATAAAAAACTAGGTTCCCTTTTGGAGGTACTTTAGACTTGAGGAAAACTCAGAATATGGGAGAGATTTTCTAGGTAGTAGGAAGAGATTATTTCTATTTCACATACAAATCTGATATTTATCTCACATCTACTGATATGGTATCTGTACCTATTCTGATAATTTTGGAGCCATTTTAAGGATAGTAAAGTGTTGTATTTAGCAGATGTAAATACTTTACATGATTAGGTAAAGAATTCTTTCTGAATTAAAGTATAGAACCCTCAGAGATAACAGGACAGAGTATTTCTTCCTGTCTGATTCAGGGAACAGGCTTTCTCTGGCCCAAAGGGGAAAATTGGCCCCCTTATGTTCCAGAGGCCATAAATGATAAGGAAAGGTCAGTAAATTGGTACAGAAATTTAATTCTGTGTAATAAAGTTCAATGATGTTCCCATGATATTATTCAGTAATATGCCACTGGAATCATCCTTTTTGTTGCACAACTGAATAGTTGCTTCTAATTCTGGCATAGTTCTAACCCTGCTGAAACAAGCTGTTGCAACATAAATTCTTGCAAAACAAAACATTGCCATCGCTGTACCACAAGCCAATGTACTTTCTAAAGTTTTTTTCTAATGTTTCATTTATTTTCTTAATAAATCCCTGAATGAATGACATGATTCTTTTTACCTAACCTGACAAGTCATTTAAGTGTTTTTGGACATCATTATAGAATAGATATAGGATTGATAAGAACCATAATTGATTTACCCCCCAGTGATGATGACAGTGTGGAATCAATTCTCTTGTTGCAGAACATTTCAGTTACATTTGATACCAGCAATTATGCAATCATGTGGAACTGTTTTGAGTTTCATGCTGGTTTGATGGGAATTACACTTTCTGGGTTTCGGTAATAATTTATCTATTTGTGTTTCGTTTATGCTGGCTTTGATTTGATTAGTTTTCTAATTTCTTTTAGTGTATTCCAAAGTTCTGTCTTAGATCTGTTATTTAACAGTTACAGGGCATGCCTTTTTAGGGTAAAGTGATCCAGAGACAAGATTAGCATTATCACCCACATGTATCAATTGTGTTATCTTATAACAGTGGATTCTGGGTTCGTGGGCAAAGTAAGAGAAACTGGAAGCTGCTGGAGGTCACTACCTCCACAAAGTCCCTTATGTCACCTACTCCAAGTGGAAGCCAATAAAGAAATGCAGGGAAAGTGAATTCACTTCTTTCCCAACTCAGACCCTGAATTATTGCTTCTGGACAGCAAAGTCAGTGTGTGTGTAGCATACCCACCTGCTGGTCCTAAACCAACACTAGCCTGAAAATAAAATTTGTCTTTCATGTTAAGCAGTCACTTTTCTTACCTGATAGAACAAATTTATTTCAACCTAAGATAATTTGGTGTTTGTCTGTTTTACTATAATTTTTGAGGAAGTTGATTTTGAATAACATGCATACATTACTAAAGGTCACCTGCTTGTGTTTCAGTTGACACCTTGAAACAAAATACTGGCAGCTACATGTTCTTAAGCAATTTTCACATTTTGATAAAACTTGGTTCATGATAGAAGTTCCAGGCATAAGTTGTTTAAAAGAAAATAAATGACTCATAAACTATCTGAAAAATAAACTGAAGACAAACAGATTTAAAGTAGTACATGAGTCTTTTATCTTCCTATAAGCAATTTATCTACAATGGTCAATATATGATTTATGTTACTCTGCTTTCGAACACATTTGCTTTAAAGAATCATTCCTTGATTAGAGGTAAATATACCATTCATTTCACTGAGTACCATCTATAAACAAAACTGCTACTTCCTCCAGAGATACTTTAAAAATTAAACATAATTCTACTTCTATTTGAAGGGTGTGGAGCATTAAAATTAGTTTAATCATCAAAATATTTTATATTTAGTTCTCATAATTATATACAATTTATAAACATTATTTTATTTCATTCTAAATCTCACACCAACAAATCATTTGGCTTTTAATGGCACAACATTTTTTATTCCCTTTCTCAGAGTTAGAACAGTAAAAACAGCTTTCTTTTTGTAGTCAAAGCCAAAACAGTGACTTATGGATTAAATTACTAGTTGTCACTAAGAATTCAACAAACTATTTACTTAAAGATCCTGATTTCACTAAACAGCAGACTAAAAGTAGTTGAGGAGCTCATTTATAACAACTACTGGAATCAGTGAATAAACCAATCTTAATTACAAAGATCTTGTCACAACTAAGCTAAGCCTTTAAAAGTGGTTGATAATAGCAATAACATGATTGAGAAGCTACTGGCTAAAATATACTGCCATTATCTTTCAATATTTTATGACTCCAGGAAGTTATAATAATAAAAAAACAAATTCAAAATGAAAAATAATGGTAAGGAAAGAACTGAGGAACTATCTAGCCACTTCAAACCAAAGAATTCTCATTTCCATAGTACAATTAAAGAGTTCAATGATTCCATTTTATCAATGGAGGAAGGTATTAAATAGAAAAAGTAGTTATGCTTCAATACATGTCTCAATATCATTCCCACTGGTAAAATTTAAGCCCTGCATGCAATGATAATCAAACTGGAACATTTTGATTTACTTCATCTTTTGAAGACCCCAGTATTGTGATCAGAGCATGGAAAATGATGAAATTCCAGGATGTGACTGTAGATTACAGATTAAAGGGGGAAGCAGGCTTAGAGGAGTTCATGTAAGGCTACAGATATTCCCCTTTAACACTATGAATATCGGGAATGCTGGGTAAATGTTAAAACATTTAAAAACACTAACATTATTGCCATATTTTTAAAAGTCCAATATCACCTGAAAACTTTTGGTGCTACACATAATTATTTTTTTTAATGTTTTTTTATTTTTTGCAGTACGTGGGGCTCTCACTGTTGTGGCCTCTCCCATTGTGGAGCACAGGCTCTGGACGCGCAGGCTCAGTGGTCATGGCTCATGGGCCTAGCCACTCCACAGCATGTGGGATCTTCCCGGACTGGGGCACGAACCCATGCCCCCTGCATCGGCAGGCAGACTCTCAACCACTGCGCCAGCAGGGAAGCCCCACATAATTATTTTTTATTGCTAACAAACAATTCTGTTAATCTTATACATCTAGCACAGCTAGAATTTAATTGTGGATTTAGATCACAGAGTAATTTGCTTATGTAAAATTTAGGAACAAGATACAGAAAAGTGCCAAATTTTCAAACTCAGCATCTTCATAAAACTCAACACATTATTAGTCCCACCCCAACTTCTTCTCATGTACTCATTCTCAAAATTAGCCAGGTTTAAAATGATCCTTGACTTCTCTAATTCCCTATTCTTATGTCTTAGCCTCAACATCCATTGGGCCTAGAAGCTGAGGAAATGGGCACAGCAAGAGGACTGAGCAAATGGGATAGAAATAATTTGAACCGCTGTTGTCAAGAATATGTTGAGTATTTGTGTTTTATCATATTTACTGAAAGAAGCTAGGTCTGACATCAAGGTGGTTCATTCCAGTATTATGCTCCACTTAGAAGATTAACAAACTATACAGGCAGTGAGAAGGGAACCATCCAGAAAGAATGAAAAGAAATTCTTCCAGGAACTCAATGACTAGCCAGGAGAAATTCCAGGATGTAAGGACATCAGTGAACTATTGGGAGTGACTTGGGATGTAACTGTTGTGTTTGTCCTTGTGTCTGAGATGGCCACCATGTGTAACAGAAATATAAGCTGTTTTTCTTGGCTAGATGTGAAGGTGAAAAGGCTTGAGATACTCCTTTCTATGCTACAGCTTATTAGAGAAGAATTTTTATAGTGGGTTTAAAAAAATAACTAATTCAGGAAGGAAGCCAAGAAGAAAAAAACTAAAGAGGCTAGGGAATCTAACCTATCATTAAGAATATGGCAAATGAAATAATTATAGATGAGAAAGAGAACATATATGCAGAATACTGAACATAGTTAAGTACCCAATAAATTGTTTTTTTTCACAAATGAACAGTTATGCTGTTCTAACCAAGAATGGTGAATCAGGTCTTTCTGAAAGATTGGCAACAGCATCTCATGCTTTATGTCACAATAAGAAACAGTCAGGGCTTCCCTGGTGGTGCAGTGGTTGAGAGTCCACCTGCCGATGCAGGGGACACGGGTTTGTGCCCCAGTCTGGGAAGATCCCACATGCCGCGGAGCGGCTGGGCCCGTGAGCCATGGCCGCTGAGCCTGCGCGTCCAGAGCCTGTGCTCCACAACAGGAGAGGCCACAATGGTGAGAGGCCCATGTACCGCAAAAAAAAAAAAAAGAAAAAGAAAGTCAGAAAAGCTTCCCTGGTGGCACAGTGGTTAAGGATCCGCCTGCCAATGCAGGGGACACAGGTTCGATCCGTGGTCTGGGAAGATCCCACATGCCACAGGGCAACTAAGCCTGTGTGCCACAGCTACTGAGCCTGCGCTCTAGAACCCGCAAGCCACAACTACTGAAGCCCGTGTGCCTAGAGCGCATGCTCCGCAACAAGAAAAGCCACTGCTCACTGCAACTAGAGAGAGCCCACGCACAGCAACAAAGACCCAACACAGTCAAAAATAAATACATTTATGAAAAAAAGAAGAAAAGCTAGCTGAAATTAGGTCATTTGTTACCTAAGAAGCAGATGAACACGTGCTTGACATAACTCACTGTGGCGTGGGGGTAGGGTATTCCTGATGGGTGTATCAATGTAAAGGAGGACTGGTGAAGATTCACCAAGCTAACTGAATGCTGACACATGTAGGAATGAATGACAGCACCAGAAGAAACTTGGAATCTCTAGTGATACTGAAGTTCTGAATAGGAAAATGAAGGACATGAGAGCACAGGTCCTGTTTTCATTTCTTCGTCTAGTTTAAATTCCTGACTTTAGAAGTGGAAAAAAAAAAAACTATGAAAGTAAGTACCTGACTATTAACAATACTTAATAGGACTTCCCTTTGAATACAGAATTTGCCTTTCTGGCTGGTGGCTTATAATAACTGAAAAAATGGGCTCCTGTATTTTTATGTGCATTTTGTGAAGAATGTGCCTGATGGGAAAATGAAATTGATGTGTATTAGTTAAAGATTTGGTTTGGCTTAAACAAAATCATTTATTTCTCCAGCCAATGAACATCTAGAGAAGTGACAACTCTGCTCCATAAAATCATCTGAGAGTTAACAGGCTCCAGTCAGCTCACAGTTCCACAATCACTTTGTTCTCATAATCTAGGGTAGAATCCATATTCCAGCAGGAGAATGGAACAAAGGAAGAAAAAGTGGGTATAAGGGGTTCCTGCTGGCTATCTCTTATGGAAGATTTCTGGGAATTGCCATGGGATATTTCACTCCACTTACATCGCATCAGCTAGAACTTGGTCACATGGCCAAACTGAACTGCAAGGCAGCCTGGGAAATGTCATGTTCATTATGTGCAGCCAGCTAAAAATTCTACAGCTGTGGAAAAAGAGGAGAATGGAAATAGGGGAATAATAAATAGTCTTTGCTCAGAAAGTGGGGGAGAAAAATGCCTGCATATGATTGAATGAATGACACCATGCTGTCATAGCATGAAGATTTAAGGACTGCAGATATGACAAGGAGAGACTAGGAAGCCCAGTATGCCTCAAGAGAAAAGAGCTAGGATCAAAACTTATAACTTCTAATGGGTGTAAAAAAGTGCAAAGGGCAATGATTAATAGAAGATGGAAAAGAGCTACATAACATTGCACATTAGAGATGAAGACATCTCTCAAATTTGCTGATGACAAACAAATGAAAGGAATAGCTAATATGTCGGGTACCATAATTTTCTAATATACTCATGTATCATTTACTTATAATTATTCCGTATCAATTTACAAATAGGATTTAAGGTGGCTGAATTAAAACTTCAAACATTCTGACAGACAGGGATATTGAATATTAGACAGAAATATAAAGACCTGAACTTTAGTTAAAAAAAAAATCGCATGATGACAAAATGGCGATGTGATTTACTTACATGAATAAAGTCTTGTGTACTTTACAACCTCAATATAAGCCATCAATGTGTCACTGCTTCTAAAATAGTTAACATAATCTTAGGCTGAATTAAAAAATTCAACTAATCATTTCTCCAGTGATTTTATGTATATCACCCAGGGGTTTCCAAGGTGCTTGGCAAATTAAGTTAACTAAAGGCATAATCTTCTCACAACTTCTATATATTTTTGTAAAAAATCATTCTTTAGAAAAGAATGGTTTGAGTGCCTACACAGACATATCAAATACAGATGCCTGGCAATTAGAGAGATGAGACAAATTTGCTCATGACTTAGTTAACTAATCCTTTCACTACATAATCAAATCATGATGGTTTTCACTATTATATAAATATGTTCACTCATTGTCATTTGGTGTTAAATTTATAACCTTAACAGGCTGTCAGTTAACAATAGGAAGCATAAAGGATACTGAGTTAAATATAAGCTAATAAGAAGCAAAAAGATAACTCCACATTTCACTTTTAGATACTCTTCTCCAGATTGGTAAAATCCCAGTGCCTAGAATGGGGTCTGGCAATAGTAAACACTCAATGAATATTTGCTATAATTTCATATGTTGCAGAAAATACTGTGATAATCATACTGGAGTTGGCTTCACTTTTTGGGGGGTATAATGACTCTCTATATCTGCAGTACTCTATTTGTGAAGCACTACTTACAAATAGCAGAATTACACTATTTCTCCTACCTCACCATTTAAAAACTAGATGAAATTGTAAAAATAAATGACCTAGTTTTTTAAAAGCATAGAAATAGTCTATTAATCATATCAGAGTAGCAAAGTGTATTTTGTCACCTTTAATACTATGACATTCATATTTTAATTTACATTTAATTTAATACATTTCAATTCTGCACATACCACATAAGATCATTTTGAAATTTTTTGTCCTCAAAGCATGCTTTAAAAATAAAGAAATAAATCATGTTAAAAGGGATATCTGATATTTGTCTTTATATATAAAATATGAATTATGATTATACTTAAACTTTATAAAATAACCTTCAAAATATACTAATCTGAAATAAGGTTTTTTGATATGCACACTTTTTATTATATCAGTACTCCAAAATAATGAAATGATTAAAAATACGCTTAAGGAAGATGGTGAGATTGTATTACTGTAGTTTATGGTCTATATTAAGGGAAATAATGAAGAGTATTCTGTCTTGGGCTATCTATATAGATCTAGTTCTTGCTGAGAAGCTGGTTTTAAGTAAGTAATATAACTGGTGAAGAGTCTGGAATCCATGCAGTATCGGGTATGGCTGAAGAAACTACAGATGGATGCTTTGCCTGATGGAGGGGCATGACCAATGTCTTCATGTCTTTGAAGGGGTGTTATGTGGAAAAGGTTTTGATTTATTCTGCATAGCTTTAGAGGATATATCTGACAGTATTTAGTAACACCTAGGATCAGAGCTACCTATAAATGTAATGAGTCACTTCAGAATTGGTAACCTACAATAAATTAGTGTGGGTATATAGCAGACAGATAGATACATCAATGGGACAAAACAAGATAGCCAATGTAAGGTAAAAGAGAGGCATTGCATCAGTAAAAAATGTAATGACGTATTTAATAACTAATATTGAAAAAATTATTTGTTGGAAGATTTTTAATCAGTTTCAATTTCAGTGCTTGTGATTGGTCTGTTCATATTTTCTATTTCTTCCTGATTCAGTCTTGGCATGAAATATCAGTTTAGAGTTTCATCTCACATCATATCCCAAAATTAATTCCAGATGAATTTAAGAGATATATTTAAAACTTACATTACAAAAGCTAGAATAAAATGTATTTCAGATAGTGAAATGTAAAAAATACTTTTAAGCATAAAAAATACAATAAATTATCAAAAAAGATACATAGATATGGCTACACAAAAATTAACCATTTTAAAAAAATTAATAGATCAAGGTAGTGCAAGATTAGAGAAACAGTGAGAAATAGGAATAGAACTAGGGATGTTGAGAGTGCCAAAAGATGCAGAGAAGAAATTTATGACTATTGAAAAACTCTTGAACTTGGCGCTGAGGAGGTCATTGATGGCCTTGAAGAGATAAAGCCATTAAACAGATTAAAAGTTAGAATGCAAGTGTTAAATTGAGGAGAAGTGAGCAGATTTCGTCTATAGTTCAAGAAATTTGGTGCTAGTGAAAAGGAAGCGGGATAGTCTTTTGAAAAGATTTCAGAGTTAAGGGCAGGGACATTTTATTCATTTGGCCCTTAGGCACAGAGCCTAGAGCCTGTGAAAACATCAAGCTTACAAATATATTTAAACCTTTGAAATTTAGATATTGACAGTAAAATCTGACAAGAAAATAAAAAGAGATTAGCAAATATTTAACTTATAAAATATATCAAGCCAACTTCATTATTTATTAAATTTATCAATATTTTTCATAACATTTGAAAACAATTTGATAATTTTTTTTCACTTTGCAAGAACTCCCTAGAATGTACACTATTTGCAGAAAGTTGATAGCAAATGATAAATAAAATGAGTTACTTTAGGCCAAGTAATTTCAAAAGAAAATTTATATAAAACTTTAAAATAGTTATAAAATATTGTATCTAATGAGAAATATGGATGTATTTTAATGTCAGATTGGTATAGGGTGGTCTTGGGAAATAGTAGTACTTAGGGTCTATGAATATCTTAAAACAGCCTTATTGAGAGAAAAATTTGGAAAGTGGATTTTTGTAATCAAAAGGCAATGAAGGGAGGGACTGAAGATGTCCAAGAGAGACACAAGTATACAAAATCAAGAGTCTACTGTTCTTTGAAGTCAATTCTTTTGAATTTACAATATTGTGTGTGCATGCACACACACAGGTTTAATAATAATTGGAGCAATCACATGCATAATATGTAAAAAATATAACACTAAGATACAGGATTTAAATACACAACACATATTTAGAAAAATTCTTCCTGTTCTTGTAATTGTAACAGTGTACAAAAATCAGAGCAGTGTAAATACATTTCTTAGCCTTACTCTTTAATTAAAACCATACTAACATTAAACTAGTAACCAAGTTGATCAAACAAATGGTTTACATGCTTTACTATTTACTTACATAATTTAATTATAATTTGCAACTTGATGTTTTAAAATATCATTAAGAAATTCTCCAGACATTTTGGAATATATTGAGCATTTCTGTATGCATGTGCCATGGAGATTTTATTTATAAACCTATGTATGTAGAAAGTTATATAAAGTGGCCAAAACTATTTAACCTACAATAATAAGGGTACCATATACAAAGTACAAACTGCAACTAAACAGTCCAGGGGAAATAAAATTAATTTAGAAAAGGTGTTTTCAAACTTTTTAGACTTGAGGCAACTTACACTCATAAAAATTATTGAGGACACCGAAGAGCTTTTGTTCATATGGGTTATAACTACTGATACTTCCTGTATTCGAAGTTAAACTGAGACATTTTGAAAATATTTATTTATTAACTTACTTAAAAGTCACAACAATAGCCCATTATGGGTCAACTCATACTATTAGCAGAGGAAGAAAATCAGGCTTATACAAGTCTAGTAATTTTCTCTAACTACTCTGCACATCCAATTAATTTTTCTAAAACACAATTTATATCCTGACATTTTTCAAATTTCAAACCTTCAATGACTCCTCATTGTCTACAAATAAAAGTTAAAATTCATTAAATTGGCAATCAAGGCCCTCAACAATCTCATCCTAACTCCTTTTCCACCTTTTTCTGTCTCTTGATACGTTTCCTACTCCAGACAGATAGCTCTAATTTCAATCTTCTGAAAATGACTTATGAATCGTTGACTCTACTATCTTACATATACTTTTATTTCTCAATTAGCATGACGTTTCCATTCTACCTATGTAAACCTTATCTATCCTTCAAGATGTAATTCAAGTTCTATCTGTTCCTCAAATCCTCCCTTGACCACCTAGGATATGTAACACCTCTTTCTTGTGAATAACGGTTGAATTGATTTTCCATCCTGTTCTTTGTAGCATTTGGTATATACTGCTTGGTATCATTCATTTTTGTTTTCTGTAGGAGGAAATACTAACTGAATTTTGATATGTATTTTATTAATATCCAGATATTTTGATGACATCACAATTAAAGTCACCAGATCAGGTTTCTAAAATATTCCTGGACCTCAGTTATTTTTCTATCCCAATACACCTGAGAGATATCACACACGAGTGTAGTAGTGGTCTGTATGTAGAATATTTGTATTTCCTACACTTCTCAAAGTGTGTTTGCATTGTAAACTTACTCCTCATAACTGTCCATATTTCACAAAGAGAAGTCATTAACTTGGTAAGCGATCTTAATCCATCACCAAAGACATTAATAGTAGTAATTAATAACAAACCCCAGAATTACTACATATTTGGGTTAAGAATAAATCATAAAAAGTTCCACTACAGTTGACTCTTGAACAAAATGGGTTTGAACTGTGTTAGTCTACTTATAAATGATTTTTTTTTTCAATAAATATGTACTAAGGTAGTACACGATCTGTGGTTGCTTGAACCTGAGGATGCGGAACCTACAGATACAGAGGGCTGACTCTGATACATGGATTTTCTACTCTGCCAGGGTCGGTGCCCCAATTCCTGCTATGTTCAAGTGTCAACTCTATAGTTTCTTATACACTCAATCATATAATGTTATTAATTAAAATATAGACTGTACTTTTTAAATTAATAGACTTTTCTTTAGAACAGTTTTAGATTTACAGGAAAAAATGAGTACATAGTAGAGTTCCTACATACCACTACCACTTCCCCACACAGTCCCTCTACTATTAACATTTTTGCATTAATGTGGTATATCTGTTACAATTAATGAATCAGTAATTACATATTGTTAACTAAACTCCATAGTCTACACTAAAGTTCACTCTTTGCCTTGTATAGTTCTATGTGTTTTGACAAATGTATAATATCATGTATCCACTATTACAGTATCATATAAAACAGGTTCACTGCCTTAACAATCCCATGCTTCACATTTTCATCCTACTCCCCTCTTCCTAAGCCCCTGGCAACAACTAATCATTTTACTGTCTCTATAGTTTAGCCTTTTCCACAGTGTCATACAACTGGAATCATACAATATGAAGTCTCTCGGACTGACCTCTTTCACTTAGCAATATGCACTGAAGGTTCCTCCGTATCTTTTTGTGTCTTGATAGCTTATTTCCTTTTATCGCTGAAAAATATTCCAAAGTACATATGTACCGTAGCTTATCCATTCATATGCTAAAGGGCATTTTGGTTGCTTCCAGTTTTGATGGTTTAGAATAAAACTCTGTTATAAATATTCATGTTCAGGTTTTGGTGTGGACTTAAATTTTAAGCTCAATTGGATAAACACTTATGGCAGGATTGATGGATTGTATGATGAGAGTATATTTAGCATTCAGTAAGAAACCAAACTGTTTTCCAAAGTGGCTGTACCACTTTACATCCCCACTAGCAATGAATGTCAGTTCCAGTTGCTCTGCATCCTTGTCTGCAAGTGGTATCTTAAAAAATTTCAATCATTCCAATAGTCGTGTAGTGGTATCTCGTTGTTTTATTCTGTAAGTCCCTAATGACATATAATGTTGAGCATATTTTCATATGCTTATTTGCCATCGGTGTATTTTCTTTGATGAGACATCTGTTCAGACCTTTTGCCCACTTTTTAACTGGGTTGCTTATTTGTTTATTGTTGAGTTTTAAGAGTTCTTTATTTTGGAAATATGAGATGTATTTTTTGCGTACATGTATGTATGCATTTGGATGTACTTTTATGATATAAAAATGAATGGAATCTATAGCCTTGAATGTAATATAAATATATAATGGTGAAGATTTTCCATCTAACAATCCCAGCTTGACAGAAAATCATAAAAGTCATTTGACATTAAAATGTTTTTCTTTTTTGGTACCAATTCTTAGTTTTAATGTGCCCAAGAAAGTATATTTGGTCGAGGACAAAATTAAATGTTCTGAGTGACCTAATAACCATTAAGCCACTGTTTCCACTTATTTTCAACTTTAAAATAACTCTTAGTTATCATGCTAGAACATCTATATTAATATATGGCCCCTCAAAACTTTTAAATATAAATCTTAAAACGTTCAGGGAAAAGAAATATTGAAGGAGCTGGGATTGGTGGATTTTTACATGATCAAACACTAAGAATTTTTTTTCTGCTAACTCATGAAAAGACATGGAGGAACCTTAAATGCATATTACTAAGTGAAAGAAGCCAACCTGAAAAGGCTACATACTCTATGATTCTAACTATATAACATTCTGGAAAAAGCAAAACCACGGAGACAGTGAAAAGATCAGTGGTCTCCAAGAGTTGCGGGTAAGGGAGAGAAATGAACAGGTTGAGAACAGAGGACTCTTAGGGCAGTAAAAATACTCTGTATGATATAAAAATGATGATACATGTCCAAACACCAAGAGTAAACCATAAAGTAAACTATGGGCTGTGGTTGATAATGATGGTCAATGTAGGTTCATTAATTATAACAACTGTACCACTCTGGTGGGGGATGTGATAACTGGGGAGGCTATGCATGTGTGGGAGCAGGGGGTAGTTGGGAAATCTCTGTACCTTCCCCTCAATTTTGCTGTGAACCTAAAACTTCTCTAAAAAATAAATTCTTAATAAAAACTTTTTTTGAAAACAGGAAAGTTAAAACACTTTAAAATCTGTAGGAACACTACTTCCTACTCTGTACTTAAGTGAAAGAATGATAACTTTAGTTTCTTCATTCTTGGGTTTTCTTGAATAAAAAAGGGCACAGCACACGGGGCAAAACAGACCAGAAAGTCAGGATTGATAGCGTGTTAATTCTGCCAGTACTACTTAATGCTCTTCCAAGAAATATATTTCTAGGTCTGTTGATTTCCTAGTAAAATGATTTTTTAAATACGTCAAACAATATACAATATTACTGTGTCAGGAACCTTGCCATTTTCAAGTCTGTCCTCATCCTGGTTAAAAGTAGAATCTTTAAAGATTGAACATCTGTTCATATGCTTATTTGCCAACTGTATATCTACTTTGGTATCTGTTCAGACATTTTGCCCATTTTTTAATTGGGTTGTTTAAAATCTAAAGATTTTTTGATGTCCTTAACCCCAATGTGCGGAGGGATAAGATTAACAATGTTTATCACCTATTGAGAGTCAGAGTGTAACAAAAATATGGTGGGCAATGGGCAGGCAGGGGATAGAGGAAAAGGGTTTAGAGATGGGACAATATGAATATATTGTCATGACTGAACCTGAAGGGAAAGTGTCCACATAGCATAATCAACAATACCTCTATCATTCTATAGTTATATTTTGTAGACAGTTGGTCTATAAACGAAAAAGCCAGCAAACATGACAGATTTCATTCCCTAATTAAAACTGAGCATGAAAGATACTTTAAGCCTATGCATCAGTACTCTCCTTTCTAAGAGAAAATATTGAATAAGGAGGGAAAGAGCAGGAGAAAGGGACTAGAAGGAAAAAACTGACTTCACATTTTACAGTGGTAAGATCTTTAGAAATCAACTATTCCGTATGTTTTTAAATAGATATATTTACTCAATTTTGAAGGTTTTGCAAATTGGTTGAATCAGTGAATTTCTTTAGTATTCTTCACTGAGTTTATTGATATAAACTTAACCTATTTGGATTCTGCTGCGTAATAAATTATTTCCCTTTGATCTTCCTTTGCTGAACAAGAAGAGTTAGCTGCCAGATAAAGTGCTCCAAAAGGGCAGGGTTTGTCACTGAATTGAGCCTAGCACAGAATTGGCTCTCACTGAAGATTTGTTGAATTTTGCATGAATGCATCAGCATCACATCCTTCACATGCTTGTAAGCAACTGTTAACATTTCCCTTAGCCTCTCCTTCAGGGCTGTGTCTCCAGAAGTTTTCTTTTCTTTTAATTAAGGTGTATCTACATGTGTGTTTACATATGTGTTTTGCTGTTTATACTAGATTTTAACTTCTGGAGTTCAGAAACCAGTGCTGTTTTTCTTAATTTGTATCCTAAAATTACCATACAGTTCTATGCATTCTGACAATGCTTCATAAATACTTTAAAAGATAAATATCCATTCCTTTGCATTTTCTTCATAGACCTCAATTTCTAGATGAGCAGCTGTAGAACTCTCAATTGGATGAGCTCTGACTAGTGCTAACCATAGTATAGTGGGAAAATGACTTCTATATGCAGCATATATTGGAAACAGATAACACATATTAATTAGGCTACATTAATCCTGATGAAATGGGTAAAAATTTTATTCTCCAGATAGGAAAAATGAAGCCAGAAGAATAAATAAGAGGATGAAGTGAAGGCATGGAATAAAAAATTAGAATTTCCTCCACTTAAGTGACTATTTTAGAACACAGCTTCTGGAAATTTGATTTATGCAGATAATTTTCACTTGGAATTTTCTTTGCATTATGTTAAGCGCAAGAAAGAGAAAGTCTCAAGTTTAAAGTATAATTACCAGTAGTTACATAAAACGGTTCACTAAACTTTTAATTTCTATGCCATTTTAAAAAATTGATTGAGAGGTTTTTTTTTACTGTAGTTATAGAGTATTAAAATACAGCACTTTAGGAAATGATATATAATGAAACAGTAGGTTTTCTTGTGGCAATTTCAATAATGGTTAAAAAATTAATTAAATGGTATAAAGTTATAAAATATTCTGTGATCAGGACTCATAATTTGGTTTTAGATGCTGTTTTCATTATCAAAAAGTTCACTATCAGTTTAAAATATTTACTATTTTGGGAGGGTACAAATGAACTTATGTACAAAAGAGCAACAGAATTACAGATGTAGAAAACAAACTTATAGTTACCAGGGGGTAAGGGAGGGGAGGGATAAATTGGTAGACTGGATTGACATATACACACTACTATATATAAAATAGATAACTAATAAGGACCTACCGTATAGAACAGAGAACTCTACTCAATACTCTGTAATGGTCTATATGGGAAAAGAATCTAAAAAAGAGTGGATATATGTATATGTATAACTGATTCACTTTGTTGTACACCTGAAACTAATACAACATTGTAAATCAACCATACTCTAATAAAAATTTTAAAAAATAAATCAAAATAAAATATTTAATTTTTTAAAGTAGTTGGTTCTGTTTATCATCATTTACAATTGCTTTAGTCGGAATTTTATTCATTTTCAGTATATTCAAGAAATATTCTGTCGGCAATAATTATTAATATAAAGCTTAAGTAGAAAATTAAAGATGTTAGCTAATTATATACTTTCATAGCATTATATAATGATTAAGAGCCAGACCTTTTGGGTTCAAATTCCACTTCTGCCACTTACCAGCTGAGAATTTGGGCAAATTACTTCTTTGTACCTGAGCTTCTTGATCTGTAAACTGGGGAAAATATGAGTACTTGCCTTATAGTCTTGGTGATAAGTACATGTATTAATACATGAGTGCTAAAACAATACTTTGCATGTGGTATGAATTGAATAAACTTTAGGTATTATTGATGTTATTATTACTATTACAGTAAATTAGAAATGTAATTCTAGAGAAGAAAAAGCGAAATTCAAGTATGTAACTCTTCTTTTTGAATCCAAATATCTTTTTCTACAAAATAAAAAATCAATAGTTTTGCACTTCCCACATTTAATAAGGACTAATCTGGTGTTTGTGTGTACATGTTATGGGTGGATGGGGGTCTCAGGCTGAGTAAATAATCATGTTAATAATCTTAACTTCCAAGTGAAACAGAAATAAGGACAAATGGTCATTCTTGGATAATCTGCAAAGCTGGGTGAATAACTGACATATCTTTCTGTGATTCCTTGCAGACATCATGGAAATCAGGACAGTGGCCGTTGGAATTGTAGCAATCAAAGGAGTGGAAAGTGAATATTATCTTGCAATGAACAAGGAAGGAAAACTCTATGCAAAGGTATTGATAATTGAAAGCTTAGACTTAATTTCTCAAATTTATTTTTGTCAAAAATATCTTCCCTTTCTGAAAAGTAAAAATGAAATTAACTCCTTTCAAACTACATAATTCAATGATTTCATTAAAACATTTTATACTTAATAATTAAATTTTCTGTGTGATCTTGGACAATTTGCTTAAGTTCTCTGGACTCTGGTTTCTTCATCTGTAAAACAAGTCGGATTAACTGACCTCTAAGGATCCTTCCAGCTCTAAAATTCCATTTGTATTTTAGATTCTTAAAATCTAAAATATCCATCTGTCAGTATTAAAGCTCTTTTTGTTAAAGTTCACCCAATTTGCACTTTGCTGACATGAAAATTCTTGGGGAAAAAAAATCCAGACGTTTGTTTATCAACATCAATCTCACAATCATGGGCCTTGAACTGTAAGCATTCCCATTGTTCCCACTTTATTATAACATGAAATATGCAACTGTTCATCCCACTATAACAAAGTATAATTGACTTTCCTTTGTATTCCTGGCAAGACTACGTAAAAATACAGGTTTAAGTGAATGAATGAATAGTTGGATGAACAAATTAACTTTTTATTTTCCATCACTATCACAGGCAATGTAATAGTAAATGAAGAAAAGTTGTGAAATATGTCCTTCAGCTGAGGGAGGCAGAGGCTCTGCTAATTGTATCAAAATGTCAGTGTTAGGGAAAGAGTGACTTGGGCATAGTAATATGAGAGCTGCTAATTAGGGGGAAATAGCTCTTAATACTTAAGAATAGTAGCAACTGACTGCCAAAAAGCTACATGTTTGAAACTATGTTGCATAACTAAATGTGTATCATTTTATCTTTTAAAAAATTTAATCTTTTTTCAAATATGCTAAGTATATATAACAAACTGCATTATGCCTGCTCAAAAAAAGTCATGTATGTTTTAATCCTACTAAATATTACTGCTTATTCTTTGTCTAATTGAGTCCCTCCAAAAATAATTTGGATAATGTTGTTTGTTTGTTGTTCTTTGCAGAAAGAATGCAATGAAGATTGTAACTTCAAAGAATTAATTCTGGAAAACCACTACAACACATATGCATCAGCTAAATGGACACACAGTGGAGGAGAAATGTTTGTTGCCTTAAATCAAAAGGGGGTTCCTGTAAGAGGGAAAAAAACGAAGAAAGAACAAAAAACAGCCCACTTTCTTCCTATGGCAATAACCTAATCATATATGGCATATAAGAAACCAGTTCCAGCAGGGAGATTTCTTTAAGTGGACTGTTTTCTTCCTTTTTTCTTTTCTTTTTTTTTTTTTTTTTTAAGTAACCAAGAAAGGCTGGAAAACTACTGAAAAACTGATCAAGCTGGACTTGCGCATTTATGTTTATTTTAAGAGACTGCATTAAAGAAAGATTTGAAAAAATATACACAAAAATCAGATTTAGTAACTAAAAGTTGTAAAAAATTGTAAAACTGGTTGTACAATCATGATGTCAGTAATAGTAATGTTTTTTTCTTAAATTAATTTACCCTTAAGACTGTTAGATTTGATTATCTGATAATGATTATTTAAATATTCCTATCTGCTTATAAAATGGCTGCTATAATAATAATAATGCAGATGATGTTATATAAGATGTGTCAGACCTAAAAGCTGCTGGAATGATTTGTCAGATAATCAAGCCAACACTAACTATGGAAGATGAGCAGTATCTGAATGCTTTCTAGTGAAAAATTATGAACCACTTAAATTCTAATCAGAAAAGAAGGAATATTCTCAAAAATTCTATTATGGAAATGAATCAAAGAGGTAGTTTTACAAGAGTATAAGATTAGAACATGCTTGTACCTGTTAACAAGAACAAAATTCCTAGTGCTGCTCCCAATTGAAAGGGTATTGCTTAAAGGATGTTTTCAAAAATCTTGTATATAAAATAGCAATAATGATGATAATACTGTACTTCATCTCACTCACCACAAAATAACATTTTATAATCCCTAAAAGTAAAATTCAAAAATCTTTTATGTTTTTTTCAAGTAACATAATCTATCTTTTGTATAATTCATATTCGGGAATATGGCTTTTAATAATGTTCTTCTCACAAATAATCATGCTTTTATCCTGTGGTTACCGCATTAAACTCTATTTTAAGTTGTATTTGAACTTTACTGTTTTGTTATTTAAGTTTATGTTATTTATAAAAAAAAAACCTTAATAAGCTGTATGTGTTTCATATGCTTTTAATTCTAAAGCAATAACAAAACCGTCTGGCTCAATTGCAAGTTCCCCCTCCCCCTCATGAGCAACACCAAGTCTAGTACACAGCACTCAGGCCAGCAAATCCTGGACAGCAGACAAAAATGACAGCTTGCAGCAATTCTTACAATAGATGTCTCACAAGGAACAATACAAAAATGTGAAATATGTTTTGCCACATACTCTTGTCAACTAAATTGGATCTTATAAGTAAAATCACTGTAGATAAAAGAACTTACAGGATTTTAAAGTTAAACTATATTTGAGTTCACGAGTAGAATAGTACAACATTTAAAAAATATGCATATTTAAAGTTAGTAGTTTTTCTAATCTCTAGAAATCTCTGCCATTCAAAATATGGCAGCATTGAAAGTTGTTTTCCTGTTCAATGGCAAGAGCACAATGCCCAAAGTAGAGTCTATACTTAGGGATTTGAGGCCCTGAATAGCAATGAAGGCTTGAGGTCAGGCTACAGATAATGGACTTATTGAAAAGATAAATTTCTACTTCATAATTCTGGCATTGGTAGATCTTGTTAGCACTTTAATGTTCATCAGTAGAAGGCCAACATTTATCGAAATTAAATTGGTGGTATGCTAATAAGGGTGGTTTTTATTTCAAAATATTTGTCTTTTAAGTCCCTTTATTTTATACAAATATTAACTGATAATACATTTATAAGAGAGTTACATGAAAAGGCTAAGTTAACAGAAATAATAGGTTCATTTGATTTCCTTGTGACTCAAGCTACATGATGAGGCTGCAGGAAGCTAGAAAAAATTGCCCTTCCTCAGATATACTCTGGGGAAATGCCATGAATGATATTCTTAACTGTTGTATGATTCAAGGGCCTTGCTAGCCTAGGTTCCTAGATCAGGGTTCTGTTACTGGTGTCTTGTGAACATACTGAGAGCAGAAGAGGACCTATATGGTTTTTTTTTTTTTTTTGAGGATCTATGTTTTTCATATTTGTTTCCTTAGTGTCTAGCAGAGTGCCTGTCCATAATCAATTTTTTATATGAATTCACTCAATGTTTGAGTATCAAAGAAAATTCATAATGAGACTAACCGTACTTTATTTTAAAAAGGGTGAAACATGATTATATGGAAATTTAAACAGAAACAGTGTGTATGTATATAAGTTATGAGCTATATTAGGACCAAATACTCTGACTATAGAGTTATAGTTATGAACAAATTACAAAGCAACGCTGAATTAACCAACATTTAGCAGTAAGTCCAATCCAGTAGTGTTTCTAGAAACACGTACTTATAATTCTTTATCCTCCCTCCCCCTTTTTTTTTTACACGTAATGTGAAAATTTTAGAAAATAAAAGCTGCACTAGTTACATACACTTAGAATTCAAGAATCTAAACACTGCAAGCGGCCTTAGTCCTTACTATTCATTTGTAGACCAGGAAATTGAGACTGTAACAGATTCCAAATCACATAGCTGGTTAGGTTCAGAGCTGCCACAAGAGTCTAGGTCATTCAGCATGTATTTCCTACTCTTGGATGATTAGGATTATTAGTGGTCTTTTAAAAAAATTATTCCTATTGAGATATAACCTTTACATTTGCATGCAAATGTGACATGTTTTGGCACTTCACTTCATATATAATAGTCTATACTGTCATATTTGACTCAAAAGGAGGAAAAAAATGATGAAATTTCTAATTCTGACTCCTATTCAACTTTTTTTTTTTTTTTTTTTTTTGCGGTACGCGGGCCTCTCACTGTTGTGGCCTCTCCCATTGCGGAGCACAGGCTCCGGACGCACAGGTTCAGCGGCCATGGCTCACGGGTCCAGCCGCTCCGCGGCATGTGGGATCTTCCCGGACCGGGGCACGAACCCACGTCCCCTGCATCGGCAGGCAGACTCTCAACCACTGCGCCACCAGGGAAGCCCCCATTCAACTTTTAAATGTACCTCTTTACTTACAAATGGAAAGCACTGTGCAAAATAGCCAGATAAACAGAGCAACCTTTCTAAATGTTCTTTGAAAGAGAAAAAATTGGTTAAATACATTGGTTGCCAAGAATTAGGAAGGAAAAAATTAAACAGAAGAATATAAAATGTTAACAAAAGAAGTAATAAAAAAGATACTTTCAATGCAATTAGTGAACTAAAACATTTTTACATAAAAAATGCTATAATATAAATTATCAGCCTTTGAGTTGGCTAAAATTCAACTTAATGACAGAAGAGAAGGGATGCTGGAGATAAATTCTTAGTTTCCATCTCTCAGAGTTTATCCTTCTGATTCTCTAAAGTGACAAATAACATAGAGATGGACTATGGGACCAGCTATAGTAAAAGCAATTCTGTATCCACAAATATCCTAAATCAGTGCCTCTCACAATTTTCTACTTAAATACCAATACTAGTAGAGGTAGAGAATGAGAGTCTAAGGAATAATGCAAAGGTAGCCCACCAAAGACACAAATTTTCTTGAAAATCATTCTCTTAAAACACATGTGATTTTTGCATTTTATTCCACTATATATTTATGTTTGCTTTAATATAAAATTCATACCAGTGGGAAAAAGTGATGCATCAGAAAAATGTGTAAGCTTTATCATGTGGCTTCATTTACACTACTATCCCACTGTCATATACTTGGGCATGAATAAGACACAAGAGATCCTGTACCTCTCATAGTTCAACTTTACACGCAGGTGACACATGGCTAAAGAAAACCAAAAGTTTATGTAAAAGTTTACTATGAACCAGAGTGACATTAAAAATATTTAATGACGAGTATGAGTGGTTACTGGTCAATCAGAATATACCACTGTTCTATTAGAATAGATTCAGGCCACTGTGACTAACTTGTGGGTATCAGATGATTATCAGCCTTGACCATTTCTATGATCACCTTAAAACAGTTTTTAGAGAATACCTATTAATTGGTCTCTCTGATTTGAGTTCTTAATGCATATCTTAATATGCCATAGTTCATTAAACCTTCATGCCTATTTCAACACTGTTGCCAGGCTACTCTTTATTTTAAACTTTACTATTTTTAATTGATATATAGCTGATATACAGTATTATGTAAGTTATAGGTGTCCAATATAGTGATTCACACTTTTTGAAGGTTATATTCCATTTATAGTTATTATATTGGCTATATTCCCTGTGTTGTACAATATATCCTTGTAGCTTATTTTATACATAATAGTTTGAATCTCAATTTCCTACCCCTGTATTGTCCACTCCCAGGCTACTCTTTATTCCACTTCTATATGCATCCAGCAGAGCGGCTGCTTTCAATGAAGGTGATGTACCTTCAGGCCCACATATGCTTCCACTCATCCTATAACTTAGAATGGTTTGCCAAGAAAACGTACTTGTTTTTTTCTTAACATCTTTAATGGAGTATACTTGCCTTACAATGGTTAGTCTCTGCTGTATAACAAAGTGAATCAGCAATACGTATACATATATCCCCATATCCCCTCCCTCTTGCGTCTCCCTCCCATCCTCCCTATCCCACCCCTCTACGTGGTCACAAAGCACCAAGCTGATCTCCCTGTGCTATGCGGCTGCTTCCCACTAGCTATCTGACATTTGGTAGTGTATATATGTCAATGCTACTCTCTCACTTTGTCCCAGTTTACCCTTTCCCCTTCCCGTGTCCTCAAGTCCATTTTCTATATCTGCATCTTTATTCCTGTCCTGCCCCGAGGTTCTTCAGAACCATTTATTTTTCTTTTTAGATTCCATATATATGTGCTACCATATGGTATTTGTTTTTCTCTTTCTGACTTACTTCACTGTCAATGACAGACTCTAGGTCCATCCACCTCACTACAAATAACTCAATTTCATTTCTTTTTATGGCTGAGTAATATTCCATTGTATATATGTGCCACATCTTCTTTATCCATCCATCTGTTGATGGACACTTAGGTTGTGTCCATGTCCTGGCTATTGTAAATAGTGCTGCAATGAATATTGTGGTACATGACTCTTTTTGAATTATGGTTTTCTCAGGGTATATGCCCAGTAGTGGGATTGCTGGGTCGTATGGTAGTTCTATTTTTAGTTTTTTAAGGAACCTCCATACTATTCTCCATAGTGGCTGGATAAGTTTACATTCCAACCAATAGTGCAAGAGGGTTCCCTTATCTCCACACCCTCTCCAGCACTTATTGTTTGTAGATTTTTTGATGATGGCCATTCTGACTGGTGTGAGGTGATACCTCATTTTAGTTTTGATTTGCATTTCTCTAATGACTAGTGATGTTGAGCATCCTTTCACGTTTGTTGGCTATCTGTATATCTTCTTTAGAGAAATGTCTATTTATGTCTTCTGCCCATTTTTGGATTGGGTTGTTTGCTTTTTGGATATTGAACTGCATGAGCTGCTTGTAAATTTTGGAGATTAATCCTTTGCCAGTTGCTTCATTTGCAAATATTTTCTTCCATTTTGAGAGTTGTCTCTTTGTCTTGTTTATGGTTTCGTTTGCTGTACAAAAGTTTTAAGTTCCATTAGGTCCCATTTATTTTTGTTTTTATTTCCATTTCTCTAGGAGGTGGGTCAAAAAGGATCTTGCTGTAATTTATGTCATAGAGTGTTCTGCCTATGTTTTCCTCTAAGAGTTTTATAGTGTCTGGCCTTACATTTAGGTCTTTAATCCATTTTGAGTTTATTTTCATGTATGGTAAGAGGGAGTGTTCTAATTTCATTCTTTTACATGTAGCTGTCCAGTTTTCCCAGCACCACTTATTGAAGAGGCTGTCTTTTCTCCATTGTATATTCTTGCTATCTTCATCAAAAATAAGGTGACCATATGTGTGTGGGTTTATCTCTGGGCTTTCTATCCTGTTCCATTGATCTATATTTCTGATTTGTGCCGGTACCATATTGTCTTGGGTACTGTAGATTTGTAGTATAGTCTGAAGTCGGGAGCCTGATTCCTCCAGCTCCATTTTTTCTTTCTCAAGATTGCTTTGGCTATTCACGGTCTTTTGTGTTACCATACAAACTGTGAAATTTTTTGTTCTAGTTTTGTGAAAATGCTATTGGTAATTTAATAGGGATTGCACTGAATCTGTAGATTGCTTTGGTTAGTACAGTCATTTTCACAGTGTTGATTCTTCCAATCTAAGAACATGGTATATCATCTCTCCATCTGTTTGTATCATCTTTAATTTCTTTCATCAATGTCTTATAGTTTTCAGCACAGGTCTTTGGCTCCTTAGGTAGGTTTATTCCGAGATATTTTATTCTTTTTGTTGCAATGGTAAATGGGATTGTTTCCTTAATTTCTCTTTCAGATTTTTCATCATTAGTGTGTAGGAATGCAAGAGATTTCTGTGCATTAATTTTGTATCCTGCTACTTTACCAAATTCATTGATTAGCTCTAGTAGTTTTTTGGTAGCATCTTTAGGATTTCTACATATAGTATCGTGTCATCTGCAAACAGTGACAGCTTTACTTCTTCTTTTTCTATTTGGATTCCTCTTATTACTTTTTCTTCTCTGATTTTTGGGGCTAAAACTACCAAAGCTATGTTGAATAATACTGGTGAGAGTGGACAACCTTGTCTTGCTCCTGATCTTAGAGGAAATGCTTTCAGCTTTTCACCATTGAGAATGATGTTGGCTGTGGGTTTGTCATATATGGCCTTTATTATGTTGAGGTAAGTTCCCTCTATGCCTACTTTCTGGAGGGTTTTCATCATAAATGGGTGTTGAATTTTGTTGAAAGCTTTTTCCACATTTATTGAGATGATCATATGGTTTTTATCCTTCAGTTCGTTAATATGGAGTATCACATTGATTGACTTGCATATATTGAAGAATCCTTGCATTCCTGGGATAAACCCCAATTGATCATGGTGTATGATCCTTTTAATGTGCTGTTGGATTCTGTTTGCTAGTATTTTGTTGAGGATTTTTGCATCTATGTGTATCAATGATATTGGCCTGTAGTTTCCTTTTTTTGTGACATCTTTGTCTGGTTTTGGTATCGGGGTGATGGTGGCCTCGTAGAATGAGTTTGGGAATGCTCCTCCCTCTATTTTGGAAGAGTCTGAGAAGGATAGGTGTTAGCTCTTCTCTAAACATTTGATAGAATTCGCCTGTGAAGCCACCTGGTCCTGGGCTTTTGTTTGTTGGAAGAATTTTAATCACAGTTTCAATTTCAGTGCTTGTGATTGGTCTGTTTATATTTTCTATTTCTTCCTTGTCCAGGCTCAGAAGGTTGTCCTTTTCTAAGAATTTGTCCATTTCTTACAGGTTGTCCATTTTGTTGGCATATAGTTGTTTGTAGTAATCTCTCATGATCCTTTGTATTTCCGCAGTGTCAGTTGTTACTTCTCCGTTTTCATTTCTAATTCTCTTGATTTGAGTCTTTTCCCTTTTTTTCTTGATGAGTCTGGCTAAAGGTTTATCAATTTTGTTTATCTTCTCAAAGAACCAGCTTTTAATTTTATTGATCTTTGCTGTTGTTTCCTTCATTTCTTTTTCATTTATTTCTGATCTGATCTTTATGATTTCTTTCCTTCTGCTAACTTTGGGGGTTTTTTTTTTGTACTTTCTCTAATTGCTTTAGGTTTAAAGTTATGTTGTTTATGTGAGACGTTTCTTCTTTCTTGAGGTAGGATTGTATTGCTATAAACTTCCCTCTTAGAACTTCTTTTGCTGCATCCCATAGGTTTTGGGTCATCATGTTTTCATTGTCATTTGTTTCTAGGTATTTTTTGGTTTCCTCTTGATTTCTTCAGTGATCTCTTGGTTATTTAGTAGTGTATTATTTAGCCTCCATGTTTTTGTATTTTAACAGTTTTTTTCCTGTAATTGATATCTAGTCTCATAGCGTTGTGGTCAGAAAAGGTGCTTGATATGATTTCAATTTTCTTAAACTCACCGAGGCTTGATTTGTGACCCAAGATATGATGTATCCTGGAGAATGTTTCATGAGCACTTCAGAAGAAAGTGTATTCTGTTGTTTTGGATGGAATGTCCAATAAATATCAATTAATAAGAATGGTAATTACCAATTAGACACAGCCTTCTTGGTTGCTGCAGCAGCAGCCTTAGGATTTCATGCCCGACTCTGGTGTCTGCGCTGATAGCCCTGGCTCGCACCATCTGTGAAGCTCGTTTAGGCGGTGTTCTGAATCTCCTGGCGCACCCCGAACAATGGTCTCTTGAGTCTTAGGCAGTTTCAGATTTTTCCCGGACTCCCCCCAGCTTAGCTGTGGCTCACTAGCCCCCTTCAGGCTGTGTTCACGCAGCCAACCCCAGTCCTCTCCCTGGGATCTGAACTCCGAAGCCCGAGCCTCAGTTCCCAGCCCCCACCCGCTCCGGCGGGTGACTGCTGGTCGGCACTGATCCTCTGTGTGGGAATCTCTTCGCTTTGCTCTCTGCACCCCTGTTTCTACACTCTCCTCTGTAGCTCTGAAGCTTCCCCCCCACGCACCCCCCATTTCCACCAGACACAGGGCTTCCTAGTGTGTGGTAATTTTTCCTCCTTCACAGCTCTCTCCCAGAGGTGCAGGTCCCATCCCTACTCTTTTGTCTCTGTTTTTTTCTTTTGCCCTATCCAGGTACATGGGGAGTTTCTTGCCTTTTGGGAAGTCTGAGGTCTTATGCCAGCATTCAGGAGGTGTTCTGTAGGAGTTGTTCTACATGTAGTTGTATTTTTGATGTATTTGTGGGGAGGAAGGTGATCTCCATGTCTTACTCCTCCACCATTTTGAAGGTCCTCCTTACTTTCTCCTGAGTTGCAAAGATTTTCCAGAAAGCAACAGAGAAAGTCCTAGTCTCTTCAATTTCAGGAGTTTCCAAATCGTCAAATTGAATTTATGAGATGATAAAAATTTATTTTCTTTTCATATGAATAGAACTTATAGTCTAATAACTGAAATGTGAAATGAATAATAACATTTAGCTTGAAGATGGAAGGCCTTTCTCTTGATAAGTCCAGCCAGACACGTATTAGTTATCTATCATTGTGTAACAAATTATCCTAAAACTTAATGGCTTAAACAGCAAGTTTTCATTATCTCATAGTTAATGTGGTTAGGGACCTGTGTATGGTTTAGCTAGGTGTCTCTAGCTAGAATCTTCTATAAGGTTGCAATCAAGGTGTTGGCCAGAACTGCAGTTATCTGTTATCTCAATGCTCAACTCAGAGACGGATCGACCTTAGATCCTCACTGGTTGTGGGTTTGAAATACCACTTCCTCGCCACGTGAGCTTCTCCATAGCTCCACTTACAACATGGCAGTTTGTTTCCCACAGAGCAAGGAATCAGAGAGAATGAAAAAGAGTGCCCACAACGGAAGTTACAGTATTTCATAGCCTAATCTTCAGAAGTGTCTCATCGCTTTTGCCTGTACTCAAGGAGAGGGAATTAACAACAGCATACAAACCAGAAAGCAGGAATCACTGGAGGCCATCTTAAAGGCTGACTAACACAAGTCAGAAACAATGTATTTAAGGCCACTACCACAAAGACAGCATTCTTTAGGGCCTAATAACGAGTAATTCATGGCTTTCAGTAGTGAGCCATTCAGCAGAGAAAGACGAAGAAGGTATATCCTCTGTGGCAACATATTTGATCCTTCCCTGAGGGATACTTTATGGTACAATGCCACATAGGATAATTGAGAAAAGGTTTGAACCACAGTGTGTACTGCCTATTAGCTTGAGTTGTGCCTTCTTAGATCTCCTAATGTATGTGGAAAACTAACATCACTTTGCCTCTACGTGAAGGAAATGACCCTGCCTTCAGACCCAACATGAAGATAACCTCCCCCATCACCACCCTACCTCAAGAGAATAAGATCATAAATGCCACTGAAATTCCTCAAGCCATACAGTTTTGTCCTAGATGGTGGAGGTAATCAGTCACAAGTTACCCAATATCATATGAGGATAAGACCTAAACAGACTTGAAAAACAATTTATTTTAATGCAAGATGCACATTGGAATCACCTGGGATTTTTATATATATATATATATATATATATATAATGAGACCTAGGTCCCACTCCAGACCAAATGCATCAGTATATCTGGGATGGGGCCCAGGCATTGGTATTTTTAAAGCTCTCCAGGAGATTCTAATGGGCCTATGCATTTGAGAACCAATTAGCTAAATGATGGCAGCAGGGGTGGAGAGGACTTTCTAGGAATTATACCTGATTCTTTGTCTTTGTTTCTTCCTTAAACACCCTGAAAAGCCTTATGTTGCTTCCCACCTAATTCCATATTTTCTAAGATGGTTCTAAAGTCTGCCGTGCTTCTTGGATCCCTAGTTTTCCTATTGTCTCCATATTTCGTTATTCACATTGGGGCTAAAAGGAAATGCAAACACTGGAAAGAGAGCCACAGTTGTTTTTGCAATGAAACAATTATGGAGTATAAAGTGCTCAAAGGACACCCTCCCCCTACTCCCAACACCTGTCACACACACACCATAGTCCATTCTCAGAGTAGCCAGAGTGATTCTGTTATATCATATCTCAGATAATGCGATTTCTCTATTCAAAACTGCAGCTGTTTTCCATATTAGAATAAAAGCCAAAGTCCTTAGAGTGGCCTATGGAGGGGCAATGGAAAAATGTAAGTGATTAAAAACTTAAATTAGGTATGGGAAAAAAAAACAGGAAAAAAAGTAATAAAAGTCTAGAATTATGCACTCAGATTGTTTGGCAGATATCATTGAATTCTCATGCCATTTTAAAGAAACTCTAACTGTACACTGTAGACAATATTTTAATGGACATGATATGCCCATTGATATGGAAAAGACAATAGCCCCATATAAAAAATTGACGAATGTACACAGTTATGTTTGAAGTAAAGAAAATACTTAAGGCATATGTACATATCAATTTAATGAGTCTCCACTTTAAAATTTTTCTATTAATCAACCAGTTAATGGATCCAGCTAGGCTGAGTGAGACTTAACTGATCTTCTATTGTTGGTTATTTTGGTTGTTTCAAATTTTTCACTAACATAAATGATTTTTTTGTACATACTCCTTTATATTTATGATTATCTTATTAAGATAATTATAAGAAACAGAATTATTAGACCGATAAGTTTTAAAGCCTTTAAAAATGTAAATTGCAAATTTGATTTTCAGGAATCTTTTCCCCAATATATATTCCAACCCTCTGTACATGGGAATGGATAAACACTTTCCCTAAAATTTATGCTCAAAATTTAGTCAGCTTTATTCTTACCTCTACTTCTCTTTGACTATCCGTTATCACCAAAACCTAGCTAGCCTCTTTTTTTTCAACATCTCAGTTGTATGTCTTTCTTGGTCCTTTACAACCTCATTACCTCATGTCTAGAGTTTAGCAATTGTTCCCTAATCATTCTTCTGTCTCAAGTTCCTGCCCATCTCAGATACTACCTATTTCCTTAATCTTCCTGAAATACTACTTTGACGATATCAGTTGTCAGTTAAAGAATCCATGTTAGCTGCTTACTGACTATTGAATTTAAATTCTTTAAAATAGCATCCAAAGCTGTCAAACAACTGGCTCTACTTTATCTGTCCAATCTTCTCACTGCCCACCATAAACCTTAGAGTGTCCTTAGTCCACTGTGTTTATCCCATTGTCTTTTTCTCCTCACTAGTCCTTAATTTAAAAAAAATGTATCTTATCTATTTTGTTCACTTACATATCCCAAGCACCTTTAACAGTGTCTGGCACAGAGTAAGCTGTCAGCAAATATTCATTCAATGAATGGATAAACCAATTCCAATTCAGTGACGGAATAATGAGCACACCTCATTACAAAGCATTATTCCAATATTTAAGCAATATATAAATGTAGTTGTTGCAAATGAATAGAAATGTACCATCTTGGGGTGGATTCAAGGTGACGGAACAGGAGGATGCTGGACTCACCTCCCCTCATGAAAACATCAAAGCTACAACTACATATAGAATGACTCTCACTGGGAACTAGCAGGAAGCCTCCTCTACAACCAAAGCTGTGAGGAAAGATTCACACACAATCTAGTAGGAAGGGAGAAGTGATCTGGTCAGGACCTGCATCCCTAGCAGAGGACACAGAAGAGGAGGGGGTTATTTCACAGGCTCAGGGATCCTTCCTGGGGAGTGAGGGGTTTTGAGACAGAATGGAAGGGGTCAGGGCACAACCTTTAAAAGAATGACATAGCTGTTGAGGATACTACATAAACTGGTTAGAACCAATTAGGCCCAAGGTGGTGGAAAATTTGACTTCCAGTAGACCTTGAGACTCATTATACGCACACTGTAATACATTAGCGTGCTAAATGACACACCCACAGGTGCCATGACAGTCCCGAGGCCTATCATAAAAGGGCAAAAAGTGAGCAGCGGCCCAATTCCTCAAAATCCCCACCCCTTCCTCAAAATAGTTGGAATAACCCTCCCACTCATAAGCCTATGAAATTACCCAGCCCATGAAAACTAACTACCCCGTATTTCAGGGCCTCTCTCACCTTCTGAGATGGCCCACACTCTGTCTTTGGAGTGTGTTTCTCCTAGGGCTGGTCTCACCTTCTGAGATGGCCAGCATTCTGTCTATGGAATGTGTATCTCTGCCTTCACTTTACTATGGCTCGCTCTTGAATTCCTTCTGCGTGGAGCCAAAGACCCTCACTTGGTGGGCCCATCCCAGGGACTCACCCAAGACCTAGGACATGACCATCCTCTCATGTCCCGTTTTCCTGCAAATTCTTTACAAAGGATAATAATAAATCTACTTCTTGCCTATCACTTTGTCTCTCACTGAATTCCTTCTGCACGGAGGCATAAAGAACCTGAACTTCATTAAGTCCTGAGATGGGTTGTGTGGTTTCAGTTAGAAGATTGTGGGTTTGAGTCCCAGCTGAGGTGCAAATGGGTTTGAGTCCTCTCCTAAGTCAGAGGCTGTGGGTTCAAATCCCATCTGAAGTGTGGCTGGGTTCAAGTCACATCTGAAGGGGTGCAGTTTCACTTTGATCAGGGTATTGGCAGCCACTGCCAGCATATCAGGATGCAGCTTGGTGCACAGACTTGGGAGGGAGTGAGACTAGCTCCAGGGCAAAGACTACCACTGCCAGAGTGCATCCTTACTCACAATCAGGAGGGAGTGAGACTAGCTCCAGGGCAGAGACAATTATCACACTCGAGCATGTGTCCCTTCCCACACTGAGTGAGCCAGCTCACTAGTGCAGCACCAACCCTTCTGGCCTGACCCAACGTCTAACCGAGGTAAGCACACTGGGGAAAAGTGAAACCAGCACAGAAGTGCAGCCCCAAGCCCTTAGGCCCCAGCCACCCCTAAACCAAGGTGGAGAAACCCTGGAAAAACCCAAGCCCCTCAGGGCTCCTGTTCCAACCTCTTGGACCCAGACCCCACCCCTGATAGAGCAGTGATGGACACTGAGCAAAGGAGAAGTCCCAGCTTGCACCTGGCTCTGGCTCCAGCCCTACTTCCCACCAAGGTGGTGGCTGCCAGCACACCTCAGGGAAAGACCTGGCCCTTGCTCACTTCAGGTATAGCCACCTAACAAAGCCTCTGGGCACAAGAAAACTGCATAGGGACACTCCCACACAAGGACACACCCTCAATATCAGAATAGGTAACTGTTTCACCTAATTTCATAGAGACAGAGAAATGTAAACAAAATGAGAAGACAGAAGAATATGTTTCAAACAAAAGAACAAGAAACCACCCCTGAAAAAACTCCAATGAAACAGATATAAACAATTTGCCTCATAAAGAGCTTGAAGCAATAGTAATAAGATGGCTACCTGAACTTGGGGGAAAAAATAGATGAACATCATGAGAATTTTAAGAAAGAACTAGAAAATAGAAAAAAGAACCAGTCAGAGCCAAAGAATTCAATAACTGAATTGAAAAATAAATTATAGGAATTAACAGCAGATTAGGTGATAACAGAAGAATGCATGAGCTATCTGGAAGATAGAATAATAGAAATTACACAATCAGAATAGCAAAAAGAAAAACAAATTTAAAAAATGAGAATAGTTTAAGGGAACCTCTGGACAATATCAAGTGTACTAACGTTCACATTACAGGGGTCCCAGAAGGAGAAGAGAAAAAGGGGTAGAGATGTATTTGATGAAATAATGGCTGAAAACTTCCCAAACATGAAGGAGAGAGATATCTAGGTACAGAAATCACAGAGAGTCCCAAAGAAAGTGAAAACAAAGAGACCCACACCAAGACATATCATAGTTATAATGGCAAAATGTAAAGAGAGAATTCTAAAGGCAGCAAGAGAAAAAAAAAGTTACATACAAGGGAACCCCCATAAGGCTATAAGCTGATTTTTCAGCAGAAACTTTGCAGGCCATAAGGGAGCGGCATGATACATTTAATGTGCTGAAAGGAAAAAGTCTACAACTTAGGATACTCTACCCATCAAGGTTGTCATTTCAGCACTGAAGGAGAGATATAGAGATTCTCAGATAAGCAAAAATTAAGAGTTCATATTACTAAACTGACTGTACAAGAAGTGTTAAAGGGTCTTCTTTATGTGAAAAAGAAAAGGCTATAACAAGAAATAAGAACTTAAAGGAAGGGAAAAATTCCATTGGTAAAGGCAAATATATAGTAAAGGCTGTGAATTAACCACTTAAATAAGCTAGTATGAAGATTAAAAGACAAAAATTATAAAATCAACTATAACTACAATAAACAGTTAAGGTATCTTTTCCAACCACAATGGTATGAAACTAGAAGTTAATTACCAGAAGAAAAATGGGAAAAACACAAACACATGGAGACTAAACAACATGCTACTAAAAAACTAATAGGTCAACAAAGAAATCAAAGGAAATCAGAAAATACCTTGAGACAAATGAAAATGAAAATAAAAACACAACTTTCCAAAATCTATGGGATGCAGCTAAAGCGGTTCTAAGAGGGAAGTTTATAGCAATATAGGCATACCTCAGGAAATAAGAAAAATCTCTAATAAAAAACCTAACCAACCATCTAGAGGAATTAGAAGAAGAACAAAGTCCAAAGTCAGCAGAAGGAAGGAAATAATAAAGATCAGAGTGGAAATAAATAAAAGAGACCCCCCAAAAAATAATAGAAAAAAATCAATAAAACCAAGAGCTGGTTTTTGAAAAGATAAATAAAATTGGTAAGCCTTTATCCAGGCTCATTAAGAAAAAAAGAGAGAGGACACAAATAAAATAAGAAATGAAAGAGGAGAAGCTATAACTGATATCACAAAAATACAATCATAAGAGAGTACTATGAGCAGATATATGCCAACAAACTGGACAGACTAGAAGAAATGGATAAATTCCTAGAAACATACAATCTTCCAAGACTGAAGCAGGAAGAAATAGATAATCTGAACAGACTGACTACTAGTATTAAAATTAAATCAGTAATCAGAAAACTCCCCTATCCTCCTATCCTTCTCAAACTATTCCAAAAAATCGAAGAGAAGGAAACACATCCAAATTCATTCTTTAAAGCCACCATGATACCCAAACCAGGCAAAGACATTACAAAAAAGAAAATCACAGGCAAATATTTCTGATGAATATAGATGCAAAAATCCTCAATAAAATATTAGCAAACCAAATTCAACAACATATCAAATGGATCATACACCATGATCAAGTGGGATTTATTCCAGGGATGTAAGGATAGTTCAGTATCCACAAATCAATGTGATATACCAAATTAACAAAATGAAAAATAAAAATTACATGATCATCTCAATAGATGTAGAACAAGCATCTGACAAAATTCAACACCCATTCATGATAAAAACTCTCAAAAAAGTTAGTTTATGACTTCCCTGGTGGCACAGTGGTTAAGAATCTACCCACCAATGCAGGGGACACAGGTTTGAGCCCTGGTGTGGGTAGATCCCACATGCCACAGAGCAGCTAGCTTAGAAGGAAAATATCTCAATATAAAGGCCATTTATGACAAATCCACAGCTAACATTGTACTCAATGGTGAAAAACTGAAAGGTTTTCCTCTAAAATCATGAACAAGGCAAGGATGCCCACTCTCACCGTTTCTATCTAACATAGAAGTCCTAGCCACAGCAATCAGACAAGAAAAAGAAATAAAAGGCATCCAAATTGGAAAGGAAGAAGTAAAACTATCACTATTTGCAGATGACATGACTATATTTAGAAAACCCTAAAGTTTCCACCAAAAAATGATTAGAACTAATAAATGAATTCAGTAAAGTTGTGAGATACAAGATCAATATACAGAAATGGGTTGCTTTTCTGTACACTAATAATGAACTATTGGAAAGAGAAAACAAGACAACAATTCCATTTTACACTTGTATCAAAAAGGATAAAATACCTGTGAATAAACTTAACTATACTCTGAAAACTGTAAGACATTAAAGAAGGCAAGTGAAGATGATACAAAGAAATTGAAAGGTATCCCATGGTAATGGATTAGAAGAACATTATTAAAATTTCCATACTACCCAAAGCAATCTACAGATTTAATGCAAACCCTATCAAAATACCCATGACTTTTTTATAGAACTAGAACAAATAATCCTAAAATTTTTATGAAACCACAAAAGACCCTGAATACTCAAAGCAATCTTGAGAAAAAAGAACAAAGCTGGAGATGTCATGTTCCCTGACTCCAGACTACACTACACAGCTATAGTAATCAAAACAGCATGGTACTGGCATAACAACAGACACATAGACCAATGGCACAGAATAGAGAGCCCAGAAATAAACCCACAAACATATGGTCAATTAATCTAGGATAAAGGAGGTAGAAGTACATAATGAGGAAAGACAGTCTCTTCAATAAGCGCTGTTGGGAAAACTGAAAAGCTACATGTAAAAGAATGAGATTAGAACATTTTCTCACACCATATAAAAACAAACTCAAAATGGATTAAAAACCTAAATTTAAGACTAAAAACCATAACTCTAGAAGAAAACGTAGGCATATACTTTTGATGTAAATCTTAACAACATTTTTTTGCATCTTTCTCCTCGGGCAAGAGAAACAAAAGCAAAAATTACAAATGAACCTAATTAAACTAAAAGCTTTTGCACAGCAAAGGAAACCATCAACAAAACAAAAAGACAACATACTCAATGAGGAAAGATATTTGCAAATGGTATGTCTGCCAAGAGTAAATATCCAAAATATATAAAGAGCTCATACAACTCATTGTCAAAAAAACAAACAACTTGATTAAAAACTGGGCAGAAGACCTGAATAGAATTTTTTTTCAAAGAGGACCACCAGGCACATGAAAAGATGCTCAACATCGGGCTTCCCTGGTGGCGCAGCGGTTGAGAGTCCGCCTGCCGATGCAGGGGACATGGGTTCGTGCCCCGGTCCGGGAGGATCCCACATGCCGCAGAGCGGCTGGGCCCGTGAGCCATGGCCGCTGAGCCTGCGCGTCCGGAGCCTGTGCCCCGCAATGGGAGAGGCCACAACAGTGAGAGGCCCGTGTACCGCAAAAAAAAAAAAAAAAAAAAAAAAAAAGATGCTCAACATCACTAACCATCAGAGAAATGCAAATCAAAACCACAATGAGATATCACCTCCAACCTGTCAGAATGACTATCATCAAATAGACAAAAAAAATAAATTTTGGCAAGGATGCGGAGTAAAGGAACTCTTGTGCACTGTTGGTGAGAATGTACATTAGTATAGCCATTATGGAAATGAGTATGGAGGTTCCTCAAAAAAATAAAATTAGATCCACCATATGATCAAGAAATTCCACTCCTGGTATATATCCAAAGAAAACAAAAACACTAATTTGAAAGGATTAATGCTCTCCAATGTTCATAGCAGCATTATTTACAATAGCCATAATATGAAATCGACCTAAGTGTCTATGAACAGATGAATGGATAAAGAAGATGTGTATAAAAAAAAGATGTGTATATATCTTCACACACACACATATACATACATACATATACACAATGGAATGTTACTCAGCCATAAAAAAGAATGAAAAATTGCCATTTGCAGTAACATGGATGGGCCTGGAGGGTATTATGCTTAGTGAAATAAGTCAGACAGAGAAAGACAAATACACACATTTTCACCTATATGTAGCATCTAAAAAATAAAACAAATGAGTGAATATAACAAAACAAAAACAGACTCACAGAGAACAAACTAGTGGTTACAAGTGGGATGATGGGTGGGGGGAGAGACAAGATAGGTGAATGGGATTAAGAGGTACAAACTACTAGGTAGAAAATAAATAAGATACAAGGATGTAATGCACAGGGAATATAGCCAATATTTTATAATAAATTTAAATGGAGTATAACCTATAAAAATGTTGAAACAATATTTTGTACACCTGAAACTAATATAACATTGTAAATCAACTATACTTCAATAAAAAAGAAACATACCACCTTGTTTTGTTCAACCTAGTGGCTTAATCTCTTAGAAGTATTCAAATTCTTGGGACTTCCCTGGTGGTCCAGTGGTTAAGACTCTGCACTCCCAATGCAGGGGGCCCAGGTTCGATCCCTCGTCAGGGAGCTAGATCTCACTTGCCACAATGAAGATCCCACACGTGGTGACGAAGATCCCGTGTGTTGTAACTAAGACCCGGCACAGCCAAATAAACAAATAAATATTAAAAAAAGAAGTATTCAAATTCTTGTTATTCACTTCTCCTTAGCATGATATTTCCACATCACTCACTGGAGTATGTTAATGCATTTAATAATACGATAAGAACCTGCTGCTTTTTACACTATCCAGCACCTCTGACCACTGCTACCAATCTACAGACCAATGTACCTGGGGGGGGGGGCATTTGCAAGTCACCCTGTGGCAGACCATGGAAAATTATCTTGGAAGCTAAATTAGTAATTAAGAAGTTGCATCCCAGCAAAGGGAGGATAAATGATTTTAAAAGATATATTATCCAAGTTATTCTGAAATCTAATTCACAACAATCAAATTTGGATAGTTCTGTAAAAACACTACTAGTTTCTGGTTCTTTGGGCTATAACTATTCTATGCTACATATTGTTCACCCCACTTCTGTTCACATAGTCTTTCTTCACATAGTATAAAAGCCAAAAAAAACCAAACAACCCAATCAAAAAATGGGCAGAAAATCTAAACAGACATTTCTCCAAAGAAGACATACAGAAGATTAAAAAGCATGTGAAAAGATGCTCAAAATCACTAATTATTAGAGAAATGCAAATCAAAACTAGAATGAGGTATCACCTCACACCCATCAGAATGGCCGTCATCAGAAAGTCTATAAACAATAAATGCTGGAGAGGGTGATGGGAATGCAAACTGGAACAGCCACTATGGAGAACAGTATGGAAGTTCCTTAAAAAACTGAAAATAGAGCTACCGTATGATCCAGCAATCCCACTCGTGGGTGTACATATGGAGAAAACCATAAGTCAAAAAGCTACATGTACCCCAATGTTCATTGTAGCACAATTCACAATAGCCAGGACATGGAAGCAACCTAAATGTCCATCTCCAGAGGAATGGATACAGAAGATGTGGTACATACATACAATGGAATATTACTCAGCCATATAAAAGAACAAAATAATGCCATTTGCAGCAACATGGATGGACCCAGAGATTCTCATAGTGAGTGAAGTAAGTCAGACAGAGAAAGACAAATATCATGATATTGCTTATATGTGGAATCTAAGAAAAAGGCTACAAATGAAATTATCTACAAAAACTTATATCTTTGAAATAGAGTTACAGACGTAGAAAATAAATTTATGGTTACCAGGGGGTAAGGGAGGGGAGGGATAAATTGGAAGATTGGGATTGACATATACATACTACTATATATAAAACAGATAACTAATGAAGACCTACTGTATAGCACAGGGAACTCTACTCAATACTCTGTCCTATAAGGGAAAAGGATCTAAAAAAGAGTGGATATATGTATTTGTAGAGCAATTCACTTTGCTGTATACCTGAAACTAATACAACACTGTAAATCAATTATACCCCAATAAAAATTTTAAAAATTTAACCAATGATAGTACAATAATACAACTTATTGAAATTATTGCCACTTTGGGAGTTTATATCTCTGGCCATCCTGCTACTGTTTTGGGGGTTTCCTCACTCTTTAGCCATGCAAATTTCTTGTTTTTCTTTAATGATGTATACTGAAAAGCGCAATGTTGAGATTTTACTGGCTTAATTCTCAGAGGGCTATCTCATTTTCAAGTTTGAAGGGTTCTGTCTTTATTGTCCCTAAGCATTGCTTAGAGTGAACATGTAGCAAAATGACAAAGGTGCAAGTTAAAGTTCAAGTAGCTAATCCATCTGGCTATTACTTGAAGCATTTTTGGAACATGTCATTTGCTAAATATCAACTAGTGCTTGTGTATGAGTAACTTGTTAAAAAATTTTTCACCTCCTCACATCACTAAGTACAGTAATGTGCACACAGGTACTTAAAAGTTACATGTTAACTGAATAGAAGAAATATTTTTTATCACTTGTGGTTAAAACAATAGTCTATAAAAAACCATAAAGTATGTTAATGCTTAAACCTTAAAGTTCAGATAAAGAGGAAAAATTGGGCTTAAAAATTAGAGGGGGTGTAAAGATTGTTTTTCAAAAACGATCTTCATCTGAGTTTAAAAGGTTATATGGTGTGGTACCACAATAAGAGAAATGACCATTAAAACTTTAGTCTTGTAAATAATCTAACAATATACTGGTTAAGGGGAGCTGGCTTGTAAATCCTGAGTCCTTCCAGATACTGAAATTTTGTAACTTCTTACATTCCAGTCCTAAAAAGGGAGATATGCCATTTTGTTTGGAAGGCAAATTTTAACTACCTGCTGCCTGTTTAACTCATTAAAAACAAAAAGAGAAAGTGCTTTTAGTTTAAAATTCTGGAGAAAAGTTAACCCCATATGACAATAAGCATCTAAAATGTCAAGAAGAAGAAATTATGTCTTAAAAATGTTTTAGATTAGAAGCAATTCTGAGACAGCAGCATACATGGAGCCCAGATTATTGCATTCCTTGACAGTCATATATACACACACATACATATGTATATACTCATGTTTTACCCCAGTTCAGCTCTTGACCTGCCTCAGCATTCCTCCAGCACACAAATTAAGGAAGTAATACACACAAAGACACACACACACATACACACAGAGATAGAACTGTTGAGGGGAAAGAGTTCCAAAATAATAAATCTAAGTCATCAGTCTCTACTGCTAATTTCACCTCAACATTCAACAAGCACTTTAGGAGTTTATTCAGTACCTATGGATAGAAGGCATAGAGTAACGAAATGTTAGAAAAGGGAACTATAGAAATAATCTATTCTAATCACTTCATTTTTTTCAGGTGGAAAAATAAGGCTGAGAGGGATTATATGACATACTCAAGGACATTCAAGTCTTTTATGTGCAAGTTAAATACATCAGAGCTGAGGAAACATTAGAAACTGTAGAGAAGTCTCCAAATCAAAACATGCTTATGTCCTTAGTAACTGAGTCCAGCTTGGGGATAAGCAACACAGAAACTATAAAACTGTAAGCAGAATGTAAAACTATAAGCAGAATATGGTAGCTCTCAGATGCCATGGGCCAAACCCCTTTGCAATGATTTCCTGTAGGAGAGTGGTCCTCAAAATTTTAGTCTCAGGACCACTTTATACTCTTAAGAATAATTGAAGACAACAAGAACTTTTGTTTATATGTGTTTTTGTATCTTTTAGTATTTCCTATATTAGAAATTAAAACTGAGAAATCTTAAACATGTATTTATTATTTCATTAAAAATAACAGTAGTAAATTCATTTCATATTAACATAAATGGCATCTTTTTCGAAAAAGATAACTATATTCAAGAAAAAAATTTGAGAAGAGTAACACTGTTTCACATTTAAAAGATCTCTAACAACTGGTTTAGTAGAAGACAGCTGGATTCTAATATTTACTTCTGCATTTCTGCTACTGTGGTATATTTTTTGAAGTATATATTTATCTATTGAAGCATATTAAGAAAATCCAGTATCACATAGATTAGTCAAAAAAAAGGAGGAGTATTTTAATAGTTGTGAATACTCTTTGAATACTATACCCAAATGTGACAAGTTCTAGTTTCTTAATGGTGGGTTGCAATGTGGAATCTGAAAACACATAACTGTGCTTTGCGTACTCTGTTGCGTTAAAATCCATTGGTCTGTCACTATGTATAATTTAAAAAAATATAATGCATTAGTCATTTGTAAAATATTGGTTTAGTGAGTTATGCAGATATTCTAAATGTTGACACATTTCTTTATAGTAAAAAAAAAAAATCACATTCATTAATATCACCACTGAATTACCAGAGGTCTTTAAGTATTGGAAAACTGTCAAGATTATGGTAGTGGATGCAAGTTCTTCAAAATTTTTGTTTGAAAGCTCAAAATTTTTATTATTTTCATTTTTTAATTTCTTTTTTGTTTATATCTTTATTGGAGTATAATTGCTTTACAATAGTGTGTTAGTTTCTGTTGGACAACAAAGTGAATCAGCTATATGTATACAATACATATATCCCCATATCTCCTCCCTCCCATCCTCCCTATCCCACCCCTCTAGGTCATCACAAAGCATTGAGCTGATCTCCCTGTGCTATGCAGCAGCTTCCCACTAGCTAGCTATTTTACATTTGGTAGTGTATATATGTCAATGTTACTCTCTCACTTCGTCCCAGCTTCCCCTTCCCCGACTGTGTCCTCAAGTATGTTCTCTATGTCTGCGTCTTTATTCCTGCCCTGCCACTAGGTTCATCAGTACTGGAAAGCTCAAATTTTATCATTGGCCATAGCAAAAGCACTCCATACATAAGGATTACTGCACTATTCTTTAATTCCTGTAAATGAGACACTTCCTGTCCTTCAAACTATATGCTCCCGCTTCCAGAGTACGTAGCTATTACTAGGTAGCACTTTCCCAACCAGAGTTTTTATTTGTCAGCCCTCCTTACACCTAGGTGTAGCCATGGTTTGTTCTCACTAATGGTATGTGATTGCAAGTGATATGGGAAACTTCTGAATCAAGACTTTTATGAGTGTGTGTCTATTCCTCTTTTATTCTCCTGATACAGATTAATTCTACTGACTGTGAAGATCTATAGGATGGTGACCCCAGAAGGTGGAAGCAGTCTGGATCTCTGAATCACTATGTGGAGGAGAGGCACTCACTGATCACTAACTAATATGAATTCTCATAAGACAGCTTTAAATGTAGGTTAAGGTTCTACAGAAATATAAGAGGCTCAAAGTTCAAATAAAAACAAAGATTTGAACAAAATTCTACCTTGAACAGATTTCCTAGTAGTCACAGTCTAAGCAGAAGTCTACAGAAAAAATTACTTTATAGAAAAATAAGACTACTTCTTTATGCAATCCTTGCCTTTTTGAAGTGGAACATCTGCCCTTTTAGTTTCCCTACAAAAAAAAAAAAAAAAAACAGTGTCTAGTAGACTAGACCCGTGCTTCCCTAGTTGAGGCTCAGCTTCTTTCAGAGGATTAGAAATTCCAACTCTTTGCTGTCACTGTACCTCTGGACCACTTTGGCCCCACAGTGTGGGTTTTCCATTCCCCAAACGATTGCTTGCTATTTCTAGAGGCATCTGTATACAAAATTGGGAAACAAGTGAGATTTTCCCCCAGTCTTCTGCATCCTACTTTGGCTCTTCTAACAGCTTTCCTCCTTCCTTCTCACATATTAAAACTTGATCCCGGAAAAGGATCTAAACACTCATTCACATTAGTCATGAATGAGGGAATAAGGCTATGGTAATTCTCCTAAGTTAAAACTCGTATCCTATGATGACAATTTTAAGCCTTAACATACTTACAAGCCTGTAAAATTAAATGTCTGAGAGGCAGTATGTGAAGTCGTTAAAGAGTTCAGATTCTAAGGCCAGAATTTCCTGAATTTGAATTCATATTCCACCATTTATGAGTGATGTGACCTTGAGCAAGTTATTTAATTCCCTCATGTTTCAGTTTTCTCATTTTATAACTGATAATAAAAGCAACCTACTACATAAGATTATTACTAATAAAGCCCTAATACGTTAACACACTTTATCAAATACATAGTTCAAACTGAAGATTTCCCCAAGTTGAACATAAATTATTAAAATTTAATTTTGAGCAGTATATGAAAAGAAACCCTAATTAAACCTCTAACCTACCATAATACCCCAGACTTAGATGATCTTATCCAGAAACAGAAAAATCTAGTGATGTTTTAGAATGTAATATAAAAAGTACTTTTCAAATATTTATGGGTAAATAAAATATATGATGCATTTTATAAAGACTTTCCATTAATATGAAAATCAAGTGTGTTTGAAACAAATATAATTTTTATGTTTTTCCAAATTAAAATGATCATTTCATTAGAAATACAGTATAAAACCTCTTTAAAGCATGGTAGTTCACCACCCAGAGTAATTCTTTATTTTAGATTGCATAAAATGGATACTGCAAAAATAATAACTTCTGAAAAAACCAGGACTATCATGAAGCAACATATAAATAATATTTGGAACAAAAGTAATTGAGATAAAAGCTCATAAGCAGTACTTCCTCTAATAAGAGAAAAACATTTTTGATGGCCTCTATATAAACTATGGAATAACATAACTGTATTCTCTTGGTGGCTAAAAATATTGGTCAATATCTGTTGATTATTTTTAATTTTTGAATGTTGATTATGGTTAAATATTGAAATATTGAAACAGTTTCATATATATTATTTATGTAAAGAACATAAGAAACAATGCTATATATTATAGAAAGGAAGAATGCCTACAAATACCCATATAATCATTACCTCTGGGGAGGAAGGGACAGATTTAGGAATGGTACAAAAGATATGTAAATAAAAGGCTTGAAAAGCAAATATGGCAAAATGCAAATATTTGTTATGTGTGGGAAATATTTTCTATACTTTCCTGCATGTTTAAATAAAAAATAATAATAAAAACAAATCCAAAAGGAAACCCCATGTAAAGAACTGGGATAAACATAACCACTTTGATCTATCTCTCAACTCTAAGTAAAACAACTACAAAACTTACAAATAGGAAAATGTGCATCAGCACCAGAAAGAAAATACAAAAACTGATATTATATCTGAAGTCCATGAAATGGGACCAAATTTTAAAGTGTTTTTCATAATAAATATAGTTTACCACATGATGGGAAAGTACACATGAGGAGGTCTTGACAGATCCTCATCCACATTGGCAGAAACTTACTCAGAAAAGCAAAAGCTCCACTGAAATGAGGTGTTTATTTGGGAATCCAAAGAGAAGTCCCTTACTCAAGGTCCTACAGTCCAGGGGCACCGGGTAGAATGGTAAGCCCGTGACTGGCTAAAACATGATGTTGAAAATCGTGGTCTTTCGAGGGACTTGATTTTTTGCTTTCAGCCTCACCTCCAAAGACCTTTCAGTTGTCATTCCCTAATAAAAGATTGTTCTTAGTTTACATATTTGCCAAATGAGTAGCTTGTAGTGGGCTTTATCGTATTTTTAAAAAATTGGTCCCTATATATTTTCATTTCTTATGAGGTAACAAGACAACATTTAGTATGTCACAGCATACCACGTGAAAACAGGATATGAAGGCTTTCTCTGGAGATTTTATTTCCTCAATGTCAGGGGATACTCTCCAATGGTGAAATGAAACTTTTTCCTTTAATATCTGCAACAGTGTCACTTTCCCTTCCTCTTCAGTCTGGCCATATAAGTTTCTATGTCTCACTTGAAATATTTGGCTAAGATCTTTACTAGGTCTACCACAGAGCTTAGGGAAATCCAAGAATTTTAAATACATTTTGGCATTGTGAAAACTTATGAAAATCATCAAGACATGTTCTAGTGACATTTTCCAAATTTAAAAACAAATTAAAAAATCTTGGAAACATCTAAATAAGGAGAAGTAAAAACTAAATTTTATAAATTAACTGTAAAGGAAGAAAACATAGGCTGGTTTAGACTTCTCTACTAGACTAAATAACAGAAGATAATGAAGCAGTATCTAGTTTTATAAGAACATGGGATTTGACAATTTGATATTTAAATTGGAAAATAAACTCAATATTTAAATATTTAATTTACATCAGTCTGACTCTCCCATAGATAGAAGTTATGAATTCTTGAAAGTGTTTAAAAACAGGACATTAACCACTTGAAGATACCAGGGAATGACTAAAAGCAGATAGAAACTGGAGGGGAGTTGAGCCTTCTAAAATGGAACCTGTAGGGTTCTCATCAAGAAAAAAAGGCAGAGGACTCAAATCAATAAAATTAGAAATGAAAAAGAAGTTACAACTGACACCATACAAAGGATCATAAGAGACTAATACAAGCAACTATAAGGCAATAAAATGGACAACCTAGAAGAAATGGACAAATTCTTAGAAAGGTACAATCTTCCAAGACTGTACCAGGAAGAAATAGAAAATATGAACAGATCAATCACAAGTACTGAAATTGAAACTGTGATTTAAAAACTTCCAACAAACAGCTGTCTGGAACCAGATGGATTCACAGGCAAATTCTATCAAACATTTAGAGAAGAGTTAACACCTATCCTTCTCAAACTATTCCAAAAAATTGCTGAGGAATGAACACTCCAAAGCTCATTCTATAAGGTCACAATCACCTTGATACCAAAACCAGACAAAGATATCACACACAAAAACATTACAGGCCAGTATTACTGATGAATACAGAAGGAAAAATCTTCAACAAAATACTAGCAAATCCAATCCAACAACACATTAAAAGAATCATATACCATGATCAAGTGGGATTTACCCCAGGGATGCAAAGATTCTTCAACATATGTAAATCAATCAATGTGATACACTACACTAACAAACTGAAGAATAAAAACCATATGATCATCTCAATAGATGCAGAAAAAGCATTTGACAAAATTCAACACCCATTTATGATAAAAACTCTCCAGAAAGTGGGCATAGAGAGAACATACTTCAACATAATAAAGGCCATATATGGCAAATCCACAGTAAACATCATTCTCACTGGTGAAAAACTAAAAGCATTTCCTCTAAGATCAGGAACAAGACAAGGACATCCACCCTTGCTACTTTTATTCAACATAGTTTTGGAAGTCCTACCCACAGCAATCAGAGAAGAAAAAGAAATAAAAGGAATCCAAATTGGAAAAGAAGAAGTAAAACTAGCACTGTTTACAGATGATATGATACTACACATAGAAAATCCTAAAGATGCTACCAGAAAACTAGAGCTCATCAATGAATTTGGTAAAGTTGCAGGATACAAAATTAATACACAGAAATCTCTTGCATTCCTATACATTAACAGTGAAAGATAAGAAAGAGAAATTAAGAAAACTGTCCCATTTACCATTGCATCAAAAAGAATAAAATACCTAGGAATAAACCTACCTAAGGAGGCAAAAGGTTTATACTCCAAAAACTATAAGATATTGATGAGGGCTTCCCTGGTGGCACAGTGGTTGAGAGTCTGCCTGCCAATGCAGGGGACATGGGTTCGTGCCCCGGTACGGGAGGATCCCACATGCCGCGGAGCGGCTAGGCCCGTGAGCCACGGCCGCTAAGCCTGCACATCTGGAGCCTGTGCTCCGCAATGGGAGAGGCCACAACAGTGAGAGGCCTGTGTACCACAAAAAAACAAAAAAAACTATAAGATATTGATGAAAGAAATAAAAGATGACACAAACAGATGAAAAGATATACTATGTTCTTGGATTGGAAGAATCAATATTGTGAAAATGACTATACTACCCAAAGTAATCTACAGATTCAATGCAATCCCTATCAAATTACCAATAGCATTTTTCACAGAATTAGAACAAAAAATTTTACAATTTGTATGGAAACACAAAACACCCTGAATAGCCAAGGCAATCTTGAGAAAGAAAAACAGAGCTAGAGGAATCAGGCTCCCTGACTTCAGACTATACTACAAAGCTACAGTCATCAAAATGGTATGGTACTGGCACAAAAACAGAAATATAGATCATTGGAACAGGATAGAAAGTCCAGAGATAAACCCATGCACCTATGGTCACCTAATATATGATAAAGGAGGCAAGAATATACAATTGAGAAAGGACAGTCTCTTCAATAAGTCATGCTGGGAATACCGGACAGCTGCATTAAAAGAATGAAATTAGAACATTCTCTAACACTATATACAAAAGTAAACTCAAAATGGATTAAAGACCTAAATGTAAGACCAGATACTATAAACTTCTTACAGGAAAACATAGGCAGAACACTCTCTGACATGAATCTCAGCTTGATCTTTTTCAATCCACCTCCTAGAGTAAAGAAAATAAAAGCAAAAATAAATGGAACCTAATTAAACTTAAAAGCTTTTGCACAGCAAAGGGAACCATAAACAAAACAAAAAGACGACCTACAGAATGAGAACATATTTGCAAATGTAGCAACTGACAAGGGATTTATCTCCAAACTATACAAACAGCTCATGCAGCTCAATACCAAAAACAAACAAAAAAAAACCCAATCAAAAAATGGGCAGAATATCTAAATAGACATTTCTCCAAAGTAGACATATAGACGGCCAAGAAGCACATGAAAAGATGCTCAACATCACTAAATTAGAGAAATTCAAATCAAAACGACAATAAGGTATCACCTCACTGGTCAGAAGGGCCATCATCAAAAAATCTACAAACCATAAATGCTGGAGAGGGTGTGGAGAAAAGGGAACCCTCCTACACTGTTGGTGGGAAGGTAAATTGGTACAGCCACTATGGAGAACGGTATGGAGGTTCCTTAAAAAACTAAAAATAAAGCTACCGTATGATCTAGCAATCCCATTCCTGGGCACATATACAGAGAAAATCATAATTCGAAATGATACCTGCACCCCAAGGTCATTGCGGCACTATTTACAATAGCCAGGACATGGATGCAACCTAAAAGTCTATCAACCAAAGAATGGATAAAGAAGATGTGGTACATGTATACAATGAAATATTACGCAGCCATAAAAAACAATGAATAATGTCATTTGCAGTGATATGGATGGACCTAGAGATTGTCATACCGAGTGAGGTAAGTCAGACAGAGAAAAACAAATATCATATGATATTGCTTATATGTGGAATCTAAAAAATATGGTACAAATGAACCTGTTTACAAAACAGAAGTAGAGTCACAGATGTAGAAAAGAAACTTATGTTTACCAAGGGGGAAAGGTAGGAGAGGGATAAATTGGGAGATTGGAATTGACATGTACACATTACTATATATAGAATAGATAACTAATAATAACCTGTTGTATAGCACAGGGAACTCTACTCAATACTCTGTAATGTCCTATATGGGAAAAGAATATAAATAAGAGTGGATAAAAAAAAAAAAAAGAAACAATACCAAACCAGAACCCAATGGAACAATATCTTGCTGAAAGGCAAAAGAAAAGTGAACTTAGAATTCTAAATCCAGCAAAAATATCCTTCAAAAATAAAGGCAAAATGAACATTATTTTTAGATAAATAAACTTGAGAAACTTTATTACTGGCAGAACTGAACTATAAGAACTGCCAAAAGGTAGTTTTTTCCCAAGCTGAAGGGAAATGACACCAGATGGAAACTCAAATTTATAGGAGGGAATGAAGATCCAGGAATGGCAAATATGTGAATAAATATAGAAGACTATTTTTATGTCTTCTCTTAATCTTTTAAAATACATATAATCACTTCTACTTCTTGCTATGATGGAGTAACAGGAACTGGATTGCTCTTCTTTCTTAAACAAGTAAAAAATTGGAGAAAATATATGAAACAATGGTTTTCATGTGTTGGACAACAGGCAGCACAGGACAGTAATCACCCCCGCTCCAGCCAAGAGAAAAAAACCTAATGAGGGAACCCTTCAGTTGTCTCATCTCATTGTCTCTAAAAAAGAAAATTTGAGGCCACAGTGTAGTGGTGGGAATCCAAGCAGAACTGAGTTGAAAAATAAAATTTAGCATTCAGGAAGGTCAAGGCAAGCTAAAATTCACAGGTCAGCATAATATAGAGGAGACAGATGCACACAGAGAGCATTCTGGAGCTCTATAGAAGGTTATCCTTGAATTTTTGCCTGAGCTTGGTTTAAAAAAAAAAAAAACACAGGAAGGAGCGGGCAGAACAATGCTTGGGGCTCACAGAAAGCTCATGTTCCAGACAGCCAGATGGGAAATCTGTTACATACAGAGCATGGGGTAGAATACTAAGAAGGGTACTGCCTCAGTAGGGGAAGCATGTTAAGGCCTAAACAAAAGAGTTCTCTGGCTCCACCTAATGAAGCTTAAAATAAAGCCCCAAGTAGACCAAAATATTTCTGAATAACTAGATCACATCTCAGATAAAACTCAAAAATATTTAATGGAATAAAATAAAAATTTACACAAAACTACAGTTTACTCAAGAAGGAACTGATCATTTGAATAGCACTATATCTATCAGAGAAATGAATTTTTAGTCAAAAACCTTACCACAGAGGAATTTCTAGACCCAGATGGCTTCATTGGTGAATTCTACCAAATACGTAAAGAAGAACAAATACCAAGTTTACACCAACCCTTAGAAAAGAGAAGAGGGGTGAACATTACACTTATTACTAAAATGTGACAGGACAGTACAGGAAAAGAAAACAAAATTTTAGCAAACTGAATTCAGTAGTATACATGAAAAGGTTAATACACAATTGCCAAATGGGATTTTTCCCAGGAATGCAAGGTTAGGTAACACTTGAAAAATCAATCAGTGTAATTCACTGTATTAAAAGACTAAAATAGAAAAACAGTATGTTCTTCTCAACAAATGCTAAAATCCTACATCTATTTGTTAAAAAACAAACAACAACAAAAATCTCTCAGCAAACTAGGAAGGGAATGAAACTACCTCAACCTGATAAAAGATATCTATAAAAGCCTTCAGCCAAAATCTATTTAAAGGTAAGTAAACTAACATTTCCCTCTAAGATCAGGAATGAAGCACGCATGTCTACTCTCACCACTTTTAGTCAACATCTTCTTAAAGATCCTAGCCATAGGCAAGTAAAATAAATAAAAGGCATATAGATTGAAAATAAAGTAAAATGCTCTTTATTCTCAGATGACATGAGTATCCATGAAGAAAAAATCCTAAGAAATCTAAAAAGGCTACTAGAACTAATAAGCAAGTTTAGTAAGATTGTAGGATATTAAGATCAACATAAAAGTATTTTTCTATAGTATTTTTTATATATTACCAGTGAACAATCAGGAATTGAAATTAAAAACACCATATGCAATATTATTTGAGAGATATGTGCAGCATCTATAAAGAAAAAACTAGAAAATATTGCTGAGATAGAAAGAAGTCCTAAATAAATGTGGAAATATTCTATGTTCATGGATTGGAATATCAATATTGTTAAGATGTCAATGCTTCTTAAGTTGATAGATTCAACCTAATTCCAGTGAAAATTCCAGAGTATATACTTTAAATACTGATAAGCAGTTAAAAAATTATATAGAAATGAAAAGAATCTAGATAGCCAAAATAATTTTTTAAAAGAAGAACAAAGTTGGAGGACTTATAGTACCTGACTCCAAGACATGTTATAAAATTACGATTATCAAGGTAGTTTGGTATTGGCATTAGTGAAACAGAATTCAGAGTACCTGCATAGAGCAATACACATATGATCAAATGTTTTTTTGACAAAGGTTCCAAGATAATTCAATGGGCAAAGGATAATCTTTTCAACATATGGTGCTAGAATAATATGCAAAGAAATGATCCTCACTGCTTACTTCACATAATTTTCAAAAATTACTCAAAATGAATTAGAGACCTAAGTGTATAATAGGAGCTACAATTCTAAGCTATAAAATTATATACTATAAAATTTCTAGAAGAAAACATGGGAGAAGATCTTGGTAAAACTGGGTTCACAAAAAAATTCTTGAATATGACACAAAAAAGCACATACCCTATTGGAAAAAATTATAAATTTGATTTTACCATATTATAAACTTTTGCCTTTCAAAGTACACTATTATAAAATGAAAAGGCAACTACAGACTAGAAAAGAATATTTGTAAAATATATACCTGTTAAAGGATTTGTGTCTAGAATATATAAAGAACTGTTATAACAGAATTAAAATAAGACAAACAACCCCAATAAAAATAGCGAAAAGATTGAAACAGACACTTCAGCAAAGAAGATATACAGATGGCAAATAAGCACATGAAAAGAGCTCATCATAATTAGTCGTTAGAGAAATTAAAGTAAAACCTAACTAAATACCGGTACATAACCCACAAGAATGGCTAAAATTAAAAAGACTGTACAAAGTCTTAGCGAGGAAGTAGAGTAACTATAACCTGTATACTGATAGGAATGTAAAATTTTGGATAAATTTGGCAATTTCTTAAAATGTTATAATACACTTACCATACTACTCAGCCTTCCAGTACTAGATGCTTACCAAAGATAAATGAAATCCTATGTTTACACAAAGACTTGTACATGAATATTCATAGCAGCTTTATTTATAATAGCTAAATACTGGAAACAATGCAAATGTCTACCAACATGTGAATGGATAAACAAATTGTTGTATATCCTTACCATGGACTATTACTCAGCAATACAGGGGAACAAACTATTAATACCTACATCAAGATGAATGAATCTCAAGATACTTATGCAGAGTAGAAAATGCCAGACAAAAGATAGCACATACTCTATGATTCCATTTACATAAAATTCTAGAAAATGCAAACTAACCTGTAGTGACAAAAATCACATGAGTAATTGCCTGGGGATTGAGAAAGAGGGAGGAACTACAAAAAAGTCTAAGAAACTTTCTGGAATGGTGGATATGTTTCCTATCTTGAAGGTTGTGACAGTTTTATGAGTTTATACATATGTCCAATTGTGACAGTTTTATGAGTTTATACATATGTCCAATTGTGAAATTTTATATTCTAAATGTGTGTGGTTTATTGTACATCAATTAGACCTCAATAAAGCTGAAATAAACCATGTAGTTATTTGAAGCAAAAATCCTAACACTGTATAATGTGAGGCCATTATTCATGTAGATCTTCTAATATATATGACAACAGCACAAAGGACAAAGGGGAGTATGTGTAGCTATCCGTCTCCAAGTTCCTACATTTTTAGTAAAGTAGGACAACATTAACTTTAAGTAGTATTTTAATAATTTAAGGATGCATTTTGAAATCACTAAGGCAATTGCAAAAAATTCAAGAAGGTACAGGCAAACAGCCAGTAGAAGAATTAAAATGGAATACTAAAAATATTTGCTTAACCAAATGAAGATAGGGAAGGGGAATTGAAGAACAAAAAACAGGTGAGATAAAACTGAAAACAAACAGGAACATGGTAAAAACAACCCTAATCATGTCAATAGTTATGCTGAATGTAAATGAAGTAATCACTCCAATCAAAAGGAAGAAATTGTAAGACTAAATAAAAAACCAAGATTCAACTATAGGTTGTTTGCAAGACAACCTTTAAACAAGAAAAAACAAAGAGGTTATAAGTAAAATGATGGGAAAAGATACACTATGCAAACCACAAGCATAAGAAAGCTCAAGTGGCTATATTAATATCTGACAAAATAGAACTCATAATTAGATCGATAATACCCCTAGGAGAATTATCATAGATATGAAGAAATATTTCATAATGATTAAAGGGAAAACATAGTAATTGTGTATGTGCCCAGTAACTTAAAAATGCATAAAGCAAAAATCAGCAGAATTAAGGGGAGAAATAGATAATTCCACAATTGCAGTGGGAGATTTTAACACCCCCTTCTCAGTAATTAATAGAATAATTAAATATCATAAAGATACAGAACGAGAGTTAGCACACTTTTTCTATTAAGGGTCAGATAGTCCAATATTTTAGGCTTTGTGGGCCACATGTGATCTCTGTGGTATATATATATTTTTAAATTTATTTATTTTGGGCTGCGGTGGGTCTTTGTTACTGTGCGCCGGCTTTCTCTGGTTGTGGCAAGCAGGGGCTACTCTTTGTTGCAGTGAACAGGCTTCTCACTGCAGTGGCTTCTCTTGTCGTGGAGCACGGGTTCTAGAGCGCAGGCTCAGTAGTTGTGGCGCCTGGGCTTAGTTGCTCTGCAGCATGTGGTATCTTCCCGGACCAGGGCTTGAACCCGTGTCTCCTGCACTGGCAGGCAGATTCTTAACAACTGTGCCACCAGGAAAGTCCCTCTGTGGTATATTCTTTATTGTTTTTTTTTTTTTTTTTAACAACCCTTAAAAATGTAAAACTCATTCTTAGCTCATAGGATGTATAAAAAATAGGCTGCAGGCCAAATTTGGTCCACAGGCTGTAGTTTGTTGAATCTTGATATTGAAGATCTGAATATCACTATCAACCACCTTGATCTAATTGAGATTTACAAAATAATTGCAGAATACACATTCTTCTCATGTGCACATTGAAGGTTCACCAAGATAGACCATGTACTGTACCATAAAACAAGTCTCAATACACTTCAAAAGATTGTAGAGTATATGCTCAGACCACAGTATATTTAAAATTGGAAATCAGTAATTTTTTTTTTTTTTGCGGTACACGGGCCTCTCACTGTTGTGGCCTCTCCCATTGCGGAGCACAGGCTCCGGACGCGCAGGCACAGCGGCCATGGCTCACGGGCCCAGCCGCTCCGCGGCATGTGGGATCCTCCCAGACCGGGGCACAAACCTGTGTCCCCTGCAATGGCAGGAGGACTCTCAACCACTATGCTACCAGGGAAGCCCTAGAAATCAGTAATTTTAAGGTATCTAGAAAAGCCCTAAGTATTTAAAAATTAAATAATACATCTCTAAATAATCCATAGGTCAAAACAGAAATTATACTGGATATTAGAAAATATTTTGGATTAAATGATAACGAAAATATATCAAAATTTGCAGAATGTAGCTGAAACAGGAATTAGAGAAATTTATAGCTTTAAATGTTTATATAAAAGAGGGAGAGAGACAACAGTAAAACAAATAGGATAAATTCAAACATTTGGTGGATAAAGGATATATGGGAGTTCCTTATACTATTCTCAACACTTTTCTGTAAGTTAAAATGAAAAAAAAAAATAGAAAGCTCCCCCAACCTCCTTAATTTTATATTCAGCCAAGTTGTTATTCACATGTGAGACTGAGAAACAAAGAGAGATAAGATTGGGTCAAGACAGTGGATTATGTCTCTTTCCATCCAAAATTACAAATATGCATGAAGCTCTGTAAAAACCAGGGTGACATTAGCAAATAAGAAATTTCACATAACTACTAAAAGATAGAAATCAGACAGGATGACATCTATGGGGATAAGAGTGGAGAAGAATCAAAGTACTAATCAGAAGAGCAGTAATTAACTAATTAAACAATTTTGGAATCAGAAATTAACTGACGAGCCGCTTTCAGAAGAGTAGGTTGAGTAGGTTAGTCTCTCCTTGCCCTGGCCTATATCAAGAATTATGATGGAAAGGTATTTCCCTCTACACTAGTGGTTCTTAACTTTGCCTGCACATTGAAATCATCTGGGTAGCTTTAAAAAATACTGAGCCTCAGATTCTTATTTAATTGGTCAGAAATGAGGCCTGAGCACCAGACCTATGTTTAGTATTGAAATATAGTATAAATTAGAGAAAAATAAACTTGCCTTAAAGTGCTAATTAATCTAGAGTTACTGAGAAGTTTCGTCCTGGTACAGGAATTTGGGAGGTAGAAGAGAATACAAAAATATATCTATGTGAATTGCTATTTCAAGTAGTCTGTAAGCGGACTATTTAATAAGTAAGCATTTGGAAAAAACAAAATACTGGACTACAACTACCTTCCTTTATAACAAAATAAACCCCAAGTGGATTAAAGAGTTGAATAAAACATGGAAATAAAAAAGTACTAGAAAAAAAGAACAGGTAGATTCTTTTTTTCATAATATTAGGTAAGTAAGTCCTGACAAACATGCCACAAAACTGAAACTACAAAAGACATTATTTAAATTTACTGAATAAAAACTTTAAACTTATCTATTGGTAAAACACATTATTAACCAGAGAGCAATACAGCTAAAAATTAAGAATATTTGTAGTGTTCTTACAAACCTGAGAAGTTCCCGCAGATCAATATAAAAACATAGTAACATGCAAATGAGAAAAGGACTTAAGCACATGCTATTTTTTTAATGAAAAACTAAAATATAAAGCAATATTCAAATTACTATAATACCCATCTATAAATCAAATGTTATTTTAAGACCCTCACCAGAAAATAAATCATTAGAAAATTTTGACAAAAAAATAATGATACACTTGATTTTGGCTATTTCAATCAGAAGTATATAATAAATTTACTTACAAGTTGATATGCGTCCTTGACTTCTTGCAATCCTGTCCTTTATAGATTCTGAAGGTGTTTTCTTGCTACCATGAATGGTTGTTGTGGAGAGTTCGTTCAGCTTCCAGTGGGTCCAAAAGTCTTTTTTAGGTTTTAAACCTGTTGATACAAATATGTACATTTAGCCAAAGAAATTAGGAGTTTAAAAATATCTTTTGTCAAAGCCTTTTTAGGAGCATTATACATTTCATTCTCACAACAGTCCTGTGAGGACTGTCAGTCTCAAGTTTCAAAAGAGGAAATCTCTACATAGAAATGTTAATATCTTATCACATAAGACTGAGAATTAGAAAAGAGATAAGCTTGATATATACCTTTCTGACTCATAGACATAAGCTAAGTTCATAAATGGACATAAGGGGAGATTAATATTGTGAAAACTTGGAAAGGACCTAAATATCCAGCAACAGTACATCCATACAGTGGATCATGAAGTATCCATTAAAAGTTACCTTGTAAGTATTTGTTAACATATAAAGGCAATCATAACATGTTTTTATGTGAAGGACAATTTTACCATATACATATGTGTGACTATAGCTTAAACATTAACATGATTTCCTCTCAGCATAGGTGATTATTGTTTTCAAAATTTCCCTATCTGTATTTCCTATTATTTTTAAAATAATGTTTATGAATCAGTTATAGTACCCTAAAAGAAATAAAAATAAATTCCATTTAAAAAGTTCCATTTTTGTTCCAAAAACTGTACAGGGTTGAATAATTGATTTAACCACACTAAACATTTATATACTCAGCAATAAAAATGAGAACAATATAAATTCCTTTGCATACTCCATATGTTTATTCTGATGGTTGAGACAGTATATGTTAATGTGTTCAGTAAATGGGAAATATGAGCTAATATTATCATCATTATTAATATACATTGATATACTCATAAACATAGCCAGTATTTTCTCAGCAGTGAGTATTCAATGAGGATTATTTGCTATATTTTGATATCAAATTGGAATTTTCTAAGTGTTTTTAGATTTGGTTATTGCCTATTTCACATTAGTTGCCACTAGATAAAATATTCAGAAGCCTGAAGTGTGATTCGTTTGAATGTTCCTCCATAGATTGTCTATGTTTTAAAATATATAGTGTATTTGTGGAAAATCTGGGGTATAGTAAGGCTAACAGATCAGGAGATTAAAAGACAGTTTTTTTTTTTATTGAGAGGGGGATCAATGTCAGAGTAGGAAGACATGGAGCTCACTTGCTCTCACAAACACATCAAAAATACATCTAGGGGCTTCCCTGGTGGCGCAGTGGTTGAGAGTCCGCCTGCCGATGCAGGGGACACGGGTTCATGCCCCGGTCCGGGAGGATCCCACATGCCGCGGAGAGGCTGGGCCCGTGGGCCATGGCCACTGAGCCTGTGCGTCCGGAGCCTGTGCTCCGCAGCGGGAGAGGCCATAGCAGTGAGAGGCCCGCGTACCGCAAAAAAAACAAAAAACAAAAAACAAAACAAAAAAACAAAAAACCCATCTACATGTGGAAGATTACTCAAAGAAAACTAATTGGAAACCGGCAGAATATCTCCTATAAAACCAAAACTGCAAGGAAGATCTCCATGTAACTGGGTAGACTTGGGGGGGGAAAGACATCAGGTTGGAACCAGCACCCCTGGAGGGGTCTGTAAGGAAGAGAAAGGTCCACAAAGGTGGACCCTTGCCCTGGGGAGCCCCCATGCCTGTTGGGAAATCCACTGAGACAGAAGAGCTGGAGAAGCCTAGACTCTAATTGTAAGGAGTACGTGTGTGCTGGCTTGCCAACAATCAGAGCAGAGAGAGACTTGCACTGATGGCTGCCACCTCATCACACTTCCCAGTTTGAAGGGGCAAGTGCCCAGTGCCCCTCACTCCACACTACAGCCTGGCAGGAGATCAGGGGAAAGATTCAGTCTACCTGCTAGAAGTGGGATTGCTGAATCACACGGGAGTTCTATTTTCAGTTTTTTGAGGGACTTCCATACTGTTTTCCATAGTAGCTGCACCAATTTACATTCCCACCAACAGTGCACAAGGGTTCTCTTTTCTCTACATCCTTGCCAACATCTGTTATTTGTAGTCGCTTTGATAATGGCCATTCTAACAGGTGTGAGGTGATATATCATTATGGTTTTTACTAGCATTTCCCTGGTGATTAGTGATGTTGAACATCCTTTCATGTACCTGTTGGACATCTGTATGTCTTCTTTGGAAAAATGTCTGTTCGGTTCCTCTGCCTATTTTTAAAATCAGATTGTTTCCTTTTTGCTGTTGAACTGAGTTCCTTTTATCTTTTGGATATTAACCTCTTATCAGATATAATTTGCAAATATATTCCATAAGTTGTCTTTTCATTTTGTTGTTTTCTACTATGCAGAAGCTCTTTAGTTTGATGTCGTCCCACTTACTAATTTTTGCTTTTGTTGCTTGTGCTTTTGATACCATATCCAAAAAATTGTTGTGAATACATATGTCCAGGAGATTTACCACTATGTTTTCTTCTTAAGAGTTTTATGGTTTCAGTTCTTTACTCCATTTCAAGTTAATTTTTGTGAGTGGCATAAGATAGGAGTCCAATTTCATTATTCTACCTGTGATGATCCAGTTTTCCCAACACCATTTATTGAAGAGACTATCCTTTTCCCATTGAGTATTCTTGGCTCTCCTGTCGAATATTACTTGACTGTGTTTGTGAGGATTTATTTCTGGGCTCTCAATTTTGTTCCATTGGCCTATGTTGTCTTCTTTCCTATAGTTTCCATGTCTTGCTCAAATTACATATCTGATCATACATGTTATCTATCCATCTTTTCCACTAGAGCATTTACTATATTAATCATAGTTACTTAAAATTTCCTGTCTGATATTCTAATATCTGTGTCATATCTAAAACTGGTTCTGATGATTTGTCTCTTGATAGTGTGTTTATTTTTTCCATTGCTTTTTTGTAGACTTCATAATTTTTGTTGAAAGTCAGACATATTGTGTAATGCAGTAAAGATGAGGTAAATAGTTTTCAGGCCTTGAAATGGGCTTTTTGTTTGGTCTTAAGCACGGGTAATTAAGTCAATCTGGAAGGGAATTGAGAGTTGGGCTGTGTTTGGGTTTTGTTGTTACTATGATTACCTTTAGTACTCTACATGCTTCAAATTCCTCTTACAATGTAAACTGCCTTGCCAGAGGTTTTTGTTTTCTCTTAGTTTACTTCCACATCAGCATCTGCTCCACTCTCAGTTTTAGATCTTTTGTGTCTTCTCAGAAATGGTCTTTTCCACACTTGTGCCCCTCTCCCAGCAGTAGACTGCTGTTACCTGTCAGTTGATGTTTGTTAGCCTGGTAGTGGTAGGTATTCTCTGTTCTGAATCAGCATCAGCGTTGGGTTTTGTTCCTGGGTCTTGGGATAGGGTCTTCTCAGTAATCCAGCCTTGCCCCAGCTGTAGCAAACTTGTTCTTGGCCCAGTATGCATTCCTGGCCTCTGGGGTAGAGGTAGTTTTCTGTTTCCCAGGTGAGCTGTGTTTCCACTTCTTCCCTAAGGGCAACTGCATTTGCTGCTCTTCCTCCCCACAACCTTTCCCCCTCCTGCTGTGGCTTAAAGCTTGTTGTTGTTGTCAACATAGAGGAGATAGAAGGGTCAAGGCAAGGCTTTATGCCTTTTTTGCAGTGCTTCTATTACATTCCCCCAGGCTTTCTCAAGACTGTTATTCCACCCTCAGTATTTCTTGTAAGATGTGTGGAGAGAAGCTTGCAAGAGAGGGCAACTTCTCCCTTGTTTTATGTAGTTACTAAGGGTTCTATATTCTCACACTAGACCACACTCAGCTTTAAGCAATTCATTAAAAATTTTGGCTAAGGGAATTCCCTGGTGGTCGAGCGGTTGGGACTCCGTGCTTCCACTTCAGGGGGCTGGGGTTCAATCCCTGGTCGGGGAACTGAGATCCTGCAAAGCACGTGGCGCAGACAAAAAAAAATTTTTTTGTTGTTGAATTCTTCTTACTGGCTTTTATGGTATCTGGCTGCATCTGCCCCCGAAGAGCAAGTGCTTGCATCTGGTCTCTCCTTGGAGGCCCCTTTCTTTAGATTTGGGGTTGACTGCTCTGCAATCTCTGATGGGTTCAAGGAAAGTTTTGAATTTCCAGACAGTCCAGTGTTTTTTGGTGGAAGGGTAGAAGTAATATCATTTTAGTTTTCTACATCCTAAGCAGAAGCCAGAAGTCATGGCACAAATTTTAATCTTGCTCATTGTAAGGCTGCCATGTGGGATTCAGTCATAAGGCTTGTGCCAAAATCTAGCCAATCGTACAAAATCTTAATGTGTCTCTAGAGAAGTAGCCTCCAAAGTCTTCCATATCCTAATCTTCCCAAATTGTGAATGTTACATGGCAAAGGGGAATGAAGGGAGCAGATGGAATTAAGTTTGTAAATTGGCTAACCTTACAATAGGGTATGTGGGCTTGTCCAGGTGAGCCCAATGTAATCAGAAGGGTCCTTAAATATGGAAACGGAAGGTAGAGGAGTCAGTATCAGAGTGATGCAATATGAGAAAGACTGACTATCCATTGCTGGCTTTGATAATGAAAGAGGGCCATGAGGCAAAGAATGGAAACAGCTTCAGAAAAGTTGCAAAGAAACAGATTCTCCCCTAGAACCTCTAGAAGAACACAGCCCTGCCAAACATCTTCATTTTAGCCTAGTGAAACTCATTTTGGACTTCTGATTTCCAGAACTATAACACATTTATGTTGTTTTAAACTAAGTAGTAATTTGCTATAGTAGCAATAGGAAACTAATACAGTCTCTGGTGCTCTAAGAATTGTGTATAAGGAGCTCTGGTAACAAAAATTTTGTTTGTGAAAAACGAACCAAAAATGAAAGCCAAATGACAATGTAAGAAATCAAACTGAATATAATGTAAATAACCTAATAAAGTGATTACTTCATCCTGATAAAAAGGAATTTTTTTTTATTAAGGAGGAGAAATTGAATCAAGTATTTTAGATCTATGCTATAAACATCTCAACAAAGAAATAAGAAAAACATGTCTTATAAAATTCTTTCAACAAGTGCTCTAGCCAATACAAAATAATCACAACTGAGAGATAAAAATCTTACTAAAAGTTGAAAAGGTTGTTTATGAGCATAGACTCAGAAAACATGTGACTCTTGATAGGTATGCAATGTGAGAAATGCATTGCAAGAGAAATCTGTACATATTCATGATTAAATAAACCATAGAGGCTCTAGTGCAGCTACCACTACTGCCTTTGTTTTCAACTTAAATTTTTATCAATGAATAAAAATTAAAATGAACAATCATGTACAGTTCAATGAATCTTCACAAATTTAATATATGGTGTCCATGTTACCAGCCCCCAGAAACAAAATATTCAGCACTCCAGGTGCCCTCCTTTCTAGCCAGGACCAATTCCCAAGAATAAACATTATCTTTACTTCTAAAATTATAGCTTAATTTTGCCAGATTTTGAACTTTGTATCAGTGGACTCAAACAGGATCTACTCTTTTGTGTCTGGGCATTTTTCCCCCCTCAACCTTGTTTCTGTGATTTGTTCATACTATTGTATATAATTCTAGTGTGTTCATTCTCATTGCTGGTAGTATTTCATTATATGAATATTCCACAGTTTATCTAAATTTCATATTATTGATGGGCATTTGGACAGTTTGTTTTGATTATTATATAAATAGTGCTGCTAAGAACATTTTGTGCTTTTGGTGTACAGAAGTATGTACATTTCTGTAGGTTATGTACCTGGGAGTCATAGATATGCTGGTCCAAACTCACATATGTTCAGCTTTATTAGATATTGATTGTACACTCCCACCAGCATGGCTGCCTTTTATCTTAAGAAAATGCAGGTTTGAATTTTTTTAACTCTGTTTGAGATAAGTGTACATTTACATGCACTTGCAAGAAATAATACAGAGAGATCCCCATACCCTCTATTTAGTTTCCCACAATGGTAACTAATACCTTGTAAAACTATAATATGGTATCACAACCAGGATATAGACAATGATATAGTCAGGATATGGAACGGTTCCATCACAAGGATTCCTCGAGTTTCCCATTTTAGCCACACCTGCCCTCCACTTTAAACCATTTTTTCTGCCTGATGTGAAGTTAATAGGTGAGGAAACAATAGATGATCCTTTTGCTACAGAAATGTTTTCTACTAAGGTGAAGTAGCCCCCAGAGAAGTATTGAAACAAGTGTTCAACAGGGATGACTAGCCTATGTTGGGAGGATATGCATTCATAAACAGCCGTATTCAGACTAGAAGTGAGCAATGAAGTTTACTAAAGATAGATCAATTTTGTGCCTGTGTAGATGGTTTTATAATAAAACTGAGATCATTCCACCTTTTGTGAATCCTAGGGTGTTAATCAAGTACGTGTTTTAGCATATGAATAATAAAGCCCAAGTAGTTGCTGGGAAACACTGGGAGGATTAGGGAGGCCTTACTTCCTCTAAGTCTTCAGAAAAATTTCCCTTTTCCTTCTCTGCAACAATTTTTCATAAATTAAATACCGGTGTTTTTATTTTATTCACCTCAGGGGGCAATATTCCATTACTCATAGGAGTTCAGACACTGGAGTCTGACAGGCTTAAGTTGAAATCCTGGTTCGTTACTTAGTAGTAACTGTGGACAAATTCTCTTAACCTTGGTTTTCCCTTTTGTAAAGGAATAATAGCATATTGTTACAATAAGGATTTTTGAGGCTTAAGTGGGATTTTTTATGTAAAATGTGGATTTCTCTTGCTCAGCTTGCTGTTGACTTTGCTGTGGATTTAACCCTCTTTCTATAGGTACAAATGGAGACCACTTGTCATGTCTAGATTCTTGCCCATGTCTGAGTCCAGCATCCATTCATCTAGCATAGTTCTGCTGTTCCTTCAATGTCTACTTATATTCTTGAGTCAGGCTATGAAGATTACCTTAATTATCACTGTACTTTTTCTTCCTTTGCTTTCAAATGCTTTTAGTGTTTACTATTTCTTTCTTGTAATTCTCCTATAGTGTAGACACCATTTAGGGCACAGTCATCTCCTTGTTACACTTTAAAATAATCACTAAAAATTTGAGATTTTGTTATAAAAAATGCAAATGTTGACGAATATTACATCTCAAACTTAAATCCCGATTCCATAAAACCCTACCACCACAACCTTCTCTTACAGTCTTCACCATTTCAGTAGTTGTCTATTTGCTCAGGCTAAAATTCCTGGCATCATCCCTGACTCTTTTATTTGTTCCACTTTCAACTTCTATATATCAATAAATCCAATGGACTCTGCCAGCAGACTTATCTAATATAACTTGCCAGCTCCTCATCCTTTAACCAACCTGTTCTAACCAATCACCATGTCTCACTTCTATTACTGCAATATCTCCAACTGCATTCCTGATTCCTCCCTTGTCCCCTCTATGGTCTCTTGTTCTCCCAAAAGCTAGAGTGATACCTTATAAACATATTTTAGGTTACAAGTATTATTTGCTCAAAATCATCTAGTGCTTTTCCATTTCACTCATAATGAAAGAGTCCTTATAACTGCCTATAAATTATGAGATGCCCTAACCTACAGACATATCTCTGACCTCATCTTTCTACTTTTCAATTCCTTTCTCATTCTACCTCAGCTACATTGGCTTCCTTGCTGTATTGCAAATATGCTAATCTTCTACCTGCATCATGGCCTTTTCATATGCTGTTCCTTCTACCTAAAAAGTTTCCATTCCAGATATCGACATAGTTCATTCTCTCACTTCCTTTGAGTCTCTGATGAATATTACCTTCTCATAAGGTATTCTCAGGTAACCCAATATGAAATAACACCAGTTTCAGTGGATGTGTTTATAAACACACATTAGAAGACTCTAGAAGGTGGAGACAAGAAGGCAGACTAACTAGGAACCTCAGGACCCAAGGTACAACACAACAGTGAAGTCCTTGGGTTTTCTTTTTGACTCATATTTCTCGGTGCTAGAGAAACCAGAATCCAGAAATGGTAACAGGCAAAGATAAAAGAAGTCTCAAGAAAACCCTCCTCTCTCTAGCCAAAGGACCAGGAAAAGGGCTGCCTAGTAGGACAGAAAACTTTTAGACAATAACTGCTTGCTCCAGCCAAACACAACAGGAAAATCTGCTGCTCCAAACCCACCACTGCCAGAAAAGGGTGGTTGGAGAGCCTCAGCTTCCACTCTCACTAGGGTAGTATCAGAAGAGGCAGAGCAGAGACAGAAGACTTTTATTCTCACAGGACTGGAATGAGGTGCACTTTCCTCTCCCTATGGAAAGTGGTGTCAGAGGAGGCCTAGTGGAGACTGTGACCACTGCCCAGATATAACAAGGCTACCCTCCCCCTTATAGTGTCAGTGGAAGCCACTTGGGGAGCAGTAACAAGGCATCCCTGCCCCTAAAAGCCAGGGTGGTATCAGTAGAGGTCTGCTGGGAGCTGTAACAAACCCTCCTCGCACCACTATGTCAAAAGAGACCAAGTGGGTAACCTGGACTTTCATTCCCCACCTGACAGTGCCCTTCTCCCCCAACTAGAGCAGTGTCAGAGGAGGCCTGTTGAAACACAAAATTTAGATAAGATTCAGTCTTACAATACCCAAAATGTCCAGGTTTTAATTGTCATATAAAAAACTAGGAAATTCAACTTGAATGAGAAAAGACAATTGCCAGCATCTAGATGACACAGATTTTAGAATCACAAGGATTTTTCAAGCAGTTATAATAAAAATGCTTAAACAATAATGAACACACTTGAAACAAATGAAAGAACAAAGTCTCAGTGAAGAAACAGAAGATATAAAAAAGAACCAAATGTAACTTTTATAACTGAAATGTACAATAACCAAATTTTTAAAAAAATCAAGAATGAGCTTAACAGCATAATGGAGGGGACAGAAGAAAGAATTAGTAAACTGGAAAATAGAATAATAGAAATTGCTGAATTTTCAACCTTCAGATTAATTCTACCAGTCATAGCCTATAAAACTTCCTGAACAAGAAAATTTTTGTTTACTTCAGCTAAAACTATTCATTCTGATATTTAAATAGGATAAGGTATTTATATTAGTGTTCTTGCCTTTACTTCAGGCAGTTTGCATATGGAATGCTTTGAAGACCCATAGGAAGAGTGTAAAGTAGACACCCCCCACTGGATTTACCAGAGGACTTTAAAACCTTTCCTTATACATCTCCTAGCTCATTGCTATCGCTCATCTAAATATGTTATATACATTTTTCTTTAATTACATAATAGAAACTAGTTAAAAGCATAAGAATTATAAAAGAAATATGAAAACTATATTTGCAGATGATATGCATAGAAAACCCGAGACAATCAGTGACAAAACTAACTTGAATAAAAGGATTAAGTAAGACAGTGACTTATAAAATTTCATACAGAAGTCAATATGAATTTTCGGGGGACACAATTCATTCTACAACAGGTCTGTAGGAAAGTTGTTCTGTTCTTCACATTTTTTTTCTTATAGTATTTTTGTATGAATTCTGTGCTCATTCTCTTTTTGCTTCTTATATTTGAATTAGTTGGATTTTTCTCTATAATTAGGAGACTCCTGTCCTATGTGTATTGATGGAGGTGGGTGGTCCTCAGGGTTGTTTTCTAGCATGTACCTCCCAAGGACTCCCTCCTTAAAATATGAAACATTTTCTTAAAGAAATGGTTTGGTTACTAAGAATTGACACAAAACAGTTTTAAAAAATTAGTCAAAATTTGGACAGATTTATAAGATGGACTTGAAAACAGTCAATAGCTTCTGGTAGTCCATAATGGTATAGTAGTCTTAGGAAACAATATTGGGGAGGTATTTCCAGGAATATGAAACAATACCTACTTTTTTTATGTTCTACAAGGAATTCAATTAGCTCTAGAATTTACCCAATATTATTTGCTATAAAAATGCCAGCAGTGTTCCAAAAGCAGCTTAAAATATTTCTCTTACAAATATAAAATATCTATGGTATGGTTTTCTCTCTGTGGCAATTTGGGTTTCTATAATAATTCCACTGCCTGTAAAATTATTTGGCTTTCTAAAGTAAACAACTGATTAATTTTAGTATAACAGAATTTTCAGAATAAAATAAATAATCATTATTATTTTGAAACACAGACATCAATATGCTATGTTTTGTAAGGCAAAGAACTACAAATTTTTTTGAGTGGAGTAAACAAAACACCGCAATTCAAAAGTTTTAGGTTCCACAATAATGATCAATACTTAATGATATTCGTACCTGACAACCAGAGAAAAATGTTATTCCCTAGATCTTCTTTAAATTCATCATTAAAGAAATCAGTGGATTCTGGAAATGCTTCCTGGAATGTTGCATAGATAGCTTGTGCCAAACAATCAGGATACACCTACCAAAAACAGAGTCATATTAAAATAATTCCATATTTCATATAACATATCTCAACTACCAAAGAAATTACTAAATTTGTGAAATATACGTGTCCCTTTTTTCTTATAGCTTGCTTTTGGCCATTTAGTACTTCTTTGTATTTCTAACTGAGGAATGTGAACAAAGAAGAGTTGAAAATAAAGTCAGTCAATTTGGCTATTTGTTAGCATTTTGGGAAAAAAATTTAATTTGGATAAAGGATGAAGTTACAATTAAGATAAGATACTCTAATGATTCTACATTTATTTCATTTAACCTTGCTATTGATACCCTCTTTCAGAAAAAGAACACTGTCTTTCAGGTCATTATAATAAAAAGCATATTATATATATTAATTGAAATATATTTGACATGTAATACTATGTGAGTTTAAGGTGTACAACATGTTGATACATTTGTTTACTGTAATATGATTACCACCATGGCATTAGCTAACACCTCTATCACGTCACACAATTATCACTTTGAGTGTGTGGTGAAAATAAAGAGCATGTTTTTAAATAATTGAAGCCTGTTTAGGTGAGTTAATATATTATAACCACAACTGTAAAATCATGATCCGATTTTATATTTGTATCATACAAATAGATGGTACTATCAGTATTATATTAGACTTAAAGTCGCTTGACTACTAAGCTTCTCTTGGGGACTGACTAAACACAGGAAGATACCAGATTTTTAGAGTAAAGATTTAAAATATTTTATCTGCTATTTTGGAAGGCTGGCAGACACAAGAAATTAGAAGAGGCAAGGAATGGCTTCTCCCCTAGGGCCTCTTAAAGAAACGAGCCCTGTTGATACCTTGATTTTAGTCCTATAAGATTCATTTTGGACTTCTGACCTATATAACTGTAAGACAATGAATTTCAGCTGTTTTAAGCCACTAACTTTGTGATAATTTTTACACCAGCAATAGGAAACTAATATAGCCACCTAATCCAGTAGTGCTAAAATCTGCTGGTATGGATGGTATTCTTTGAAGAACTCCATAAGTTTTTTTGGGTAGGGGAGTAGAGGAGAGGGAAGAATGCTTTAATATACTGATATATTTAATTTTACTGAATAAACCATGAACATTTTTACTACCAGAAAAATCACATATTATAATTGTGGTATATAAAATCACACTAATAATCAAAATTTAAAAGTTGAACAAGGTAAGTAAGAGGAACTTTTAAAAGTTTTCTGTGAATATTTCACCTTCAGGAGATTAGGGGAGAAAGAGATCAAGTGTCAAATGGTGTTGGGAAAATTTCTGAAGGAATATCATTGTATGACATTGGAAGAAACTGAAGCAAAAGCTATACTAAATATGTTCAGATTCAGTTAATTTGTACTGAATAGTGAGACCTGAAGCTAATTTTTTGATTCTTAAATATTAATAGTTTTCTCTTTCTGTGGTAAGATAAATCAGATGAGCCAATAGTAACAAAACACCTTCTTATCTGAATGAGCTAAAAATAATAGAAATTGGTCAATGAGAGTTGAGGCTCCATTTCTACTTATAGAGCTGTGGAGGTAATAGACCTGTAGGGAGGTGGCGTGGTTCTCAAGTATTGAGACAGGGAGAGGGAACATTATAAAATGACTGAACAAAGGTCAAGGGGTCAAATCATTAAGGTGTACATGTTATTTGTTCTCAAGTGAGGCTTTGAATCTTGGTTAAACAACTTCTAATTTCTCCTTGGAAAAAGCCACTGAAAATAGGGACTTAGAAAAAAAATCAAGTCATGATTTGAGAAGGATTATAAATACAATATCTATCAAAAGGCACATCCATCCCAAGGGAGAACATTTGGACCACAAATGTAAGACTAGAAATTACAGAATAAGGGATATGCAATGGTGCCACTACCTCCTTTGTTCACATTAAATAGGTCTTTTATTCTTTTCTTAAGAGCCCTGTGTTAAAGCATGCTTGATTTCATCGAGCCTTGTGTATAGGCTAGAAACACCACAAAGGGATAGACTAGGTGAAAGCGTATGGATAGGAGAATCAGCTGGTTTTGTCATCTCTAGACAATTTTAATGACCAAAAATCCTAATCATTAACTATTATTTTCCTGCAAATAAGAAAAATAAATTTAATATTAGCAGAGAAAATCTTAGTCTATCTTTCAGAACATTAGTGTTCTATAAACAATTTATGAATCATGGATCAACCTCTTCATCTGATGGACAACCAGCTGTGGAACTGAGAGACTGAATGTCTTGCGAAGATCACCTGGGTAATTACGAGCAGATTCCAGATGTGAAGCCAAGTCCCTTATGCCCAGTCCACTACTGATTTCCTTCTACGATACTGTATGTATATGTTTGTGAGATAGATCAAGATTGAGCATAAATATTTGGCAATTTAAGTTTATGTTTTCATCATGAAGGACATTTATTTTTATTTTAGGTTTTACCCATGAAAACATTGACTGACTCAAAAATACTTCTGTATTTCTGAATTACAGATGTCTGTACAACAAAGTATTTAAATGTGGCTTCTGCTTTGAAACGCTAGATGTTTACATTTTAAAACACTCCGTGAAATTCCTACATGTCTTCATTTCACACTACTCAAGAACATAAATTATTTTAACCAAATTATTTTACTATAACAGACATAGTAAAACATTTGATTCATAAATTTGTCCATTGTTCCTTACTGTAACAGGTGCTTAGTACTTAGGCATAACACAAGAAGTTAAGTCCTCTTAGATCAAGATACTTTATAAAGTAAAATGATAATTTTGTAAGTAAAATACCAAGACTATACACAGAACAAGTCAATAGTTTTCAAATTATTAATATGCAAACAAATACATATACCACACTGAGGAGATTCTGTAAGGCTTTTAGTCAGTAGAATATAATATTCTGGGGTGGAGGGGCATGACTTTTAAAATATTATCATTATTTACTCTACTTTAGGTAATTTTGCTTGCAAAGTAACAAAATATGTTCTCATATGTGTTTAAATAAAATAACTATTTTTATATTTCACTTGCTATAAAAATAATTAGCATAATTAATTTCTATATTTACCTGAAAGAATGCATCCTTTCGACTTAGAGGTATGCTCATGAAAAGTGACACATAACTTTCTGAAATTCTATCAAACAAGGAATCTTGACTTTCTCTGTCAGGCTTAAAAAATAAAACACACATGGAATTAAAAGCATTAATGTTACAATTTAAAATTAGAATCTGTTTACATAATGTCAGTAACTCTATCTTCTTAAAGGGCAGATCAGTTGCTATAGTGGGATGAGCATGGGTTTTTGGCATCATGCAGACCTGAATTTGAATGCTGGCTCCATTATTCATTAGCAGCACTATCCCAGGCAAGTTAATTAAGTCCTAGTTTCCTTATCTGCCAAATATAGATAATATACACATACCTTAAAGTATTATCTTAAAATTAAATAGGGACAAGGATTATATTTTGTTTGACTTTGTATTTCAAGCCCTCAGCATGGTGCCTGGCACACTGAAAGCACACCAACATTTGATGAATTAATGAAGGTTCTTGAATAGTAGTTGGCATGCACAAGGCAATCAATGACATAGTTGCCTGCTATTATTCTATAACCATTCCAAATTTTTCATAATCAGTAACTCAGTATAAAATCAAAGCAATTACTGGAATGAGACAGTCATAGCCAGAACTAGTAAAATTGTGACATGAGAACTATACTAAAAAGAAAGTAAGTAGAATGTCATAAGAAGGAAGAAATCTGTAGATAATAATAATGTCAATATTAAAGTCCTAAGGTAGCACCTTGAATTCTTGCTCTATTAAGCAATGAAGAGATAAATTAAAGTACAAATCCATGAATTAAATAAAGCAATAAAGATGAATTAGAGTCCAAATTCATTTATGATGTCAACAGAAGCATAAGCTGGCATTAATAGATTTTGGTAATAAACATAAAAAATGATCAAATTTAGTGGTAGTTTTCTATGAAATTAGCATGCCATATGAGCTGGGATTCATAAATGCATAGAATCTTAGACCTAAAATGGAAGTTAGATATCACCTAGGTTAAGCCCCTCTATTTTAGTGACTGCATTGATGCTCAGAAAGATTAAGAGAATTATTTAAGGTTATACACAGTTAAGTAACTGAAAGCCAGACTAGAATCTAGGTCTCCTAACTCCCAAAACAGCTTTCATGCTTGTGTAATAAGTTTATGGAAGGAGATGGTAGCAGAAATAATAATGATAATGTTAATAATTCTTGATCATTTATATAATGGGGAGTGGTTCTAAGACTTAGGGTTGTGTGACAATTAAATGAGATAATATATAATTTACTAGTAGAGAAAGTTGGCATGTTTCAGTTACATGATCTACACTTAACATGTGTGATGAAATACCCAAACAGAAAGTTGTAGAACATGTCTTTGACTAAGACAATTCAACCTAATGTCCACACCATATATACCTCCACAGGAAACTGAGTAGCAAAATGGTACAGCGAATTTTTATACATGTTTTGGTATGTTTGAAAAGAAAACGTATCCTACAGCTTTTGGATATTCAGGTTACTGATATGTTCATTAGATCTACCTATTTAACATATGTTAAATCATACTTACATTCCAGGAATAAATTTCATTGGTCAGATTGTATAACCCTTTTAATATACTGAATTCAGTTTGCTAGTATTTTGTTGAAGATTTTTGCATCAATATCCGTCAAACAGGATATTGGTCTGTAGACACTTTTTTTGTTGTAATATCTTTGGCTTTGGTATCAGGGTAATGCTGGTTTCATAAAATGAGCTAGAAAGTATTCCCCTCTCTTCAATTTTTTGGGAGAGTTAGAGAAGGACTGGTGTTAATTCTTCTTTAAATGTTGGCAGAATTCATCAGTGAAGTCATCTAGTCCAGGACTTTTCTTTGTTGGGAGGTTTCTGATTACAGAAACCTGATTGAATCTCCTTACTAGTTATAGGTCTATTCAGATTGTCTATTTCTTCATTATTCAGTCTTGGAAAATTATATGTTTCTAGGAATTTGTCCATTTTATACAGGCTATCCAATTTGTTTCCACTTTCATTTCTGACTTCGGTAATTTGAGTGCTTTTTTTTTTTTTTTTTTTTTTGGGCTACGCTGAAAGGCATATGAGCTCTTATATGAGATCTTAGTTCCCCAACGAGGGATCGAACCCATGCCCCCTGCAGTGGAAGCATGGAGTCTTAACCACTGGACTGACAGGGAAGTCCTCACTTTTTTTCTTAGTCTAGCTACTGGTTTGTCAATTTTGTTGATCTCAAAGAACTAACTTTTGGTTTTACTGATTTTCTCTACTGTTTACCAATTCTCTATTTTATTTATCTCCACTCTAATCTTTATTAATTCCTTCCTTCTTTGTTGTTCTTTTTCTAGTTCCTTAATATGTAAAGTTAGGTTGTTGATAATATTGCTTTTTGATTTGTTTAAAACTTTAAATTTGTCGTTTAGCAATGCTTTTAAATGAGTTTTGCTAAACTCATTTATCCTATGAGTTTTGGTACACTGTGTTTTTTGCTTTCATTTGTTTCAAGTTATTTTCTAATTTCCCCTGTGATTTATTCTTTGAATCATTGGTTGTTTAAGAACTCTTATACATCAACAATGTGAGAATAATTTGTACATCCAGTTTGGAAACAACTTGGCACTACCTTGTGAAGTTGAATATCTTCATACCCAACAATGCAGCAATTCCATTCCTTCTCTATGTGTCTTGCAATTTTTGTTTGAGAGATGGACATCTTCAATAGGACAGTAAAACCTGAGGTATAAAGTAGTTATGCTTGGGAATAGGTACGTCTCTTCTCTTGTTAGCCTTTAGGGTCTGAGTCAATTAAGTAAAATGTTAAGCTCCATTTGGGTTTTGTTTTTGCTATGGCTACTCTCAGTGAAACAGAGGCTTCAAATTCTTCCTGCATTGCCTTGTTTTTAGAAATCTTGAAGACCCACTTTTTGAATTCATTTTCTCTAATTCCTTCTGTTTTTCAGTTTTTCCTTTTATTGGTTTCCTCTCTGATCTTTATTATTTCCTTTCTTCTGCATACTTTGGTTTTCATTTCTTTTTCTTTGTCTAGTTTCCTACAGTAGAAGTTGAGGTCATGGTTTTTGAGAACTTTCCTTATTTCAAATCTAGACATCTTAATGCTTTAAATTTCCAAATACTGCTTGAGGTCCATTCCACAAATTTTAATCTGTATTTTCATTTTCATCAAGTTCAAAATACTTTTCAATTTTCCTACTGATTTCTGGTTCGACCCACAGTTCCTGAGAAGTGTGTTATTTAATTATCAAATATTTGAAGATTTTCCAGGTAGCTTTCTGTTATTCATTTATAATATAATCCCATTTTGGTCTAAAAACATACTTTGTATGATTTGAATTCTTTTCATTTCATTAGGATGTTTTCCTAGCCCAGAATATAGTTGGTAGAAGTTTAATGGGTACATGAGAAAAATGTGTATTCTGCTGTTGTTATGAGGAATGTTTAATAAATATCAATTAGATTCATAAAGTTGGTTAACAGTATTGCTCAAGTCATCTACATCACTCTATATCATTAACTGGTTTTCTGCACATACGACCAATTATTGAATATAAGGTGTTGAAATACCTAACTATACTTATAGATTTGTCTATTGCTTCTTTACGTATTAAAATTTTTTCATTAAATGTGTTTCAAAGCACTTTAATTAGGTACATAAATATTTATGATTGTTATGTCATATTGATGTATTGACTACTTTATAATTATACAATTACTTTCTTTTTCCCCGGTAATATTCTTTGCTTTGAAGGCTACCCTGTATAATGAGTTCAAAAAAGTTGTGATTTTTGTGGGTTATATATGGCTTGTCTTCGTTATTTTATGAGTGGAATTGATGTACTTTCCAGCCTCCTGAATCTTTTTGGGAGCCAATGTTCCAAGGACAATTTTGAAAACATTAAGGGTATATCATTACTGGAATTCTTCTAGTTAAACACCATCAAGGAAATTTTTGTCATTAGCCTACACGTTGGCCAGTAATTTTTGGAACACTGCATTCTCATTAACAATATAATAATAAATAATAATGATAGATGTAACCAGTGAACACTTACCATATACCTACTTCCATGTAAACAACTTTACATGCATTTTCTAATATAACTCCCAACAAACAGATAAAGTAGGTAATTTTAAAAATTTTATGAAAGACTTAGAGAGGTAAGTAACTATTCAAAGTGACATCATTTTCTAAGTGGATAAATTTGTTTTTGAAGGCCAGATCTTAATTCTATTATATTGAATCTCATATTACATTTATATAGTATTTCCACAGTTTACTAGGGATCTTATTCATGTCACTTTTAGAACACACAACAACTCTAGGAAAAAAGAAAGTATATGTTATTTTTACCTGTTTTTTGTTTGTTTTGTTTTATTTTGTTTTAGAGAGATGACATAACTGAAGCTCAGAGTGATTTTCTGACTAGCCCAAAGTCTCACACTAACTACTGGGAAAGCCAGATTTAAAACTTTAATTTCCTGGATTCCAGTGCAGCACTTTTTCTACTAGATCAAGCTACCACTACATCATAGGCAATAAAGGAAATCTGCTTTTATATTAGTCACCTAACAACTACTGAAATAAGTTTTAGAGCCAGCATACTGAACCATGCTATATTCTAGAGTATGATTATATATATTTTTTCATATTATGCTGTTGGTAATTAAATTGTACAAGTGGCTCAGGGTTCTATTCCAGTTATAAAGTCATTATTGTTTATTATTCATAAAGTAGATCCAAAAATAGATAGAATTTATGTGTTTTGTACTCACCTGAAAATGTAGTACAGCTTGAAATAGGAGCTAACCTACCAAAACAGATATTCCCACACAATGCTGGTAAAAATGTATGGGCATGCACCACACTTATTTGGTGGATTTAGGAAGCTAAGAGGTCATGCTATTTATCTAGTTCACTGGCTTCAATACACTTATATTTAACAATGAATTCTCTTAGAAATAAAACCATAGGTGAAATGTAATGAACAGAACAGATGAAAGAGAAGCTGTTCTGGTTAAATCATGGAAATGTTGCTTCAATATAGCTTGGATACCCCTTCAGTTCCCTAGAACACTAGCAGAACACTCATCCAGCTGAATCATATATTGTTCCTCAAAACACATCAGAAATCTTAACTGATACTGGAAATGTTATTACATTATAATATTTTAAAATTATTACTGGGGTTGGAGTCAAGGTGGCGGACTAGGAGGATGTGGAATTCGCATCTCCACACAACTAGGGCACCTACCAGGCACCGGTGGGGGACCACGGACACCTAAGGGGACAGGAGGAACCCCCAGCGACCAGGTAGGGTGTGGGGGGAGTGAAGGGGGAGAAGAAGTGGAGTCAGGATGGGACTGGCGCCCCTGCAGGGCAGCTGGGGGAGGGGAAGGGATCCCACGCCTGAAGGGGTAAATTGGGGGACCATTGGGAGGGCAGGGGATCAAAAGGGAGCATGGCCAGGATTCCCCTGCCCACTAGGGCCCCTGGGAGCCTCCCCTGGGAGCCTGATCCTCTGCACACGGAGGCCCCCTCCAGCCGCGCGGGTCCTGAGGGAGTGGGAGGGAGGGAAGGGGGAGCAAAAGTAAAGGCCGGACCTCCAGCACCAGCACCCCTGAGGGGTGGCTGGGGGAGGAGGAGTTCCTACAACCAGCAGAACTCACCCACGGTTAGGGGTCCAGCGGGGATAGGGGAGACCCTGGGGGAGACAGTGGTGGTGGCGTGCAGAGGAATGGAAGGGAATGCGGCCGGCACTTTCCCTGTCTACTTAGGCACCAGGGAGCCTGATGGGCTCCTGGGCCTAATCCTCTGCCCTCGGAGTCTCCCTCCTGCAGTGCAGAGCCCAGGCCCCGCCCCTACACCCCCACCCAAGGCCCTACCACTACACTTGGAGACTCCCTCCAATGCTGGTCCTAAACCCCACCCACACACCCTCACTCAGGGCCCTAACTCCAAACTCCAGAACTCCACACTCCAGAGGTCCTCCTTTCCATGCACTGCCTCTCCCCTTCTGTGTAGGTACTAAGCAGAGGCCCTGCCACACACTCAAAGGTCACCCCCCACCCACCTAAGTCCTGCCACACACAGAATCCCACCCCTGCTTAAGTTCCACCCCCACCTAAACACTGCCCCAATAGCCAAGGTTTTTTTTTTTTCCTCTTTTAGATTGGGGTTCTGTTTTACCTTGTTGATTCACTTATATTTTTATTTTTCCTAATAAATCTTTTATTTTTCTAATTTTATTTTATTCTTTATATTCTGTTATTGTTCTCTCCTTTTGGCTTGTTCTCCCACTTTTTTTTTTTCTGTTGTCGTTTTATTTTACCATGTTGCAGTTGTTTCAAATATATATTTTTTTCCTAATATATTTTGTTTATTCTTTGATATGTACTGCTCCTTTTGTTTTTTTTTTTGCCACGCCATGCAGCTTGAAGGATTTTGGTTCCCAGCCCAGAAGTCAGGCCTGACCTCCTGTGATGGGAGCTCTGAGTCCAAAAAGCTGGAATAACAGAGAACCTCAGACCCCAGGGAATATTAATTGGAGTGAGGTCTCCTGGAGGTGCTCATCTCAGCACCAAGACCTGGCTCTATCCAACTGCTTGCAAACTCCAGTGCTGGACGCCACAGGCCAAACAACCAGTAAGACAAGAATACAGCCCCACCCAACAGAAGAAAAAAAAAAGGAAATGACAAAAAATTATCTTACAGACAAAGGAGCAACTTACAAGACCAAATAAATGAAGAGAAATAGGCAACCTATCTGAAAAAGAATTCAGAGTAATGATAAAGATGATCCAAAATCTCAGAAACAGAATGGAGAAAATACAAGAAACATTTAACAGGAACTAGGAGAACTAAAGAACAAACAAACAGTGATGAACAACATAATAATTGAAAAGAAACACACTCTAGAAGGAATCAATAGCAGAATAACTGAGGCAGAAGAACAGATAAGTGAGCTGGAAGATAAAATGGTGAAAATAACTGCCAGGGACAGAATAGAGAAAAAAGAATGAAAAGAATTGAGGACAGTCTCAGAGACTCCTGGGACAGCATTAAATGCACCAACATTCAAATTATAGGGGTTCCAGAAGAAGCAGAGAAAAGAAAGGGTCTGAGAAAATATTTCAAGAGATTATATTTGAAAACTTCCCTAACATGGGAAAGGAATTACTCAATCAAGTACAGGAGGCGCAGAGAGTCCCATACAGGATAAATCCAAGGAAAAACATGCCAGGACATGTTAATCAAACTATCAAAAATCAAATACAAAGAAAAATTATTAAAAGCAGCACGGGAAAAACAACTAATAACATAAAAGGGAATCTACACAAGGTTAACAGGTGATCTTTCATCAGAAATTCTGCAAGCCAGAAGGGAGTGGCAGGACATATTTAAAGGGATGAAAGGGAAAAACCTACAACCAAGATTACTCTACCCAGTAAAGATCTCATTCAGATTTGACAGAGAAATTAAAACATTTACAGACAAGCAAAAGTTAAGAGAATTCAGCACCACCAAACCAGCTTTACAACAAATGCTAAAGGAACTTCTCTAGGCAGGAAACACAAGAGAAGGAAAAGACCTACAATAACAAACCCAAAACAATTGGTAATAGGAACACACATATCAATAACTACCTTAAATGTAGATAACTACCAACCATAACTACCAACCAAAAGACATAGACTGGCTGAATGGATACAAAAACAAGACCTCTATATTTGCTGTCTACAGGAGACCCACTTCAGACCTAGGGACACATACAGACTGAAAATGAGGGGATAGAAAAAGATATTCCATGCAAATGGAAATAAAAAGAAAGCTGGAGTAGAAATTCTCATATCAGACAAGATAGACTTTAAAATAAAGACTATTACAAGAGACAAAGAAACACACTACATAATGATCAAGGGATCGATCCACAAAGAAGACATAACAATTGTAAACATTTATGCACCCAACATAGGAGCACCTCAATACATAAGGCAAATGCTAACAGCCATAAAAGAGGAAATAGTAACACAATCATAGTAGGGGACTTAAACAGCCCACTTTCGCCAATGGACAGATCATCCAAAATAAAAATAAATAAGGAAACACAAACTTTAAATGACACGTTAGACAAGACAGACTTAATTGATATTTATAGGACATTCCATCCAAAAACAACAGAATACACTTTATTCTCAAGTGCTCATAGAACACTTTCCAGGATAGATCATATCTTGGGTCACAAATCAAGCCTTGGTAAATTCAAGAAAATTGAAATCGTATCAAGTATCTTTTCCGACCACAACGCCATGATACTAGATATCAATTACAGTAAAAAATCTGTAAAAAATACAAACACATGGAGGATAAACAATGTGCTACTAAATAACCAAGAGATCACTGAAGAAATCAAACAGGAAACCAAAAAATACCTAGAAACAAATGACAATGAAAACATGACAATCCAAAACCTATTGGATGCAGCAAAAGCAGTTCTAAGAGGGAAGTTTATAGAAATACAATCCTACCTCAAGAAACAAGAAACATCTCTAATAAACAACTTAACCTTACACCTAAAACAATAGAGAAAGAACAAAAAACCCCGCAAAGTTAGCAGAAGGAAAGAAATCATAAAGATCAGATCAGAAATAAATGAAAAAGAAATGAAGGAAACAACAGCAAAGATCAATAAAACTAAAAGCTGGTTCTTTGAGAAGATAAACAAAATTGATAAACCATTAGCCAGACTCATCAAGAAAAAAGGGAGAAGACTCAAATCAACAGAATTAGAAATGAAAAAGGAGAAGTAACAACTGACACTGCGGAAATACAAAGGATCATGAGAGATTACTACAAACAAATATATGCCAACAAAATGGACAACCTGGAAGAAATGGACAAATTCTTAGAAAAGTAGAACCTTCTGAGACTGAACCAGGAAGAAACAGAATACATAAACGGACCAATCACAAGCACTGAAATTGAAACTGTGATTAAAAATCTTCCAACAAAAAGACAAGGACCAGATGGTTTCACAGGGGAATTCTAGCAAACGTTTAGAGAAGAGCTAACACCTATCCCTTCTCAAACTCTTCCAAAATATAGCAGAGGGAGGAACACTCCCAAACTCATTCTATGAGGCCACCATCACCCTGATACCAAAACCAGACAAAGATATCACAAAAAAAGAAGACTACAGGCCAATATCACTGATGAACACTGATGCAAAAATCCTCAACAAAATACTAGGAAACCGAATCCAAAAGCACATTAAAAGGATCATACACCATGATCAAGCAGGGTTTATCCCAGGAATGCAAGGATTCTTCAATATAGGCAAAACAATGAGTGTGATACACCATATTAACAAATTGAAGGATAAAAACCATATGATCATCTCAACAGATGAAGAAAGAGCTTTCAACAAAATTCAACACCCATTTCTAATACAAAAAAAAACCACCCACAAAGTAGGCACAGAGGGAACCTACCTCAACATAATAAAGGACATATATGACAAACCCACAGCCAACATCATTCTCAACAGTGAAAAAACTGAAACCATGTCCTCTAATATCAGGAACAAGACAAGGTTTCCCATTCTCACCACTATTATTCAACATAGTTTTGGAAGTTTTAGCCAATCAGAGAAGAAAAAGAAATAAAAGGAATCCAAATAGTAAAAGAAGAAGTAAAACTGTCACTGTTTGCAGATGACATGATACTATAAATAGAGTATCCTAAAGATGCTACCACAAAACTACTAGAGCTAATCAATGAATTTGGTAGAGTAGCTGGATACAAAATTAATGCACAGAAATCTCTTGCATTCCTACACACTAATGATAAAAAATCTGAAAGAGAAATTAAGGAAACACTCCCATTTACCACTGCAACAAAAAGAATAAAATGCCTAGTAATAAACCTAGCAAAGGAGACAAAAGACCTGTATCCAGAAAACTATAAGACACTGATGAAAGAAATTAAAGATAATACAAACAGATGGAGATATATACCATGTTCTTGGATTGGAAGAATCAACATTGTGAAAATAACGATACTACCCAAAGCAATCTACAGATTCAATGCAATCCCTTTCAAACTACCTGTGTCATTTTTCACAGAATTAGAAAAAAAAATTTCACAATTTGTATGGAAAAACAAAATACCCCAAATAGCCAAAGCAATCTTGTCAAAGAAAAATGGAAGTGGAGGAATCAGGCCCTCTGACTTCAGACTATACTACAAAGCTACTGGCACAAATCAAGACAGTATGGTACTGGCACAAAAACAGAAATACAGATCAATGGAACAGGATAGAAAATCCAGAAATAAACCAGAAATAAAAATCCAGAAATAAACCCTTGCACATACCTTATCTTTGATAAAGGAGGCAGGATTATACAATAGAGAAAAGACAGCCTCTTCAATAAGTGGTGCTGGGAAAACTGGACAGCTACATATTAAAGAATGAAAGCAGAACACTCCCTAACGCCATACAAAAAATAAACTCAAAATGGATTAAAGACCAAAATTTAAGGCCAGACACTATCAAACTCTTAGAGGAAAACATAGGCAGAACACTCTATGACATATATCACAGCAAAATCCTTTTTGACCCACCTCCTAGAGAAATGGAAACAAAAACAAAAATAAACAGATGGGACCTAATGAAACTTCAAAGCTTTTGCACAGCAAAGGAAACCATAAACAAGACCAAAAGACAACCCTCAGAATGGGAGAAGATATTTGCAAATGAAGCAACTGACAAAGGATTAATCTCCAAAATATACAAGCAGCTCACACAACTCAATATCAAAAAAACAAACAACCCAATCCAAAAATGGGCAGAAGACCTAAATAGACATTTCTCCAAAGAAGATATACAGATTGCCAACAAACACATGAAAGGATGCTCACCATTACTAATCATTAGTGAAATGAAAATCAAAACTAAAATGAGGTATCACCTCACACTGGTCAGAATGGCCTTCTTCAAAAAATCTACAAACAATAAATGTTGCAGAGGGTGTGGAGAAAAGGGAACCTTCTTGCACTGTTGGTGGGAATGTAGATTGATACAGCCACTATGGAGAACAGTATGGAGCTTCCTTAAAAGACTAAAACTAGAACTACCATACGACCTAGCAATCCTACTACTGGGCATATACCCTGAGAAAACCATAATTCAAAAAGAGACATGTACCACAATGTTCATTGCAGCACTATTTACTATAACCTGGACGTGGAAGCAACCTAAGTGTCCGTCGACAGATGAATGGATAAAGAAGATGTGCCACATATATACAATGGGATACTACTCAGCCATAAAAAGAAACAAAATTGAGTTATTTGTAGTGAGGTGGATGGACCTAGAGTCTGTCATACAGAGTGAAGTAAGTCAGAAAACCAAATACCATATGCTAACACATATATACGGAATCTAAAAAAAAAATGGTTCCGATGAACCTAGGGGTAGGAAAGGAATAAAGACACAGACGTAGAGAATGGACTTGAGGACATGGAGAGGGGGAAGAGTAAGCTGGGACAAAGTGAGAGAGTACCATCGACACATATACACTACCAAATGTAAAACAGATAGCTAGTGGGAAGCAGCTGCATAGCACAGGGAGATCAGCTCAGGGCTCTGTGATGACCTAGAGGGGTGGAATATGGAGGGTGGTAGGGAGACACAAGAGGGAGGGGATATAGGGATATATGTATGCATATATCTGATTCACTTTGTTATACTGCAGTAACTGACACAACATTGTAAAGTAATTATACTCCAATAAAGATGTCAAAAACATTATTACTTAATAACTGCATTTTAATTTTAGGAAGCCAGTAGTTTCTAGAGAATAGCTTGCTTAAAGATAAAAAGATTTCTAATCCTTGTTTATTCTAAGGATAATCCTATATATGTAGTGGGCCATTAATATCTTCGGGTCAAATCTGTTTCTTCAAAATATTATATGGCTTGACAAAGTTACTAGAAACATTGCTAGATTATGTTTCCTTCAAAAACTTGCTATACATAATCCTAACAGATTTAAGTGGGAAAGTAATGTTTCTTCTCATGTTCTATCATGGAAAAACATAAATTTGGGATTCAGATCCAGAGAAAGAAATTTAAGGTAATAAAACTCTGATTGCAAAAATTTCCCTATGTAATTACCTTTGTAGAACTGATACACCACTTCCTATCCCTCATTCAACTCCTAACAATAATAGAAACATAGTACAGATAATCTTACCTAAAATTACATTAATTATTTTAACATGAAGCTCTATGTAAATGGCTTGTATGTAAAATTAGTAACACCCATTCCTTCATGGTATGAAAGAATCCATTAGCAGTTTTCTTTGGGTAATTTGAGGTGGGGAGGTGAAGAACTGAGCCTGTTATCAGGCTCCCCTAATGGGGTAACACACCTTCTTAATGCTTAGACTGCGATCCCCTGCGTTATCCTACTTTCCATCCTTCTAGATCCAGAGGCCACATGGCAGTCATTGGTATTCACCACTTTTTCCAGGTTCACGTATTCTCTAATGTAAGACTCGGGTACTGCTTATTTCCATTTTCTTATTGCTTCCCAGATACCCACGTCTTTCCCTTTTTAATCCTAAGCAGAGTTTTTATCTTTCTGAATCAAGTGAGGACCCTCACCCCATCTGACATTGTAGAGTGTTTTCTAAGTGAAACCTCCCTCAATGTCACTGATTTGCAGTGGATATTCTGTTTCGCGTTCATCAGCATGTTACAGTACAGAGTAAAGCTACAACTTTATTACTCACTACAGTGTTTGATTTCACTAATCTTTTTCTGATTAATAAAGATTCTGGATCTTTGAAATCCATATTAAGGTTTTAACTTCTCTGAAAGAACTCTAGATTTCAAACAGGATTTCTAACATGTGCAGAATACTAAAAAAACAAGCTCTGTGACAGGATCGGAAAACATTTTTTGTACCAGTGCTACCTCTACTGAAAAATTAATTATGCTGCAAATCAACTTTAAAAAAAAGAAGTTTAAAAAATATCATTATACCTTAAATTTATGGAGAAACCACCACCAAAAGGAATCATGCAAAAGAGCAACAGAGGCTTCTGAGAGGAAATGAGTCTTCCAGATTTTAAAAATTTTTCCCTATGGAAAAAAGACACATGGAGATCAAATTAATAATATTATAAGACATGTTACTGTAAATAGGCTTTATAAAGAGTGTGTATTTAATAGTTATAAACTACGACTGCTTAATAGAAATTTAATGTGAGCCATATATATATTTTCTAATAGACATTTTTAAAAAGTAAAAGGTGAAATTTTAGTGACATTTTGTTTAACCAAATGTATTTAAAATATATTTTAATACCTAATTGTTATTAAATTATTAATGAAATATTTTACATTCTTTTGGGTACTGGGTCTTTGAAATATAGTGTATATTTTATACTTACAGCACATCTCAATTTGAACATAAACTTTCATCATAAATACTAGATTGTAATTCGATTTTGTAAACTATATGGTTGTAATTTTGTTTCAACCATAATTGAAAGTTGTTCAATAACTGAATCAAGTATTAATTTTAAAATTTATATATAATTAAAATAAATAAAATTTAAAAATTCAGCTGATCACAGACATAGAAAACAAACTATGGTTACCAAAGGGGAAAGTAGGGGAGAGGGATAAATTATGAGTTTGGGATTAACAGATACACTCTACTATATGTAGAATAGATAAACAACAAGGTCCTACTGTATAGCATAGGGAACTATATTCAATACGCTGTGATAACCTATAATGGAAAAGAACCTTAAAAAGAACATATATACATATGTATGTATAACTGAATCACTTTGCTATACATCAGAAACTAACACAACACTATAAAACAACCATACTTCAATTAAAAAAAAATTCAGCTGAGTCACACCAGGCATATTTCACATTCTCAATAATCACATTTGATTAGTAGTCACTGAAACGACAGTGTAGGCTAGAAGAGGAATAGCAAAACTCCAAGACACATGTTAACAATTTCCCTTTTATGCTGAAGACAGGTATCAGCAATCATGGGATTGTAACCCAATGGGCCCCATCATAAGTCTAGACCCTAAAGATAGTGTTCACTCTAAGCAATTCATCAAAATTGGCACATAAAGTTAATTCACCATGACTACTAGAGACTATAAGTCTTGGTTTAAATAGGTACCTTCAATAGTCATTTTATTTTATTCACTAGAAGTTTGTAATGCCAGACTCAGTAGAGTTCAAGAATTCTTTTAATGAAATCCATAGGTATGAATTTCTGTTCCTCAAGTACAAGTCTACAAAAAGGATACCGTGCAAACGTTTACACCAAGGAGATTATTTATCATGCATACTGTGGGAGCACTTCTCCTTCATAGGCCACTAAGTATAGTATATACATTGGTAACAGCTTCAACTTATTTAGCACGTTTTTTTTTAACATCTTTATTGGGGTATAATTGCTTTAGAATGGTGTGTTAATTTCTGCTTTATAACAAAGTGAATCAGTTATACATATACATATGTTCCCATATCTCTTCCCTCTTGCGTCTCCCTCCCTCCCTATCCCACCCCTCTAGGTGGTCACAAACCACCGAGCTGATCTCCCTGTGCTATGCGGCTGCTTCCCACTAGCTATCTATTTTACATTTGGTAGTGTATATATGTCCATGCCACTCTCTCACTTTGTCACAGCTTACCCTTCCCCCTTCTTAATTACAAAAACATATGAGAAGTACATAAAGAAAAAAGTAGAAAATTAAAATACAGGAGAAAATCTGAATATTTTTTGTTGAAATTATTTGCAAATTTCAAGCAAACATGCTTTTTAGTGTAAACTAACTGCATGATTGCTTCTATTCTAAGCTTTGGTTATGTTTAGTATCACTAACTTTCTTTTTCAGGAAAATTCCAGATTCCTTAAAATATATCAATATTTAGTCAAAACAGCCAAAAACAGAAATCAGCCAAAAAACCCCAAACCTGACTTAAAAAGTTAAATGGTACTTTCCTCCATCACCCTCTACCCTTTTGTGATACTTTTTTGATTCAAATAAATGTAAACATACCTTAAAACCTATACATTATCTGACTTGGAATTTATTCTCCTAATATAGATTCTAGGTTGGATAAAACTACTTCTAATGATCTCTTGATTTCTGTTTGTGTATATCTGTATCTTTGTGGCTCAGCTTTCTCAAAATATAGGCCGCTTTTCACTCAATTCAATAAAATTTTTACTGAGCATCATCTGTAGTCAAGGGTCCGTTCTGGGTGGTAAAGGGGATAATTTATACTTTATCAAGAAACTTAATCTATGACTGTATGTTCAGGAATGTATTTGGATGGGGTTACGTGAATCCAGTCAATTCCATGGATTCCCTCACCTTCAAGCATGTAACAGTAACCCTTTAACCTTCTTTTTCCAAGTTTCAGATGTTATAATAAGCATTTCTATGAAATAACCTTCCCTCTGATATTATTTTCCTAAGCTTATTTTCTCTTCACTTTAATGTCATCATCTATCTCAATGCCATTGCATTGTGCATGATCTAGCAAGCCAATTTAAATTCTTTACTGAAATCAGGGAGGGGTATTAACAAATAAAACACTGGTTATCTGTACCTAGATATACCACTGGTACACAAACTCAAAATATCCTACACCCAGCTGCTTGTCATATCCTGTGCACCCCTTCCCCCAAACCCATACCTACTTACACTCCTCACTTTCCTACTTCTTTCAAAAATGGCAGCGTCCTCCAAGTTAACCATATGAAATGTTTATCACAGCTGTACTTCTGTGCCTTGTTTATGTGACTGTGATGTACATGCACCCATAGTTAAAATACAGTCCCATTTTAGAACACAGAATTAAAAAGAGAGAGTTTAAAAGATTATACTGTCTAGAACATTTATAAGATGATTTTAACAATAATTTGTATTAATTTCTTTTTACAATAAAACCTTTTCCCTGAGGAAACTTTGGAAAATATAGTCAGAGAAAGTCACAAATAAGCTCATGATCCAGGCATAACAATTACCATCTATTGTTTTTCGCAAAAAAAAAAAAATTGTATCAGGTGATCAAGACGGCAAACTAAGCCTTCCCTCTCACCCAAATCCCATAAAACATAAAGGAGAATTGAAAAGCATCTGTATTAGCATGGAAAATAAGAGAGAGTGTCATTACTGAATCATTTTAGGTGGAGTTTTCAACTGAGGTGCTCTGTGGTTCCCTAACTGAGGGGCAAACAGGAGACCCAAGTCAGGTTAATCAGATTATTTCTTGGAATACTGTGTCTTGAAGATGGAACACTAAAGTGATACACTCTCTTTCACCTTGAAGAGAGGGAAAAATGGGCAGAAAATAATGGCTGGAGCTGATTCATCCAAATTTAATGGTTGATTAGACTCCTTCTGAAGGACTGTAGAATACTATAGCAGGAGAGAAAACAGGGATTTTGTGTTGAAAAAGAAAGAGCCACAAGGAGGCTGGGGGTGAGGGATGGGAAGAGGGCCTACTAGGGGCCAAGTCCATCTTAGAGAACTGTCTTGAGAGGAATCTGCCTGGAGGTACAAGGAGCACTGTTCAAGTCCCCAGGAAACAGAAACCTTTTTAGGTGACCACTTAATATTTAAGTGGGTGGGAAATCAATACCAGTAACCACTCAGCCCTCGTCCTATCCCTGGCAATCGGTGTCCAATGATCTAGTTACCTTCCTATGCCTGCAGTTTTTCATCAATTGGCTACTCTGTAGGGATATTTCTTAAAAATTCCCCAGACACTTGGAGGTTCAAAAGGTAGGGTGTGGGGAAGGGCTCTCATAAATTATTTTGGGATCAAAATGAACAGGCTAACATATCCTGAGCTATAGAGCAGGAAGAGGGGGAGTGAAACACCTGTTACAGTCACATGCCGAGCCAATGCACACTGGCAACCTCAGACTCCTGAGGCAGTAACACAGAATCTAATATATTCTCTTCTGGAGATTAGGGTGTTAAAAATGTCACTGGTTGGGGCTTCCCTGGTGGTGCAGTGGTTGAGAGTCCGCCTGCTGATGCAGGGGACACGGGTTCGTGCCCCGGTCCGGGAGGATCCCACATGCCACGGAGCGGCATGGGCTCGTGAGCCATGGCCACTAAGCCTGCGCGTCCGGAGCCTGTGCTCTGCAATGGGAGAGGCCACAACAGTGAGAGGCCCGCATACCGCAAAAAAAAAAAAAATGTCACTGGTCTTTCCTGCCAGACTTAATGCCCAAAAGAATTAAATCTTGCTTAACACCTAATCTGTCATAGCTTTAAATTAAGGTCTAATTTATTAAATCATATTCTCAAAATATATCACACAATAATAATAAAATAACGTTTACATACGTCAAAGTTATGGGCTTTTAAAATAAAAAGATAAATCTGTTCAGCATTCAAATGTCTGGGTAGTTGAGTAAGCTCATTTGTTCTGAATCCTGGGAAGTTGCAACCCTAGAAAGAGGGAAATACCACAGAACAGGAATTACTTCATTCTTTTCAGTATAGTAGTCTCATATGTCTACAGAAGACAGATATTTAACTATCATTCATTAACATAATTATTTTACATACTTTTACTAAAAATAAGTAAAATATATTTATCCCACCTAAGAAAAATCTTCATATTATCTGTTTCTATGAAATTAAGAGCACTGACATATTCATATGCCAAATCTAAAAGTAAAAACAATTACTTCAGAACTAATTTTGACATAGGTCAAATTACCAAGAATTTTAGCTACACTACACATAAAGAAATGGACTAGGCAGAAAAAGAACGCTTCTGTATTTGTTTCCAACTTTCTCTCCTGGGGCCCCTATCTAAATTTATAGCTTTATCTATCTTATTGTAAACATTCTTTTAGATCCACATAATACTTTTGATATATAATCTCATAAAACAGAAATTGTAAATACCTCTATATCCTTCTTTGTCTCCATGTCATCTGAAAGCTGGAAAACATTTAAAATAAAATCTTTAAAATTCTAAATTTAAGAATTTTTATAGTTTGTAACTTTGTTCAGTTAACGTGTGTGTGTGTGTATGCATCTCTTAGTGAGGCCTAGAATGCTGTTGCTGTATTAGATGCTGGGAATGCAAAGATATTCCTTGCCCTCAAGTTAGTCAGAGGGCAAGAGAGGAATCAGATACGTATACAAAACACAAAGAGATAAGGGCTATGATAGAAATATAAACAAACTACTTATTGCAGTTTGGGTCCACTGGGAAACAGACTGTGAGGTGGAATTTAGTGTTCAGAATGTTTATTGGGAGTGACTTTGCGATTAATATCTATGGAAGGCAAGAGGAAAGGGAAGATTGAGAAGTCAGCTATGATGCAAGTCTAACAGCCCTGACCCTAAGCAGAGCTTCTGAACTGAAAGGACCCATAGTAGTTGTTCTGCACCTGATTGAAACTGCCAGGCCTTTCTGTTTCCGACTTGATTAGTCATTGTATGTGAGTGGCTCCTGGATGGTCGTTTACTTGGGAGAGGAAGTTCTCTCTGTGAGAGGCAATCCCTGAAGGGGCTGCAGCTGAAGGGTGTCCCCTAACAGCACTCTTAGCAGTTGGGGCAATGGGTCCTTCCTTGAAGGGGAATCTGGGAGGAACATCTTTGTGTCCACCACACTACTTTACACAGAGAATAAGAAGCCTTCTGTATAAATTAGTTTTTGATCATCTAGACATGTTAATATATTGTTTATTATTTTCCATATACCCATTTCCTCCCCAAATACATAGGCTTACAGGCAAATTTTATACACATACACACATAACATATATTATTTAAGAGAAGACATAGGAAACCAATTTGAAAGGATGATTACAGATTGCTAAATGAAGGAGGATCACATTATTGGCATTTTTAAAAAATGTGCAAAGGGATAAAAAGGAGAAGGAAAGTGAGATCAATTATAAGAAAGAAGGCTATGTGCTTGACAGGTACAGATATAACTGGTCGTTAAAGACGGCGTCAGATTTAGAAAGATGTTAATGTTAATCTCAAAGTCCTGGCTTTATTCTGCAGGAAGCAAAGAAACACCTTTCAAGGAACAGACTAATAGTAACACAGAACTAGTTCTTGGTCATACAACCTGGAAAAGATACCACAAAAATATAAATAATTCATGTTAAAATCCTGGATTTCCCTGGTGGCACAGTGGTTAAGAATCTGCCTGCCAATGCAGGTGACAGGTTCAAGCCCTGGTCCGGGAAGATTCCACATGCCACGGAGCAACTAAGCCCGTGCGCCACAACTACTAAGCCTGCGCTCTAGAGCCCACAAGCCACAACTACTGAAGCCCGCGTGCCTAGAGCCCACACTCCACAACAAGAGAAGCCACCGCAATGAGAAGCCTGTGCACTGCAATGAAGAGTAGCCCCTGCTTGCCGCAACTAGAGAAAAGCCCACATGCAGCAACGAAGACCCAACGCAGCCAAAAAACATATTCAATAAAAATTATTATTAAAATTTTGTTAGTGTAATTCATCTAAAGGTCATTTCAATAGATCCTGGAAAGTCAAAATTCATTAGAATTTTGAAATTCTTTTGAAAATTAATACAGAAGTCACAATGAATAATGTAACTACCAGTGTTCCCATGTTCCCATGACCTAGAATGGACTACTGTTATTTTAGTATTTGCTTAAGACTATTTAAGATAAAATATGAAGTTTACATATAATAAAATATAAAATTAGATCCCTTTTTACCACGATCTCTAGTTCAAACCGTGTGTTCCCCTTCCTTGAGATAGTTACTATCATTTGTTTGGTTTGCACCCCTTCAATTCCATTAAAATACATTTACATATATGTGTATATACATAGAAAGAATATATAGACTTTTGGTATGTTTTTAAAATTTAAAGGAATGATATTAACTGTACATATTACTTGGTAACTTGCTTTTTTTCACTGAATATGTTTTGACAATCTACACAAGTTGGTATTTATGGACCTGTTAACTTCCAGACAGCTTTTCTACCAACCTACCTATTCCCTCTGCAAAATATAAATAAAATCAATAAAAGCTCACAAGCAACTTTGCCAAACATCAAGAACAAATGATATCCCTATATTCAACAAACTATCTATAGACTAAAGAGATGAAGCTAAGTAACTAATTTTCTGAAGTTTGTATAATTTTTATACCAAAACCAAAAAAGATAATCATAACTTATCAAACACAGATGTAAAATCCAAAAAACAAACCAAATCCAGTAATGCATTAAAAATATATCCTAATATAAGAATGGTTCAACTTCTGAAAAGCTGTTAATGTAATCTGCCACATTCACACATGAAAGGCTTAAAATAGCTTTTGCTATCATCACAGTGGATTATTTTCCTCTCCATTTCAAACCATAAAGATGTTTTTAGTTTTTGTGTACAGCGATATCTATATTCAAATCTAATATTTAATCTACATCTATACCCACATCCATATATCTTTATTAAACTTGGAGTAAATTTCTTTAATCTGAAAAAAGTTATCTAAACATTTAAAGTTGTACCTAATAGCAAAGTACTATCATTCTTTCTGAGTCAGTCAGACAAGATGAGAAACTGGTAACACTGTTGAGTAATATACCTATACCAATAATAATTTCCTATATACCAACAATAACCCATTTAATTACATAATGGAAAACTAATCTCATGGACATTAGTAATAAAAATTTAAGATACCTAGGAATACATTTAACAGGGAATGTGTAGAACTTATATGAAGAAAATCACACGTTTTTATGTGACTATATGTGGAATATAAAAACAAAAAACAAAAGCAAAAACAAACCAAAAAAATGAACAAACCAAACCAAACAAAAAACTAACACATATAAAGAGAATAGAGTAGTGGTAACCAGAGGGGAAGGGGTAGTGGGGAGGGCTAAATGAGTAAAGGAGATCAAACATGTGGTGACAGGCAGAACCTGTATTTTGGTGGTGAGCATGCTGTAGGGTATACAGAATTAGAAATATAATGTTGTACACATGAAACTTACATAACGCTATAAACCAATGTTACCTCAATAAAAAAATAAATTTTAAAAAAGCACACAAATCTACTGATAGACCTAAAATAACACCCTTATGCTTTACTCCCTTGCATAAAAATAAACACTGGAATTAAACACAAAAAAATAAATCTGTAAGAACAATATAAGAGAACACAGGTGAATATATGTATGATCTTGTAACGAAGAAAGCTTTCTTAATATTATGGTACTAAAGGCATAGGATTTCAATAAAAAATTACAGACTCATGAAAATATAAAATTCTATACAGTGAAAAAATACTTTTGGGTTAAAAGGCAACCAAGAAAGTAATATAAGTATGTATAACATATGTTACTGAGAAGTGTTAATAGTTTTAAAGCATAAACAGCTCTTAGAAATAGAAGAACAGCTAAAAAATGCCCAAAGTTCATAAATAGGCAATTCATAATAATAGAAACACAAAACCTAATAAAAAACTAAAAAATCAACTTCATTAGTGAAATGTATGCAACTGATAACATTTATGCCTGTCAATTTGCAAACATTAAAAAATACAATATTAAATATTGACAAGGGGATGGGTAAGGGATCAATCACAGACTCTATTGTTACAAATACAAATTGGTGCCACCTTTCTAGAAAACATTTTGGCAGTATGTATCAAAACACTTAGCTTTTCACATTTTTCCCATGTGGTTCCTCTTCTGAAATTTATATTAAGAAAATACTCATGCATAAGCACAATTTTTAGCTCTGTTCACAGAACCTTAGTAAATAATAATGAATAATGAAAACTAACCTAAACGTCCAACAAAAGGGCTATTACATTAGTTTATTTTTGAAATGATGTAGAATGATATTTAATGATGAAAATTCCATAAAACATTTAATGAATTAGAAATAGTTTAATTTGAATTTTCTAAAAAATTTTTAAAGAACAATGAAAATGACAATAGTGAGATATATGTAATTTATTTATAAATGATAAAATTAAGATACTTGCCTTTTTAGTGCTTATCTCTTTTAATTTTCTAAAATGACTACCTTAGTCATAATCAGGAAAAAACATAAAAAGTAATTTTGAAATTTAAAAAACATTTAAGGAGGTGGATGGATGAGTGGTAGCACTTAAAGTCTTTATAGCTTTAATTTTAGAATGTATTTTTGAAAGGGACTAAGTTTCTCAAAGTAACTCAAAATATAATTCTAATCAAACTCTCAAAGAGATTAAAAAAAATTAACAAAGTAATTCTACAGGCAGTAAAAATAACTGTTATTTTTTTCCTAAAGGAAAATGACTGATATAGGACGTGTATCCCTAAGATGTTATAAATTTTTAAATAACCAGAGGATGAAATATAAGTCTTCAAATAACTTGTAGTGATGTGAAAATGCCAACACTCATAATGTATGTGTAAAGAAAAATATGAGTCCAAATATTTTAAAAACAGGGATAGATAGATGATAAAAGACTAAAAGGAAATTTTTTAATGTTACTAGTACTTATCTATGAAATTATAGTGATTATATTTTCTGTGAAAATATAATTTTTTAAGGAAGATGAAAACAAATACAATACCATTATCTTCTTTTCCTTATGGTAATTCCTTAGAAATTCCTTATATTGTTCCAATTTTCCATGAGAACCTTTAAAAAAATGAGAATTCACAACATATAAATATATAAATAGCCTTTAAAATTGAGAAAAATGTAAATACTTTAAGTCGATTATATATAAAACCATTCAATGAGATCATCTAGCTATTCTGACAAGCATAATGCTAGACACACAGTCTTAGTTGAATCAGTCTTAGTTGAATAATTATATCTCCTGTTTCCTTTTGCTATTTAGAAATGTCATGCTCCAACTAATACATCTTTAGTACTTATTCCTATATCCAAAGTTTTACCTTAATCCCTTACTATTGAACAAGCCCATGTTTTTCAAACAGCTCAGCCACTTACATTTGGTTGTTTCACTGTCACCTTATATTCAATACAGTACAGTACTTTGGAGTATGGCCCAGTGAAAGACTATGGGGAGCTTTGAAGTCAGATAACCTAGACTTAAATATCAGAGTCCAAGCTCTGATATTTACACATAAAGGACAATGAATATACAGAAAATTATTTTTTAAAAGTATACATATGTGCTCTCTCTCTCTCCCTATATGTTTATATAGTCACACACAATTATATATATGTAGCTTGTATAATTTCAAAAATATTTTTTTAAATTAAAATAATTAAAAATTCAATAAGGGACTTCCCTTGTGGCACAGTGCTTGAGAATCTGCCTGCCAATGCAGGGGACATAGTTTGGAGCCCTGGTCCGGGAGGATCCCACGTGCCGCAGAGCAGCTAAGCCCATGTGGCACAACTTCTGAGCTTGCGCTCTGGAGCCTAAAAGCCACAACTACTGAGCCTGCATGCCACAATTACTGAAGCCTGCATACCTAGAGCCCATGTTCTGCAACAAGAGAAGCCACTGCGATGCAACAAAGAGTGGCCCCTGCTCGCCGCAACTAGAGAAAGCTCACACACAGCAACGAAGACCCAACGCAGTCAAAAAAAAAAAAATTCAATAAGAAAATTGTAACAGTAGTGAATTTAACAGTATTGTATTTAAACACATTCTCAGATTTTGAAAACTCAAGGTCCAAAAAAGGATATTAAATAGCTAAATAATATAACTATTATATTTATTTAATACACAGAAAATACTTTACAAGTACAACCAATATCATTCTTAAGACATATATGAGGAGCAAAGCTTCTTCATCTAGGCAGCACGAGTGCTTCCTGCAGTGGCCAGCTTAATCCAGTTTTCAGTCTTTCCAACTCAAAGAACCAACCCCACTGTGCACCTCAGAGATGCCACAGGAGCCAAGAGCACCCTCTCATCACAGGTGAGTCTCATTTTGACAAAACTCTATGACTATAACCTAGGGAGCATCACAGAGAGGTCACTTTGGAGCCGTGTGGCTGACAAGGTCTTGGTGCTGTGGCCTGATGGAAGGCCTGAGCCTATGAGATGGGAGGGCCGAGTTCAGCACATTGGACCAACAGAGACCCCTGGACCCCATGTAATATAAAGTCGTGAGGGTTCTCCCAGAGATCTCCAGCTCAACACAAAGACCCAGCTCCACCCAATGGCCAGCAAGCTCCAGTGCTGGATGCCCCATGCCAAACAACTAGCAAGACAGGAACACAACCCCATCAATTAGCAGAGAGGCCGTCTAAAATCATAATAAGGTCACAGACATGCCAAAACACACCACCGGACATGGTCTTGCCCACCAGAAAGACAAGATCCAGCCCCACCCACCAGAACACAGGCACCAGTCCCAACCACCAGGAAGCCTACACAACCCACTGAACCAACCTCACCCACTGACAGCAGACAGCAAAAGCAGCCTGTGAAGAGGAGACCCCAAGCACAGTAAGTTAAACAAAATGAGAAGACAGAGAAACACAGCAGATGAAGCAGCAAGGTAAAAACCCACCAGACCAAACAAATGACGAGAAAATAGGCAGTCTACCTGAAAGAATTCAGAGTAACGATAGTAAAGATGATCCAAAATCTTCGAAATAAAATGGAGAAAATACAAGAAATGATTAACACGACCTAGTAGAACTAAAGAGCAAACAAACAATGATGAACAACGCAATAAATGAACTTAAAAATCATCTAGAAGGAATCAATAGCAGAATAACTGAGGTAGAAGAACAAATAAGTGACCTGGAATATAAAATAGTGAAAATAACTATCGCAGAGCAGAATAAAGAAAAAAGAATGAAAAGAAATGAGGACACTCTCAGAGATATCTAGGACAACATTAAATGCACCAACATTCGAATTATAGGGGTCCCAGAAGAAGAAGAGAAAAAGGGACTGAGAAATGTTTGAAGAGATTATAGTTGAAAACTTCCCTAAAATGGATGGGAAAGGAAATAGTCAATCAAGTCCAGGAGCGCAGAGAGCCCCATACAGGAAGCGCAAAGAGTCCCATACTGGATAAATCCAAGGAGAAACACACCAAGACACATGTTAATCAAACTATCAAAAATTAAATACAAAGAAAAAATATTAAAAGCAGCAAGGGAAAAACAACTAATAACATACAAGGGAATCCCCATGAGGTTAACAGCTGATTTTTCAGCAGAAACTCTTCAAGCCAGAGGAGAGTGGCAGGATGTATTTAAACCGATGAAAGGGAAAAGCCTACAACCAAGATTACTCTACCCAGCAAGGAGCTCATTCAGATTTGATGGAGAAATTAAAACATTTACAGACAAGCAAAAGTTAAGAGAATTCAGCACCACCAAACCAGCTTTACAACAAATGCTAAAGGAACTTCTCTAGGCAGGAAACACAAGAGAAGGAAAAGACCTACAATAACAAACCAAAAACAATTAAGAAAATGGTAATAGGAACATACATACTGATAACTACCTTAAATGTAAATGGTTTAATGCTCCAACCAAAAGACATAGACTGGCTGAATGGATACAAAAACAAGACCCGTATAAATGCTCTCTACAAGAGACCCACTTCAGACCTAGGGACACATACAGACTGAAAGTGAGAGGAGGGAAATAGATATTCGTTGCAAATGGAAACTAAAAGAAAGCTGGAGTAGAAATTCTCATATCAGAAAACATAGACTTTAAAATAAAGACTATTATAAGAGACAAACAAGGACATGACATAATGATCAAGGGATCAATCCACGAAGAAGACATAATAATTGTAAACATTTATGCACCCAACATAGGAGCACCTCAATACATAAGGCAAATGCTAACAACCATAAAAGGGTATATCTATAGTAACACAATCAGAGTAGAGGACTTTAACACCCCACTTTCATCAATGGACAGGTCATCCAAAATGAAAATAAATAAGGAAACACAAGCTTAAATTATACATTAAACAAGATGGACTTAATTGATATTTATAGGACATTCCATCCAAAAACAACAGAATACACATTCTTCTCAAGTGCTCATGGAACATTCTCCAGGATAGATCATATCTTGGGTCACAAATCAAGCCTTGGTAAATTTAAGAAAACTGAAATTGTATCAAGTATCTTTTCCAACTACAATGCCATGATACTAGATATCAATTACAAGAAAAAAACTGTAAAAAATACAAACCCATGGAGGCTTAACAATACACTACTAAATAACCAAGAGATAACTGAAGAAATCAAAGAAGACATTAAAAAATACCTAGAAACAAATGACAATGAAAATATGACAACCCAAAACCTATGGAATGCAGCAAAAGCAGTTCTAAGAGGGAAGTTTATAGCAATACAATCCTACCTCCAGAAACAAGGAAAATCTCAAATAAACAACCTATCCTTACACCTAAAGCTATTAGAGAAAGAAGAACCAAAAAAACCCTGAAGTTAGCAGAAGGAAAGAAATCATAAAGATCAGATCAGAAATAAATGAAAAAGAAATGAAGAAAACAATAGCAGACATCAATAAAAGTAAAAGCTGGTTCTCTGAGAAGATAAACAAAATTGATAAACCATTAGCAAGACTCATGAAGAAAAAAAGGGAGAAGACTCAAATCAACAGAATTAGAAAAAAAAGGAGAAGTAACAACTGACACTGCAGAACTACAAAGGATCATGAGAGATTACTACAATAAAGTATATGCCAATAAAATGGACAACCTGGAAGAAATGGACAAACTCTTAGAAAAGCACAACCTTCCGAGACTGAACCATGAAGAAATAGAAAATACAAAGAGATCAATCACAAGCACTGAAATTGAGACTGTGATTAAAAATCTTCCAATAAACAACAGCCCAGGATCAGATGGCTTCACCGGTGAACTCTATCAAACATTTAGAGAAGAGCTAACACCTATCCTTCTCAAACTCTTCTAAAATATAGCAGAGGGAGGAACATTCCCAAACTCATTCTATCTGGTGGTCATCACCACGAATCCAAAACCAGAGAAAGATATCACAAAAAAAGAAAACTACAGGCCGATATCACTGATGAATATAGATGCAAAAATCCTCAACAAAATACTAGCCAACAGAATCCAACAGCACATTAAAAGGATCATACACCACGATCAAGTGGGCTTTACCCCAGGAATGCAAGGGTTCTTCAATATACTCAAATCAATCAATGTGATACACCAGATTAGCAAAACGAAGGATTAAAACCATATGATCATCAGAATAGATGCAGAAAATGCTTTTAAAAAAATTCAGCACCCATTTATGATAAAAAAAAAAAAACAAACCCTGAACAAAGTAGTCATAGAGGGAACCTACCTCAACATAATAAAGGCCATATATGACAAACCCACAGCCAACATCACTCTCAATGGTGAAAAACTGAAACCATTTCCATTAAGATCAGGAACAAGACAAGGTTGGCCACTCCCACTGCTATTATTCAACATAGTTTTGGAAGTTTTAGCCAATCAGAGAAGAAAAAGAAATAAAAGGAATCCAAATCTGAAAAGAAGAAGTAAAACTGTCACTGTTTGCAGATGACATGATACTATACATAGAGAATCCTAAAGATGCTACCAGAAAACTACTAGAGCTAATCAATGAATTTGGTAAAGTAGCAGGATACAGAATTAATGCACAGAAATCTCTTGCATTCCTATACACTAATGATGAAAAATCTGAAAGAGAAATTAAGGAAACACTTCCATTTACCACTGCAACAAAAAGAATATAATACCTAGGAATAAACCTACCTATGGAGACAAAAGACCTGTATGCAGGAAACTATAAGACACTGATGAGAGAAATTAAAGATAATACAAACAGATGGAGAGATATACCATGTTCTTGGATTGGAAGAATCAACATTGTGAAAATGACTCTACTACCCAAAGCAATCTACAGATTCAATGCAATCCCTATCAAACTACCACTGGCATTTTTCACAGAACTAGAGCAAAACATTTCACAATTTGTATGGAAACACAAAAGACCCAAAATAGCCAAAGCAACCTTGAGAATGAAAAATGGAGCTGGAGGAATCAGGCTCCCTGGCTTCAGACTATACTACAAAGCTACAGTGATCAAGACAGTATGGTAGTGGCACAAAAGCAGAAATATAGATCAATGGAACAGGATAGAAAGCCTAGAGATAAGGTGACCATATGTACGTGAGTTTATCTTTGATAAAGGAGGCAAGAATATACAATGGACAAAAGACAGCCTCTTCATTAAGTGGTGCTTTGAAAATGGGACAGCTACATGTAAAACAATGAAATTAGAACACTTCCTAACACCACATACGAAAATAAACTCAAAATGGATTAAAGACCTAAATGTAAGGCCAGACACTACAAAACTCTTAGAGGAAAACATAGGCACAACACTCTATGACATAAATCACAGCAAGATCCTTTTTGACCCACCTCCTAGAGAAATGAAAATAAAAACAAAAGGGACCTAATGAAACTCCAAAGCTTTTGCACAGCAAAGGAAACCATAAACAAGACCAAAAGACAACCCTCAGAATGGGAGAAAATATTTGCAAACGAAGCAACTGACAAAGGATTAATCTCCAAAATATACAAACAGCTCATGCAGCTCAATAACAAAAAAACAACCAACCCAATCCAAAAATGGGCAGAAAAACTAAACAGACATTTCTCCAAAGAAGATATACAGATTGCCAACAAACACATGAAAGAATGCTCAACATCACTAATCATTAGAGAAATGATTACCTCACACTGGTCAGAATGGCCATCATCAAAAAATCTACAAACAATAAATGCTGGAGAGGGTATGGAGAAATGGGAACCCTCTTGCACTGTTGCTGGGAATGTAAATTGATACAGCCACTAGGGACAACAGTATGGAGCTTCCTTAAAAAACTAAAAACAGAACTACCATATGACCCAGCAATCTCACTACTGTGCATATACCCTGAGAAAACCATAATTCGAAAAGAGACATGTACCACAATGTTCATTGCACCTCTATTTACAACAGCCAGGACATGGAAGCAACCTAAGTATCCATCGACAGATGAATGGATAAAGAAGATGTGGCACATATATACAATGGAATATTACTCAGCCATAAAAAGAAACAAAATTGAGTTATTTGTAGTGAGGCAGATGGACCTAGAGTCTGTCACACAGAGTGAAGTAAGTCAGAAAGGGAAAAGCAAATACAGTATGCTGACACATATATACGGACTCTAAAAAAAAAAGAAAAAAAATGGTTCTGATGAACCTATGGGCAGGACAGGAATAAAGAAGCAGATGTAGAGGCTGGAGTTGAGGATACAGGGAGGGGGAAGAGTAAGCTGGGACGAGGTGAGAGTGTGGCATGGACTTATATACACTGCCAAATGTAAAACAGATAGCTAGTGGGAAGCAGTTGCATGGTACAGGGAGATCAGCTCGGTGCTTTGCGACCCCCTAGAGGGGTGGGAGGGAGGTGCACGAGGGAGGGTATATGAGGATATACATATGCACATAGCTGATTCACTTTGTTTTACAGCAGAAACCAACACAACGTTGTTAAGCAATAATACCCCAATAAAGATTAAAAAAAAAAGACATATATTACAAGTTTGCCCGTTAAATAAAGAAAAAGATAAGAATCACCATTAGTATCTAAAACTATTGTGAAAGTGTTAATAAACACAACTAGGTAAAGGTTATATAAATACTGAAAAGTAGTAAAAATTATCATTACTTACAGATACACTTTTCACTCAGTCTGCAGTTATCCAATAGTGAATGCTAGGTACTTCCCACAGATTAACTTAGCTCATATAGTTCAAGTCTCACTCCTTTTACTTTGGGTTGTAGGTCTAACTGTTTTTAATCTCCTGACTCTTGCTGACTTGCTTGTCTCTGGTAACAATATTCGTTGATGCAACCCTGTTTTCCTGATATTTGCTTACTTCTGCTCCAGCTCAAAGGTCAGAACTGTTTTAGGCTTTATCCTAGCAACACTTTCTTTGAATCCAAATGTTCATTTTCAACTAAAAATCCAAATTGGACCATTTTGAAATGAAGAGGTTTTAAAATAGAATAAATTTATGTTTTGATATTTTATATCTTAGGATTTCATTCTTTATGAGAATACACACACACAGTGATAGACACACACACAAGTGACAATTACTTTACGCATATAAAAAATAAGGTTTACTTGTCCTGGAAGTTATTCTGTTCCACTCAAATATTCCAGAGACATGGTTTTTCAGAAGAATTGAACACTCTGCTAATCTTGACTCCATGGCCATGGCCGCATCATGTACTCGCGGGACATTTCCCCGTAGATGTGTATAAATTGAAGTAAATGAACTATCTTCTTTTATTTTCTTCAGAGTACATAACAATTTATCATTATCCCCAAAATGGATTTCCTTTGGCCAGTGATCCTGCAAAAAATGTGAGACAATACAACTTAAATCATTTTTTAAAATGAATTTAAATAGAAGAGTTCAAAAATCAATGAGCTGAAATTCAGGCTTTATTCTATAGCATCATTTTTTATTAAATGCATTTTTTTAATTTGTGGGAAAAAACATAAACTTTACAAGTTTCAGATGCTTTATAAAACCCTTTTTTTATCATTTGAAAGTAAGTTGCTTACTTGACTGATGACCCCATCATCCTTGAATACTTTAGCATTTATTTTCTAAAAACAAACCATCAGAATAAGGAAATTGGCATTGTTACATTGTTCCTATCTAATTCTCTGAGTTTACTCAAGTTTCATCAACTAAATCAATAATGCTCTTTATAGCAAAAGGCTCTAGTTCAGTATCACACATTGTGTTTAAGCATCATATGTCTTTAGTCCCCTTCAGTCTACAACAGTTCCTCAGTCTATGTAATTAAAACCACAAGTTCATACTGATAACTCTAATTCCAGTTTCAAACATTCTAGTTTTCTCTTTCCATATTATAATTAACATCTCCAACAGTGAAAACCCTAGCTGCCATTATCTTAAATATATGTACTTATTTGATCCATCTTTTCAGGTAGTCAATCTCTCCTATCCATTGCCAGACTCTTCACTATGTGGATGCCCCTCTCATCCTGCTTAGGCTCTGACTTCTCATACCAGGCCATAGCCTACCTCCACATTTCCTGAACTACCTCCCCACCCAAGGCCACATGTGAATACCATCCTCACCCCCTTGGACCCCAGCACCTGTGGTATCACATGGATACCTTCCCTCACGGTGGCTGAGTTCAGAAAGGCTGCTCTGGGTGACCACAGAACATTGCCCTCCCCCGCCAATGTGGATGCTGCCTTGTTTTGGCCACCAAATGGCCTTAGGAGTACATTGTTCAGGAAAGGAAGGAGAACAAGGAAAGGGAAGAAAAGAAAGGGAAATGAAGGGAAGGAAAGAGGAATCACAACATTAATATTTGCAAATCTAAGTTTACCTTTTAATAAAATTGTTTAATACCAAAACAAAGAAATACAGCTGACACAATTAAAGGTTTGTGAATAAGAAAATGCTTTCTGGAATAGTAGGAACTTTCACAGGATGAAACTCTTTAAGAGGAATTTGGGTAAGATATTCTGAGAATTTAGCTTAAATGGGAATAAATCTGAAGTCTGCAGATCAGAAATTTTAAACCTGCGTTGGTCTATTCTACTTCCATTTTTCTTCCTTTAAAAGCTTCCTAAACCCACTGTATTCTCTAATGATAACAGGTACCTGAATAATACCCAGCTTTTAATGCTGGAGAAGTTTCCCAGCAGGATCTAGGTGCCCCTGCCATTTTGGAAAAAGAGAATATTACTTAGATACATAAGTGCCCTCTCCCAAATCCTATAAACATACATCTTAAACAAAACACATAACCACCTGGGGAAGTTTTCCAGCATTAAAATCTGGATGTGTCAAAAATACAAAGATCTCAGAAAAATAAGATATGATCACAAGATATACTCCCTGGAGACAAACATTGTCAAATTAGAATGACAGCCAGATTTGAAAACATAGTCCTTACGTATGAGTCATCACTTGCTATTGTTAGGGACATTGGGAAAGTGGGGAGAGGCTAAAATGGAAATGAATTTGAACAGATTTTACAATATGCACAAAGGTTTATGAAAAGGTAGCCTTTATGCCAGACTTGAGATATCACAATTCTTGTCCAAGATACTGAATTACAGTATGAGGTGAATAAAGTATCTTGAAATTCTACCAGCCTGATTAGATTATGATTTCCTTACTTTAAAAAGTGAGATATACGTGATTAATCTATAAATGATAGAATTAGGATGCTTATCCTTTTCAGTGCTTATCTCTTAATTTTCTAAAATGACTATCATAGTCATAATTAGAAAAAAACATATTGGTAATTTTGAAACGTAAAAAATTACATTTAAGGAGGTAGATAGATGAGGGTGGCATATAAAGTCTTTATAGCTTTAACATTATATAATTTTAGAACGTATTTTTTAAAAGGACTAAGTTTCTAAAGGTAATTTCAAAAGCCTACTGTAATTCTAATCAAACTCTCAACAATTTCTTTTTAAATTGACAAAGTAATTCTATAAGCAATCAAAAAGAATTGTTATTTTTTCCTAAAGGAAGAAGACTGATATGTGCACCAGTCATATATCAAAGTCCCATAAAACAGTGTATTCCACTCACCAAGTTTTGAAGCTTTAAGAATTCTTCAATGTTCTTTGGAGGTTCTTGCATTTTCTAATGAAGTAAAATCAATATTGTTCATTAACATAAATTCAGATTGTTTATATGATGCTTACACCTAATTTATTTCAGTACATTATGATACTGGACTTAAGTTATAATTTTCAGAGCTGTAAGATATTGTTAAATGTTCACTTTTGTTAAGTCCTTGCACTTTGAAAAGGGACAGAGATCAATGTTTAAATTCGGAGCCCCCAAACCAAATTCTGTAAAACGTTTCCCTCTCATACACTGCTCCTGGAGAAAAGCTCCATGTGAATCCTTATGAATAGCCTCATTTCCAATTCCAACAAGAGTTCCAAGATATTTTGGGCTATCTTGGATGGTGTCTACAATAAATTCAGAGCCAGTGATATAATAACATTCTCCTCTTACTGATGGAATATTTTAAAAGGCACAGTAGTGACCTGGTGAAAATAATTTAAATCTTTGAATGTTTCAGTGTAGTAAGTAATAATCCCATTTTTGCTAGTAGTTTCTTTGTAAGTTGAAAATGTATTCTTTCATTAGACAAATTAATTTTAATCAAGCCATCTTGCTATTCCTTGCCTTAGAGACTGTGTGCACATTCGTCCTTCTGCTCGTAAGGCTCCCCTGCCCCAAACCCTCTCCCTCCAATTCATTCTTGGCCTATTTAACTCTTATTTCAAACATCAAATTAAAAGTTGCTTTCTCTAGGAAGCCCTCCTTGGCCCCCCAAAAGATTCTTTACGGTAACAACAGCAGATTTGTATCTCTATGAGGACAAAAACTGTAGTGTAATCACTGCTGAAGTGTCAAAATTTCATGTAGTGACTGGCCAATGGTCAGTGCATAATTAAGTACTGTGATGTGTATAAATTAATGAATAAATGAGTAGACGAATGTCAAAGAAATGTGTAAGTATTTTAAAAAATAATAAAACCATTTCTAGAGAATGAAAAACCAATGAGAAGAAGGCAAAAATAACAAGAATTCAGGATATCCTATATAATACCCTAATGTTCTGATGATGACATGTCTGAAAAGATTGTATTATAGTTTAATTTACTAGAACATATTTCATATCAATAGATAAAATGATCAAGATTACAAATCACAAGACCATGTTTTGCAAAAATAACTACACATTTGAGGTTGAATACAATATTTCACTGTCTTAATACTGTTTAAAATATGTGATGAACATAAGTAAATATATAACAGATAATACAATAATAAAATAAAGGACATATGTGACAGTCATTATAAAAAACAAGTGTACAGAAGCAAAGATGCACAGAGCTGTCAAGAAATTTTATGGAAAACACAGGCTCTAGGCCTAGCCAAATTGAGAAGAATAAGTAATAAGAGATGGTGTGCACAGAATGCTTAGAGACAAAAAAATGTTCACAGTATAATCTTCAGGGATAGCGAGTATAGCAATTTCACTAGAAGAAAGCTATCAGTATATTTTGAGATGCACAGAATACAAAGGAGCCAATTTAAATGTTACCTTTTTTTCCCCTTTGTAATGGCTGTCAAACCACTTCTAGTACAAAGCCCTAAAAATACCCACATTTCAACTAAAGGGAATTAGAAAAAGGAATTGAAGAAGTGAAACTTGCATAGGAAAATTTCAGATAATTTCAATATACAATCCCAGAGTTCTATAGTGGGGAAGTTAAAAGGAGGTGAGGCATAAATTAAACAGACTTATGACCTTGGTAGGATGCAGAAGGATGCAAAAACACCGATGCTTCCATGGTAACAATATGAAAATCCCAGACCAAATAAAAATCTTACTTTTCTATGGGGTTAGTGAAAAGTGGTGGATGCCAGTAAGCAGGACTACATAATTTGTGACAATTCAGAGTCCCTTGTTCAAAAAATAAGAATTTTAAGATGGTAACATCAGGCTATTAAACCTAGTATAGGGTCCTTCTAATCAGTAGGTCCTATGCAACTGCACAGCTTGCAAGCCCATGAAGCCACCCTCCTTGTAAGCCTTGATGACCCGAAATCCAGAGAGGAACATCTCAAGTGAGCATAAAGCTGTGGCAGCTTCCTTACCCAACAGTGAGCTCTGTGCATACACTGAGGGAAGAGTTGGCCTGCCATGGCGCAGTAACTTCAAAGAGATAAAGAGAAATCAGCTGGGCCTCAAGAGTCACCATGAGCTGGGGGATTAACCAGAGTCTGAAAGATACCCAAATGAAAGAATAAATGACTCAACCAAACAATCCCTTCTCCGGCCCCCAAGTCTTACTTCTGAGTTTTGTTAGAAAAGCAGAAGAGGAGGGGCTGGAAAGATACAGAACTTATGTAAGCCAACACATTCTTATAGTACTTGGGTTCCAGAAGCCCAGACAGAATTGAGTACAAAGGTGAACCAACAATAGCTAAAACTTCATTCCACACGTGTACCAACTCAACATTGACAAGATATAACAGGTGGCTGTGAAGAGGGAGGTTGAAATTTGGGTTAGTCACAAGTTAACTCAATCTAATTAAAGCTGCAGCCAACCCTAAAGCCCAACTCAAATCTAGGAGTATTTAAAAAAAAAAACAAAATCAGCCTCTCACTTGAAGTACTAAGGAGAGAAAAAAGGCTTGCACTCTCAGAACTAAAACTAAAACTTCAGCCTCCACAATTTTTTCCACATAATGTCTAATACACAATATAATTTCAAGACATACAAAGAAGGAAAATGGGATCCATAATCAAAAGAAAATGCAGTCAATACAAACCAAGTCACTGAGAATCCAGTGATTGTAATTAGCATCAGGGACTTAAAAACAGCTATTATAAATACATTAAAGATTTTAAAATATAGGTTGGATTATAGTGCATGAAGACACGGAGTATTTAAAGAGAAATAGAAATTCTAAAAAAGAAGCGAATGGCATTTCTAGAACCATGTAAATACGAAACATAAGAAAACTGTGTCTACATTAATATCAAAGTAGACTTTAAGACAAGGAGTATTACCAGATATAAATAAGGTTATTTCACACTGATAAAAGGTCACTTCATTAAGAAGTCATACCAATGCCAAATTCATTTGCATCTAATAAGAGAGCTTCAAAAGAAAGAGCAAACGTTGATAAAACTAAAGGGAAATATGGGTGTTGGGCTGCACCTCACAGGCCTGAAAGTCTTGTAATTGCTCAGTTGCAAGACTGAAGAAAGAACCTGAAAACAGCGACAGAGACATCAATAGTTTAACAGATAGGAAATTACAACTCCAAAGGCCTGGAGCCACACCTCACCTCCGACGGCAGACAAGACACAGCAGCCATCTTTGCCACTACGGGAAAAGGAGGCTACTATTTATAGGGGCAATTAACATCAGGTTGGCTCATCAGTTACCGGGGAAACCGGCAGAGGCGGGTCCTTCACAGCCCCTCCGGTTAATGAGGGCAGATGTTTCTCTTTGATAAACTAGCAGGTGGAGCTGTTTTGGTCTAAGGATTAGAATAATAACTGGCTGGGGAAGGGGCTGGTCGAGCAGGGGATATATAAAGAGGAAGAGAGCAGCCATCTTGAGGGGTCTGATCATATAATAGGCAATAGATTTTAAAATCTCTTTGAGTAACTAATGAATCAAGTACACACACACACAAATCAGTAAGGAGATAAAATATCTGAACAACATTATCAAGGAACTTAACCTAATTGACATTTATAGAATGATACCTGACAACTGTAGAATATACACAATCTTTTTTTTTTTTTTCTTTTGCGGTACGCAGGCCTCTCACTGTTGTGGCCTCTCCCGTTGCGGAGCCCAGGCTCCGGATGCGCAGGCTCAGCAGCCATGGCTCACGGGCCCAGCCGCTCCGCAGGATGTGGGATCTTCCCGGACCGGGTAACGAACCCGTGTCCCCTGCATCGGCAGATGGACTCTCAACCACTGCACCACCAGGGAAGCCCCACAATCTTTTTTTTTTTTAATTTATTTTATTTATTTTTGGCTGCGTTGGGACTTTGTTGCTGCGTGTGGGCTTTCTCTATTTGCAGTGAGCAGGCGCTACTCTTCCTTGCGGTGCTCGGTCTTCTCACTGCGGTGGCTTCTCTTGTTGCGGAGCATGGGCTCTAGGGCACATGGGCTTCAGTAGCTGCAGCACGCGGGCTCAGTAGTTGCGGCACATGGGCTTAGTTGCTCCGAGGCATGTGGGATCTTCCTGGACCAGGGTTCGAACCCGTGTCCCCTGCATTGGCAGGTGGATTCTTTCTTTTAAACATCTTTATTGGAGTATAATGGCTTTACAACGGTGTGTTAGTTTCTGCTTTATAACAAAGTGAATCTGTTATACGTATACATATATCCCCATATCTCTTCCCTCTTGCATCTCCCTCCCTCCCACCCTCCCTATCCCACCCCTCTAGGTGGTCACAAAGCACTGAGCTGATCTCCCTGTGCTATGCGGCTGCTTCCCACTAGCTAGCTATTTTACATTTGGTAGTGTATATTTGTCCATGTCACTCTCTCACTTTGTCCCAGCTTACCCTTCCCCCTCCCCGTATCCTCAAGTCCATTCTTTAGTAGGTCTGTGTCTTTATTGCCGTCTTGCCCCTAGGTTCTTCATGACCGTTTTTTTTTTTTTTTTTAGATTCCATACATATGTATGCATACAGTATTTGTTTTTCTCTTTCTAACTTACTTCACTCTGTATGACAGACTCTAGGTCCATCCACCTCACTACAAATAACTCAATTTCATTTCTTTTTATGGCTGAGTAATATTCCATTGTATATATGTGCCACATCTTCTTTATCCATTCATCTGTCGATGGACACTTAGGTTGCTTCCATGTCCTGGCTATTGTAAATAGGGCTGCAATGAACATTGTGGTACATGACTCTTTGAATTATGGTTTTCTCAGGGTTTATGCCCAGTAGTGGGATTGCTGGGTCATATGGTAGTTCTATTTTTAGTTTTATAAGGAACCTCCATACTGTTCTCCATAGTGGCTGTATCAATTTACATTCCCACCAACAGTGCAAGAGCGTTCCCTTTTCTCCATACCCTCTCCAGCATTTATTGTTTGTAGATTTTTAATGATGGCCATTCTCACCAGTGTGAGATGATATCTCATTGTAGTTTTGATTTGCATTCCTCTAATATTAATGATGTTGAGCATCCTTCCATGTGTTTGTTGGCAATCTGTATATCTTCTTTGGAGAAATGTCTATTTAGGTCTTCTGTCCATGTTTGGATTGGGCTGTTTGTTTATTTGATATTGAGCTACATGAGCTGCTTGTAAATTTTGGAGATTAATCCTTTGTCAGTTGCTTCATTTGCAAATATTTTCTCCCATTCTGAGGGTTGTCTTTTGGTCTTGTTTATGGTTTCCTTTGATGTGCAAAAGCTTTTAAGTTTCATTAGGTCCCCTTTGTTTATTTTTGTTTTTGTTTCCATTTCTCTAGGAGGTGGGTCAAAAAGGATCTTGCTGTGATATATGTCATAGAGTGTTCTGCCTATGTTTTCCTCTAAGAGTTTTGTAGTGTCTGGCCTTACATTTAGGTCTTTAATCCATTTTGAGTTTATTTTTGTGTATGGTGTTAGGGAGTGTTCTAATTTCATTCTTTTACATGTAGCTGTCCAGTTATCCCAGCACCACTTATTGAAGAGGCTGTGTTTTCTCCACTCTATATTCTTGTGGCAGGTGAATTCTTAACCACTCCACCACCAGGGAAGTCCCACAATCTTTTAAAGTAAGGGAACATGGAACCTTCACCAAGATGGACCTATGCTGTACCATAAGACAAGTCTCAAAGATTTCAAATAACTGAAATCATTCAGAGTGTGTTCTTTGACCACAATAGAAAATAGTAACAAAAAGACATTTAGGAAATCCTTGAATATTAAATAATCCATTTCTAGCTCAAAGAGGAAACAATAAGAAAAATTAGAAAGTTTTCTAACTGAATGATAATGAAAGATAATGAAAACACAATGTATTAAAATTTGTGGGATGCACCTAAATCTATGCTTAGAAGAAAACACAGTGCTTAGGAAGCTAAAAAAACTGAAAAGAATTTAAAAAATAAGTAGAAAAAGGAATAAAAAAGATATGAGCGGAAGTCAATGAAATAAAATATAAAACCAATAGAGAACTCAATAAACTGAAATCTGGTCTTTTAAGAGAGAAAAAAAAATGATACCTTAATAGATTGAAGTTAAAAAAATGAAAAAATATAAATGATCAATACCAGGAATGATAAAGGGGATGTCATTAGGGAGTGTTCACACATTAAATGACTAAACGGCATATAATTTAAAACTTATGTCAATGAATTTGACAACCTAAATGAAATGGACAAATCCTTAAAAGAAAAAATTACCACAATTGAAAGAAGATGATATAGTAACTTTCAAAAATAGAGGAGGGAATACTTCCTAAATCATTTTATAAAGCCAGAATAACTTTGATAATAGAATCTTACAAGATTACAAAAAAAAATTATAGACCAAATGTCCCTCAAGAAGATAGATACAAAAATCTTTAACAAATTACTACCAACTTGAGGCCAGTCAGATATGAAAAGGATATATCACGCTCACGTGTAGTTTACCCCAGGAATTCCAAAATCAGTTATAAAATTTTACATTGTCTTTAATGTATCATCAGTGTTGAGTGGGATTCAAAGCTATGAGATTTTTGGTCATCTTTAATATCTGAATTTTAAAATTCTATGTAATTGATGGTTTAAAACTTATTTTTATTCATAATAATGACTTTTAAGACACATTATTCTAAAGATTCATAGAAGACTTGAGCATAAATATTTTACATTTAGGTATTTTAAATTCAAACCTAGTATTTTCAAAACACAATTCATGATCATTGCTTGAAACACAAGTCCTTACTCAGTAAATCTTGTTCTTATTTTTAATTATAAAGGTTTCACAATCATCCAGGTTTGAAGTCTGAATTATCTTAGACTCTTCCTTCTCCTTCCTTATCTCCTATATCCATTTTATCACAATTCCTTTAAAAATACCTTTAATTATGCCTTCATTTACAGTTCCAATATTAATATAATAGTTATAATTATGGCTTGTTTTTTCCAAGTCATATGTGCAACTAATTTGTGTTTCTTAATCTTTTTGTTAAAGTAAAAAACACATACAGTAAACTGCACAGCTCTTAAGTGTATGGATTGATAATTTTTTTTTTTTTTACAAATCTGAACACCCCTATAACCAATGTACAAATCAAGATACAGAACATTGCTAGTAACCCAGAATAACGTCTTACTCCTTTCCAGCCATTTGCCTCCCCAATATAAACAGTATTCTACTTCTACCTCTCTAGATGTTTTGCCTATTTTTGAACTTCATTTGAACGGAATAATCAATATGCACACTTTCTACCTTCCTTCACTTGACACCGTGTCTATAAGATTCATCCATGTTGTTTCAACATATAGTAGTAATGTTTTTTCTTTGCTGTGTAATATTCTATTGTATAACATATACCAAAATTTAACCATTCTACTTTTGATGGACATTTGAGTCCTTTTCTGGTTGTGTAAATTATGTTGTATATTATTATATCAAGATAATAAGAAATCTCTTTTAATGTCTTTTGGTATACTTGATATAGAACTTGGAGTGGGATTGATGGGTTGGCTTTAGTAGATATTGTCAAGTAGTTTTCCAAAGTGGTTTGTCCCTATTTTCACTCTGAACAGAAGTGTATGAATGTTCCAGTAATTCCACATTCTTACTAAAGAATGTAGTATTCTTTAGTACTACTGTATATTTAGTATTGTCAATACTTTTAAATGTAGGAATTCTGGTGGGCATGTAGTTGTATCTTGTGATTTTAATTTGCATTTCCTTGATGAAAAATGATGCCGATCAACTGCTTGTTGGCAATCTGGATATATTCTTTTGTGAAGCAAATGTTCAAGTCTTCTGCTCAATTTCTATTTGGGAGTTGGTATTCTTAACTGATTTTATTGATATTGATTTGATGGCATTTTTATTAATTTTTTATTGTTATGATGTAGAGCTTTTGTCAGATAAGACAAAATAGTGTTCGCCATTTTAATGCTTTTTATTATGATGCTTTAATTTTAGTAAAGTCAATTATTTATGCATTTTTATCTTATCTAAGAAATTTTTAACCTACCCCAAAGTGAAAAGATGGTCTTTTATTTTACCTTCTAAATGTCATACTTCTTTACTTTCACATTTAAGCCTATGATCTACCTTGAATTGACTTTTGTATTTTAGGTGAGGTAATAAATTGAGGGTTTTTTTTTTTTTCCACATGAATTTCCAGTTGATCCAGAACTAATTACTTTAAAAGACTGTGTTTCCTGCTACATTTCAGTACCATCTAGCCATATATTCAAGTGACTATATATGTCAGGATGTAGGTGTGTTTCTGGACACTCAGTTCTGTTCCTTTGGTGTAATTTTCTGTTCTTTTGACAATACCATACAGTTTCAATAACTGTACCTTTATTTTAAATCTTAATATGTTATAGTTTACATACTCCAGCTTTGTTTTCCTCTGAGTTGCTCATCACTATTTTTATCCTTTTACATTTCCCTTTAAGTTTTAGGAATCAGATTGTCAAATTCTGCAAAAACCTACTGGAACTTTGATTAGGATTAGATGACATATATTGATCAATTTGAGGAACTAACATCTTTACAATGTTATATCTTTGAACACATGAAAATAGTGTATTTCTCCATTAATTTAGATTTTTAAAATTTTCCTTTGGTACTGTTTGTTACAGAACTTGGACAATCTTTCATTAGATTTATCCCAGGAAACTTGATGATTTTTGTTCCTATCGTACAGTATGTTTTAAATGTTTAAACTACAAATGTATTTTTAACATGTCCTTTTCTATTGTTTCTTCCTAGTAAATAGAAATATAAATGATTTTTCTATTTAAATCAGCTATATTGAGGTATAATTTACTACATAATTACTATGTAAAAAATTACCATTTTAAGTCACAGTTCAAAGAATTTTGAAAAATGCATACATCCATGTAACCTCCATTACAATTAAAATGTGTAATATTTAGATCACTCCCAAAATGTTTCCTTGTGCTACTTTATTGTTGATCCCTACAACTCCACACAGAAATATCCCACCACTGGCGTTAGGCAACACTGATCTGCTTTCTGTAACTACAGACTAGTTAGTTATAAATTAGCTTTGCCTGGTCTAGAATTTCGTAAGAATGGAATCATAACATTATGTACTCTTTTGTATCTGGCTTTTTTTGCTCAACATAAGTTTTCTGTGAAATATCCAAGATCACTACATATTATTGCTGAGTAGTATTCCATTTGTGTGTGTGTGTGTGTGTGTGTGTGTGTGTGTGTGTGTTTGTGTGTGTATTGCCTTGTTTAAATATTTGAGCTATTATGGGAAAAAGCTGCTATGAAAATTGCATACAAGTCTGTGGATACATTTTAATTCCTCTTAGGTGGCTACCAAAGGTAAATACCTTATGACAATTACAGAAATTGAATTTGTAATGAAAAATCTCACAAAGAAAAATTCCAGACTCAAATGGCTTCACAAGTATATTATATCAAAGATTTAAGGAAGCAATCACACAAATCTTACACATAATCTTGCAGAAAATAAAGGAGAAGGGAACATGTTCTAATCATTTTATATTTGTTCTCCTATATGTAATATGTCTTTTTCCTCTGGCTGTTTTTAAAATATTGTATTTATCACTGGTTTTCAGCAGTCAGTGGGGTTGCTTTCCTCCCTCCCTCCCTGTTCCTCCCTTCCCCTGGTCCTTCCTTTCTTAATTCTGTTTGGGTTTGCTGAATTTCTGAATGTGTTCATTTATAGTTTTCATCAATTTGGATAATTATCCATCATTATTTATTCAAATGTTTTTTTCTTCTGCCCATCTTTCCTTCTGGGACTCCAACTGCATCTATGTTAGATAGCTTGAGATTGTTCTACAGGTCACTGAGTCTGTTGGGTTTTTCTTCTTAGGCCATGCAGTGAGGCATGCAGGATTTTAATTCCCCGACCAGACATCAAACCCACGCCCCCTGCATTGGAAGGGCACAGTCTTAACCACTGGAACACCAGGAAGTCCCCTGTTGGTTTTTTTTTCCCAACTTTTTTTTCTCTGTGCTTCAGTTTGGATAATTAATGTTGTTAAGTGCATCCAGTAAAGTCTTCATTTCAGACTCTATTTTTTTCCTGGGTGCTATGTTGAAGCCCTAAGCCCCAATGTGACTGTGTTTGGAGACGGGCCTTTGGGGAGGAAATTAAGTTTAAATGAGGTCATAAGGATGGGACCCTAGTCCAATAAGAGTGTTGTCCTTATAAGAAGAGGAAGAGACACCACAAGGATCTTTCTCTCCATGCATGCACAAAGGCTATGTGAGGACACAGTGAGAAGGCGGCCATCTACAAGCCAGAAAGAGAAGTCTCAGCAGAAACCAACATGAATAGCACCTTAGTCTTGGACTTCAGGCCTCCACAACTGTGAGAAAACAAATTTTTGTTGTTTAAGTTACCAAGTCTGTGGTATTCTATTATGGCAGCTAGAGCAGACTAACATAGATGCAATTTCTCAAAATTGTTATAGAATCATTCAGATTGTCTATCTCCCCTTTCATCAGTTTGGTAAATTGTGTTTTTCAAGGAAAACAAAAAATGTCAAATACTTTGACATAAGTATTTGTTCTTAATATCCTCTTATTATTTTTACCATCTGTAGGATGTTTCCACTTTCACTCCTGCTATTTGAGTTTTCTCTTTTTACTCAGTCAGTCTAAGGCTTTTCAATTTTATTAATCCTTTCAAAGAACTAATTTTGGCCTTGTTGCTTTCCTATAGTGCACATTTGTTTTCAGTTTCATTGATTTCTGATCTTATCTTCATTAGTGCCTTTTTTCTACATATGTTTGAGAATTTCCCAATGGAAAAATCTGATCCTCTTATGAAGACAGTGAGCTTGAGCTTTATATCACTGTTTTAAACTTTATTCTTCAATATGAACAGAAATCTTAGGCTTACTAGATATTTAAGGAATAGATGTAAAATTTCAAAAAAGATAAAAATAAAAAAATAGAAATCCATACAGATAACAAAATAAAATCTGAGAGGATACAGACAATGCGGGGAACAGAAGGAAACTTTTAAAACATCTTTAAGATTCTTAGAGAGATATGATAAGATAATGCATCTCTGAAACCAAAACAGCATTTTATGAGGTGAGAGAAAAGAAAATGAAGGTACAAATATAATGCTATAAATTAATTATTCAACAAAGTTTGTAGGGGGAAAATAGCTGAAGAAATCTTCTGGAAACTAGAATAAAAAATGTTAAAGAAAAGAATCAGAGGAAAAAAGATAAGAACTTAGATTATTATTTCCGGAAAGTGACTTTCAACCTAGAAATTTAAATATAGACAGCCCATCGATTAAGTACGTGGCATATTTCAGATTTGCAAGCCAGTTTAAAAAAAAAAAAAAAAACACCATTTCTCCCTGTATTAGTTTCACATCGCTGCTGTAACAAATTACCAAAAACTTAGTTGCTTAAATCAACACAGGCTTACTTATCTCACAGCCCTGCATTTTAGAAGCCTGAAATGGATCTGCAGAGCTACAGTACTCCTTCTGGAAGCTCTAGGGGAGAATTTGCTTCCTTGCTTGTTCCATCTTCTAGGAATCCCCTACATTGCTTTGCTCCTTAGCTCCTTCTTCAAAACTCAAAGCCAGTAGTGTAGCATCTTCTTCCCTTTCTGACCTCTTATCTCTCTCTTATAGGGATGCTTGTGATTATGTTGGACCCACCTAGATAATCCAGCAATTTCCTCATTGCAGGATCCTTAACTTAATCACATACACAAAGTCCCTTCTGCCATATAAGAAAACATATTCATAGGATCTGGAGATTAGGGTGTGGACATCTTCGGCAGGGATGGGGGGGCGGTTATTATCTGTCTACAACATTTACCTTTTCTCAGGAAGCTACTAGAGGATATGTTTCATAAAAACAAAGGATTCCATAAAGAAAAAGGAATCAAGGAATCCAACACAGGAGAGCACTATCGGATTGGTAAAAGAAACCAATACTGAATGAACTAGAGGTTGAAATGCTCTAGAGGGAATATCTGGAAGGAAAAAAAATCTTCTAGATTAATTGATGTGTTTGAATGTAATGTTTTATCACTTTGGCAGAGTTTCTGAGGACAGATTATTAATAAGTACAATAAAATATGACAATTAAGACAAAGGAAGATAAAAGCCTGTATTAAAAGTTAATGTGGAGGGAGACCTTCAAGATGGCGGAGGAGTAAGACATGGAGATTACCTTCCTCCCAACAAATACATCAGAAATACACCTACATGTGGAACAACTCCTACAGAACACCTATTGAACACTGGCAGAAGACCTCAGACTTCCCAAAAGGCAAGAAACTCCCCACGTACCTGGGTAAGGCAAAAGAAAAAAGGAAAAACAGAGACGAAAGAATAGGGATGGGACTTGCACCTCTGGGAGAGAGCTGTGAAGGAGGAAAAGTTTCCACATACTAGGAAGCCCCTTCACTAGCAGAGACGGGGGGGTAGCAGGGGGGAAGCATCAGAGCCACGGAGGAGAGCGCAGCAATAGGGGTGCAGAGGGAAAAGTGGAGAGATTTCCACACAGAGCATCGTTGCTGACCAGCAATTCAACAGCCTGAGAAGCTTGTCTGCTCACCCACTAGTCGGGAAGGGTGGGGGCTGGGAGCTGAGGCTCGGGCTTCGGAGTTCAGATCCCAGGGAGAGGACTGAGGTTGGCTGTGTGAACAGAGCCTGAAGGGGGCTAGTGTACTACAGCTAGCTAGGAGGGAGTCCGGGAAAAAGTTTGGAACCGCCTAAGAGGCAAGAGACCATTGTTTCGGGGTGCGCGAGGAGAGGGGATTCAGGGCACCACCTAAACGAGCTCTAGAGATGCGCGTGAGCCGCGACTATCAGCGCGGACACCAGAGATGGGCATGAGATGCTAAGGCTGCTGCTGCAGCCACCAGGAAGGCTATGTGCAAGCACAGGTCACTATCCACACCTCCCCTCCCAGGAGCTTGTGCATCCTGCCACTGCCAGGGTGCCGCGAACCAGGGAAAAGTTCCCAAGGAAAACACATGGCTTGCCTCAGGCTGTTGCAACGTCACATGGCCTCTGCGGCTGCAGGCTCACCCTGCATTCTGTACCCCTCTCTCCCCCAGGCCTGAGTGAGCCAGAACCCCCTAATCAGCTGTTACTTTAACCCCATCCTGTCTGGGTGGGAACAGATGCCCTCAGGCAACCTACACTCCGAGGTGGGGCCAAATTCACAGCTGAACCCCAGGAGCTGTGTGAACAAAGAAGAGAAAGGGAAATTTTTCCCAGCCTTAGGAGCAGCGGAATAAATCTCCACAATCAACTTGATGTACCTGCATCCCTGGAATACCTGAATAGACAACGAATCATCCCAAAATTGAGGTGGTAGATTTTGGGAGCAACTGTAGACTTGAGGTTTGCTTTCTGCAAATCTAATTTGTTTCTGGTTTTATGTTTATCTTAGTTAAGTATTTAGAGTTTATTATCAATGGTAGATTTGTTCATTGATTTGGTGGCTGTCTTCCTTCTTTTTATATATATAGATATATTTTTTTTTCCTTTTTCTCTTTCTGTGCGTGTGTATGTGTATGCTTCCTTGTGTGATTTTGTCTGGTTAGCTTTGCTTTTACCATTTGTCCTAGGGTTCTATCTGTCCTTTTTTTTTGTATAGTTTTTAGCACTTGTTATCATTGGCGGATTTGTTTTTTGGTTAACTTGTTCTCTTCTTTATTTGTTTCTTTTATTACTTTTTATTATTTTTAATTTTAAATAATTTTTAAATTTTTTATTTTAACAACTTTATTTTATTTTTTTATTTTTTTCTCCCTTGCTTCTGAGCCATGTGGCTGACAGGGTCTTGGTGCTCTGGCCGAGTGTCAAGCCTGTGCCTCTGAGGTGAGAGAGCCAAGTTCAGGACATTGGTCCACAAGAGACCTCCAGCTCCATGTAATATCAAAGGGCGAAAGCTCTCCCAGAGATCTGCAACTCAACACTAAGATCCAGCTCCACTCAATGACCAGCAAACCACAGTGCTGGACACCCTCTGACAAACAACTAGCAAAACAGGAACACAACCAAACCCATTAGCAGAGAGGCTTCCTAAATTCATAATAAGGTCAGAGGCACCACAAAACACACCCCTGGACACGGTCCTTCCAACCAGAAAGACAAGGTCCAGCCTCATCCACCAGAACACAGGCACCAGTCCCATCCACCAGGAAGCCTACACAACCCACTGAACCAACCTTAGCCACTGGGGGCAATCACCAAAAACAACGGGAACTACGAACCTGCAGCCTGCAGAAAGGAGATCCCAAACACAGTAAGCTAAGCAAAATGAGAAGATAGAGAAACACAGAGCAGATGAAGGAGCAAAGTAAAAACGCAACAGACCAAACAAATGAACAGGAAATAGGCAGTCTACCTGAAAAAGAATTCAGAGTAATGATAGTAAAGATGATCCAAAATCTTGGAAACAGAATGGAGAAAATACAAAAAACGTTTAACAAGGACCTAGAAGAACTAAAGAGCAAATAAACAATGATGAACAACACAATAAATGAAATTAAAAATTCTCTAGAAGGAATCAATAGCAGAATAACTGAGGCAGAAGAACAGATAAGTGACCTGGAGATAAAATAGTGGAAATAACTACTGCAGAGCAGAATAAAGAAAAAAGAATGAAAAGAAATGGGGACAGTCTCAGAGACCTCTGGGACAACATTAAACACACCAACATTCCAATTATAGGGGTCCCAGAAGAAAAAGAGAAAAAGAAAGGGACTGAGAAAATATTTCAAGAGATTATAGTGGAAAACTTCCCTAACATGAGAAAGGAAATAGTCAATCAAGTCCAGGAAGCACAAAGAGTTGCACACAGGATAAACCCAAGGAGAAACATGCCAAGAAACATATTAGTCAAACAATCAAAAATTAAATACAAAGAAAAAATATTAAAAGCAGCAAGGTAGCGGAACAAATAACATACAAGGGAATCCCCATAAGGTTAACAGATGATCTTTCAGCAGAAACTCTGCAAGCAAGAAGGGAGTGGCAGGACATATTTAAAGTGATGAAAGGGAAAAACCTACAACCAAGATTACTCTACCCAGCAAGGATCTCACTCAGATTCAATGGAGAAATTAAAACCTTTATAGACAAGGAAAAACTAAGAGAACTCAGCACCACCAAACCAGCTTTACAACAAATGCTAAAGGAACTTCTCTAGGCAGAAAACACAACAGAAAGAAAAGACCTACATAATAAACCCAAAACAATTAAGAAAATGGTAATAGAAACATACATATCAAAAACTACCTTAAACATAAATGGATTAAATGCTCCAACCAAAAGACATAGACTGGCTGAATGGATACAAAAACAAGACCCATATATATGCTGTTTATAAGAGATGAACTTCGGACCTAGGGACACATACAGACTGAAAATGAGGGGATAGAAAAAGATATTCCCATGCAAATGAAATCAAAAGAAAGCTGGAGTAGAAATTCTCATATCAGAAAAAATAGACTTTAAAATAACGACTATTACAAGAGACAAAGAAGAACACTACATAATGATCAAGGGATCAATCCAATTAAAGGGATCAATCCAATCCAATTGTAAAGGGATTTACAATTGTAAATATTTATGCACACAACATAGGAGCACCTCAATACATAAGGCAACTGCTAACAGCCATATAAGAGGAAATCAACAGTAACACAATCATAGTAAGGGACTTTAACACCCCACTTTCACCAGTGGACAAATCATTCAAAATGAAAGTAAATAAGGAAACAGAAGCTTTAAATGACACATTAGACAAGATGGACTTAATTGATATTTATAGGACATTCCATCCAAAAACAACAGAATACACTTTCTTCTCAAGTGCTCATGGAACATTCTCCAGGATAGATCATATCTTGAGTCACAATTCAAGCCTTGGTAAATTTAAGAAAATTGAAATCATATCAAGTATCTTTTCCGACCACAACGCTATGAGACTAGGTATCAACTACAGGAAAAAATCTGTAAAAAATACAAACACATGGAGGCTGAACAACATGCCCCTAAATAACCAAGCGATCACTGAAGAAATCAAAGAGGAAATGAAAATATACCTAGAAACAAATGACAGTGAAAACACGATGACCCAAAACCTATGCGATGCAGTAAAAGCAATTCCAAGAGGGAAGTTTACAGCAATAAAATCCTATCTAAAGAAACAAGAAACATCTCAAATAAACAACCTAACCTTACACCTAAAGCAATTAGAGATAGAAGAACAAAAAAGCCTAAAGTTAGCAGAAGGAAAGAAATCATGAAGATCAGATCAGAAATAAATCAAAAAGAAATGAAGGAAACAATAGCAAAGATCAATAAAACTAAAAGCTGATTCTTTGAGAAGATAAACAAAATTAATAAACCATTAGCCAGACTCATCAAGAAAAAGGAGAGAAGTTCAAAGCAATGAATTAGAAATGAAAAAGAAGAAGTAACAACTGACACTGCAGATATACAAAGGATCATGACAGATTACTACAAGCAACTATATGCCAATAAAATGGACAACCTGGAAGAAGTGGACAAATTCTTAGAAAAGCACAACCTTCTGAGACTGACCAGGAAGAAATAGAAAATATAAACAGACCAATCACAATAACTGAAATTGAAACTCTGATTAAAAATCTTCCAATAAACAAAAGCCCAGGATCAGATGGCTTCACAGGTGAATTCTATCATTTAGAGTCGAGCTAACACATATCCTTCTCAAACTCTTCCAAAATATAGCAGAGGGAGGAACATTCCCAAAGTCATTCTACAAGGCCACCATCACCCCAAATCCAAAACCAGACAAAGATGTCCCCAAAAAAGCAAACTACAGGCCAATATCACTGATGAGCATAGATGCAAATATTCTCAACAAAATACTAGCAAGCAGAATCCAACAGCACATTAAAAGGATCATACACCATGATCAAGTGGGGTTTTCCCCTGGAATGCAAGGATTCTTCAATATATGCAGATCAATCAATGTGATACTCCATATTAACAAACTGAAGAAGAAAAACCATATGATCATCTCAATAGGTGCAGAAAAAGCTTTTGATAAAATTCAATACCCATTTATGATAAAAACCCTACAGAAAGCAGGCCCAGAGGGAACTTACCTCAACATAATAAAGACCATATATGACAAACCCACAGCCAACATCATTCTCAATGGTGAAAAACTGAAGCCATTTCCTCTAAGATCAGGAATAAGACAAGGCTGTCCACTCTCACCAGTATTATTCAACATAGTTTTGGAAGTTTTTGCTACAGAAATCAGAGAAGAAAAAGAAATAAAAGGAATCCAAATTGGAAAAGAAGTAAAGCTGTCACTGTTTGCAGATGACATGATACTATACATAGAGAATGCTAAAGATGCTTCCAGAAGACTAGTAGAGCTAGTCAATGAATTTGGTAAAGTAGGAGGATACAAAATTAATGCACAGGAATTCCTATACACTAATGATGAAAAATCTGAAAGAGAAATTAAGAAAACACTTTCATTTACCATTGCAACAAAAAGAATAAAATACCTAGGTATAAACTGACCTAAGGAGACAAAAGACTTGTATGCAGAAAACTATAAGACACTGATGTAAGGATTTAAAGATGATACAAACAGATGGAGAGGTATACCATGTTCTTGGATTGGAAAAATCAATATTGTGAAAATGAGTATACTACCAAAAGCAATCTACAGATTCAATGCAATCCCTATCAAACTACCAATGGCATTTTTCACAGAACTAGAACGAAAAAATTTACAATTTGTATGGAAACCCAAAAGACCCCAAATAGCCAAAGCAATCCTGAGAAAGAAAAACGGAGCTGGAGGAATCAGGTTCCCTGACTTCAGACTATACTACAAAGCTACAGTAATCAAGATAGTATGGTACTGGCACAAAAACAGAAATATAGACCACTGGAAAAGGATAGAAAGCCCAGAGTTAAACCCACGCACATATAGTTACCTTATTTTTGATAAAGGAGGCAAGAATATACAATGGAGAAAAGACAGCCTCTTCAATAAGTGGTGCTGGGAAAACTGGACAGCTGCATGTAAAAGAATGAAATCAGAACACTCTCTAACACCATACACAAAAATAAACTCAAAATGGATTAAAGACCTAAATGTAAGGCCAGACACTATTAAACTCTTAGAGGAAAACACAGGCAGAAAACTCTATGACATATATCACAGCAAGATCCTTTTTGACCCACCTCCTAGAGAAATGGAAATAAAAACAAAAATAAACAAATGGTACCTGATGAAACTTAAAAACTTTTGCACAGCAAAGGAAACCATAAACAAGACCAAAAGACAACCCTCAGAATGGGAGAAAATATTTGCAAATGAAGCAACTGACAAAGGATTAATCTCCAAAATTTACAAGCAGCTCATGCAGCTCAATATCAAAAAACCAAAAAACCTAATCCAAAGATGGGCAGAAGACCTAAATAGACATTTCTCCAAAGAAGATATACAGATTGCCAACAAACACATGAAAGGATGCTCAACATCACCAGTCATTAGAGAAATGAAAATCAAAACTAAAATGAGTTATCACCTCACACCAGTCAGAATGGCCATCATCAATAAATCTACAAACAATAAATACTGGAGAGGGTGTGAAGAAAAGGGAACCTTCTTGCACTGTTGGTGGGAATGTAAATTGATACAGCCACTACGGAGAACAGTATGGAGGTTCCTTATAAAGCTAAAAATAGAACTACCATATGACTCAGCAATCCCACTACTGGGCATATATCCTCAGAAAACCATAATTGAAAAAGAGTCACGTACCACATTGTTCATTGAAGTTCTATTTACAATAGCCAGGACATGGAAGCCACCTAAGTATCCATTGACAGGTGACTAGATAAAGTAGATGTGGCACATATATACAATGGAATATTACTCAGCCATAAAAAGAAATGAAATTGAGTTATTCGTAGTGAGGTAGATGGACCTACAGTCTGTCATACAGAGTGAAGTAAGTTAGAAAGAGAAAAACAAATACCGTATGCTAACACATATATATGGAATCTAAAAAAAAAAAAAAATGGTTCTGAAGAACCTCGGGGCAGGACAGGAATAAAGACGCGGATGTAGAGAATGGACTTGAGGACATGGGGAGGGGGAAGGGTAAGTTGGGATGAAATGAGAGAGTGGCATGGACATATATACGCTACCAAATGTAAAATAGATAGCTAGTGGGAAGCAGGCACATAGCACAGGGAGATCAGTCGGTGCTTTGTGACCACCTAGAGGGGTGGAATTGGGAGGGTGGGAAGGAAACGTGAGGGGGAGGAGATATGGGGATATATGTATATGTATAGCTGATTCACTGTGTTATAATGCAGAAACTAATACACCGTTGTAAAGCAATTATACTCCAATAAATATGTTAAAGAAAAAAAAGAGACTGCCAAAAAAATGTTAATGTGATCATATGTGGCTCACGCTTGAATAATATTTACAAATGTTAATTTAAACAAAAACTTTGATACTACAGTATTGAGAGATGAGGAGATAAGAGTGTGTAGGGGTAGGCAGAGAAGGAATGTTCACACACTTGGGCATGGTGTTATAAAACAGCTTCATCACTGCCTTCTTTCAGAAAGTGAAAAATCAAGAAATTGCAGTATATTTTGACATATGGAGTAAATAACAGAAGTATCTAAAATACTTGAAAGAATTTTTCTTTGAAGAAAAGAATTGAGATAAGAGGAGGGGTTGGGGACTACAGGGTGTTGGTTAAAAACTTAGAATGTGGCAAACTGTTACTGCTCACCAATACCTGTATGTTTCTCTACATTTCTGCAGCTCCCTTGCAGTTAGAGGGGAACTTGGATTAAATTCTAGCCAATGAAATGTGGGCAAAGTGACATACACCATTTTTAGGGCTGACCTCTAAAATTTTTGTGTGATTCACTGTGCTTTCTTTCTTGACAGGTTAGCTGTGGCTCCAAGTAGTAGGAGACAGCACAACCACTAAAAATAAAAAGAAACCTACTTTTCTTAAGTTTAACATTTCATCTGACTAGTAATAGCCACAATGGATTTCTTGTGAGAAATAACAATTTATTGTATGAAACCACTGAAATTTGGGGGTTTTCTGTGACAGCTGTAAATTCAGTGTGTTGGTTTTTAAAAAAAACAGCCACAAATTCCTTGACAATCTTTTGAGAAGTGGCATCTACATCCCCTCACCTAAAATCTAGACATGCCTTGAAACTCATTTATAATAAAACGAATGTGAGAGAAGTAATGCTGTGTTACTTTGGGGGACTAGGTTAGAAAAGAACATGTAGTTTCTGCCTTGTTCATTGCAACATTTGACTTTGGAGCACTGGTCCTAGGCTAAGAAGTTTGGTTACCCCACTGCCATACTGTGGGGAAGCCCAGGCCACATGGGGAGGCTAGACACAGGAGCTCTGCTAGCATTCAGTCTTCACAGCTGAGTTATCAGAAAAAAAGCTGTCCCTCTATGTTCTACTGAACACAAAATTCATGAACATAATAAAATGGTTGTTTTAAGCCACCATATTTTGGAGTAATTTATCACATAGCAATAGTAACCCAATACTCACTCCGATAAATAAACAGAATCATTTGCTTTTTAATCTGTGTGCTTGAACTAAATTAGTTTAAAAAGATAAAGGTGTGAATTATTTATTATTGGCTTGGAGACTTTGCTATTGCTACTCTTCTTTCGCCCTAAAGCAGTGGCTTTCAAACTTTTTAAGAGAAACACACAATGAGAAATCCATTTTATAAACGTGACCTAATGCACACATACATGCATACATACATAATTTAAAACTCCATAAAGCAAAACGTAACTTTACCAAGTGCCATGCACTGATATTTCCACACTAGACCATTTCATTTTTTAAAAAGTGTAGTTGTGACTAAATAGATTTCCTTGCTTACAAATGGGACCTCCACCAATGGAAGGACCACACCATCCCTCTGAATAACACTGCCCTAAACCATAATCATTCTTCAAGGCTTTACTCAAGTTCAGCCAATAAACCTTCATTGACGACTCTGAGCTCTTTTGAAATTCCTATAATTTATTAGTCATATTGTATTTTCTGTACTACCCACTCTTAACTTGATACGTAAGGTCCTCTAGGGTAAGGTTCTGTCTTTTATCTCTCACTTGTTAAATTCAGAGTATTCAATAAATCCATTGCTCAATATCCGGTCACTGTGTTTCTAAATCTCACAATTGTCAACATGCATTCCTTCTATTTGGATTTTCTTTGAGGTGGGGCAAGGAAAAAAGGTTTAATAATCCACCCACATATTACACTTAATTTCTAACTGGAAAAGTGCACAAAGCAGTCCCACCTCTACACGAGTGTGTAGTTTTAAAGCAAACCAAATTATCAAGATATAATTTTTCTAACAGCTTTCATTACTATGCAGCACACGAAATACTTCTCTTGACATAGCCTTAAAAAACGTTATAGAACAAAGTTCTCACGACTAAAATATTTTGGGAATTGGTAAATGGGGAAGTGTTCTGTAGGAACCGCATTTTTCACAACTCACTGCAACTGCACCTTGACAGTTTGTTTCGAGAACCGCGTCCCACTTTAGTGGTCCGGGTCAGTCTCACGGAGCGGGGTCCTGGTCTTCCATCCCGTCTCTCCGGAAAAGGGCAACACCACCGACCACTGGAGACGCTGAGGCGGGACTTTCCGTCTAACTCCTTACCGCGGTCCTCCCCGCCTGTTACCTTTGCCAGAGGGGCCCGCGCTGAGCGGGCACTAGCAACGGCCTTAGCAACGGCTGGGCTCCTCCCTCCGGTGTCGCCCGGAAAGCGCTCCGCCGCGCCTGGCGGGACTAGGGCCGGGCGCGCGCAGTGGTCCTGGGCGGAGCGGAAGACGCGTGGAGCCGTGCGAGGACCCGTGGGTTGTGCAGGTGTGAGTCCCACCGAGATCCCTCGTTTGGGTCTCCGCGCCTCTGTGGGGACCAGACGTCTGGCCGGAGCCCGGCAGCTGCGAGAGTGGAGCTCCTTGGCCGGGCCCTGCCGGAGGTCGTGCCGGGTGTCTCTTTGTGAGCGGGGACCTGGTTTCTGCGCGGGCGCTTACGTTAAGATCTTGTGGGCCCTCTGGGAAAAGGGTGTCCAAATTTTCCCTAAAAAAATTTTTTTTTCAGTGTATTCCACCCCAAGAAAAGTCTGTCCAGGCAAAGTTAGTCCCCTAGGAACCCTATTCTTTATTTTTTAGTGTTTGGAGTGGTTTGGGGGCATTGGTTATCAGAGAAGGAGAAACTTAGTACAGACATAGTGTGCCATGCAATGTATTTAAAATATTAAGGTTATGATTACATAATAAGCAAAGAGGCTGTCCCTTATGGCTGAATTATTTGGGGGGAATGTAGGATAAGTCAGGAAGTATATTAACACTGCAAGCTGCCAATTCCACGAAGTTGGATGTTAAATCGCTGCTTGACTCAAAACCACAATATTTTAAGAATTACTTCTGTCGGAGCCCCAATGTACCGTGAAAAACTAAGGCAAGACTGTCTACCACATGTTGGGTGGTGTGTATGGAGGGTGCTGTTAACGTGTATGAAAAAGTTGGTACCTTGGGTTTTTTAACATGGATGTTGGACCTGTACATATGTGACCAGGTTCTTAAAAATAGGGGAAAAAAAATTGAAGTAGGTTTTATCTAGTACTGAATTGGTCCAAAGTACAGAATAGGGGAGTTTTATATAATGTTCCATTGGGAACTGAGTCAACTTGTAGCTAGGAGCCTTTTCCATTTTTATTTTAGGAAAAAAAAAAAAAAAATCTGCCAGGCTGCTAATTCTGCCATGCTGCAGATGGCCCATAAATGTTTGTCAGATACTTCAGTAGCAGGTGCATAGTGGATACTTCTTTTTCAGAATGGTTTTGATTTAGTTAACAAGTATTTGTTCAATTCCTCATGCTGCCCTAAGACATAGGAACAGGACAGATCCGTAAAGAATTCTGCTGTTGGAGAGCTGACTGCTAGGAGGGATAGTTTCACTAAAAGGTAACTCCAAATTAAAGTACAGTATGTGAAACTAGTAATAAGTGCATGAAAGTAAAGAGGTGTAAGAGATTCTAGATGGCCATGGGCCATCTAGAATGCTGACCTTGAGACTAAAAATAGAGGATTATGTGCAAGGTAGAATTGATACAACTTGATTAAGTTGGGGGATAAAGAGGGTAGAAGGAGAAAAAATTAATTTGTTTTCAACCCAGGTTGCAGAATGATGGGTGAACCATCAAGGTAAAAATATTTGTTAATTTCTTAGGAATAAAGTTTTTTTATGTTTTCTCAGTAACCCCCGCCACTTCACTTGTATTTCCCACACATATTTGATGTTAACAAGTATGTTTTGAAAGTTTTGAATCATCATGTTTGCAACAAATGATTTGTACATATTAGGGACAGGCTGTTGATTAGGTCAGGACAGATATCCTGGTCATATGGTTTTAGAGACCTTTGGAGGGAGCCACCCCTAACTTGGAACTGCCTGCCTCTTCTGTGTAGCCACCTCAGCCCTAGGTGGGAGTGTGTAGGCGGGGCACGTCGGGGAGCCATCGGCATTTACCTTTCAGTGTCTGAAGGTATTTGTGTTGTCTGATTTTTGTAGAGGAAGGACATTTTATATAAGGCTTTGCTGATATTCATTTAGTTATATGCGTGGAAGTCCAAGTGAAATATAGGGGGATATTTCTTTTTTTTTTTTTTTTGCGGTGCGCGGGCCTCTCACTGTTGTGGCCTCTCCCGTTGCGGAGCACAGGCTCCGGACGCGCAGGCCCAGCGACCGTGGCTCACGGGCCTAGCCGCTCCGCGGCATGTGGGATCTTCCCGGACCGGGGTACGAACCCGTGTCCCCTGCATCGGCAGGCGGACTCTCAACCACTGCGCCACCAGGGAAGCCCAGGGGGTATTTCTGAGGCATCTCAGGAGGAGTGCACTTTGGGGCTCTAGAAAAGCTCACCAGCAGTATTTCACTGAATGTCAGGCAACCACATTGACTTTCACGACACCCTTGGGGACTGCATACTTCCCCAGTAGGCCTGGTATGGCAGCACATGCAAACCCCTACATAGCTACTGGAATACCCAGAGAAATGGAGTCAGGTTGAATTAGACCACTCCAATTTCTTTTTTAGATTGAGCCCCATGACCTGGGTAACTCAAGACTTAGCCTAAAAATGTTTTTAAGACCCTCAGGCAACACCAGAACAAACCCAAACCAAGAGGATTTAGGTACCAATTAACTTCCTAAGTGTAGTGATGAGACCTCTGTTGGCTTGTGAGTGTTGATCCTTTTTTGGCCCACAAAGGATTTGTAACTCCGATTTCTGGAGACTAATAGGATCTCTTCCCAGTCTTTTAAGGCTGCTCCCGTCCTTAGAATGAATTTTTGATCTTAGGCAAGATTTCTTTACCCAGATTTGTAGATGGACTCTAGAAATCTGCAAACCACCTGAAATTGTGTGCAAAATGTTGTGTCTGTAAGTACATTTTCCTAGAGATAAGGTCGAAGACTGTCACGCAATGTTAAAAGGATATGAGCCTCAAGAAAAGGTGGCAGCTTAATGTCCTGCACTTTCTCAGTCATTGAGGGCATATTGACAAAGTTAAAAGCCATTTTTTAGGTAGATGATTTGGAGTGGAGGTCAGATAATGTTTTCCATTTGTGAGGCAAGAAGAAGGGGTTGGATCATCATTTTCAAATATCACTTTCTCTGAGCAACCCAAAATGTAAACCTGTACCTAATCAGTACACGTCAAAAATATTTATTGTATTTTGGCTTTCCCCTTGGGTAAGTTTGGCAAGTATATTTTACTTTTCCTTCAATGGCTAGCATCTTTTTTCTTTGTACTTCTTTATTTGGGTCTCAAGCTCCCTGGGATTTACAATCTATAAAAAGCTCCTGATGACTAATTAAATTAGTATCACTAACTTCTTGTTAGTAAATTATGTTGTATGTTATGTTCCACTGGACTCTGTTCACTTTCTGTTCGGGAGAGCACAGAAAGTTTTCTGTTGCAGTCACAGCGTTTCTCCTGTCAGTGTTTGTACTCAAAGTGCCTGGAGTCTCATAGTTAAACACCACAATGCCATAAGGCTTTAGAATATGAGAATCATTTTACAGCTTTGGAATGCATATCAAATCAAATGGGCCCCAGTCTCTTTTCTCCCTCGAAGTATATTGTGCTTACAAAATATTTGAATAACAGTTTTGGCAGCCATCATCCTTCTTTGAAGGAAATATTTAAGTGGGAAAATTACTATTTTACCTCTAGAACTGAAGAATCTGAATGGTATATATTTTTGAAAAGCAGTGTGAATTCTTGGAGTGGGTGAACATTGATATTACTCTGTAAAATTTTAACATTTATAAGATTATACTTTAATCTTTATATATATGCATATATCTTTATATATAGTCATGTATTTCACCTTTTGGGATATTTTACAAGTTATAATTGGTAATGAATGCCTCTTATTTTAATGGATGTTTAGTTATATTTTTATGTGTTTTAATTTATGTTGGAGAAGACTACATCTTTTAGAACATTAAATTTTACTGATTTCACTGGAACCTTGGATTTTCATTAGCGTTCAGACTGAGATCTGATATCACATAATATTAATTGAAATCAGAGCTTACAGGGTTGGATACTCTCCTGGCTGATACTAACATTAAAACATTACATTTCTAATATTAAACAAAATTACTGTTTCTGGGACAAAAATAGTCACTGAAAAATAGATCGTTCATACCTAAACTTTATATTTGAAATAGTTTTTCTAGGCAAGAGCCTTCCTATTTTTATGGAGGGAATAGCTTAAAAGGGTAATTTATTGTTTTGAATATATTGCTTTTTCATTTTGTATTTTAAAGCATACTAATTTAGTGGTTTAAAAAACTTATTAACGTTTGTTAATAAATACTAAAAACAGCACACAGTTGTGAATTAAATTGAGTAATTTATTTTGGTAGAAACAGCGAGTAAAATGTTTTCTGTTTTTTATTTTGCCTCCCACTTTTTTTTTCAGTGCATCTATGATATGTGTTTTAGAAATAAAAGTTAAACTTTGGTCTGAATGAAAAATGTCTCTCAATACACCTATATTTCTCAAAGAAAGGGAAGAAGATAATTCAAAATTTGTGGAAATACAACAGTCACAAACTACATCCATAGCTGCAGAATATCCTCTTCAAAACTTATGCTTAGCATCTCAAGAAGTTCTTCAAAAAGCTCAGCAAAATGGAAGATCAAAATGTCTCAAGTGTGGTGGTTCAAGAATGTTCTACTGCTATACATGTTACGTCCCAGTTGAGAATGTACCTATTGAACAGATACCACGTGTGAAGGTTGGTGAGAACTTTAATTGTTTGGAAGTAGGAAAATAGATTTTAAAAACACGTCTCATATATACCTACTCTAATATAACTGATAAGCTTGATAAATGATATTATTATGAAAATGAATTGTATTAATAGAAAGTTTAATCCTGTAGATTGGTAAACCTATATTTTTTTTCCTCGTCTCTAGAAAAAGAGGCACACATTGCCAAAACACTTGCATCTGAGATGAATGCTCTTGTTTTTAATGAAATCAGTTACTTTTTTAAATTAATGATTATAATTCATTTACTACATAGAAAAAAACATGGTATAAACTTGAATACTACAAGAGACAAGTTTGCAGACTACACGAAGGAGCCTCAAGGGCCTTGGACTGCCCTTTGAGAAAACATATCCTGAAGGAACTAGGGTTGATTTTTGCTTAGGCAAAATCATGAGTTCAGCCCCATCCTGTACGTGGAGATGGAGCACATGTCAGTGACCAAAACTAAACAAAACTAAAATTGAAAGACTAAGACCTACTCATTGGGCTGTGTTATAATTGTTGTGATTTAAAGCCAGATTTAAAAAATTGATTTGAGTTGATTGCTTACCTTATACTTGTTGCTTACCAAGACTATTTTTGAGTAGATAAAAGGTCTGTAGACCATCATGTCTACGTAATCAAAAAATTTATTTTGTGTATGTTAACTTGCCTAACAGTGACCCGAACTTTAGGAGCAAATCAAATAGTGTATGAAATTTGACTGCTGCCTGTTAGAACTTTAAAGAGACCAAACCTACACATGGACTCATTAGAACTTGCCAGTATGAAAGTTGTAACTATATTTAAAGATATTTAATGTGGTGATTTTAAGGTTCATTTAAGTTTTCAAGTAAGAAAAATACTTTAACACTCATATTTTGTTACTTGAATTGTAGTTTAGCCTACGTGTCACCTTGGCAAGTCCATGGTCTGCTTAGGGGTCTCAGATCACTCTTATAGGCTATTGGAAAGTTTACTGGCCAAGAATAAGTAAGAATGGAATCCAATCAGCTTCACAGTTACCTCAGAAAAACTGAGAGCCTGAGGACAATAATTCTTTTTAAGTTGCCATTATCTTATAAGAATATTACATTTTGAAGTATAGTTTTGGAGGTATACACAGAATCATTTCATCTATTTATGTCATAGCCACATATAGAAAATATCCCATTAAAAGTTTTATCTTAAGATATATTTTATTCAAAAGGATTGAAGATCAGAATAATAAAAGTTAATAATATATTGGCAGAGCTAATGTTTTCATAGGAATTTAATAATTGAGGATTATTTTTCAAATCAGTGGTCGTCCACTATTTAATCAAAATGACTCAAAACACTATGCCAAGAGTTTGATCAACTCTAAATGGCCTACTGGATGGTGCAGAATTTTCTGAAGTGTTTTAATTGCCAGAAATAAAATTTTATATGTTAATATAAATACTAAAATACTGTTACTATTAATAAAAACTCTACAAATTTTTATTTCTAATTTCGACTTTATTTTTACAAATTGTTTAGCATTTGCTTTTAGATAGCCTGCTTGGGAAGGGAAGATGACTACATAATGAGTAAGTACCTCCCAAGCTATAAATTTTAGTCTAGGGATTAAATTCATAAATATGTATCTTTTTTTTTATTCAGATTTCTCCTATTGTTCTCCAAATAACTTTTTTTTAAATTTTATTGGAGTATAGTTGATTTACAATGTTGTGTTAGTTTCAGGTGTACAGCAAAGTGGTTCAGTTACACATATACATATAATCATTCTTTTTTTTAACATCTTTATTGGAGTATAATTGCTTTACAATGTTGTGTTAGTTTCTGCTGTGTAACAAAGTGAATCAGCTATATGTATACATATGTACCCATATCCCCTCCCTCTTGCATCTCCCTCTCACCCTCCCTATCCCACCCCTCTAAGTGGTCACAAAGCACTGAGCTGATCTCCCTGTGCGATGCAGCTGCTTCCCACTAGCTATCTATTTTATATCTCCAAATGACTTTTTTTTTTTCTTAACATCTTTATTGGGGTATAATTGCTTTACAATGGTGTGTTAGTTTCTGCTTTATAACAAAGTGAATCAGTCATACATAAACATATGTTCCCATATGTCTTCCCTCTTGCGTATCCCTCCCTCCCACCCTCCCTATCCCACCCCTCCAGGCTGTCACAAAGCACCGAGCCAATATCCCTGTGCCATGCGGCTGCTTCCCACTAGCTGTCTACCTTACTACGTTTGTTAGTGTGTATATGTCCATGACTCTCTCTCGCCCTGTCACAGCTCACCCTTCCCCCTCCCCATAACCTCAAGTCCGTTCTCTAGGAGGTCTGCGTCTTTATTCCTGCCTTACCCCTAGGTTCTTCATGACATTTTTTTTTCTTAAATTCCATATATATGTGTTAGCATACGGTATTTGTCTTTTTCTTTCTGACTTACTTCACTCTGTATGACAGACTCTAGGTCTATCCACCCCATTACAAATAGCTCAGTTTCGTTTCTTTTTATGGCTGAGTAATCAAAACTACAATGAGATATCATCTCACACCAGTCAGAATGGCCATCATCAAAAAATCTAGAAACAATAAATGCTGGAGAGGGTGTGGAGAAAAGGGAACACTCTTGCACTGCTGGTGGGAATGTGAATTGGTTTAGCCACTATGGAGAACAGTATGGAGGTTCCTTAAAAAACTACAAATAGAACTACCATATGACCCAGCAATCCCACTACTGGGCATATACCCTGAGAAAACCAAAATTCAAAAAGAGTCATGTACCAAAATGTTCATTGCAGCTCTATTTACAATAGCCCGGAGATGGAAACAACCTAAGTGCCCATCATCGGATGAATGGATAAAGAAGATGTGGCACATATATACAATATGTATCTTTTTAATGCAGAGTATAATTTTTTAAATGTCGTGACAAATGCATAAGCAAAGGTAAAAGGTGCTCTTGGTTTTTTTTAAAAAAAAGGAGAAAAAAATCATAAGATAAAAGAAAGTTTCAGCTCTATTAGAGTCCTAGAATTGAAAAGACTCTCTTTGGGAAAGTTGATAATCACATGGAAAAAGGCTTAGGTTTTTCTGCTAATGGCATTTTGATAAATTTGGGCAGAAAGATTTGTGGTAAATCTCTTATAGAAAACATAGATGTTAGAGAACAGATTGATCTTCTTTAAATGTTTGAAAACAGAACATTTCTACTTGAACTCAGTCCGGTCAACTCTAGTGGTATTACTCTGCACCCTGTCATTATTTAAGATGTATCTTCCCTTAAAATGTACAAACTAGAGCACAAACATATATTTACCTATTTTCATGATTTGACCCGTGTCTGGGCTTTTGTTTCATAGTATAATTCTCAGGCTTACTCAGGGGAAACTAAATATACCTGGACTGGCGCCCAGGAATACTTTTTGAGCACAAATTTGGCATAATTGTTTTATACTTGTAGATGTTAGTCCATAATAGCTAGGTTCATGATTTGTAAAATACATTAATAACATTCAGTCCTGGTTTTTTTTGCGGTACTTGGGCCTCTCACTGCTGTGGCCTCTCCCATTGCGGAGCACAGGCTCCGGACGCGCAGGCTCAGCGGCCATGGCTCACAGGCCCAGCCGCTCTGCGACATGTGGGATCCTCCCGGACCGGGGCACGAACCCGTGACCCCTGCATTGGCAGGCGGACTCTCAACCACTGCGCCACCAGGGAATCCCCCAGTCCTGCATTTTTGATTTAAATGATATCCTTCAGAGATAGCCAGCTGATCAGAAATGTTGGTGATTACCTTTGGAATTTTCAGCTCTACTCATCGGCCGTATTAGAAAGTCAATTTCATTAGTATTAGAATACTTTGTCATGACCTGCTTTCTTTTTCTTCTTTCCTCTTTCCTACCTTACCTGGGCTAAGATAATGCTGAGCTGGTACTGAGAGACCCCGGGGAAAGGGAATGTAGTATCAGCTGGGACTGAGCGTCATGAGGAAAGTCTGATGTAGAGTTCAGCCAGAGGTAGACTGATGTAAAATCGTTTGTGAACTGCCTACTTAAATGGCAAATATTCTATAACTAGAAGTTGGTTTGATGATTTGAAGCAATTGGCTCCAACTTATAAATGATCACTAGGCCTGAGTGGGAGGGTAGGAGACATGGGGTTTGAAACCCTAGATTGAAAACTATTTGGGATATTTATGACCCTTCTAGGGTATATACTGTCCTCTTTCCATATAATTATCCTGAAAGATAAACTATGTACGGTTGGGATCATCTAGTAGCATACAGCAACCGCCCCTTTAAAAAACAGTTCTGGAGTTAATGATACACACAGCATGGGTGAATCTCACAATAATTATTCTAAGTGAAAGAAATCAGATGAAAAGAGTACATATTTTATGATTTCATTTATACAAAATTCTAGAAAATACAAACTAACTTATAGTGGTAGCAGATCAATGGTTGTCTAAGGATTGTGGGTGGTAGTTGATGGGGAAAAGGGGAAGGAGGGAGGCACAGGAAGACTTTTGGGGGTGATGGATTTTTTCATTATCTTCATTGTGGTGATGAGTGCAAAGGTGTAACATGTTAAAACTCATATTGTACACTTTAAATATATTTATTGTATCAATTTTATCTCTTTAATAAAGCTGTTTTAAAAAACAAGAAAAATAGTTTTGTAACTATTTTGTAACCAGGGTAAAATAGCTATGTGCCCCAGGGTAAATGCCTAGATTCTTGCCTTTTAGTGTGGGATGGGAGCTGGAAGAGTGCTTATCATAACAAGTCATTTGAACTCTACAGCGAAGAATCCATCTCAGAGACTTTCATATATATAATGGGGGAGATATGACTTGTCTTTTATTTTCATAATCATGGCTGAATGCAGGACTTGTACAAGCATTATACAGAAAACTAAACCAAACAAGTCAGTGAAATAATAGAAAAATCTAACTCAAGAAATTTGCAGATAATATTATTTTTGCGTAGAGACAGGACATAGTTCATAGTAATTAAATAATGAAACCTTAAGGAAAATAGGCAAAATGATTTTGAAGAGAGTTATTTCTTATATAAAGAGTGTACCTCCTAGAACCATTCTGTTACTGTTTTTTCCAGTTAATAATTAATTTCACTTGTGCTGTTAATTAGGCTGAGAATCATGATGTTAAAATAAAAGATAATACCTTTGACCTCAGAAGATGTTTAAGGAACAAAATTTTAGCTTGAGTTTTAGATCTAAAGCTTTTGCCCAAACTTATGTTTCCTTTTAATATATTGTAAAATTAATAGACCTAAAAGTTTATAGGAATTATAAAAAATGTCCTTGGCACAGATATTGAAATGCAAAGAATATGACTCAGTGCCAATGTGATTTAAATGAAAGTGACATTGGAACATTGCTATAAGAGAAGATTCTATGTTAAATGAGTTGAAAATAGTTGTTCTAGTACATGATTAACAATATTGAGGAATAAATTTGTGTTTCCTTTATGACTGTTACCATTCTTAGTATTTGTTCTAGAAAAGTATGACTTTTCAATCCATAATTGTATTTATAGGATCTTAGTGTGAACTTGCTATTTAAGCTTTAAAGACCATTTTTGTTAATGTAAAAATTAGAATTTTTATATTTGTTTTGTTCATTTGTCTTTTTTCTTTAAATTTTAGCTTCCATTGAAGATTGACATCATTAAACATCCAAATGAAACAGACGGCAAAAGCACTGCTATACATGCAAAACTCTTAGCACCTGAATTTGTGAATATTTATACATATCCTTGTATTCCAGAATATGAAGAAAAGGACCATGAAGTAGGCAGCTTATCTTTTTTTATTACACCTTCTCACGTTGAATCAAAAAATGAATTTTAAACCCCATTGCCTTTCTGAACTTACTTGAACATAATTTAATATTTTGTTCAGTGATCTAGGGTTAAATCTTATATAGTACTAAACAACGCACAGTTTACTTCACCATTGTCTTCAAAGATCAAATGATCCTAGATGTTGAGCTTTTTTGAGTCTGTCTTTCTACTTTTTATTGTTTGCATTATTTCTTCAGGTTTTTACTCTTTGCCAGTACTACTAGGCCTGCTTTTACTTTTCTCCCGTCTCCATTCTCCTGCCTATACTACACATAGATAGTCTAATTTGATACAAACTGAGAAACCAGATTACAAATGTTGTTGGAATTTCTCCAGAAGAAGAGACAGACTAAGGTAGAAGGATTTTTAGAAATTCTCTCTAAATTAAGAGCATTAGTACATGGCCTTTGTAATATTTCTTTTGGCTACTCAGAGGCCTTCCTTACTCATTTCTAGATTCTTAATTGGTTTTCACATAGTTGAAATGGTCACATTAGTGACAGCTGGTCTTGTTGAAAAGTGATGTTGCAATAGATCTCAAAAAACTAGGGCTTGAATACTTCTGAAAGAAGCACATAAACCCTTTTAGGTCTCTTGGGGGAACATTTGTTGGTATGGTTAATTTAGAAGCAAAATTAAAAATACATTCATTTGTTCAAGGAAGAACTTGGTAAGTTTTTCCTTTCCTATCAATATATTTATATTTTTTGGTTGAGTTTATAGAAAGTTGTGTTTGTAAATAATATATGAGTTTCGGATCTAGGAATATATTTGTACTTCGTTCTCTGGTCAGCTAGGTTATCATCTATGTCAATTAAATAGAACACAGTGCTAGGTAATATAAAAAGATGTGACATGATTATAGTCCAAGAAAACTAAAAAGCCCTGGACTTTGCTTATTGGGTATGGGGGATATGTAGGCATGCATCGTGAATGTCTGAAAAACTTTTATAATGTCGAAGTTTATAAATTCAAGATTTTAAAGTTTATTTTAATATTTATTTTTTCATATTAAAAATGATACATTTTCATTCGAGAAAACTTGGGAAATAGAGAAACGTATGGAGGATAACATCTGTGATTCTATCAACATTTGTTTATTTAACAGATATTTACTGGGTGCCTGCTTTGTGGCAGGAGTTTTTATACTTTGGATATACAGTACAGTATATAAGTTCTCAGTAAAAACATACTGAAAGAAAGGAGGTGCCATAATTTACTGAATTATTCCTTGAAAGTTAGATTTCTTTAGTTTTAGTTTTTCACTGTAATAAGTATACTTTAACAAATATTCTGGGTATTGTGAGTATGGCGTGTGTTTAGAATTATTTTATTAAGATAAATTCCCATATGTGAAATTATTTGACCAAAGGGTATGAACATTTCTAAGACTCTTGACTTAAATTGCCAAATTGCTTTCACGAAGAGTTATACTATTTAAACCTGATGTCAGTAATGGCTGTAAAGGCCTATTACACCATTTCCTCACCAGCATTGGCTGTATCATTTGTTTTATCGTTGCTTATTATAGGTGAAAATGGTATTTAATTATTGAGCACTTTTCAATGGTTCTTTTACAAAGTACCCCATACTTTGCCTTTTATCTTATGAAATATTATAGACTTTAGTTTTTTGATTTAAGGTACAATTAACTGAGCTTCTCTCAATAGGTGAATAACTTATTTTGAAGTACAAAAATAATTCTAGGTAGTGTATTATGATTATAAATTACTAGGGAAGAGCCAAAAACTTTACCATATATATTAAAGAGGCACATATAATAGAACCTAATGCTTGTTTTTCAGATACTCAACGTATTTTTTCCTCTTAAAGTTTTAAGTCAGAGTTTATTAATTTTGAAGATCATAATAGCACACTACTAACTTAAGCTTCTTTGCTTTAGGTTGCACTTGTTTTTCCTGGACCTAACTCTGTTTCAGTAAAAGAAATTTCTTTTCATCTCCAAGAAAAGATTCAAAATAATGTTGGAGGCAAAAATGATGACCTTGACAAGCCATTCATTAAACGCAAGAAAACTGAAGAACAGGATTTGAATGACAGCAAGTGCAAAGACACAACACTGAAAAAAATTGTATTCATAGATAGCACCTGGAACCAAACAAACAAGATATTCACTGATGAGAGACTGCAAGGTAAGAAAAAAAATGTTGCATGTTTTTGATTGTTCTGTCCCCCAACTTTCATTTCAAAGAACTTCAAACCTACAGATTTATTGCAAGAAGAGTTGCATTGAATACACATACATTTTGCCACAGTTGCTTTATTTTTCCTTCTCTATTATATGTATGTTTGTGCACTTAGATATCATATACGTTTTTGGTTGAACCATTTGAAAGTAAGTTGCAGGCTTTGCAATACATCACCCTTAAATACCTAAGTGTACAACTTTTAAGAATAATTGCATAATCACTATACCGTTATCACTCTAAAAAAATTAAGAAAAGTTCTGTGATATCTCATATGCAGTCCGTATTCATATTTCCCTAATTAACCCCAAAATATCTGTTGTAGCTCTTTTCCTCTGATGCAGCATGTAAACTCAAATTGCATTTGGTTATTATGTCTCTTTAGTCTCTTTTAATGTAGAACAGTCCCCTGTTTTTGTTTTTCATGACTTAGACTTGTGTGAAGAGGATAGGTCAATTGTCTGAATGTTTCAATATTAGATTCAGTTTAAATATTTTTGCAAGGATACTTCAGATAAGGATAAATACAGGGTTGTCCATGACAATTCCAGTTTATATCTATTGTTTTGATATAATTATTAATAGCATCCCCTTTCACTCTCAGAAATGAAGCTGTTTGGCTGATTAATTATATGGTTAACCTATTCAGAGCTCAGGTTGTATACATCAGATCAGGAGGATATAATGTAAGTTGTTCCATTACTGCTGATAACTTTAATTCCTTGATTAAAGTGGTGATTGCCAAATTTCTCCATTATAAAGGTTATTTTCTTCATTGAAATTAGTAGTAATCTGTGGGGTGATGCTTTAAGACGGTGAACTATTCCCAACTGCTTTTTACTGAGTGGTTTTAGTATTTATTGATGACTGTTGCCTAAATCAGTAATTACATTAAGGATTACAAAATGATGAAATTTTAATATTATTATTTCTTCTACATTTGTTAGCTGGCATTCTTATGTAAAGAAGAGCTTTTCTTTTTTCCCTCTTCCTTTTTTCTCTTTTTGAGATCACTGTGGTCTTATGGATTTCCTTTTAGTTCAGTGTATTATAATGTATCATGATTGTATTCTTTTTGATGTCCAAATTGTCTAAAATTTTGCTATTGGGAGCCCTTCAAGTCCTTTGTGGCATGGCCTAATTAGTCTTTCTGTTACAACAGGATATCCCAAGTTCACTTGTACTTTTTTTCCTGCCCCAGACCTAGAATTAATTACTTGAAGGAGCTGTGGTTCTTTTAGTGGGGAATGGTATTAGAAACCAAGATCTGGTAAATTTATTACTGCTTGGATGTCATTGCTTCAGTGGACAGAGCCAAAAGAAATAAATAGATATATATTATGAGTTCACATGGATAGTTCCAATTCAGATTTAACATTACTTTCTTTGTTTTATGTTTGTATGTTTTTCTCTTAGAGTGAAAAGCTTAGTGTCTAATAATAATGGTTTAAAAAAGTTGCTTTACTTGCCCAATAACACGACTAGTAATATGAAGAATGTTACTTGTCTTGTTCCCTTGCACCTTACTCAGTTCTTCAGTCTTTCTCAGTAGTTTCTCTAAAAACTTTAGGTTTATTTCTAGCTCTTTGATGGCTTTATTTGTGTACCATGTATGATTAGAAAACAAAAGAGCTACCCAGTTGGTATTAGGCAGTTTCCAAAACAGTTACAAACTGGGAGAGCTTCTCCCAGGCAATTGTTAAAAATATCCATCCTCTAGAAAAGAAAGTTTATGACACTTTTTGGAATCCTGTGATAATTAGTCCCAAGCTAAAGTGAGCGACAATGCTAGATTTACCTAACTTTATTTATATCCTTTATATCTCTTGAAAACAGCATACATGTTAGAAAGATTGCTTTGTCATTCTAATTCTGTGTGCTTGGGTGTATGTGTGTATGACAGATAGGCAGAGAGATAGAGACAAAGAAGTGTGTGTGTGTGTGTGTGTGTGTGTGTGTGTGTATGAGACAGAGACAGAAAGATGACGGAGCATAAGATTTGCAGTGTTGTTGCTAATGTTTAATAGATGAAACCCTAAAGTCCCGCTCTTTGGAGTACTGCCTGCCACGTTACTTTGGATGGTTACAGCAGCAAGTTACTCCTCAGTTTGAAGATTTTCCTGAGCCTTTTCTTTAAATTACTTTATATGGTAATTGAAAAGGTCAAGTGAAGAACATAAGTGATAACACTTGAAAAAATTGTAAAAGGAACTATTGAGGTACAATTCAAATGTTTTCAGCCGTTGTGCTTAAGGCTTCAAATCACATTTGTACAAAAAATTTCTGTTTCTCAGATCACATAGAAAGTATCATATATTTCAATTCTGTGCTACATCAGAATTTTAAAAGGGATTTCTTAAACCCTTCAAAATCATGAAGTAAATGGATTTCTAGAGTCAGTCTTCTCTGCGTGCCCTATTTCACCCCCTGCCTCTTCTGGCTCCTCATTGCACCACAAGAAATATTTAGGGCTTGGCATATTTATAATCTCTACATATGTGAAATACCAGTTTCCAGATAAGCCAAGTTACTTCCACAAGAAACAGCCGTTTTTTGTTATAAATCATTGCCATTAGGTTTTAAAACGGTTTATCATTTGATAGGATTAAACTGAACAAACCAACTCTAAACCTCAGTTTAAACCCCCAAATGTAGTGTATTGGAATGTTTGTTTCTGTTATCTTATTATGAATGTTGAGATTAAGAATCCCCTTAACAATGTAACATACTGTTTTGCCAGACTTTACAGACAGAGAGCTGTAGATGTTTTACTGCTGTCAAAATAAAACATTTGAAGTTTGAGTGCCTAATTTAATCATAAAATGTAAGCCCTCAAGTGAAAAATGGCATAACATCCTTGAAGGTCCACCACAGAAAGGCTTGGGGGAATGCAGTGGGGAAGGATGGTTTCTTTTTGTTGGAGAAGGACTCAAAATTGTTAAAACTAGCATTCATCACTTCAATAAGCGGTGCTGGGAAAACTGGAGAGCTACATGAAAAAGAATGAAATTAGAACATCCTCTAACATCGTATACAAAAATAAACTCAAAATGGATTAAAGACTTAAATGTAAGACCAGATACTTTAATAAAGGAAAACATAGGCAGAACACTCTTTGACATAAATCAGAGCAATATTTTTTTGGATCCATCTCCTAAAGCAAAGGAAATAAAAGCAAAAATAAATAAATGGGACCTAATTAAACTTATAAGGTTTTGTACAACAGAGGACACCATCAACAAAATGAAAAGACAACCTATTGAATGGAAGAAAATATTTGCAAATGATATGCCTGATAAGAGAGTGATATCCAACATATATAAACAGCTCATCACATCAAAAAGCAAATAATCTGATTAAAAAATGGACAGAAGAACTGAATAGACATTTTTCCAAGGAGGGAATACAGATGGCCAACAGACACATGAAGTGATGCTAATCATTAGGGAAATACAAATCAAAACCACAATGAGATATCACCTCACACCTGTCAGAATGGCTATCATCAAAAAGAACACAAGTAACAAATGTTGGTGAGGATGTGGAGAAAAGGGAACCCTCGTGCACTGCTAGTGGGAATGTAAATTGGTGCAGCCACTATGGAAAACAGTGGAGGTTTCTCAAAAAACTAAAAATTGAACTACCATATTATCCAGCAATTCCACTCCTGGATATATATTTTTAAAAAACTAAAAACACTAATTGAAAGACATATGCACCCAGTGTTCATAGCAGCATTATTTACAATTGCCAAGTTATGGAAGCAACCCAAGTGTCCATCAACAGATGAATGGATAAAGAATACATGGCATGTATGTATGTATGTGTGTGTGTATATATATATATATATATATATATATATATATATATATATATACACACACATAAACACATACGAACATACACACAGAATAGAATACTACTCAGCCATAAAAAAGAATGAAATTTTGCTATTTGCAGCAACATGGATGGACTTGGAGGGCATTATGCTAAGGGAAATAAGGCAGACAGGGAAAGACATGCTGTATGATATCACTTATATGCGGAATCTAAAAAATACAACAAACTAGTGAATATAACAAAAGAGAAGCAAACTCACAGAGAGAACAAACCGATGGTTACCAGTGGGGAGAGGGAAGGGGGGGAGGGGCAATAGAGGGGTAGGGGAGTAAGAGATACAAACTATTAAGTATAAAATAAGCTACAAGGATATATTGTAAAACACAGGAAATATAGCCAATATTTTATAATAACTATAAATGGAGTATAACCTTTAAAAATGGTGAATCACAGTATTAGAAATTTGTAACATACAATATCATACGGCATACTTCAATTAAAGAAGATTTGCTCTTTTTAGATTAAATTATTATTTAGTTTTGCTTTTTTTGACCTGTATGTGGTTTTCAGGACTCACATTGTAAACTTACCATTTTGTTTCTAAATTTGTAGCTAGAGTTTATTCATTTTCACTGCTGTGTAATATCTGATTGTGTGAATATACTACAGTTTACTCTGTCTCCTTTTGGTGACACAATTGAATTATTTCTAGTTTTTGCTGTTACACACAGTGCTACTATGAACATTCTTGCACATGTGCAAGCTTCCTCTAGGAAACGAACCTAGAAGCGGAATAGCTCTGTTGTTACATATAAGAATGTTCAGTTTTCCGAGATAATGCCACCTGTTTTCCAAAGTGTGGGTATACAAATTTATACTCCCATAATTAATGTGTAAGAGTTCCCATCGATCATAATCCCTCCTACCATTGTCTTGCCAAATGTTTGATTTTTGCCAATAGAGTGGGTATAAAGTGGTATCTCATTGTATTGATAATGTGCCTTTCTCTAATTACCAATTGGACTGAGCATCATTTTGTTTGCTTATTTGGCCATACACATGTCCTGTTCTATGAACTATCTATGTCCATCTTTCTAGTGTTTCGTTTTTCTTATTTATTTGTATAAATTCTTTATATATTCTAGAATATAGATAATAATGTTTGAAATATCTTCTTGCAGTTTGTGGCTCCTCTTTTAAATTTCTTTATCTTTTGAGGAGCTGAAATTCTTAGTGTAGAATTTATCCATCTTTCATGGTTACCACTTTTGTGTCTTTTAAAAATCCTCTCTACCCCAAGATATTTCTAATAATTTGTTCATAGATGTAAAAAAATATTTTCTGTGTATGTCAGAGGTGTTTCTTCCTTTTCAGTTCTTGTGCATCTAATTAATTTATTATTTTTGTATTGCTGTGTTAACTAAGACCTCCAGTGCAGTATTGAATGGAAGGCTTGTGGAGGTCATCCCTGTTGTATTTCAGTCTGATAATCATTGTCTTTTAAATGGCAGGTTTAATCAGTTTGTATTTGCTGTGAGTATTGATTTATTTGGACCTATTTCTATCATCTTAATTTTATTTTTATTTATCTTGCTCTTTACTACTTTTTTCTTTTCCTGGCTTTTCTTTTTATTTTTCATATTCCATTTTTTAATGTTCCTATTTTGGTTCTTTTAGGGAATTGTACTATGCACATGTAACTTAAAAAAATTCAAAGTCAAACAATATTTTTACCTCTCCTTTTGAACACTGTAAGACCTTAATACACTTAAGCTTGATTCATCCCCCTCCTAGTTATTGTTATTTTCTTCATTATTTTTTGTTCTGTCTTCTATTTTCAGGCCACAAATTAGATATTATTATTGTTTTTCTTTAATACTGGCATCATTTCTTTGGATTTGCATAGACGTTTACCATTTTCTTTGCTCACCATTCTTATAAGTCAGACTGTTTTTTCTGAAATACATCTAGAAATTCATTCCATTGGATCTCCAGTTGGCATATGTTTATTGGCATATTTTTGTTTGTCTATTAATATTTTTCACTCTTGTTCTTGATATATAGTTCTGCTGGGTAGGTAATTTTAGGTTGCCAGTTATTTCCTCTTGGCACTTTGAAGATTTTATTCCAGAGTCTTCAATATTTTATTGTTCCTAATAAAAAGTCTCCTGTCATTTTGATTACCTTTCTTTTGTATATGATCTATCTGTTCTCAATGGCTACTTTAAAAATATTCTCTTTAGTCTTGCTCTTTTGCAGTTACACTACTATAAGGAGGATCTCTGCACTGATTTCTTTGTATTTATCCTCCTTGAGATACATTATGTCATGTATCTGTGACTTTGCATTTTTTAAAATAGTTTCTGAAACAGTCATAGGCATTATCTCTTTAAATGCTATCTCTCATCCATTCTCTTTGCTGTCTCCCACAGAACTCCTATTAGATATATATTTGATCCTTCATATCTCTTAATATCTTGATATGTTTTTATATTATTTATTTCTTGTCATTCTCTGCCACATTTCTTAGGTAGCTGTTAAGTTAAAGTGAGGCGTGATAGTAGGAGATCATTGATGACTCAGAGGTTCCTAGTCTGGGTCAGTGGGCCAATTTTGGTATTACCTTCTTCACTTTTATTTCTCACTTTAAAATAAAATACGATTTTTAGAAAGTATTTGCAAACTAAATATAATGTGAGTCTGAGTATTGGTCTAAGGTACTAAAAGCATTCTGGGTTTGTATGTTGACATGTGAGTTGTAAGAGATGAGAGTACTATTGTATGATTTCATGAGTCATTTCCTCTTTAAATATGCAGGAGCAAGGCATTAGCTGACTGCGTTATTGAGTCTCTGAAACACAGATGTGACAGCTAATTAAACAGCTCTAGGTACTCTGTTCATGAACATAATAGCCAAAAAGTGATAATCCAGAAGTAGTTTTAACAGTATTAAGGACCACTAACCTGCCTACCTGGTCTCAGTGAATTTCAGAACAATATTTTAAATGTCAGTTTATCAAGGAAATGAAACTCTTCTGAAAATTGATGAATTTAGTCCTGTCACAGATTAAAGTCAAAAAAGACACTGGCAAGTAGAAGACAGAAAGAGATGAACATCTTAAATGTTAACTACTTTTAACCAATTTGCTACAGGTCCAAGACTTATACATAACTGTCATGGATAAGATTTCATCCTGTGTTTTATATTGCTTCCGTATATACCTTAATACATTTGAGAAAATATCCTATTTGGAATTGGGATTGAAGGAATTTAAAGAAAATCCTTAAAGTAATTAAGGGAAATTATTATTGTACCACACCCTGTGGTTAACAGGAAATATTTATACTTCTCTTATTTGTTTTTGGCAGGGTTGCTACAAGTTGAGTTGAAAACAAGAAAAACTTGCTTTTGGCGCCATCAAAAAGGAAAGCCAGATACCTTCCTTTCCACAATTGAAGCCATTTACTACTTTCTGGTAGATTATCATACTGATATTTTAAAAGAGAAATACAAAGGACAATATGATAATCTTTTATTTTTCTACTCTTTTATGCACCAGTTGGTAAAGAATGCCAAATGCCCTGGAGACAAGGAAACAAGGAAACTTACCCATTAGTTTTTAGGAAGTCATTTAATGTAATTTTATTTTGCTAAAATCAATAAAATTATAACTGTGCTTTGTTTATTCCTAGGAAATATTTCTGTATAATGTCTGTAAGACCATTTGAAAAAATAAGGTTTTATTTATTTTACTTCATATTTTTTAAAATGAAGTTATTTCTAAGGGAGTTTTCAGAGATAGTGTTGGCTGAAAAATTCAACTTGGCATATCTCAATTTTATTACCATATTTTAATATAATAATGTGTTGTATTTATATATATATGTAATTAGATATAATTAGATATTTGTTTAGAGATCTTCATATCTTTCCACCTGTACTCACAGAGTCTCCTCAAGTAATTTGTTTAAGGTTAATGGCAAACATGGGCAGAACTAGAATTGTAGCTCCAGTCCCATAGGGCTATTTCTTCTTAAGTCCACCCTGTCTGTGGTGGACATTTGTTGCTTTTTTCATCTGCCTGGCATCTTTTTTAGGGAGAAATTGCTAGCAATCATGTCCTATTATAGGGATGGACGTATGACCCGGTTTAGCAAGCAAAGTGCCTAGTGATTGATCCAGGGATGAGCACATGTCCCAACATCCTTCTTGATAAGTGATATGGTTGCTCTAGGAGATAGGGTTTCTTTTTCAAAAAGCAGTGGTTAAAAGCACAGACTCTAGAGCTAGACTATCTAAATCTAAGTCTCAGCTTTCTTTTTTCACCTACCAGTCATTTGTCAGTTTCTTCATTTCTGAAGAGATGGTAATACAGTAGCTATTTTAGGATTATGGTGAGGTTTAACTGAATTAATGTATCTAAGGGGCTTTCAACAGCAGCTGGCATATACTTAAGTGCTATAAATGTGTTTACTCTTTTTATTATTTTATGAAATTGTGAAATAAGCATGATGTATATAATCCTAGAGCTACTGGTGACATCTCTGCTGCAGGTGGCAAGAACTTGCCTTAGAATGAAGCCAGCAAAAGAAAGCAGAGTGGAGAGATAAAAAGACTGAGTCCTGAGGACATCATTTAATCATCTAATCTAGCTGCTTGTGAATGGAACCCTACTGTGCTGAATAGCTTCTGTTTGCCCTCTGGATCCACCCTCCACTCTTTCCCATTCTGCTCTCTGCTCTGTGAGGTAGGTCCCCTTGACCACTGGCTTTTGCTTGGGATCAGCAAATGGAAGCACTGCAGGAGATTGAAGGTTGAAAGGAAAATGAAATTAATTTATTTCCCTTGCTCCTTTCCTGGCAGGTCACCATGGGTTGGGTGTGTCCTTCTACTGAAGGTCATCCTATCAGGCATCCCTTTCCCAGCAGTTATTCCAGTTAACTTCAGGCCCATGCTCCCTCCATTTACCCCTTTTCACTTATATCGTGATGAGTCCAGGGTATTAATAGCCCCAGAGTAGGTCATTATACCTTGCTGGTTTTCCTAAACCCTGCCTATACCTTTGTAAATAGTAATTTTATTATATTTTTCTCAAATGTCCCCATTTGAAGTTGCCCTCTTTCTGGGACACTGACTGTTAAATTTCACCCATGTGGGTGCTAGAAATAACAGTACATTTCCCAAAGTATACTCAGTGGGACACGTGTTTTTATGAATAAATGAGTAATTGGTAAAATTTGTTTGCTGCACCTTATATTCCCCTGTTAGAGATTCAAAAGGCACAAGATGAAAGTGCTGAAAAGTCCTGAAATAAACATTTTGAACTTTATTTAAGTTAGTATTTCTTAAACTTATTTGAATAAGTAATGCCTGCTAATATACTATGGAAATAGAACATTTGAAACATTGTACTTTAGAGCAGTCCCTGATTAATATATATGTGGCAGTTGAGGCCTAAAGAGATTAAGTAACTTGCCTATAAGGTCACACAACTAATTAGTGATAGAACCTTATCTAGAATCTAGGACTTCTGATTTGGTTCAGTGAGGTCACCATTATATTATGCTTTTCATTAAAAGGAATATGGATTATATAAGGTTTGAATATTATTAGTCCCATACTCTTAGCCAGATAAACTAGCTGACTTCCCTATTAGTTAATAGGCAATAACTGGCTAGCAGTTATTTTTCAAGAATGGAATTAAAATGGATTTCTTCATGTTTAGAACTTGACCTTGGGAACAGAAGAAGGCCTGAATTGATTTAAGCAGGGCCAAAGTTGGATTCCTCTGGGCTAAATTTGAACTTTCCTGAGCCAAAATCTATTGCCATTTAACTGGCTCTCCAAACCAACAAAATATAATTGTTAAAAGGGAGAGGGGGGATAAAAGAACTCATTTGCCCCTATCTTACAGCTGTCTTAAGAAAGATAACCCATATACTCCATAAGAGCCTAATTTATAACTAAGGCCAGAAAAATCTTAAGTTTTTCCCCCCAAGTAATAATAATACCTGTTTGAACAATGAATTGTCTGTACTTGTCTTGTTTTTCTTTGGTATGAAAGACTGTAAAAATGACACTAGTTTTTTACTCCTCCCTGTATTCTTTTTTTCATGCTCCTTTGAAGTACATTCTCAAGTACTTTCTGGGCCATATGTATTTCCAAACATCTGGTGTATTGCTACTTACTCTTGTGCTACTGCTGTCACCATAAACACATACATGTCTGGGTTAGCCTCCTTGAGGGTGAGACATGCATGAAGCAGAGCCAGGTTACCCTGGTCACCCTAGCTGAATCCTGTCTTCGATTGGCTGATAGCCAGTCAAGCCCCATGTATGTGAACCATCTCAGCCAAGATCAGCAGAACCACCTAACTGACACCTATCTGATTCCAGATTTGTGAGCAAGGGAAGTCCATTGTTATGCTTCTGAAGCCTTATAGCTATTATTATACAGCATTATTGTGCCCATATATATCTCATCTTTGGATATAGTATCAGACACACCTTCCTCAAGTGCCTTCTCACATTCTTGGCCCCACTGTTTCCTAGGCCACCAGCCACTTTGCCATAGCTACCACCCTACATAGTGACACACTACTAGCAGGCTGGAGTGATTCTTCTGCCTGAGGTCAACTAGCCATGTGCTCAGAATCTCTGGCCCATCCCAACGCTTCTGGACTCAAGGAAGCATCATGCCACAGGGTTTCCCCAGTGATTGTCAAAAGGGCTAGATGATGCAATCTGGAAGAGCAGTGAAGTTAACTGTCTGGAAAACTTGGATCAATGGACTAGAAGAAGCCATTGGACAAATTCCTCTCCCTTCTCATGGACTATTCTGAGGCATAGTTTTTCACCCTCCTGCCCAGAGAGGTACCATGTAGCCAAACAACTGTACTTGCCAAATTATCAGCAGTGTCTCTTCATGGCTTTTCATGAAACAGAAACCAAATGCTATACAGTAATTTATCAATTTGCATTTGCTCCCAATCTCTGCTAGCCTTACTCCCTTACTCTCACCAGCCTAGATTTCCCCTTCTAATAAAGCAATAGATTTAATTTTTGCCTGAGCCTCTCCTTTCTAGAGAAGCCAGGTGGTTTAGTCTGTATTTGGTGAGGAAAGCAGATTCATTAAAGTATTACATGAATGAAGAGCTTTAATAAAGGAATTGGGGTTCACCCAAATATGGGAGTTGCTGGGGAAATAAAGGTCTGGAAGACCAGCAGAAGAGAATTAGAGAAACATTCACTAACTAGTTCGGCCCGAGATGTTCAAAGTACTCATGGCTTAGTTTGTAGAAATGTATATGTATTGAACATACCGCTTTTCTAATTTCCTTAATCTTTCTAGTAGCCCTTTGATTTAGCTGAAAGGCATCTCTTTAATTCCTTCAGAGGTTGTACAAAATAAGTGTATAGTTAGACCTTGCTTGGTCTTTTACTTGAGGCCATAATAATGGCAATACCCTGGATTTGTTCTTTGTCCTAAGGTTATATTTCATGATCAAACATTTGATTTGGTGAAAAACAATTTCATTTTGCAATCTAGGCTCTATATTCCCTCTCAATAATACCTACATTACCACTTCCTTATTTTTGAGCTTGTCTTAGGGTACCTTATAAATTGCAGTGAATAGCAGCCAGCTTATTCTTTCAAAATTCTACCTCAAACTCTCACCAATGCCATGAGGGTATTAGGTACGTTTCTGTCTTCCATGTTACTGCAGATGATAATTTTACCACACTTTTGCCTCCAAATACTGACAATTAAAAGACCCTAGTGTGGGGGCCCCTTAACCAGTCTCAGCCGCCCAGCCACAACCCCCTGTGTCCAGTAACCTGGATGATAGAAACCAGCTCCACAGAGAGAAACAAAACAGTAAAATAAACCAGGAACAATGCTTCACTGAAATGTTCCCTGAGTCATCAGCGCTGCAGACACAACACGGGATCTTCAGCATCAGGTTCAAAAGTCAGGGCTCTGGGTCACAAAAAATGTGGCCCCTTACCACCTCCTCAGTGGAAAGAACTGTGTGTGTTTTCTTTAGTGTGATAGAAACAGCACACTGAAGCTGCAAACATTTAAATGCCCACAGGCTGTTAAGGGTTGTAAACTTCTTGAATCCAGGCAGAGAAAACAACAGCCCCCAAAGGAGAAAAAGTTTACTCACCCATAAAATTCATGAGTAAGAGAAATTTTTAATTTGTATATTATTTATGACTGTGATCAACTACTTGGTCACCTGAATAAAAGGTTGTATAGGAAAAAAAAAAGACCCTAGTGAAAAATTTGGCTAAACACTCAATGAGCCTGCAATGAAGACCACCACCCATCAATAATGCTTGGTGAAAGACTCCAAATTAGAAAGAGGTGCGGGAAATCCAAAGGAAACAGACAAGCAGAGAACGAAAGGAAAAAAAAGAACTAAATATCTTCAAAAAAAAAGAAACTATATTGTATTCACAAAACAAGAATGGTATAGTATGAAAAAGAACAAGCACTAGACAAAAAAGAGATCCTGGGGAGACCTTCAAGATGGCAGAGGAGTAAGAGATGGAGATCACCTTCCTCCCCACAAATACATCAGAAATACCTCTACATGTGGAACAACTGCTACAGAACACCTACTGAATGCTGGCAGAAGACCTCAGACTTCCCAAAAGGGTCTTGGTGCTCCAACCAGGTGTCAGGCCTGTGCCTCTGAGGTGGGAGAGCCTAGTTCAGGACATTGGTCCACCAAGGACCTCCTGGCTCCACGTAATACCAAATGGCGAAAGCTCTCCCTGAGATCTCCATCTCAACACTAAGACCCAACTCCACGCAACGACCAGCAAGCCACAGTGCTGGACACCCTATGCCAAACAACTAGCAAGACAGGAGCACAACCCCACCCATTAGCAGAGAGGCTGCCTAAAATCATAATAAGCCCACAGACACCCCAAAACACACCACTGGACCAGTCCTGCCCACCAGAAAGACAAGATCCAGCTTCATCCACCAGAACACAGGCACTAGTCCCCTCCACCAAGAAGCCTACAAAACACACTGAACCAACCTTAGCCACTAGGGGCAGACACCAAAAACAACGGGAACTATGAACCTGCAGCCTGCGAAAGGGAGACCCCAAACTCAGTAAGTTAAGCAAAATGAGAAGACAAATACACAGCAGATGAAGGAGCAAAGTAAAAACCCACCAGACCAAACAAATGAAGAGGAAATAGGCAGTCTGCCTGAAAAAGATTTCAGAAAAATGATAGTAAAGATGATCCAAAATCTTGGAAATACAATGGAGAAAGTACAAGAAACGTTTAACAAGGACCTAGAACTAAAGAGCAAACAAACAATGATGAACAACACAATAATGAAATTAAAAATTCTCTAGAAGGAATCAGTAGCAGGATAACTGAGGCAGAAGAACAGATAAGTGACCTGGAAGATAAAATAGTGGAAATAACTACTGCAGAGCAGAATAAATTAAAAAAATTAAAGAATTGAGGACAGTCTTAGAGACCTCTGGGACAACATTAAATGCACCAACATTTGAATTATAGGGGTTGCAGACGAAGAAAACAAAAAGAAAGGGACTGGGAAAATATTTGAAGAGATTATAGTTGAAAACTTCCCTAATATGGGAAAGGAAATAGTCAATCAACTACAGGAAGCACAGAGAGTCCCATGCAGGATAAATCCAAGGAGAAACACGCCAAGTCACATATTAAACTATCAAAAATTAAATACAAAGAAAAAATATTAAAAACAGCAAGGGAAAAGCAACAAATAACATACAAGGGAATCCCCATAAGGTTAACAGCTGATCTTTCAGCAGAAACTCTGCAAGCCAGAAGAGTGTGGCAGGGCATTTTTAAAGCAATGAAAGGGAAAAGCCTACAACCAAGATCACTCTACCCAGCAAGGATCTCATTCGGATTCAACGGAGAAATTAAAACTTTTAGAGACAAGCAAAAGCTAAGAGAATTAAGCACCACCAAACCAGCTTTACAACAAATGCTAAAGGAACTTCTCTAGGCAGAAAACACAAGAGAAGGAAAAGACCTACAATAACAAACCTGAAACAAGAAAATGGTAATAGGAACATATATATCGATAATTACCTTAAATGTAAATGGACTAAATGCTACAACCAAAAGACATAGACTGGCTGAATGGATACAAAAACAAGACCTGTATATATGCTGTCTACAAGAGACCCACTTCAGACCTAGGGACACATACAGACTGAAAATGAGGGGATGGAAAAAGATATTCCATGCAAATGGAAATCAAAAGAAAGCTGGAGTAGAAATTCTCATATCAGACAAAATAGACTTTAAAATAAAGACTATTACAAGAGACAAGGCCACTACATAATGATCAAGGGATCAATCCAAGAAGATACAACAATTGTAAATATATATGCACCTAGCATAGGAGCACCTCAAACATAAGGCAAATGCTAACAGCCATAAAAGGGGAAATAGACAGTAACACAACCATAGTAGGGGACTTTAACAGGCCACTTTCACCAATGGACAGATCATCGAAACTGAAAATAACTAAGGCAACACAAGCTTTATTTATTTTATTATTATTTAAATTTATTTATTTTATTTTATTTTTGGCTGCGTTGGGTCTTTGTTGCTACGCACGGGCTTTTCTCTGGTTGTGGTGAGTGGGGGCTACTCTTCATTGAGGTGTGTGGGCTTCTCTTGTTGTGGAGCACGGGCTTTTGGCATGTGGGCTTCAGTAGTTGTGGCTCATGGGCTCTGGAGCGGCAACACAAGCTTTAAATGACACATTGAACAAGATGGACTTAATTGATATTTATAGGACGTTTCATTCAAAAACAACAGAATAAAAAAAAAACACAACAGAATAGACTTTCTTCACAAGTGCTCATGGAACATTCTCCAGGATAGATCATACCTTGGGTCACAAATCAAGCCTTAGTAAATTTTTAAAAATTGAAATTGTATCAAGTATCTTTTCTGACCACAATGCTATGATACTAGATATCAATAACAGGAAAAAAAATCTATAAAAAATACAACACATGGAGGCTAAACAATACAGTACATAATAACCAAGAGATCACTGAAGAAATCAAAGAGGAAATCAAAAAATACCTACAAACAAATGACCATGAAAACATGACGACCCAAAACCTATGTGATGCAGCAAAAGCAGTTATAAAAGGGAAGTTTATATCAATACAATCCTAGCTCAAGAAACAAGAAAAATCTCAAATAAACAACCTAATCTTACACCTAAAGCAATTAGAGAAAGAACAAGAAAACCCTAAAGTTAGCAGAAGGAAAGAAATGATAAAGATCACATCAGAAATAAATGAAAAAGAAATGAAGGAAATGATAGCAAGATAAATAAAACTAAAAGCTAGTTGTTTGAGAAGATTAAAAAAATTGATAAACCATTAGCCAGACTCATCAAGAAAAAAATGGAGAAGACTCAAATCAATAGAATTAGAAATGAACAAGGAGAAGTAACAACTGACACTGCAGAAATACAAAGGATCATGAGAGATTACTACAAGCAACTCTATGCCAATAAAATGGACCACCTGGAAGAAATGGACAAATTCTTACAAAAGCACAACCTTCTGAGACTGAACCAGGAAGGAATAGAAAATATAAACAGACCAGTCACAAGCACTGAAAATGAGACTGTGATTAAAAATCTTCCAACAAACAAAAACCCAGGACCAGATGGCTTCACAAGTGAATTCTATCAAACATTTAGAGAAGAGCTAACACCTATCCTTCTCAAACTATTCCAAGATACAGCAGAGGCAGGAACACTCCCAAACTCATTCTACAAGGCCACCATCACTGATACCAAAACCAGAGAAAGATGTCACCAAAAAAGAAGACTACAGGCCAATATCACTGATGAACATAGATCCAAAAATCCTCAACAGAATACCAGCAAACAGAATCCAAAAGCACATTAAAAGAGTTATACACCATGATCAAGTGGGGTTTGTCCCAGGAATGCAAGGATTCTTTAATATACAAAAATCAATCAATGTGATACACCATATTAACAAACTGAAGGAGAAAACCATATCATCTCAATAGATGCAGAAGAAGCTTTTGACAAACTTCAACACCCATTTATGATAAAAACCCTGCAGAAAATAGGCATAGAGGGAACTTTCCTCAACATAATAAAGGCCACATATGACAAACCCACACCAACATTGTTCTCAATGGTGAGATAATGAAACCATTTCCTCTAAGATCAGGAGCAAGACAAAGTTGTCCACTCTCACCACTATTATTCAACATAGTTTTGGAAGTTTTAGCCACAGCAATCACAGAAGAAAATGAAATAAAAGGAATCCAAATTAGAAAAAAAGTAGTTAAGCTGTCACTGTTTGCAGTTGACATGATACTATACATAGAGAATCCTAAAGATGCTACCAGAAAGCTACTAGAGCTAATCGATGAATTTGATAAAGTAGCAAGTTACAAAATTAATGCACAGAAATCTCTTGCATTCCTATACACTAATGATGAAAAATCTGAAAGAGAAATTAAGGAAACACTCCCATTTACCGTTACAACAAAAACAATAAAATACCTAGGAATAAACCCACCTAAGGAGACAAAATACCTGTATGCAAAAAACTTTAAGACACTGATGAAAGAAATTAAAGGTGATACAAACAGATGGAGAGGTATACCATGTTCTTGGATTGGAAGAATCAACATTGTGAAAATGAGTATACTACCCAAAGCAATCTACAGATTCAATGCAATCCCTATCAAACTACCAATGGCATTTTCCACAGAACTAGAATGAAAAATTTCACAATTTCTATGGAAACACAAAAAACCCCAAATAGCCAAAGCAATCTTGAGAAAGAAAAACAGAGCTGGAGGAATCAGGCTCCCTGACTTCAGACTATACTAGAAAGCTACAGTTATCAAGACAGTATGGTACTGGCACAAAAGCAGAAATATAGATCAATGTAGCAGGATAGAAAGCCCAGAGATAAACCCATGCACGTATGGTCACCTTATCTTTGATAAAGGGGGCCAGAATATACAATGGACAAAAGATAGCCTCTTCAGTAAGTGATGCTGGGAAAACTGGACAGCCACATATAAAAGAATGAAATTGGAACACTCCCTAACACTGTAGAGAAAAATAAACTCAAAATGGATTAATAACTTAAATATAAGGCCAGACACTATAAAACTCTTAGAGGAAAACATAGGCAGAACACTATATGACATAAATCACAGGAAGATCCTTTTTGACCCACCTCCTAGAGAATTGGAAATAAACAAAAAAAAGTAAACAGATGGGACCGAATGAAACTTAAAACTTTTGCACAGCAAAGGAAACCATAAACAAGATGAAAAGACAGCCCTCAGAATGGGAGAAAATATTTGCAAATAAAGCAACTGACAAAGGATTAATCTCCAAAATTTACAAGCAGCTCATGCAGCTCAATATCAAAAAACAAATAACCCAATCCAAAAATGGGCAGAAGACCTAAGTAGACATTTCTCTAGAGAAGGTATACGGATTACCAACAAACACATGAAAGGATGCTCAACATCACTAAACATTAGAGTAATGCAAATCAAAACTACAATGAGGTGTCACCTCACACCAGTCAGAATGGCCATCATCAAAAAATCTACAAAGAAGAAATGCTGGAGAGAGTGTGGAGATAAGGGAACCCTCTTGCACTATTGGTGGAAATGTAAACTTACCCAGCCACTATGGAGAACAGTACGAAGGCTCCTTAAAAAACTAAAAATAGAACTACCATATGACCCAGCAATCCCACTACAAGGCATATACCCTGAGAAAACCATAATTCAAAAAAGTCATGTACTATGTTGTTCATTGCAGCTCTATTTACAATAGCCAGGACATGGAAGCAACCTAAGTGTCCATTGACAGATGAATGGATAAAGAAGAGGTGGCGCATATATACAATGGAATATTACTCAGCCGTAAAAAGAAACGAAATTGAGTTATTTGTAGTGAGGTGGATGGACCTAGAGACTGTCATACAGAGTGAAGTAAGTCAGAAAGAGAAAAATAAATACCGTATGCTAGCACATATGTATGGAATCTAAAAAAAGAAAAAGATAAAGGTTTTGAAGAACCTAGGGGCAGAACAGGAATAAAGTCACAGAAGTAGAGAATGGACTTGAGGATATGGGGAGGGGGAAGCATAAGCTGGGACAAAGTGAGAGAGTGGAATGGACTTATATACACTACCAAAGGTAAAATAGATAGCTAGTGGGAAGCAGCCGCATAGCACAGTGAGATTAGCTCGGTGCTTTGTGACCACCTAGAGGGGTGGGGTAGGGAGGGTGGGAGGGAGACCCAAGAGGGAGGAGATATGGGGAAAGAAAAGAAGGGAGAAACCAAAAGGGAGGAGAGGGCATCAAGAAAGCAGCAAAGGGAAATCCCAGGATTCATCCATTCAACAGAAATTTTTGGTTGCCTACTACATGCCAGATTCTTTTCTAGGTAATGGATATAGCACATTAGGTAATAAGTGCTAAGAAGGAAAATAAAGCAGAGTAAGATACAAACAGTGACTGGTGCACGAAAGAGATGCTATTTTAAATAAGGTCATCTTGGAAAGCCTCAATAAGGTAGAATCGAGCAGAGACCTGAATGAAGGGAGAGAAAGTGAGTGTGCAGATAACACAAAGAATAGCATTCTGAGGAAAGGGAACAAGTATGTGCAGAGGCCCTGAGGCAACAATATACTTGGCATGTTTGGGAAATAGGAAGGAAGCCAGTTTAGCTGGACCAACTTGTGGGAGGGGAAAAAGTGGTTGAGGACTGGATCATAGTGGAGTAGGGATAAGGGGTCACATCTTTAATGCTTTGGAGACCACAGTAGTTGTTTGGATTTTACTCTGAGTGAGATATGAAGCCATTGGAGGGTTTAAGCAAAGGAGTGACAAGATTTGACTTATATTTTTAAAGGATTATTCTGACTCATTTGTGAAAAATAGACTGTAAGAGGGTAAGGAGTTAAGTAGGAAGATTAATTAGAATACTATTTCAATAGTCCATGTGAAAGATGATACTTGCTTGGACAAGAGCAGTCATGATAATAAAAGAGTGGTAAGGAATGGTCAGATCCTGGATATATTTGAAGTTAGAGCCAAAGATGATTTGCAAATGGATTAGGTGCTCTGATAGATATGGAGATGTGCTGCCTTGATCCCCCTTCCAGGAAAGACTTGATGAACCTCAGGAAGTGTGGAGGACAGAAATTCTCCAGCTGTCAGCACTTCATCTGCAGCAGCTATAGAAAACACTTTACCTGAGGTCACATCCTCCCTAGATCTGAGGACCGAACACAATGGGGATGTAAAACCCTTGCCATTTCAGCCTAATGCATCACATTATGTCAGGCAAAACTCACTCCAGAGCTTCCTCCTTTGCAGCTTGACTTCTTCCTCTGCACAATCTGCTTCTTCCCCTTCCCTTGACAAGTGCTCTGTGATAAATACCTTGCAGCCCCAATTCCATCTCAGGATCTTCAAAGAACCGTACTGTGACAGTTGGTCCCAGTAGTGGTCTAAGATGCCTGTGAGGAACCCATCACATGTGGCACATGGAACATAAGGAGCCCCTGGCTCAAGGTGGCAGCTTTCACCAGTGGTAAAATGAGAGAGTTCACCTGTGGAAGAGAATGAACTAGTGAGTGCAGGATATCAGGTACTTGAGACTCATGAAGGAACTCATAGAGTTAAGAATACCAGAATTGGATGGCTAAGTACCACTGATGCTCTACAGAAAGTGGGCCTCTTTAGTTGCACACAAAGCTTGTCCAGAACTGAGTAGTCTGAGTGGCTGAACTGGCGATTGTCCTAGGAGAAGAAATATTGGAAGATCAACCACAGGCAGTCTGAAATAGAGGCCTATGGATGGACATATTGGCACTGAGCATGAGCATGAACAGTGAAGGTCTTTGTATCCCATGTAACACCCACCAGAGAGCATCCACTACTGAAGAGGCACTAAACAATAAAGAAGACTGAATAAATTGCCCAGTTGACATCATCTGCCTCAGTCATTGGCCAACTGGTGCTGGCCCTTGGGCACATGAACGGAGTGTCCACTGGAGAAGGGATGAAGACAGAGTGTGGGTTCAACTGATCAAGGCTAATTTAGCTTCTGCTGCTGCTGAATGCCCAAACTGCCAGCAATAGAGAGCAACACTGAGCTCCCGATATGACACCATTCCTTGAGACCAAGTGTCAAGTTGGCTACGTTAGGCCCCTTCCATTCTGGAGTGACCACCTGTTTCTTGTTACGGGAGTAGACACATATTCCAGATATGGGGTTGCTTTTCCTACCCAAAGAGCCTCAGCCAGTACCACCATCTGAGTGTTATGTAATATTAGATTCACTAGCATGAGATCTCACATAATGTCACATCAAACCAGGGAAACTGTTTTGCAAAAAAAGGAAGTGCAGGAGTGGACCCTTATCCCCAGGATCCACTGATAATGTCACATATCTCACCACCCAGACACTGCCAGCTTGATAGGGCCTCGGAGCAACCTGCTGAAGGTACAGCTGAATGCCAGTTCAGAGGCAATACTCTGAAAGAGTGAGATGCCATACTCCAAGATGTATTATACGCATTGGATCAAAGATATTTGTATGGCACTGTGCCTCCGTACAAAAAATATGGGTCTAGGCGCCAAGGGGTGAAAGCAGAAGTGTCCCTAGCCCTTACAATCACTTCTAAGGACCCTTAAAGTGCTATTTATGTTTCCTGTCTTCACAACTCTGAACTCTGCGTATTGAGAGGTCTTGGTCCCTAAAAGGGATACACTTCTAAGAAATAGAGCAAAAATTCCATTGAAATATAAGCTGCAGCTGCTACCTGGGTACTTTGGGCTCCTTGTGCCCAGAGACCAGCAGGCAAGAAAAGGGGACACCTTCTTGCCAGGGATAATTGACTCTGATCATCAGAAGGAGATAGGGATCCTGTTACACTCACCATTAAGGTAGGAAAGAGTAAATATGGAGCCCACTTAACAAATTGTGAATATAAAGAGAAGGTATAGCAATTCCATCCTGATAAATGCATGATGGCAGAAACTCAGACCCCTCAGGGAATGAGGGTCTAGGTCACAACACCAGGTAAGCCAACAACAGCAGCAGAGGTGGTAGTGGAGGATGAGGGAAATCTAGAATTGATAGTGGAGGGGGGAGATGACAAGTATTCTACAGCCTTACTACAGCAGTAGGGACTGTAGTTTGTCCCACTAACCTCTATCTTCTAAGTTCCCCTCAGGAAAAGAGGCCCCTTCACTCTTGTAGGAGCTGCTTCCTAAACATACATGGAGAAATAGACCTATATGAAGCAAGGTGTGGATTGTGGTAAGCAAAGAGATATGCTGTCCAGATTCATCTTCAAGAAAGGGCTTGCTGCCCAATCGCAAGGAATGAGGTCAGCAACCTCCAGCTTCCAGTTTCTTCACGGCCTAGCTCAACTGCAGAGAGCCACTTTGCTTCAGGTCCTGCCCTTCCTACATTTGGTGACTGAGTGAGATCAGCTGCATGCAGCTGCAGAAGTGACCCCAGCACACATGGGGAGCAAAAAATATAAACAGTCAAACAGTGAATTAAGAGAATTTATAAATGATTGTTATTATTTTAAAACACTACATTTTTGGAGGTGATTTGTTATTCAGCAACAGATAGAGAAATTGGCATCTGGAGTAGCATGTAATCTTAACAAAATGCAGAAACATATGGTACTGGCTTTAAGACTAGGTAGCAGGTTGGGGATTGGAAGAGTGTCAAGAAGACTGCTAGTGGAGGCTGAAAGGTGATTGTGGTAGACGGAATAATGCTCCCCTACCTCAAGATATCCACATCCTAATCCCCAGAAAATATGGATATGTTACCTTACATGGTAAAAGGGACTTGGCAGATGTGATTAAGGTTCTTGAGATGTAGAGGTTACCTTGGGTTATCCAGATGGGCCAATATAAACACAAGGGTCCTTAAAGTGGAAGAGGGATACATAAGAGGAGGTCAGAGTGATACGAAATTAAGACTCTGTTGCTGGCTTTGCAGATGGGCGAGGGGAACCACAAGCCAAAGAATGTGGGCAGCCTCTAGAAGCTGGAAGAGGCAAGGGAACATATTCTTCTCTAAGAGCCTCCAGAAAGGAATATTGTTCAGCCAACATCTTGATTTTATTCCTGTGAGATCAGTGTTGTGCTTCTAACCTACAGAACTATATGATAATAAATTTGTGTTGGTTAAGCCTGCTAAGTTTCGTGTTATATTACACAAGCAGGAGAAACATAATACAGGTGGTTAGAAGGCTATTAGCCTTGAAGAATAGTAAACAGACTCTTAGTAGAGGGTGGAAAAAGTCAGTAAGGAAATTATTAAATGGGGGAAAATGTAGGACCTGAGTTATATGGTAACAGAATGCTTGGCAATACTTCTGCCTGCCATAACAAAGAACATAGAAAGTGAACTTGATGAGTTTATAGATCTCTTAAGGAGATTTCCAGGCAGAGTGATGAAAGTACCAATTAACTTTGTACAGCTACGGATGATAATGTACAAGAAGAGAGAAATGAGCTAACAAAGGAACTGTTCAATTTAAAAGAAGAGTTTAAAGGAAATATTTCCAACCCAGTGCTTTCCTTTTCTTAGGAAAAAGGAAGAATGACTGGCGGGCAGAGCCAGAATCCCAGAGGGAGGAGCCAAGAAGCAAGGTGAGGGATGGATTAGGAAATCACCACTAAAGGGATGAACAGAACCACAATCAAAGACTATCCGTTGCCTTTAGCGTAGAGGCCCTCAACAACAATTGTAGTTTTGTGTCTCCCGTTTCCCTGACCCCCTTTCTGACTGGGAGTGTTTGTGTGGTTTTTCTATCCTAGAAAATCTGGACTGAGAGAAGCCACCCCCAAGTAGCTGCACCTGAGGAACAATACCTGAGGCATTTTCTCCACATCTGGACCTGATTTAGATGATAAGAGATTGAAATTAAACTAATGTCATCATGGGACGAGACTTTTAGGGTACGGGGTGAGTATAGTTTTGCATGTAGGTGGGACAAGAATTGTGGCCAGATGGTGGACTATGATAGTTGTCAAAGATGGCCCCCAAATAATTCTTCCCCTCCCCGTACAAGCATACCACTCTTCTCTTCGAGGAGTGGGGTCCATTTTCCTTCCCCTTCAATCTAGGCCAGCCTTGTAACTTACTTTGACCAATAAAATGTGGTGAAAATAAGGCCTGACAGTTTCCATTTTCATGCTGCTGGAGTCCTGAGCCATCATGCTAGAATTCCATGCTATCCTGCTGGAGAGAAGGATCACATGGGGAATCCCTAGAGACACCACATGGAGAGAAAGGCCATATAGGGAAGAAATGAGATGCCCCAATCAATCACATTTTCAAGGCCTCAGACAAGTGAGAGAGGTCTTCTTGAACCTTCTAGCTCAGCTTAGCAACCATCTGAATACAGCCATGTGAGTGATTCCAGCTGACACCATTTGAAACAGAAGAATGACCAGTCAATCCACAGAAACATGAGAAATTTTAAAATCATTTGTTTTAAGCCAGTAAGTTTTGGGATTTTTTTTTATGTGGCAATAGATAATTGATACAGAAATAATTTTATTTGCAGAGGAGAGCTTAAGAGAAAAAGACTTAAGAAGAAAAGACTTGTAGAGAATTGGGGGGACAGACTTTTCCTTTTGAACTGCTTCTCTTTTAGTTGACTGATGGTATCTTCATCAATATAATTTTCTTAAAAATTGTGTGAGCCTTATTTAGCAAATTAGTCCACCCCATTAGACAAAAGCCACTTCCATAAATCTCTTCTAGGCAGGCCCCTCCTACCTTGGGCTGAGAATCCAAGTGCTGTAGAAAATGCCCACAGTATTTATTCTGTATCCTTCAGGGCCTATGAGGCATTGCTTGACATCATTCTAAAATCTTAAAGGGTCTTACAGCCTCTAATTTATTATAACCCTGATACTGTGTTTTATTGTTGGCACTTTGGGCCTTTGTCTTTGCCCCAAGATCATTTATGACATTGAAAATATTTTTCTGGCTGATAGAGATGGGAATAAAAAATGGTAGAGAATACTTCTTAGGCTTCTGGATGTGCTAAGAGTTTATAAGAGATGACATCTACATATTTTACTTTCCTCTCTAGACTCATCATAAAAAGCTTTGAAAATTTAATACTACTTTTTTAAGCTTGAATATAAGTTAAACTTAGAGGTAATATCTATTTTGTTATTAAGTATATTATAAATATTTATGTTATTGTAATACAGTACAGTCATAACAAGCATCCATGAGCATTTAACAAACAACTGTTAATTTCTGAAGCAGAGAAGAACATGAGTGAAAGTTCTGGTTAAATTTTTAGAGTGAAAGCTAACTATTTATTACTTAAGAAATAATTTATGTTTGATTATCCTGTATGAAAGTGTTGATACCAACTGGTTCTCTGCTGGGAGTTCAAAAAACAACTCAAATATGTATAAAAGAATATTTATCTTATTTCCTCTTGACACCAATAACAATGTTTACAATCTTATTATCAAGGGCAATGGTTTCTTTTAACACATGTATATCCTTGACAATGCTGCAAATAGACTCAAATTTTCTAATTATTGATGGCTCCTTTTTCTTTAATTGATTACATATTTGGAATTTTATAACTATCCTGAATCTGAGAAAAATTGCTTTGTTAACCTCAGGGATTTTTTAAGTCTAAGTATAATGGATTGTAAAGATAATGGAATCTTTTAAAGTCTAGATTTCTTCCATTCTCAGAGAAGATTATCTAATCTTTTTATAACTTACTATAGAGGATTTTTTTTCACAGTGATATGTTATTAAATGTTTGCTATTATAACCTTTTTTTCCTCCAGTTTCTCAAGCAAACATTTCACAAACGCTTTAGGAAACTCTAGAGAAACTTTTAATAATTTAACACACAATAAATTCTGATTTTAAAGCACTTAGGAAGGAAGGAAGGAAGGGAAGGAAGGAAGGAAGGAAGGAAGGAAGGAAGGAAGGAAGGAAGGAAGGAAGGGGAGACAATACATTGAACCAAGTAGCCTAATGTTTTATAATCTTAGGGGAAAAAATTCCTTTTTCTCCTTTCAAGACACATTTCCCTGAGAACATGTTTTTTGTGTTTAAAAAACAGAAGTCTTTTGTTACTTTTGGAAAATACTTTTGTAAAGTTAAAAATATTTTCCAAATTTAAGTCTGGACACCTCAATTTATTTTCACAATGGGAAATGAAAATAAATGAGGAGCTATTCCAAAAGTAAATTAATTTTACTTCTCAGATGAAATCAATGTATAGAGATATTTAAAACTGGAACATGGTATCTTGAGAAGTCCAAGCTATCCTTCTAGAGATGTGGCAGATCCTTGGAGGCAGGCACTACGTGGAAAGAAATGCTACACAGGGAATAACTGAAATGCCCCAGTCAATAACACCAAAGCCCCACACACATGAGAGAGACCTTCTTGAACTTTCTTGCTCAGCTTAGCCACCAGCTGAATGCAGCCATAACAGCAAACCCACCTAACATCACTTGAAGCAGCTATAGAAAATAGTTTAACTGGATACCACATATCCTCTATATTGATCAACCAGATAGCTGACTGAATTTTTTTCAATGCCTAGTCAGTGATTCTGTCATATATGAAAGTAGCCATACTTGAAAGCCTTAACTCTAAACAAGAAAAACAAAGGTTTACTAATCATTGCTTTTACCCCCAAGGTTGCTAACATTAGGTCTTTACATTTAATGTGCACTTTAAAAATAATGAGTAGCATATTGCTTATTGAAGTGCGTTTGCAAATTGCTGACAATCACCTTTTTATAACCATTTATTAGAAACAACAAGAAATATTTGCTATTTCAAATTTCAGTTCACTAAAGAGCATGGCATAGTTTATATATCATTCTATATAAAAGATTTTACTTATGGGTTGGTGGACAACTGACCATAATTAAATGATAACCAACTAGTTTTTTAGGGGCAGTGAATTTGGATAAAGAGTTGCTCCTTTTTCTACCTATCTATATTAAGATCTTTTTTCCCAGGTGCAATGGATTGAATGTTTCTGTCCCCACCCCCAGCTCCCCTCAAATTCATATGTTGAAATCCTGATCCCCAGTGTGATGGTGTTAGGAATGGGGGCCTCTCGGAGGTGATTAGGTCATGAGAATGGAATCCTCATGAATGGGACTCCGTGCCCTTATAAGAAAAGAAACCAGAGAGATAATCTCTCCTTACTCTCCTCACATTGGTCAGAACTATACTATATGCACACCCCGAACTAATCATCAGCAAGGGCAGCCCAATCAGTATTTGCCTTTAAACTGGACTGACTTCATTGAAGGGATACATTATTTGAAGTCACTTCTGAATGAAGTTTTTAAGCAAAGAAGTAAGGAGGAAGGGCACGGGTATTGGGTAAAATAATATTTTTCAAATTTTAGATCGCAACCCATTAGTGGATCGTGAAAGCAATTTAATGGAGAGTAATTGACATTAAAAAATTAAATAAAATGGAATAAAATAAGTAAAAATAATAAGCTCATCATATTTAGTTGGCACTAACGTGGTTTACGAAATTTATGAGTTATCTGTGTGTATATTCGGTCATGATGTAAAATGAATTTCTTAGTACAGATCAGAGTTTGAAAGCCACTTGAGTAGACAGCCAGCTGTGTCTGCTATACACAATCCCCACTGGTCTTCTGAAAATTGGTTAAAAAGGAATAGCTGCGTCCAGTGATCCTCCCCTACAAGATATAATGAGGCTCACCAGACAAAAGAGATCCAAGAGTAAAAACTAAAATATGTGAACTCTTTAAAATACATGGGCTTATATAATTATGTAAGGACAGACTAGATAATAATAAAAAGTGCCATCTAATGAGAAATCATGCACCTGGAATTTTACATACTATCTCTTTTAATTTTCTCAGCAATACATCTCTTCTAATACAACTCAATGTTATGTATTATTCTCATTTTAAGGTTAGAAAAAACAGCCAAACAAAGCTCAAAGAGGTTAAATAATTTACTGTGTAAGTCACATAGCAAATAAGTGAGAGAACTGGGATTTAAACTTAAGTCTTTCTGATTAAAAAAAGCTAAAGCTTATTGACTACATTAATTTACCTCCCCAATGCTCACATGCTTCCAAACTATCACTATAACAGCAGTTTTATTCTATGGAACAATGACAGTGTTAACTTAAAATCACTCTAAAATTATGCAAACAAAAGCAACCATATAAAGGAAGGAAATAAAAAACCATAGATTTCAAAATAATTAAGGCTTTTCTGTTGGTGATTTCAAAGTGAGTCATTGACTGTCTTCCTTATTTCTAGTTGAAATTTTCCATTCAGTGCAAGAATAGTGATTTATGATGAATATCTTCTGATTATAGACCACAAGCCAAATAAGTGTTTGTGTTGAAATAAAAAGAAATCTTTTTCTAAACATCTTTATTGGAGTATAATTGCTTTACAGTGGTGTGTTAGTTTCTTCTGTATAACAAAGTGAATCAGCTATATGCATAGGTATATCCCCATATCCCCTCCCTCTTGCGTCTCCCTCCCACCCTCCTTATTCCACTCCTCTAGGTGGTCACAAAGCACCGAACTGATCTCCCTGTGCCATGCAGCTGCTTCCCACTAGCTATCTATTTTACATTTGGTAGTGTATATATGTCAATGCTACTCTCTCACTTCGTCCCAGCTTACCCTTCCCCCTCCCCATGTCCTCAAGTCCATTCTCTAGTAGGTCTGTGTCTTTATTCCTGTCTTGCCCCTAGGTTCATTAGAACCAGTTTTTTTTTTTAGATTCCATGTATATGTGTTAGCATATGGTATTTGTTTTTCTCTTTCTGACTTACTTCCCTCTGTATGACAGACTCTAGGTCCATCCACCTCACCACAAATAACTCAATTTCATTTCTGAAATAAAAAGAAATCTTAAGTACAATTTTTATATATAAAGCAACCATTTTCTCTATATCAAGAGATGAACTGGTTATATATTTAGCATTTTAAGCTCTTATTTCATTTTTTTTCATTTATAGATTTATAGACCATTTGTCTGCTTGAACAGTTGGATACAAATAGTTTTATTACTGAGTGCTTTAAGATGAATGATGTTTGCGTCTTGGTGCCTCAAAGAAAGACCTTAAACCTTCTCTGTTTCACCCACTAAAATAGAATATGTGCTATAGCTATTAGAAAGAACTGCAGTTTTATGAATATAATAATGCAAAAGTAAAATTAATCACAAATAACCAATAAATATGTGATAACTTCATGAAAGATGTATTCCTATCTAACAAGAAATACTATGGTTTCTCATTCTAAATGGAGGGTTGGAATGGATGTATAATGCTAATATTTGAAGACCTAATCTCCTGCTATTATTTGCAATGTTATTCTTGAGAATTTTTCTTCCTTATTTGTGTTGAAAGATGAATAAATTCAATGTACGTAAGATCATTAAGACAATGCAAATAGAATGTAATTTTTCAATATTTCTGATATACGTTAATTGACCCAAATGTACAGAGCATATTATATATGAATTATAGGAAACTAACATTCTACTAGAAGCTTAAGGTAGACTATTCATTATAATGTTTTAAGCCTAGCTTCCAGCTATCTTCTAGCTACCTAGCTTATTCTCAGCTGCTACTGTCCATGAGTAATTGTTATACTTTGGAGTATATCAGACATGTTAATAACACCCAGAAGAACATATTTTGAAATGTAAATTTATTGAAAAACAAAAATAGAATACATTTGAAAGCTAAATTGAACACTTATTCAACAAATATTTATTGACCATCCTCTATATGCCACTATGCTTGTGACTGTTTTTTAAATTTTTGACTTCCAAATGTTCATTGCTAGTATTTAGAAATGTGCTTTGTTTTGTGTATTGGACTTCTATCCTGTGAATTTGCTAAACTCACCTTTTTTTTTTTTTTTTTTTTAGGTTTCTTGGGCTTCTACATAGACAGCTCTATCATCTGTGAATAGAGACTGTTTTGTTTCTTCCTTCCCAGTAAGTATGCTTTTTATTTCTTTTCTCTAGTTTCGATATCAAGGTAATATTGGCTTCCTAAAATGAGTTGAGAAGTGTTCCCTCCTCTTGTGTTTTATGAAAGAACTTGTATAGATTTTTATTCTTTCTTTCTTAAATGTTTGGTAGAATTGACCAATGAAACCATCCAGGCTGGAATTTTCCATTTTTGGAAAGTTTATAAGTGAAATTCAATGAATAGATATAGGAAAATTATCTATTTTTTTTTAATGAGTTTTGACAGTTTATCTCTTTCAAAAATTGGTCCAAATCATCTGAGTTGTATAATTTACGGGCAGTGAGTTGCTTGTAGGATTCTCTTATTACCCTTTTAATGTCTGTAAGGTTTATGGTCTTCTATTTTTTCTTGATCAATCTAGATAGTGGTTTATCAATTTTATCAATCTTTCAAAGAATAAACTTTTTTTACCTTGATTTCCTCTAATTTTTATTTAACCAATTCTATTGACTTATGCTTTTATATTTATCATTTCTTTTTTTTTTTTTTTTTTTTGCTTACTTTGAGTTCAATTTGCTTTTTTTCCTGGTATTTTCACATTAAAACTTAGATTATTGATTCCACATCCTTCTTCTTTTCCAGTATAAGCATTTAATGCTATAAATTTCCTTCTGAGCACCGCTGTAGCTGCATCCCATAAGTTTTGATTTTTTTTTTTTCATTTTCAGTCAGTTCAAAATAATTTCTGATTTTCTTTGAGACTTCCTATTTGACCCATGAATTATTTAAAAGTGTGCCATTTAATTTTCAAACATTTGGAAATTTTCTAGAAAGTAATTGATTTCCAATGTAATTCCTTTTGATCAGAGAACAAATTATTATTGTTCAATTATTTTGAATTTGTTATGATTTGCATAGTGGCCCAGGATTTGATCTATCATCATGAATTTCCATGTGCACTTGAAAGAAATGTATATTCTACTGTTGTTGGAGTTTCCTTTAAGTGTTAAGCAGGGTAAGTTGATTGATAGTGTTGCTCAAGTGTTCTGTAATCAGTAGGAGAGATAGGATGTAGTTGGCTTACTCCATCTTGGCCAGCAGTGGAAATTTAGGTTGGATTTTGAACCCAGATTTTTCTGACTGATAAATTGGTATTCTTTTCATTATGCCATAATGAAATATTCAGGATCTCTGAAAGCTCTAAAAACCCCTTATTTATTATGCAATGTAATTCTTGATCCTAATAAATTCATTTTTATGCAGCAAGTAAATTTTATTTTTGCTTTAAAGGGAAATATCAAAACCTACTTAGGAAATGAACAAGTTTTCCTTGTTCTTTGAATACACTTTAAACTTTTTATTAAGTTGCTCCTTGCATACAGGCTTTGCATATATTTATGCAAATTTTAAAGGCATGCCCTTCTGACTATCTCTTGCAAAGGATAATAGCTGGATTCATTTCCTTTTAGAGTCAAAGAGTTACTTCTTAGCTTTATAGGGAAAACTGAAGCATAGTGAAGGAAAGATATCTACTAAACCACTGAATCAGGTGTTGAATTTGAGCTTTTATTTTCTTCTGGCTGATCACTCTACTGTGTTTTCTTCCATTCATGGTGAATTAGACAGGCAGGTTAGAGCAGTGTTTCTCAGTATTAAAAAAAATAAAGAAAGAAAAAAGAAAAAGAAAAGAAACAACAACAAAACTGTTCCCCTTTCACAAATACAAATATCCCAAACTCTCCTTCTACTACATTTACATTTTCTAAATAAATGAACATTTTGACTTAAAGAAAATTTTAAATAATAACTTTAGATTAAAAAAAATTCCCCGTGTTTCCCTCTCCTGAGATTCATATACACTACTTACATTGAAAGTGCAAATCATTTCTCCGTGCTAGATTCATCTATACCTGTTCATCTGGGGATCCTTTGGCAGTCTTCTAGTTTTCTTCAAAGTCTTGTTCACCCTAACTGGTCAAACTGTGGCCCATCTGTATATCTAGAAATAGAGCAGGCTCCACTACCATAGACGGTCTCCTCCCTTTACCCCTGTAAACCCATGCCTTCCAGATAGCAGCAGGACACAAAGATGCCAACCAGTCCATACAGAAGTATGCAGAGGAATCACCTGTGTCACAGCCCATGAGGACAACCAGTGACAGGTCAGAGATGGTTGGCCAAGGGCTAAAGGCCAAGCAAATGCTCTGGGGCAGGGTAAGGCATACCAGCAGGTCACTAGTAATGATAAACTTTCTCCTTTGCTGTTTGTTATAGTAGTGAAACCATATCTGGCTCTGCTACCAAGTCTGCCATCATTTAAACAAAGCCTGCAGATAGACTACCAGACAAGTCTATTTTTTAATGGGTACCTTCCCTAACATACTTATAATAATGGGAAAAATTAATAGGACGTATTATATCAATGGGTCATACTAACCTCTCTCTTCTTTTTCTAAGTTCTTTTTAATTCTTGGATATATTGGCTGTGGGATGATGTGGGATATTTTTAAGGATTTTTCCTAAGATTTCTACAGTGTTATATAAAGCATGAGGAAGGGTTATAGGGGTATGGAGAAAGAAAGGCAGTAATAAAAATTAAAGAGAGGGAGTGAGCAAGAGTATGGGCCAGGGTGAGAATGAGAGTGTGCATGAAACTAAAGGCTTGGCATGTTTTAAGCCTGAGATCAACACTATTTCTTAATTGAGCTTCTTGCTTCCATTTTCATTCTCCTCTAATTGAGCTTCTTTTATGCCAGAGTCAATCCTTAAACAGCAAATCTAACCATATTGGCCCTTTGCTTAAAACTCTTTAGAAGATGAAGTCCCTCCATGATCTGACCCCAACCCTCTGCTTTATTCTCACCAACTGCTACCCTTCAGCTTACACTGAGACAATCTTCATCACCTTTGAGTTTCTGAAGAACAGTGGGCTATGCCATTCCTCTGGGCCTTTGCATTTTTTGTTCCTTTTCTCTGGCATGTCTGGTCCTTGTCTTTGCTGTAACACCCCCTCTGTGACTTTCTCCCAGAGCATACATTCTGTGAGAGTTAATAAGTTCTTCTTCTGCAAAATATTATACATAGTACTTTCATTTTAACAAGCAATTGTTGTATGGTAATTATTGGTTTTGTGTTTGTTGTGCTACTTGCTCTGTGAGCTCCTATGGGCAGGGACGAATTCTTATTTGTCATTTTGTCATCTGTGTCACTGTGCCTGATACACCATAAGCTCTTAGAGAATGTTGGTTGATCTAAATCAGATAGAGCTGTAACAAGAAGTCACCATACAGTCTCTCACTTTGTAGACTTATGCTCAAGTATGTAGCTGTGTTGAGCTATTATAATTTATCCACTCTGGAAAAAAACCCCAACAACATTATTTTAGGCAGATAGCTGGGTCAAGCAATCATGTTGTCTTTTTCCATTGGAGTAAGGATATCCCAAAGGAAAAATATAATGAACAGAAGCCTCTTACATCAGTCTTTTATATTTAGGGGTGAAAAGGATTTGCAAAATTTTCCAAAAGCCAGTTAGAAAAATTAAACACCTATGCAATGTGATACTTCTAAAAATAATGCCCAGAAGAACAGCAGTTCTAGAGAATACTAAATCCGAGTGTGGCTAGATTCCATCTTCGTTTCGGAAACAACCACAGCTGTGGTCAGCCCAGTCAGACAGTGGAATGCAGTTGAGAATTTGATATGGGGGGAAAGGAAAGGGAGCTAGGTTTCCTGCCCTGAGTCAGTTGGCACAAAGTCCCTGGTCCCTCCCCTTGCCCCCATCTCTTGCCCCCAACTCTCTCCTCCTCACCCAGGAAATTTATTGGTGATCTGGGCAAGATCTGGTATTTGGATTCTGTTTGTACTTTGGGGGATATTGCAGTAAAAGGGCTTTAAGAAAACTAAGATGGCACTGTTATATTATACAGTACATCTCTAATTCTTCCAAGTTTGGACAAGTATCAAGTTAAGCCACAGAGAAATGCTTTCCTTCTCTTTAAAAATTTCTATAAATGGTATTTTGCAATTTATCTGAGATGAAAGAAACACAATAGTTCCAACTTCATTAAGCTTTCCTTTACCAAAAATATTACAAGATCACACGCCTACTAGAAATGACACACTGGTCTTAACTGACAATATTTTATGGAGAAGATAATTTCCGGTCCTATCTTCTGTATCTGTCTTGTACTCTACTCACCTTTTCCCTGTCCTTTATTAAATCATAAAACACTTATATAGCAAAAATGAGGGAGCTATCAACAACTACATGGAAGTGGCGTGTCTTCTGTTAAAGAGCTGCCAGGAAAACTAATTTATGGCTGTGTTAGTCAGGATAGTGGTTACCCTTAGGAGGAAGGGTTGACAGTAACTGGAAGGAGACACGGGGAAGACCTCTGGGGTGCTGCTCATGCTCTATTTCTTATTTGGGTGCTGATTACATGGATATGCTTAACTAGTGAAAAATAATTGACCTATATACCCTTATGATTTATATAATTTTATGTAGGTATGTCTTATTTCAAAAAAATAAATAGTAATAATTATAATAAAGGTATCAGGCTCATGTTGGTTCAAAATGTACTTAGCACAAAGAAAATAAAGACCAGTAAATCCATGTCTGTACAATAATAGACAATGAGTATATATATATACTCAGTAGGAGTATGTGGTATATACTGTGGACGCCTGCCATATCAGTAAACAAAGGATGTTGCAGCCATCAAGCCCTCAGCCACTGCAGCCACCTCCAGCAGTGCACCCTGAGGGGATTCAGGATGGAAAAGAACATGATACTGGCCTTAGATAGCCAAGGTGGATATCGAAGGAATGATTTCAGTGAGCCAGACTCTTGCATTTCCCCATATGTAGAAAAGAGCTAAACTCATTAACTTGAGATGTCTGGTTTTCTTTGTTCGGTTGTTTTTTTTTAAGGAATTCCTTAATTTTTATTATTTATTTATTTATTTATTTATTTATTCAGTTTTGGCTGTGTTGGGTCTTCGTTGCTGTGCGAGGGCTTTCTCTAGTTGTGGCAAGCAGGGGCCACTCTTAATCGTGGTGTGCGGGCCTCTCACTATCATGACCTCTCTTGTTGCGGAGCACAGGCTCCAGACACACAGACTCAGTAGTTGTGGCGCACGGGCCTAGTTGCTCCGCGGCATGTGGGATCTTCCCAGACCAGGGCTCTAACCCACGTCCCCTGCATTGGCAGGCAGATTCTCAACCACTGCACCACCAAGGAAGCCCCTGGTTTTCTTTAATTAACAGTACACTTTTGATGTTCCGACAGCCTGGTTTTTGTTGCAAAAACTCCTACATATCCTGGCTCCTCCCTTCCCTCTTCAGAACAGTCCCTCAGAGCAATCTTCTGGGCTTAAGTCCTTAGGAAGTCTACTGAATAAAACATAATTCTCAGCTTTTATGTTGTGTATCTTTTTCAGTTGATGATACCTTTTAGTAAGAGGTCATTTCTTTACTTTTGGAATAGGAGGCCCAGAAGTCCAGACGAAGAGGCCTGTTTCTCAGCGAGTAATAGGCAGGAAAGGTTCTGTCCAACTCTTGTTGCCACATTGCCCAGATTTTGTTGGGTCATCTTCTTATTGTTACAGAACAATTTGGGGGGAAATACAGGGCAGATATTATTGACTCATCTTTTAAAAAGAGGAGCCTTAGGTACATACTTTTGAATAATTTGTTCAGGATAATAGAGATAATTCCCTCTTTTTGATATCAAATGAAGAAAATACTATGATTATTGATGGAAAGCCTCATTTGGACTCTGCTGACCTTGATCAAAGCCTTCCTGGTTAAACTCTTTTCTGTGACTAATCTTACCTAATCTTCTAGGAAACAGTACCCATTCCTCTCTGGAATCTCCTGTAGGCAGGAAGACATGAGATTTCTCAGCTTTCCTCAAATAGCAGACAAAGATAGCATATCTTTGAGAGGAATTTTTAATAAAAGAGGATGGTGGAACTTTATGGGATACCTGCATTGTGAGTTTTTGAGATCTGTGTGAGAACTCAGCAGTGGCTTCCCAAGAGGTGGGGGTGGGGGAGCTGTGGAAGCAGTCTGCCCTAGGTGCAGGCAATAAAGGATGCATCTTCTATAGAGAGTTTTCAAAAATAATAAAGCCAACTGAAGTTGTTCATCTGATTTTTATTATCACCTTGTGCCTGAGAATCCTCTGGAGCCCTTCCTAGAGGCTCTCACCAGACCAGAAAGCAGTGGTGAGGGGTGCAACTGACCCTTCTCCCCACCTCCACCCTGTGCCCCATTTGGGCATTAAAGTATTAGCTCTTATAGTTGTAAAACATGTCATAATTGCCAATGCACTGAGAGACATGCTCTGTCTGTCTCTGGGGCCAAAAGGAGGAGGGAATTTTTTGTAGGAGGTGTGGTAGGTAGACCTTCTGGCTTGTTCAGGGTCTGCACCTATTTCAGGGCCACATTACTGGTGTCTCTTCACAGAACCGGAGCCCACAGTATTTGAGCAGATGATTGATACGTGTGCAGGGTTGGGCTCAGAGGCTGTTGTGAAGGAGATACTCTTGCTCCTGTCACTTTTCAAGACCACAGTGCTTCCAAGGTGCTGCCCACTATCTTGAACAGCTGAATAACTTCTCCTCCACCCCTACCCATCCCCCACCACCAAGACATCTTTGTTCACTTTACCTATTCAGGCTAAACTCACTGTCTTTCCTCTTCTACTCCCCACCATTTCACTGTAGAAATGAGTTAAAAGCTCCAAAACAAAAGAGTACAAATGATAGCGTGTAACTGTCACTGGTCAGTGACTGAAGAAGAGGAAAGGAGTGAAGGGAAGTGCATCTCCTTCCAGTCAGACTCTGGATATCTGTAGTGAGATGTCTGCTACCCCCAATTATGCCCTGTGCCAAACTTATTATGCCTTAGTAACTGACTCCAAATTTAGTTCCAAAAATTTGAAAAGTAAGGGTAGACCAGGTTGAACTTAGCAAATGATAACTCAAATAAAGCATAAACAGTAATATTAATATCAGAGAAAGTAGAATTTTAAAAGATCATTAATTATAACAAAGAAGATACACTAAGCCTAAGTGTTTATGTACAAAAATTATAACCGTACAATATGTATTACAAAAATCTTTGGAAACACAAAGACATTTATAGAAACTTAATAGTAGCCTTGAACATATTCTTTTCAGAAACTGATGGATCAAGTAGACAGAAAAAAGTGAAGTTATTGAAGATGTAAATGAAAAAATAAGCAATGATAGATATATACAACAGAGATTAGATTGTTCAAATACTCTTGGAACATTTAGAAAATTTGATCAAGTAGGTCATAAATTAAATCATAATAAATTCTCCAATGAAGAAATCTCAGGGTCCACATTCTCTGACCAAAATATAATAAAACTAGAAATTACAACAAAAAGATAGCTCAGAATGTTTATATTTCAATAACAAACAAATAATCTCCTTGAGCTAAAGAGGAAACTAGATTGTTTATAAATCTATTTAAAAATATAACAATGAATACATAATACATCAAAACATATGGGATGCTACCAATACATATAGTTATTAAAAAACAAAAAAGATGGAAAATATTTAAATGAACTAAGATTCAATTAAAATTTTGAAAAAGAAAATAACAGAAGAAAACCAAAAGAAAAAAGAAGGAAGAAATTTGTAAAGGTAATATCAGCAATTAATGAAGTAGGGAAAAGTTTTAAAAGTGGGTAATAAATAAAACAGATAGTTCCCTGAAAAGACCAATAAACTGCTGACAGACATGACCAAGATAATGAAAATATAATGCACATGTTCATTTATTGAGTGTCACAATAATCCAGGCATTATTCTAAGTTCTGAGATATTTGTTAATTTTTCTGCTTGTTCACCTTTTTTTTTTTTTTAATTGATGCTTCTTCCATTGCTAAGGTTTCGTCACATAGCCCTGACTTTTCCATATCAAGAGTAAATAGGTCCCAAACTGGCCAATTCTCCTGGATACAGTGATTTATCCAGGCTTGCATATGTGACACAGGTAGGCACCAAGAGAGTCCTCTTTGGGGGGATTCAAATGGACCCTGAGAGACATAGACTCTCTCTTTTTCTAAGGAACTAAATTCAGACTTATTTAGTACCTTTTTCTAAGGTACTAAATAAGCCTGAAGATCCTGGGGCCCTCTTTGCTGCCTGAGGATAATGTCAACAAAGAGGCTTTTTAGGAAGAGATAAAAACAGAGGGAGAAAAAGAGAGCAGTACATGCACATATGAGTACCTTGCCAGGAGAGTGGCTTTGGTTCTGAAGTTCACAATGTTCCACCTTTGATCTCAAAACAAATATGCTTTCTTGGTCTTGAATGTGACTCTGAGCACTGGACACTTTCTTTTCTGGAGGTCATCACTTGCTTTTACCACCAGCAGAATATACACTGAGAAATAACATCAAAAGGGCTTCATCTGTGTGCTTAGCACATACGTTAGCATTATGGTATCACTGAATCCTCACTTCAACAGTGACAGATGAGCAGAAACCAAGAGAACTTAGGTAAGGTAATGTCTTAGTCATTAGACATTCATTCATTAAACAAAAATTACTATATGGCAGACACTATTCTAGTTACTCCAGATACATTAATAAATAAACTAAACTAAGACTTTGTCCTCAGGGAGCATATATTCTAGTGGGGGGAGAGAAACAAAAACCAGTGAATGTCGTAAATAATATGGCATGTTAGAAGGGGACAAATGCTATGGGAAAAATAGAGCAGGCTTGGGGGTTTCAGAAATTGTATATGTGTGTTAGAGGGTAGTGCAGGTTGCATATTAAATAGGATGGTCAGGATAGGCCTTGAGAAGGTATCATTTGAATAGTGACATAAAGGAGGTACGAGAGTTCCCCAAATGTATAACTGGGTGTGAATTTCAACACTGAAGAAATAATTTTGCAAAACCCTAAAATAGAACCAGCTTTGTTGCTAGTCCAAATAGCCTTCCTTCCCCCAAACACTTCATTGCCACTTGACAGAAATGTGTGGTAGTAAATATGCACATCTATGATGACAGTGAATGTGAATGGTGCTCTCTACAATTGGGTACTGCACAACCTGTACAGTTATCACAGCCATCCGTTGCAATCATAGTGCTGGGCATATCTGGGGTAGAAAGAGCATGAAGTGGAGAAAGCCTCGGGGAGATGCAGTCAGCGAAGTCAGGCAAGATGTTGGTCATTGTAAGGAACTTGTCTCGCATTCAGATGTAATAAAATGCCATTGGAGGTTTTCAGCAGAGAAATTACATTACATGACAAGTTTTAAAAGGATTACTCTGGTTACCCTGTTCAGAATACACTGTTGTGGGCAAGGGTGGAAGCAGAGAAAGATGCTATTGCAAAAATCTAGGTGAGAGATGACAACATCATGGAGCAGCGTATCAACAAAGATGTACTTGGAGAGAAGTGGTTGGATTATGTATATATTTTACAGATTGAGCCAAAGAATTTGCGGACAAATTGGGTTTTGGATGTGAGAAAATGAGAGGCATCAAGGATGATGCCAGGTTCTCTGGCTCAAGATACTGGCCCCCAACTATTGTTGAAGTCTTTAGCTAAAATCCTTTTTTTTTTTTTTTTTACAAAGCTGGCCCTGATTATCTTAACTATGTTTAGCCAAAACCCCAAAATAAACGAAACAAAACAAAATCTTTTGATATGAGGTGGTTATAATATACCACACAAATAAATGTAAATATATAAATATAGGGAACCATTTTTTTCCATTCCTCTTCCTGTAACCAATTATCTATCTACGTCATCTACCTATCACCTATTTATCCATCTATTAATCACCATAAAACTGTATTACATTTTAAAGTAATACACTGTTTACAAAGCATTTTAGACCATTATCATAACTGATTCTCAATGATCAGGTAGGTATATTGTCTGTATCAATTTGAGTAAATTCCAGAAAGTCTCTATGCTCTCCTCTGTAAAGCATGAGACATCCTGTTTTTACATATAAAATGTTGCTAAGTTGAGTATCTGTTAACTGAGTAGAGCCTATACACCATACTAGACTTTCTGAGGAGGCGCAAGGCCAAGTAATTAATTTTCAAGCAAAATTTTTTTAAAAAATTACCCTTCCAGGACAATTCATTGTATATTTGAATTACAGCTTAGCAAATTTCACCAGGTTTTACAGACATATACTTCCCAAAGTGAATTTTCTCTTACCCAAAAGTGACAGTCTTTTAGAAATTGTATCATGAAGGGGATGCTGCTGGTGCCCTGCACAGATGCCCTTCACCAGCCAGGACAGCTATCCTCTAGATACTAGTAACTCAACTCATTGCTACTTCTTTTTCCAGAGAATCGCTCTCAGCCCAGCAAAAGCCATCTCACCCAGGAAGCTATTCTTGCTTTACTTAGTGCCTTTGCACTATATGGCTTCTCTCACTTCCCATCTCCTGAGAGCATTCCTCCAATAAATCACTTGATCAGGAATCCCCTTCTCAGCTTCTGCTTCTAAGGAACTTGACTAATGATACAACATTTGATCATTAAATGCATACACGTCCCCAGACATACTCACTATAATCCAGTAGAGAGCATAAGGTGCTTATCATGCTGGAATGCATGTTATAGGGAAGCCAAAACACACATTAGAAGTGTCCTTACTTTTTGTTGTGGGGTAGAGAAGATTTAGCGCTCTTACTCTCCACTGGTGTCACTGTCAGACAACCTGACATTTGAACATTTCCTGAACCATACAGAGCCAGTTCTGGTAGGATCCTCAAAGTACCAACTGCTGTGTGTCAAAGTAGCTTCATGTTGGATCCATCCCTTAGGAGCAAGGTGGGTGGAATTCTGTTGGCAGAAGGTTGAAATGATAGTTCAGTCTGGCACATAACCTATCTCTTTGCAATGGGGACCTTGTGAATGAAGACAGAGATGACAGAGGATGAGGGGGATATGTCACCAAGAGAGAAGAGGGAGTGAACTCTGGTTGGGAAAACAAAGTCATATAAATTTGTATAAGTTGTTTATATCCTAGGTTTCTCTGGATGGATATGGAGTATAAAGGAAAACTATTTTACTAACTAAGATAACTAACTTTCTTGTATGTCAAAGACCATGTAAAAAGTTAGCGGAAAGTTTAAAGCTCACATAATATTACCCAGGTATGTTTTCTTCTATGTACACAGACGTATATAGACATATATTACAAAACATTGAGGAAACGAACATGAGATGGCTCAATCTTTTATTGCTTTTATACATGTCTTTCTTTATATGTCATTTTTGTGGTATTTTTGTGGTATTTATCACATCATGTTTTCTATGATATCTATTTGTTTTATTTTTCATTATGCTTTCCCTATCCCTGTCACATGATTTTGAGCTCCTTGAGGGCAGGACATGGGATCCCTCATAGAACCGGGCACAACATTCAGCACACAGCAGGTGATCTGTGTTTACCAACATGAAATGAATATGGCCCTAACCAAGCATCAGTAAGGCACATAGAGTTGACTTTTTAAATTGGGATGGCTTTATTCTTATTATTATCTCCTCTCTCTCTGGAAGAGTTTAACTTTGTGACATGAAAAATGAATTTATAAGACAGAAGTTAGGCAGTTTGTTAGGTAGAAGTTTATGGCTATAAAACAGAATTGGGATAATTCTTCTGCTTTGGGGCTGAAATGGGCAATGGAAAATTGCTCCATTGACCAAGGAGCTGGGAAAAAGTGCAAATTAGCCCCTGCCAGACTGACAGAAAACCAAAACCAAACAGAAAACCAAAACCCTGTCTTGTTATATTCAGCTGAGGATGAAGGAAAATGAAGAGTCAGTCTTTGAGAAACTGCATATTTAATTCTAGTGCTCTGACTTCTGATAACGTTAAAAAGCCTTTAGCTTGACTGATACTGATCATCTGTACTTGAACTAAACTTTAGTTTCTCAAGTGCTTTCTTTTAAAAGGAGGAGAATATGTGATCCTTCCTGTTATTTCTAATTTTTTTTCTACTAATAGCTTTCATACTCCCTTGATCTCAGCCCAGAACAAGATGCCTGATTTGAAAGACATTTCCTGCAAGAGGCCTGATCTAGGCATATCTACATCAAGTCAGAATGCTTGGGCACCATCCAAAAGAGCAGAAAATATGTTCTGTGTTATCAGAAATGCTGGAATGGAAGTACAAAGTAGTATACAGTAAGTGAGAGCATGTTTTAGATCTGTGACAGGGTTTTCTAACATTTTGAGGCGCAGACTAAAATCAGACGAAAGGGAGCAGCAGTAAGTCCAGCCCTTGGCTTTGTAAAAATGCCAGGTTGTAATCACATCTTATTTATTTTACAAGATGACACAACAGCCTAAGAAAATTTAGTTTACAGGAAGATTCCAGAAACAGTGCATCAACAATCCCCCAAAGTATATGTAATTATTATTTATTTCTTGGTGGAGGTAGTGGAAATAAGAATGGAGGTGAGTGGGAGAGTCATTATGGACCTTGATGATCACTGAAATATTGACAGTGGGGATGAAATAAACTTCCTTCATTGCTGGCTGCTCAGTTTTATGCCCCCTTGCATTTGAGGCCTGTGAATTCTCAAGGGCTGGTTCCTGAAGAAATAAAGAGACTCTACTTGAGCTTCTTAAGACTGAGAGTCTCCAGGAGAGGCTGAGTATTTAAAGGAAAACCTATAGGAAAACTTGAACTTGGATTATCCTGTAGTATCCCAGTTGATCAGAGTGAATACGTTCCAGAGGAGCACTTCATTTCCGGAGCCCTACGGCACTGCCGCCAGGATAATTCACAGGATTTACTTGTGGCAACCAAGTCATCAGTGACCCTGAAGATCGATTCCACTTACTGTTTGCTGTTCAACAAATCATACCAAATTTACTTTTTGGTGTTATCTTCTTGCCCACATGCTGTTGTTTCAACTTCTGCAATTGGACCTCTGTCCTTGTTAAGACAAGCTGTTGAAGGCCTCCAGCCAGCTCTTGTGCATCTGACTTATCTGATGGACCCAAGACAAAGGTCAGTCTTTCTGAGAACCTTCACAGCACTGCTCTTCTCTTCTCCATCACCCTACCTCATTCCCAGAGGCCTAGAAGTGGTGTGCTATTTACTGGGTCTGTGATCGTAAATGCTTCTTCACAGAGGGCAGGGGAGTTGAAAGCTTACCGAGGAGTTAAAATATTTACCAATCAATAGTCAAGGTCAGCTGAAAAATCATAGAAACGTACAGGCCACCTGACATTCTCTCTCTATCTCATTTCTTACTTCCTTCCAATTTATGCAAAGAATTGAAGATCCCAAGAAATAGTTAAAATAGGCTAACTATAAAAGGCACTTTTCCTTAGTTTTTAGTTTTTAAAAATATAGGCATAGATTATGTCTGACTTAATATATCTTAAAATAAGATTCAGATGAAAAACCATATTTATATGGGGATCTCTCAAAAATTCATTATTTATCCTATGACTCAAATGATTACTGACAAAGCTACAAATAGTGTTCACTTTGGGGAATACAATGATTTTCAACTATTAATCACTCATTTCTTTACCAAATATTTGTGAAACAGGAACTGCTCACTAAGGAAGATTTACAGGGTAAAAAGTCAGGAGCTTATTGGGAGAATGAATTACTCAGAGAGAAAAAGGGAAAATGGATATTGTGTAGAAAACAGGAAGACAAACAAATGTGAGAGAAAACACCTGCTTTCCTGTAAACATTTGACTTAATACAGTTCCCAGAAATGTTCAATGAAATAGCTGCTAACAAGAAATTCATATTCAATTAACATAACATTACAATTTCAAAGGTCAGGAGAAAAGGCTGCCTTTCTTCTCTCTTTACTTTTTAGCTTTCTCCCTGTCCAGAATTCTCTGGTGTTGCAGCCAACAGATGAAGTTATTTCTTTTTAAGCTTGGAGAAAGGTCACAAATATCTTTCAACAGATTACAAACGATTTGATACATGATTTCAGAAGCTGGAAAACTTCCTTGGATGCAGGAAAACTTCGAGAACTGATGAAAAGATTTTATAACAGTGCAGGCCAAACTTAATATTGCTAACACAGGTTCTATTTTAATTAATTAGGTGTAAACCATAGCACAGCCCTCTGGATCCGTTGTGACTGTTTTACTAGACAACTTTGAGAATTCTTTGATATTTAAATTTGATGTTATTGCTTAACAATGAAAGGCCTTTTGTTACCTTAAGGTAAAAAAATCTTCTGCTTTCAAACCCAAACCCAATCCATAGTGTAATTTGAAGGCTTACAAAGGCACTGTCCTGTCCAAAATTGTTTTCTTTAGACTCAACTGAAACAATATTCTTATTCTATGCTCCCTACACGGGATAGAGATCCTTTTCGTTGCTGTGGATGTCTGGAATTTGCTTTTTAAAGATAAAGGAATCCTCAGAGATGACTGGTCTCCAGTTTTACTAAAAGATTCCAGATATTGGGAGAAATCCTAGGATACTACAGTTTTACTTGAATCAGGCTCATTATGGGTTAAAAAGTGTCTTTTATTGCTTAAAGGAGAACAGTTCTGAGGTTCCTTATACTTTGGGATGTGAATCCTCCAAAGAATATATTATTTTTTTTTAATCTTTTCTAATTGATTTCAGAGAGATTAATGGAGCCACCATCAATCTTAAACTCTTTCTCTCTTTGGTTATTAGTCGATGGAGGTCAGTGAATTATAACAGTAATTAGTAAATATATTTCATTTCAGGATCATTATTAATAAGTCAGCACCCTGTACCAATTAGGAGCTAGTAAGAGTTGCCTTAGTATAGATACATTTGTCCTCTTTCTCAGCTCTGTCCATATTTAACCTGGTAGTTGAGAGTATCACAAGCTTCCTCTCAAAGTTAAACAAAGAAGATTTTTTAAATTTCTTTTTAAGAATAGACTCTCATAGATTTCATAGCAGTGTAACTTAAATGAGAGTTTCTTCACCTATTTCAGTCTTGGTTTCCTCATTTGTAAAATGAAGTACAAAAATTTTTTCTTGCTCTAAAAGTGTTATGATCCATGGAGATTTTTTTAATGAATGATGTAACTCTGTGGTAGTCAAGAGTCTTTGTGTACCACCCATGCGCTCTTCCTCCCAAAGTCCTAAAAACGTTCTAAAAAAATGTACTCTACCAACAGAAATTAAAGCAAGAAAGAGGAAGACCTAGGGTCTAGGATATAATGATGTCCATACAGTAGACGTGAGGAAGTCCAATTATGACAGTGAACAAAAATCCTGGGACAGTATTGGGTAGCAGGACTATACCATTACTAATCGAGTTCAAAACAAGAGGACAGAGGGCTTCAGAAATGCTACCTTAAGGAAAAAATAATATGGAACTTATAATTATTTTGGTTGTGTTTGCCATATTTGAAAAGGACTTTAGAATTCTCTTAAAAGAATTTGAGGGTAAATTAGAGTTAGTGCATAGAAAAGTAATCATTGAAAAATTAATTTGTTATTAACTCCAGGGAAAACAAAAGTTGTACAAGAGAGTAAATGCAATACACACTACGTGATTCTACTGTAAACCATATTAATATCTTGATAATGATGTAAATGTTACTCTTTATGCAGCTAAAGTCTGCATTGTAATTATATTACGATCATTGGTGGGAGGTCATAGAAAGAAAATGTGTGCATGTGTGTTAGTGTGCGTGTGTGTGTGTAGTGGGTGGGTGAGGGGAGTTGGGCTGTGCAAGAGAGCTGTATCCTAATATTTCATAGCCAGAAATCAATAGATATTATCTAAAGTAGTAACAGCAGTTTATGCACACAATTTAGAAATATGGAAATAAACACCAGGAAAAAACCCAAAATGTGTTGAAAGTGATTGCCTCTGGAAAGTGGGATTCCACAGTGGGGATGACATAGCAGGGGACCGCTCTTCTCCCTCAGAGCATTGTACTGCTATTTGATTTCTCAAACTATGTACAATAATTATTTCAATAAAAATAAAAATGTTTTTAAATGTATCTTATGTATGTTCAGGAGAAAGACACCACCATTTGGCAACTGTTTCTACCCAGACAGAATGATTCACTTTATTTCGGAGTGGTGCTTATATTTTTACACTTCATTTACATTTGTAGAAATGAGATTACTACACTAAAATTTTATTTGTTTATCTGACATTCAAATTTAATAGGGCATCCTATAATTTATTTCTTTTGACAACTTTATTGGAGTATAATTGCTTTACAATGGTGTGTTAGTTTCCGCTTTATAACAAAGTGAATCAGTTATACATATACATATGTTCCCATATCTCTTCCCTCTTGCGTCTTCCTCCCTCCAACCCTTCCTATCCCACCCCTCTGGGTGGTCACAAACCAACGAGCTGATCTACCTGTTCTATGCGACTGCTTCCCACTAGCTATCTATTTTACGTTTGGTAGTGTGTATATGTCCATGCCACTCTCTCACTTTGTCACAGCTTACCGTTCCCCCTCGTCATATCCTCAAGACCATTCTCTTATTTATTCTTTATTCCTGATCTTTGTCCCCGTCTTACCCCTAGGTTCTACATGACATTATTTTTTCTTAGATTCCATACATATGTGTTAGCATATGGTATTTGTCTTTATCTTTCTGACTTACTTCACTCTGTATGACAGACGCTAGGTCCATCCACCTCACTACAAATAACTCAATTTCGTTTCTTTTTATGGCTGAGTAATAGTCCATTGTATATATGTGCCACATCATCTTTATCCATTCATCCGATGATGGACACTTAGGTTGTTTCCATCTCAGGGCTATTGTAAGTAGAGCTGCAATGAACATTTTGGTACATGACTCTTTTTGAATTATGGTTTTCTCAGGAAATATGCCCAGTAGTGGGATTGCTGGGTCATATGGTAGTTCTATTTGTAGTTTTTTAAGGAACCTCCATACTGTTCTCAATAATGGCTGTACCAATTCACATTCCCACCAGCAGTGCAAGAGTGTTCCCTTTTCTTCACACCCTCTCCAGCATTTATTGTTTGTAGATTTTTTAATCATGGCCATTCTGACTGGAGTAAGATGATATCTCATTGTAGTTTTGATTTGCATTTCTCTGACGATTAATGATGTTGAGCATTCTTTCATGTGTTTGTTGGCAATCTGTATATCTTCTTTGCAGAAATGTCTATTTAGGTCTTCTGCCCATTTTTGGATTGGGTTGTTTGTTTTTTGTTATTGAGCTGCGTTAGCTGCTTGTAAATGTTGGAGATTAATCCTTTGTCAGTTGCTTCATTTGCAAATATTTTCTCCCATTCTGAGGGTTATCTTTTGGTCTTGTTTATGGTTTCCTTTGCTGTGCAAAAGCTCTGAAGTTTCATTACGTCCCATTTGTTTATTTTTTGTTTTTATTTGCATTACTCTAGGAGGTGGGTCAAAAAGGATCTTGCTGTGATTTATGTCATAGAGTGTTCTGCCTATGTTTTCCTCTAAGAGTTTGATAGTGTCTAGCCTTACATTTAGGTCTTTAATCCATTTTGAGTTTATTTTTGTGTATGGTGTTAGAGAGTGTTCTAATCTCATACTTTTACATGTACCTGTCCAGTTTTCCCAGCACCACTTATTGAAGAGGCTGTCCTTTCTCCACTGTACATTCCTGCCTCCTTTATCAAAGATAAGGTGACCATATGTGCATGGGTTTAACTCTGGGCCTTGTATCCTGTTCTATTGATCTATATTTCTGCTTTTGTGCCAGTACCATACGGCCTTGATTACTGTAGCTTTGTAGTATAGTCTGAAGGCAGGCAGCGTGACTCATCCAGCTCCATTTTTCATTCTCAAGATTGCTTTGGCCTTTCGGAGTCTTTTGTGTTTCCATACAAATTGTGACATTTTTTGTTCTAGTTCTGTGAAAAATGCCAGTGGTAGTTTGATAGGGATTGCATTGAATCTGTAGATTGCTTTGGGTAGTATACTCATTTTCACAATGTTGATTCTTCCAATCCAAGAACATGGTATATCTCTCCATCTATTTGTATCATCTTTAATTTCTTTTATCAGTGTCTTATAATTTTCTGCATACAGGTCTTTTGTCTCCTTAGGTAGGTTTATTCCGAGATATTTTATTCTTTTTGTTAAAATGGTAAATGGGAGTGTTTTCTTAATTTCACCTTCAGATTTTTCATCATTAGTGTATAGGAATGCGAGAAATTTCTGTGCATTAATTTTGTATCCTGCTACTTTACCAAATTCATTGATTAGCTCTAGTAGTTTTCTGGTAGCATCTTTAGGATTCTCTATGTATAGTATCATGTCATCGGCAAACAGTGACCGATTTACTTCTTCTTTTCCAATTTGGATTCCTTTTATTTCCTTTTCTTCTCTGATTGCTGTGGCTAAAACTTCCAAAACTATGTTGAATAAGAGTGGTGAGAGTGGGCAACCTTGTCTTCTTCCTGTTCTTAGTGGAAATGCTTTCAGTTTTTCACCATTGAGGATGATGTTGGCTGTGGGTTTGTCATACATGGCCTTTATTATGCTGAGGAAACTTCCCTCTATGCCTTCTTTCTGCAGGGTTTTTATCATAAATGGGTGTTTAATTTTGTCAAAAGCTTTCTCTGCATCTATTGAGATGATCATATGGTTTTTGTCCTTCAAATTGTTAATATGGTGTATCACGTTCATTGATTTGTGTAAATTGAAGAATCCTTGCATTCCTGGAATAAACCCCACTTGATCATGGTGTATGATCCTTTTAATGTGCTTTTGATTCTGTTTTCTAGTATTTCGTTGAGGATTTTTGCATCTATGTTCATCAGTGATATTGGCCTGTAGTTTTCTTTCTTTCTGACATCCTTGTCTGGTTTTGGTATCAGGGTGATGGTGGCCTCATAGAACGAGTTTGGGAGTGTTCCTCCCTCTGCTATATTTTGGAAGAGTTTGAGAAGGATCGGTTTTAGTTCTTCTCTAAATGTTTGATAGAATTCGCCTGTGAAGCCATTTGGTCCTGGGCTTTTGTTTTTTGGAAGATTTTTAATCACAGTTTCAATTTCAGTGCTTGTGATTGGTCTGTTCATATTTTCTATTTCTTCCTGATTCAGTCTTGGCAGGTTGTGCATTTCTAAGAATTTGGCCATTTCTTCCAGGTCGTCCATTGTATTGGCATAGAGTTGCTTTTAGTAACCTCTCATGATCTTTTGTATTTCTACAGTGTCACTTGTTACTTCTCCTTTTTCATTTCTAATTCTATTGATTTGAGTCTTCTCCCCTTTTTTCTTGATGAGTCTGGCTAATGGTTTATCAATTTTGTTTATCTTCTCAAAGAACCAGCTTTTAGTTTTATTGATCTTTGCTATCGTTTCCTTCATTTCTTTTTCATTTATTTCTGATCTGATCTTTATGATTTCTTTCCTTCTGCTAACTTTGGGGTTTTTCAGTTTTTTGTTGTTTTTTTTTTTTTTTTTTTTTTTGCAGTACGCAGGCCTCTCACTGTTGTGGCCTTTCCCATTGCGGAGCACAGGCTCCGGAAGCGCAGGCTCAGCGGCCATGGTTCATGGGCCTAGCCGCTCTGCAGCATGTGGGATCTTCCTGGACCGGGGCAAGAACCCGTGTCCCCTGCATCGGCAGGCGGACTTACAACCACTGCGCCACCAAGGAAGCCCTGGGGTTTTTTTGTTCTTCTTTCTCTAATTGCTAGGTGCAAGATTGTTTATTCGAGATGTTTCCTGTTTCTAAGGTAGGATTGTATTGCTATAAACTTCCCTTTTAGAACTGCCTTTGCTGCATCCCATAGGTTTTGGGTCATTGTGTCACCATTGTCATTTGTTTCTAGGTATTTTTTGATTTCCTCTTTGATTTCATCAGTGATCACTTCGTTATTAAGTAGTGTATTGTTTAGCCTCCATGTGTTTGTACTTTTTCAGATCTTTTCCTGTAATTGATACCTAGTCTCATAGCGTCGTGGTCGGAAAAGATACTTGATACGATTTCAGTTTTCTTAAATTTACCAAGGCTTGATTTGTGACCCAAGATATGATCTATCCTGGAGAATGTTCCATGAGCACTTGAGAAAAATGTGTATTCTGTTGTTTTTGGATGGAATGTCCTATAAATATCAATTAAGTCCATCTTGTTTAATGTATCATTTAAAGCTTGTGTTTCCTTATTTATTTTCATTTTGGATGACCTGTCCATTGGTGAAAGTGGGGTGTTAAAGTCCCCTACTATGAATGTGTTACTGTCGATTTCCCCTTTTATGGCTGTTAGTACTTGCCTTATGTATTGAGGTGCTCCTATGTTGGGTGCATAAATATTTACAATTATTATATCTTCTTCTTGGATGGATCCCTTGATCATTATGTACTGTCCTTCTTTGTCTCTTGTCATAGTCTTTATTTTAAAGTCTATTTTGTCTGATATGAGAATTGCTACTCCAGCTTTCTTTTGGTTTCCATTTGCATGGAATATATTTTTCCATCCCCTCACTTTCAGTCTGTATGTGTCGCTAGGTCTGAAGTGGGTCTCTTGTAGACAGCATATATATGGGTCTTGTTTTTGTATCCATTCAGCCAGTCTGTGTCTTTTGGTGGGAGCATTTAATCCATTTACATTTAAGGTAATTATCGATATGTATGTTCCTATTCCCATTTTCTTAATTGTTTTGGGTTCGTTATTGTAGGTCTTTTCCTTCTCTTGTGTTTCTTGTCTAGAAAAGTTCCTTTAGCATTTGTTTAAAGCTGGTTTGGTGGGGCTGAACTCTCTCAACTTTTGCTTGTCTGTAAAGGTTTTAACTTCTCCATCAAATCTGAATGAGATCTTTGCTGGGTAGAGTAATCTTGGTTGTAGGTTTTTCTCCTTCATCACTTTAATTAAATATGTCCTGCCAGTCCCTTCTGGCTTGCAGAGTTTCTGCTGAAAGATCAGCTGTTAACCTTATGGGGATTCCCTTGTGTGTTATTTGTTGTTTTTCCCTTGCTGTTTTTAATATGTTTTCTTTGTATTTAATTTTTGATAGTTTGATTAATATGTGTCTTGGCATGCTTCTCCTTGGATTTATCCTGTATGGGACTCTCTGTGCTTCCTGGACTTGATTACATATTTCCTTTCCCATATTAGGGAAGTTTTCAACTATAATCTCTTGAAATATTTTCTCAGTCCCTTTCTTTTTCTCTTCTTTTTCTGGAACCCCTATAATTCGAACGTTGGTGAGTATAATGTTGTCCCAGAGGTCTCTGAGACTGTCCTCAGTTCTTTTCATTCTTTTTTCTTTATTTTCTTCTGCAGTAGTTATTTCCACCACTTTATTTTCCAGGTCACTTATCCGTTCTTCGGCCTCAGTTATTCTTCTATTGATCCCTTCTAGAGTATTTTTCATTTCATTCATTGTGTTTTTCATCATTGTTTGTTTCATCTTTAGTTGTTCTAGGTCCTTGTTAAATGTTTCTTGCATTTTGTCTATTCTATTTCCAAGATTTTGGATCATCTTTACTATCATTATTCTGAATTCTTTTTCAGGTAGACTGCCTATTTCCTATTCATTTGTTAGGTCTGGTGCATTTTTATCTTGCTCCTTCATCTGCTGTGTGTTTTTCTGTCTTCTCATTTTGCTTATCTTACTGTGTTTGGGGTCTCCGTTTTGCAGCTGCAGGTTCGTAGTTCCCGTTGTTTTTGGTATCTGTCCCCAGTAGCTAAAGTTGGTTCAGTGGGTTGTGTAGGCTTCCTGGTGGAGGGGACTAGTGCCTGTCTTCTGGTGCATGAGCCTGGATCTTGTCTTTCTGGTGGGCAGGTCCACGTCTGGTGGTATTTTGGGGTGTCTGTGGCCTTATTATGATTTTAGGCAGCCTCTCTGCTAATGGGTGGGGTTGTGTTCCTGTCTTGCTAGTTGTTTGCCATAGGGTGTCCAGCACTGTAGCTTGCTGGTCGTTGAGTGAAGCTGGGTGTTGGTGTTGAAATGGAGAACTCTGGGAGAATTTCAGTGTTTGATATTACATGGAGCTGGGAAGTCTCATGTGGACCAGTCTCCTGAAGTTGGCTCTCCCACCTCAGAGGCACAGCAGTGACTCCTGGCCTGAGCACCAAGAGCCTTTCATCCACATGGCTCAGAATAAAAGGAAGAAAAAGAAGAAAGGAAAGAAAGAAAGGAAAGAAAGAAAGAAAGAAAGAAAGAGGAAGGAAGAAAGGGGATAAATAAAATAAAATAAAGATAAAATAACGTAGTTATTAAAATAAAAAAATAATAATTATTAAGAAATAAATTTTTTTAAAAAGTAAAAAAAATGGACAGACAGAACCCTGGGACAAATGGTGAAAGCAAATCTATACAGACAAAATCTCACAGAGATGCATACACATACACACTCACAAAAAGAGGAAATGGGGAAAAAATAATAAATCTTGGTCTCAGAGTCCACCTCCTCAATTTGGGATGATTCGTTGTCTATTTACGTAATCCACAGATGCAGGGTACATCAAGTTGATGGTGGAGATTGAAGCCGCTGCTTCTGAGGCTGCTGGGAGAAATTTCCCTTTCTCTTCATTGTTCGCAGGGCTCCCGGGGCTCAGCTTTGGATTTGGCCCCGCATCTGCGTGTAGGTCGCCTGACGGCATCTGTTCTTCGCTCAGACAGGACGTGGTTAAATGAACTGCTGATGCGGGGGCTCTGGCTCACTCAGGCCGAGGGGAGGGAGGGGCACGGAGTGCGGGGTGACCCTGCGGCGTCTAGAGGCCGGCGTGACGTTGCACCAGCCTGAGGCGCGCTGTGCGTTCTCCCGGGGAAGTTATCCCTGGATCCCGGGTCCCTGGCAGTGGCGGGCTGCACAGGCTCCCCAGAAGGGAGGTGTGGAGAGTGACCTGCGCTCGCACACAGGCTTCTTGGTGGCGGCAGCAGCAGCCTTAGCGTCTCATGCCCGTCTCTGGGGTACGCGCTTTTAGCCGCGGCTCGCGCCTGTCTCTGGAGCTCCTTTAAGAAGCGCTCTTAATCCCCTCTCCTCGCTCACCAGGAAACAAAGAGGGAAGAAAGAGTCTCTTGCCTCTTCGGCAGGTCCAGACTTTTCCCCGGACTCGCTCCTGGCTAGCCGTGGTGCACTAACCCCCTTCAGCCTGTGTTCTAGCCGCCAACCCCAGCCCTCTCCCTGCGCTCCGACCCAAGCCCGAGCCTCAGCTCCCAGCCCCTGCCCGCTCCGGCGGGTGAGCAGACAAGCCTCTCGGGCTGGTGAGTGCTGGTCGGCCCAGATTCTCTGTGCGGGATATCTCCGCTTTGCCCTCCGCACCCCGGTGGCTGCGCTCTCTTCCGCGGCTCCGAAGCTTCCCCCTCCGCCACCCGCAGTCTCCACCCGCGAAGGGGCTTCCTAGTGTCAGGAAACCTTTCCTCATTCACAGCTCCCTCCCACTGGTGCAGGTCCTGTCCCTATCCTTTTGTCTCTGTTTATTCTTTTTTCTTTTGCCCTACCCAGGTACGTGGGGAGTTTCTTGCCTTTTGGGAGGTCTGAGGTCTTCTGCCAGTGTTCAGTGGGTGTTCTGTAGGAGTTGTTCCACTTGTAGATGTATTTCTGATGTATCTGTCGGGAGGAAGGTGATCTCCGCGTCTTACTCCTCTGCCATCTTCCCCTGATCCCCGGCATCCTGTAATTTTATTTGCTAGATCTGACAACCCTACCATGCCCAAGTGTTAGTGCGGGGGTTCCTTTAGTTGCTGGGGTTAATGAGTGGTAAACACAGTTAATGACTTTCCCAGACTCTGAATTTTTCAGGTTCAAATCAGATTACTGTCTCTCAATTTCTTTCCCCCTGCTTGCCAAACTCACTGAAGACTTTATTTCGAATATGTAGTGTATAAACAAAATAATAACAGCATATACAAGACAAAAAATAAACAAGGACAAAACCCAGTGATGTAAACTCCTTTACCCTAGAAGACTCCATTCTCATATATCCTGCATTCTTATATATTATATATTGATGGTCCACAGCATGTTTTATCCACTGAATGAACAAATACAGAAAGCAAGAGCTTTATGTTAGTGATTTAGTTAGCTATTTCATTCTCCAGCTCAGTACATTATAATAAACAAATATTAGAAGGATTTAACAAATATTAGTTGGTTCAGAGCATGGTTTGCTAAGTCCGTTTCGTTATTTATCTGAATAGAGCACATTTCCATATACTGCCTCTATCAGGCATCTTTACTTAAAAAAAAAAATACCTGAAGCCTTAATGAATTTCAGATGCTTGATGAAGAAATAGTGGTCTAATCCACAAAATCATCCAAATACATGAGTATCATGAGGGATTAAAAACAAATGTCAATGACTCAAACTTTTTGTGATTAACTCTATGTCCAAACAGGTAACCAAAAATGACCTCTCATGCAGCTTTTTGAAAACGATTCAGTGATATTCTTGATTCTAATAAGAAGGAAAGGTTTAGTAATGTTTAGAGAATCCTTATCAGAAGCTATTTTGATACCTGAAATGGACACCAACTGTTGATGGATTTGCTTCAGATGGCCCAATAGCAGTGTTTCTTAGTAAAATGGCCATGAGTGTTATCAAGTAAAAGCAAGAAAATTCCCCACCCTGAATGCTTTCCTAGACTGAAAATAAAATAATGGATCCAGAATTGCAAAAACAAATAAACAAACACAAACTCCATTTCAGGCAGTATTCAAAACCACAGACAACGTAGATGATCTTTTCTCATGGTAACCCACATTCTGCCCCAGTCTATACTGCTACATTTGGTTGAGCAGTTTGCCTAGCCAAGGACTTCTGGCAATTTACACAGAAAAACTGGACTAAAAAATTTTTCCCAACTGTAAAATATTTGTTTTATGCAAATTTCTAAAGAGTCCTGAGACCAATAAAAGAGGGGGAGAGGAGAATGAACCAAATGTAGCTGTCCTAAATTCTGACCATTAGATAGATTTCCTAATGACCTCTCACATCTTTTACGGCTGTATATTTAAAATCTGGGAAAAAAAAGAAAGTGGTTGAACATCTGAATATTATTAAAGCAGAACGACCACACAAACATTAAATGATTTCTAAATGGCATTGTCTCCTTTCACTCATCACTCTTTGACATGTTTTGGACCCCTTTGTTTTTATTATTAGGGGAAAAACAGGAGCAAAAAAAATTTTTTTAAAAAGGAGGAAAAGTAGATTTTTCTGTATGAGGCCTATAATCACCTTCAACAATTACCCTGGCATCTTTGCTTAGCATTTTAAGGCCTTTACATCTGTAATGCTAAAACCATTAATTTGCTAAATTCCATGCTTTATTCTGTAGAACTAGCTAAAGACAAAAGTCTCTGGGTTTCTAGAAAGAACTTGCTTCTTCCTGTCTGCTTTCTGTAGACTTCCTGTGACCTTTCTATCTACTTGCAGCCCAACAACTGGCTTGACTGATTTTCTACATTGAGTTCAGAAAATAGTTAGCAGTTCCATAAACACAGTCTGAATCATCTCCTGGTTGAGGTTTAAATGATGGAATGAGAAGGTTCACCCAATTGTGAGTTTTATTTAAACATATGATATTCATGGGCCTAAAGAACAATAGAACTGACCACTCACCTTCTACCAGCAGGGGCAACAAAGGAGTTTCTCTCTTTTCAGTAGCTTCGTAGGATATTGTTAGGTACCATGGAGAAAGTGATGAGAGTTTGATTGTTTTTAGTGAGTATACATCCAAGGATAATGTGTTATTTAAAATTTTTGTAAACCTGAATCCTCAAGATCCTTGCATTAGTAAACTTTGATCTACAAATTACCATTGACTAAAGATCTTGGAAACCAAAATGCTATTACTTAAGAATGGGACATAGTAAACTCAGAAATCCTAACTGATAATGAAAATTGCTTGAAAAAAATAAATATGTAACATACTATTGCTGACTTAGGAGCACAGAATTTTATGCATTATTTCTCCTGATTTCCCATTTTCCCCTTACAGGAAAAAAATATAGGTATATTTTCTTAAAAATTGTTTTTGCAGCTATTTCTTTGGTTGAATATTCTTCTGGATAAGCCTAACCCTGTTGATGATAGAAATTTTGAAAAGTAAAAGTTATGCAAAAGTGCAGACTCTGTCTGCCTTCCAAGTGACTGGAGAAAAAAATTACTTTAGATGCTTCTGTAACTTTTGCTCATTAATCAAATATCTGTACAACTGAAACAGGAGGGATCATTAGCAGAGGTAGGAAAATCCATTCTTGGGAGGGATATTACAGTTATTGGCTTTGGACATAGGAGATTGAGTTTCAAGTAATGATTAGGACATCTTTGTGGAAATTTGCAGCAGACAAAAGAAATTCCAAACTGAGTCTTGGGATAGAGGAAATGCTTAAGATATTGCTTTGGTATCATCTATCCATCCAAGGGAAGCAGAGAGAAGAGAGAGAGAGAAGGTAAAGCAGAATTCCTAGAATCAAAGCAGGTAAAGCACTCACATTTTTAGACTGAAGAAATAAAAATCAGAAGAGGCAAGGTTTGAAAAAGATCAGGATAGCTGCGTATTGTAGAAGCCAGGAGGAAAATATTTTAAGGAATAAGGTGGGCTTCAAGAGTGCCAAAAGGTGCAAAGAGGGCAAGAAGTACAAACACTGAGGAAAAAGTCATTGTTGGTGACTACTGAGTGACTATTAAATGATCTAATGAGGGTAGAAAACAGATTTTTGGATACATTCCATTTAGAGAACAGAACCATCCTTGGGGAAATCCTCAAATGACTCTCTCCAGTTACATAGGAAGCCCTGATATTGGGATATGTCTGTACAAAGACACACTATCCATAAATAATGGATCTAAGGTCCTCACTTTACCACAGATCAGAGACCACTTCACCAATGGAGCCACCTCATAAGTTCATTGAACAACTTCATTTTAAGCAGTCCAGTGTGTGAATAAATACACCATTTACTCCTAATGATACACAAAGATAATCTGTGTTCACAAGCATAAATGTTCTGTCTAATTTTGCTAAGGTTCTCTAAAGGCATTTTGTGAAATTGAGGACCCAGTTATATCAGTTCTACATGTCCAGGGCCGTACAGTTTTTTTTTTTCCTCCTATTTTTTTTATTGAAGTATAGTTGATTTACAATGTTGTGTTAGTTTCTGCTGTACAGCAAATTAATTCAGTTATATATATATATATAAAGTTATGTATGTTATATATATATATAACTTTTGTATATATAAAAAGAATGTGTATATATATACATATATATATACACATTCTTTTTATATATTCATTTCCATTATAGTTTATCACAGGATATTGAATATAGTTCCCTGTGCTATACAACAGTACCTTGTTGTTTATCCATCCTACATTTAATAGTTTGCATCCGCTAATCCCAAACTCCCAGTTATTTCCTCCCTCACCCCCTCCCTTGGCAACCACAAGTCTGTTCTCTATGTCTCTGAGTCTGTTTCTGTTTCATAAATAGGTTCATTTGTGTCATATTTTAGATTCCACATATAAGTGATGTCATACGGTATTTGTCTTTCTCTTTCTGATTTACTTAGTGTGATTATCTCTAGATCCATCTGTGTTGCTGCAGATGGCATTATTTCATTCTTTTTGATGGCTGAGTAGTATTCCATTGTATGTTTTTACCACATCTTCTTTAACCATTCATCTGTCGATGGACATTTAGGTTGTTTCCATGTCTTGGCTATTGTAAATTGTGCTGCTATGAACATGGGGGGTGCATGTATCTTTTTGAATTATAGTTTTGTCTTGATATATGCCCAGGAGTGGGATTGCTGGATCACATGGCAACTCTATTTTTAGTTTTTTGAGGGCACCTCCATACTGGTTTCCATAGTGGCTGCAGCAACTTACATTCCTACCAACAGTGTAGGAGGGTTCCCTTTTCTCCACACCATCTCCAGCATTTGTTATTTGTAGACTTTTCAATGATGGCCATTCTGACCGGGGTGAGGTGGTACCTCATTGTAGCTTTGATTTTCATTTCTCTAATAGTTAGCGATATTGAGCATCTTTTCATGTCCCTGTTGACCATCTGTATGACTTCTTTGGAGTAATGTCTGTTTACGTCTTCTGCCCATTTTTCGGTTGGGTTGTTTGTTTTTTTGTTGTTGAGTTGCATGAGCTGTTTGTATATTTTGGAAATTAAGCCCTTGTTGGTCACATCATTTGCAAATATTTTCTCCCAGTCCCTAGATTGTCTTTTTGTTTTGTTTATGGTTTCCTTTGCTGTACAGAAAATTGTAAGTTTGATTAGGTCCCATTTGCTTATTTTTGCTTTTATTTCTATTGCCTTGGTAGATTGGCCTAAGAAAACATTGGTACGATTTATGTCAGAGAATGTTTTGCCTATGTTCTCTTCTAGGAGTTTTATGGTGTCATGTCTTGTATTTAAGTCTTTAAGCCATTTTAAGTTTATTTTTGTATATGGTGTGAAGGTGTGTTCTATTTTCATTGATTTACATGCAGCTGTCCAACTTTCCCAACACCACTTGCTGAAGAGACTTTTTTCCATTGTGTATTCTTGCCTCCTTTGTTGAAGATTAATTGACTGTAGGTGTGTGGGTTTATGTCTGGACTCTCTATTCTGTTCCATTGATCCATCTGTCTGTTTTTGTGCCAGTACCATGCTGTTTTGATTACTGTGGCTTTGTGGTATTGTCTGAAGTCTGAGAGGGTTATACCTCCTGCTTTGTTGTATTTCCTCAGGATTGCCTTGGCAATTCTGGGTCTTTCATGGTTCCATATAAATTTTAGGATTATTTATTTTAGTTCTGTGAAAAGTGTTATGGTTAATTTGATAGGGGTCACATTAATTCTGCAGGGCTGTAAGTTTTCAAACATAGGTAATAGGAACTTAAAATTACAGAAGTGCTACACCTAATCCCTAAAACAGTCATGGCATGAATGTATCCCCAGCCTTTATATGGCTTTCTGTTCCTAGTTAGAAGCATCCTTGCCACCAGTTCTTGGTAAACACTTATTGAGTATCTACTATGTGATGGCAACCCTGAGAGTTAATTTATCCTGTTTTTATAGATCAGCCACACGACAACCTTAAACATATTGCCCAAGATCACTCAATAGAGAGTGATAAATGAAATAGAAACTTGTACAAGGTATAGAGTTGCAAATAGGAAGGTACAACTATCTTAATTGATATAACAGGGGAGTCCTTTTAAAGTTGGGGACATTTGAGCTAGGTTTTGAAGGACAATGAAAGGCATTTATAATCAGTAGAGGAGGGAGAAGGCATTCTTGTACAAAGGCAGAGACTCACCCCACCCTCCAGATGGACCTTTGGCATTTAGTATGAAGGGCTTAGGGTAGCATATAGGGATGGAGTGTCACTTGCCTGAGGGCTTTCCTGCTTGGAACCAGGAGGGAAAAAAACAGAACAGAAAATATTAAGGAGAAGCTGAGTAAAAGTAAATAATAATGGAAAATATGGGTAAAACATGATGACAGTCAAGGAGTCCGGATATAAGGGAAACTTGGACAATTCCCAGAGCTAAAGAAATAGCTGTGAGGGGTCTTTATAGAGGTTTTGTATGTTACCTAAATAGTAGCTGTTGAGGGAACTGACCTATTCTGGATAGGGATGGAGGCGTGAATAACTAGGAATGTTCAGAGACCTGTCTGAACTGGAGACATCATTACTGGAGGATAAACAAAAATGAGCACATGGTTTGAAGGAGCCAAGCCATGAAGGGCCTTAGGTGCTATACCAAGGAGCTTGGGCTATCTTATGTAAAAATTTAGGAGCCATTGAGGCAGGGGTGAGAGAGAGAGTTAAGAAGGGGGTGTGATACGATTGTGATTTAGAAATTTCACTTCTGTGGCTTTGTGGAGGGAGAATAGAAACTGGAAATAGTTGAGACTAGTTTGGAGGCAATTGGAATCATCCAGAGGAGAGATGTTGTTGGCCTAAAATAAGGCAGTGGTTGTGGCAGTGGTGATGGAAAAGAGAGAATGTACTTGAGAGCTATTTAGAAGATCATACACAAAGTGAGGGCTGTTGATTGGTGTGGAGAACTAGGGAAAATGAGGAATTGAAAAGTTTGCTTGGATTTCTGGTTTGGGTACATGATAATGCCACTAACTGAAGTAGAAACTGTAATAAGAAGAACATGTCTTGCAGAGAAGATGTTGGCCATGTTGAGACTGAGGATCTATGACATCCTGGTGAATCTGTCTGGTGTGCAGTGTAGTATATTGGTCATGAGTCCAGAGGAAAAGATGAAATTGGATTTAAAAGCTATTTTTTTCAATTCTACATAATTTATTCTACTCATTACTTTTATAAGTAGGATCTAAAAGAAAAATTTACTTCACTCTCTCCAAGGATTATAATATAGTATTTTAATACAGACCCATGTGTTGGTATTGGAAGGACTATTTTGAGTACCTTGGCATGCCTCTCATTCTGTTATGGGTACAGCCTGTACTTGGAGAGAGATACCTCTAATATAATCTAGAAACTCAGCCAAAAACTTAGGAGTGTTTGTCTACAGTGGTTTGCTGACTTCCTGACATATGAACTTCTGGGAGAAATTAAGGGAGAACTCACTACACTCTAGGACAATGAGCAAACTATTGAATGAGTCCTTACATCACAAAAATTTAATTAGAGAAAACTGTATGCATCTTGAAGAGCTAGGAGTCACAGAACAAATTCAGAGACACTCCCAGAGGACTCACGGTACATGAAAGAACATTTGCTCAAATATAAAACAACTTGCCGTTCCCTGTCCCATCCTCTAGTTGCATGACAGGACAATATGTCAAGACTTACCTATTTGTTGAGAAATGTTTTATTTCCCTCTTCTCCTGAGGCAAGAATATTAAGGAATGGAATTCAACAACCACCAAAGATTTGAAATCTGCTTCAAAAATTTGTTTTATCTTGTACCCATTTTTAAACCTTGGCAAGTGGAAAAAATAAAACTAACAATAAGCAACAGACAAAAAGCCCTGGCACAATAATGTACCATAGACCTGACTTGCCTCTTTTAAGTATTTAAGGATAATTCCAACTGACAGCAATGGAAGTTGAATCTGAGGGTTTGGGCAGAGTTTCGGCTGAGTTTAGTTCTCTTAGGCAGATATTATTTTCACTGCCTTGTCTTAAATGAATTACAGTGAAATCTTCTAGATGTTTATTCATTTGAAATTTTTGTCACAGTGGTCCTAACTCAGTGACCTTTGGGTTGTGACTGTTGCTCAAAATGTGCTAAATAATATTTGAAAGGTCTTTTATCTTTGCAATGGGATTTGAGGGGAGGGAAAAAGAACTGCATATTCCTGAACTTCCACTAAAAATATACAGTAGTGCAGCTCTCAGTGGTTTGCCCCATGTTGGGGGTCTAATTTAGGGGAAGCAGGAGTATGAGTACACGTCCCACCATTTTCCTTGGTGTACCACTACTTTCAACCAACATAAAAACCATCAAGTCCCCAAGAAGCTTTCGCACCACTGTTGACATAGACACTTATCCCAGTTACTAGGGCTCTAGAAATGATTGGCTACAGTCAACAATTATCCATTGTGATTTAGGCCTGAACAAAGTGTTGGGCAGAAGGATCTCAAACTTGACATATCTAAAACTGAACATATTAGCTCTATACTTGTCCAAAAGAAATACGTTCCTCCTTCTGTTTTCCCAGTCTCCATAAATGGTGCCACCATTTACCCAAGCCACTAGTTACCCAAGCCATGGAATGAACTCCTGATCTGGATTATAAAAAGCAATGTGGTAATAATGGTTAAGAGGAAGGATGCTGGAACCAAACTGCCTGGATTTAAATACTGGATTTATCATTTATTAGCTGCGTGACTTTGAACAAAATTCTTAGCCTTTCAGTGCCTTGGTCTCCTCAGTCAAAAAAAAAAAAAAAGGATGATAATAATAGTACTTTACTTCATAGGGATGTTATAGTTATAGGGGGTGAGTTAATATTTATAGCATGCTTGGACCAGGGCTTAATACATAAGTACTCTGCAAATATTTGTTAAATACATTCAAATACCTGTTATCCTCAGGAACTTATCAATCACCTGGACTTTTTGTATAATAGGCTTCTAACTGATTCTTCTGTCTTCATTCTTGTTCCTCACAACTTGTCCTTCATACTATGACGTGAAACCTTTCAGTGAGTCTCCTTCAACGAGCTATAGGATAAAGTTTCAACTCAGCCTCATCTCTTCCTACTTCTCCTCACATACCTCATGACCTGACCTAATTTCAAGTAAAGTTTTTCCCTTTTCCTGGAAGGTGCTTCAGCCATTTTCTACCTACCCAATTTCTATTGTTTTCAATACCAAGTTCAAGCATTCCTCAACCCACTAGACCAATCCCCTCATCTAACCCAGGCACAGTTAGATATTCCCTTCTCTGTGCTCTCATGGCACTTGGCACACATTCTATCAGTAATTGTGATGCAAATATCCAACTGTGTTTATCTTTCCACCAGGTTAGAGCTTCCATGACATCTCCAGTACCAAGTTCAGAGTTTGTCACATATTTGGAGCTAAGACATGGTGGATAAAGCACTCAAAATTACCTATGTCTCTCCAAGAAGTCTACTGTTGTACATTTTGGAGACAGAAAGGCAGAAAAGTATATAAAATACATGATGCAAACAGGCACGAATTTATTTCATATGTTAAGGCTAAAGTCACAACTCTTTATGAAGTTTATTTTTGTATTTATTTATTTTTATAAATTTTTATTTATTTTGGCTGCCTTGGATCTTCATTGTTGCGTGCAGGCTTTCTTTCTAGTTATGGAGAGAGGGGGCTACTCTTCATTGCGGTGCACGGGCTTCTCATTGCATTGGCTTCTCTTGTTGTGAAGTGTGGGCTTTAGGTGCGCAGGCTTCAGTAGTTGTGGCATGTGGGCTCAGTAGTTGTGGCTTGCGGGCTCTAGAGCGCAGGCTCAGTAGTTGTGGTGCACGGGCTTAGTTGCTCTGTGGCATGTGCGATCTTCCCGGGCCAGGGCTCAAACCCATTTCCCCTGCATTGGCAGGCAGATTCTTAGCCACTGTGCCACCAGGGAAGTCCCTATGAAGTTTTAGATGAGCTGTTTAAGTACAGATTTGACTGATGATCAACTAAGAACAAAACGATAATGTCAGCAATATTATCACAGAATTGACAAATATTTACTTTTTCAATGATCAAGGTTGTCACTTCCTAACTAGCAAGTAAAGACCTTAATAGCTATTTTTATGAAATCTGTGAACTGTAGCTTGCTAAAGCTTATTCAGCTCTTACACTGTACCTAGAATGTACTAAGTACTTCACATGAATCTACATGTAGACTCAAGTAGATATTCCTATAAAATGTAATAATTTGAACAATATTAGTTACAAAGAGTGAATCCAAGCCCAAAGCTCCTCAAAGAAATGCTCACATATATTATGAGGGAGCAGTGAAAATATTAATAGAAACAGAAAAAAAGAGTGCCACATATTTTAAAAACTGCCTCTGTTCTTCCTTGGCTAAAGGCAGTCTTCAGGGAGTCAGAATGGCCTGTCCCTCTGTCCCTCAAAGGAGAGATTTAGGGTAGATAATACATAAATAACCTATCAAACCTGCTGTCTTGCCACATAACATTAGTAAGAGGAAAACTACACCTATGATACTAGTGCATATGTATTACATGATGATGTATATTTAGAAACATGTGAGATTCATTAAGTATTGTTTAAGCTAAAATGCTAATGTTTTCAACAACCCCCTTCCCCTGTTGCAATGCTAGCCTACTGGTATTCGATAATCAATTGCAACTTCATATTTTTTCTAAATTACCTGTTCTTTGGACAAAATCTCCCTGCCTTCTTTGCAAAGGCCCTTAGATTAAACTAGACTTTTCAGGAAAAAAATGTTCTCTTTGGAGTGTGTTCATGAGGATGAGAAAATTTCTGTTTTCTTTTGCAGGTGAAAACATACAATTTCCAATATACCTACTTTGATTTTTTTCTCCGTGTTCTGCTAATTAATCTATGCATTAGCCTCTAAATTCATATACTTTCTAGTCACTGGTTAGAAACCATTCTGAGTAGTTAAGGAAATCTTTATCCAAAGTATCTCTTTTCCTGCATATGAATATCATTGAAGCATATCTATTCCTCATCCAATCCAGCTGGGATGTTTTTATTTCTTTGGAACTTACTTCAGCTCCAACACTTGCCTATTCCCTGGAATAAATGAACTATTTCGAAGATGGCAACTCACCCTTTCTCCTACCCCAATTCCTCAGAATTAGGATTTCCTTTTGTATTTGTTAATAATTTCCCTAAATTATCTCAGGGTATTACCAGTTGTACCCAAATGGAACATTTCTTACTTGTGTACCAATTACAAACTGAAAATATAGCACAGAGTGCCCAATCTCTACCAAATGAATCTCCTAAGTTTTATCATCAATTTATTTATTCAGATTTTGCTTGAATATCAAAACCCAATGAATGAAAAAGTAATATCTGCATATTTAAGTTAAAGTCGGATATTTGGTTCAGTCAAACCTAAATAGTTATGTGTTCATATTGTAACTGAGAAGAGAAGCACAACTATGATTTTACTCTCAGTTTCCATGTCATTGTTTCTCTGATGATCCAATCAAATCCCTTAATCACACTCATCCTTTGGCTCAAGGTGAAAATACTCTTTGCATGGAGAAATAGTTTTTAATCAATTCAAGATACAGCTGGAATAAATGCTACTGGCTTGAGTAGCCATTGTTCTTGGCAAATCTCTCCAAGCAATAAACAATGAACACCACACCCTCATGAGAAAGGGAGTGAGGGATAGGGATAGTCATTGTTCTCATTTTATATTGCTAAATATTATTACAGTCTATTTATATGCTGTGGGGACTGACATATACACTTGATACAGAATAATACAGAACAATCAGTGGTTGTGAATTGCTGGAGACAAGTATTCTAAGTTTAACAAGCTCTGAATTCAATCATGAAACTAGTGCTCATTGCAGAATCTATTTAAAAAACAGAACACTTTATCAATAAGCCGATAGGAGGAAAATTTTAGGAGCCAGTCAAGGATTGAGCATATAGATCCATATAGTGTCTATTTGGAAAAAGAACAAAGTATTCACAAGCTTTGAAAACTTTCATGGCTTATCCAAAACCACTTACACATAGCAGTGAGTGGCTCATCAATTGTGTTTTCATTCACTCATTAAATAGGGTTTCAATAAATTATGCTTTTTATAGTTATGTATTTTTGATATTTTAAAAACAGAATTTCTTATTTCTTATCATGTTAAAATTGATACTTGTGGTTCAATGATGGCGGGAAATCCAATTCCACAGCTTCAAACTATAAGGTTTTAAACTTTGGAGCCTATGCCTTAAATTCAGAGAATTTTCTTGTAGCATTGAGTATCCTCCTTATTAAACAATTCAGACTTAAACATCTGAGTTGAACCTCTTGCTAACTCTTCCTATGGGTAGTCTGTGTTTTAGTGTTTTAGGCATAGAGGCTGAGAAGATAGTGTGCTATGATTGACAGGATTAGTCAGCTCTATATTACACTCATCCTCTAAAGAAGTGACCATTTGGAAACATAGAACATGCCCTTCATCCACTGGCCTCTACCAAGGCAAGAAAATCTTATGGGAGGCATCATATTTACGGAGACAATTCAGCATAATGGTTAAGAACAGGGGCTTTGGATTTAGAGACCCCAGGGTAGGAGTCTTAGCTCCACTGCTTACAAACTGTGTGACTTCTGGAAATTTACTTAAACTCAGTTTGCACACTATTATAGAAGGAGTACCTATCTCATAGAGTTCCTATGAGGATGAAATAGGGCAATACACATAAAGTGCTGGTATGGAACCTGAAACATATTCAATATATATACAGTCAGCCCTTACTATTCATGGAGTTTGTACCTGTGAATCTGCCTACTTGCTAACATTTATTTATAACCACAAAATCAATACTCAGGGCACTTTCACAATCATTCACAGACATGCTCATAGTGGAGAAAAATTTGTCACCCAATGGGCATATTCCCAGCTGAGGTAGAGTAAATCAACACTCTGCCTTCTTATTTCAGCTCTCATACCATAAACGAGTATCCTTTTTGCAGTCTATTTAGTATGATGTTTTTCATATTTTTGTGCTTTTTGTTGGCAATTTCTCTATTATAATGGCCTTTCTGAGGGATCAGAGAGAGGGTGGGGAGATGATTAGTGCCCTCCCCTCTACAGTCTCAAACTCAAACTGCTATTTATTAAGAGGGAATATTCCCTTTTATTTTCAGGGCCCTTATCCAGGGCCTTTTTTATTTTAGTCTGTTTGTTCTCTGTTGCAACCTTTGGGCACTCTATGGGAAGTCTCTGGGAATCATATGTGAGCCAGAGCTATGAATGGACTCAGTTCCTTAAGTCCATACATGCTATTGAGTCTACACCCCTCGTCTGATAAGACAAATCTGAATTAAGACTGATGGCATTTTACTACAAAACAGAATTGCTTACATTCCAAATTTTTCTAATTTATCACATATAGTTAAAAGCCCAGAACTTATCACCTCAGCACTTTTATACATTTTCCCTCTTTCTGGAATGCTGTCCTCTATTTCTGGGGAGTTGCACAGCCTTTCAGTTTGAAACTCAGCTTAAGTATCATCATTTTAGAGAGGCCTTCCCTAGCCATCTTATGCAAAGTAAATGCCCTGATATTCTCTACCATGGCAACCTGCAATTTTCTTCACATTTATCACTGTCTGTAATTGTTTTTTATCTGACACTTGTTTATTATGTGGCTTCTAGCCCAGCATCTAAGTTCCATAAGGGCAGAAATTTGTTCTCTTTTGCTCATTGTTTTCTCCTTATTGTCAAGACCTTGAATTAGTACAGACACCCAGTGAATGAATGAATCCTATTGCATTTTGTCAGTTTGAATCTTTATATATTTTATTTTCAAACCTAAACAAAATCGTTCATTATTTGAGATGGATTACCTTCCACTTTTAAACTACCATTCTCAGCATCATCCGGCAAAAGATAGGAGAGAGAGAACAATGCACTTTAAAAAAAATTATTTTACTCATTTATTTTTTTTAAAGGATTGATGGAATTTCCATAGTTATATAGAAAGGGAATGGAGAAAGTCCACAGGACATATTGAAGAAATGGTCACTAATTCAGCAAGGTCATCAAGATATATAAATCAGAAAGTATCATTGTGGACTTTTATTACTGGAGTAAGAAATCCCGATTTTCTTCAATAAGCAGTAAGTAGCCTTATGAAGCTTTTGAAAACTATGATATAATAGTAGTTGTTTCTTTTTTTTAAATTTAATTTATTTTTTATCCATTTTATACATATTAGTGTATACATGTCAATCCCAATCTCCCAATTCATCCCACCACCACCACCGCCCCCCGCCACTTTCCCCCCTTGGTGTCCATATGTTAGAACAATGCACTTTTAACCAACCTGGTGCACTATGCTCATGTCCATCATATTAAATGTAGCATCTCAGATCCTAACCCAATGTCCCAAATACATACCACACATAAAACTTCAAATAAACTGTCATTTGTTAGTAGGCCAAGTAGTACTTGAGTTTCTGCACTGGGGAGTCTAAATGCTAGACAAATATAACTTTGAGATTTTTATCTAGAATCTAAGATAATAATCTAATATGTGACACAGTATAAAAAAACACTGTTCCAAGAAGCAGAAAACATGGGTCATAATCTCCATTCTGCTACTAACTTGCTGCATTACTTTGGTCAATGTTTTAAATCCCCGTGGGCCTCACTATCCCCATCTGTAAAAAATAAGGGTTTGGACCAATAGACACTACAGTTCCTTCCAGCTCTCTATGGCTATAAAAGTTGAATTGAATCCATCTCCTCTTCTTTCACAGAAGAGGTGGTGGAGGCCCAAAGAGCTAAGACCTGCCAGGTCAAGTGTCTGATTGGAAGCACTAAAGCAGACCCCTGCCAGGGTCTGCCATGTGCATGCAGCAGGATACTGTGTTGTGAAGATACCCTGAAGTAAGTATCCCATGAGGACATGAAGAGAAAGACCAAGTTTTTAAATCTGCTTAGCTTGTGGTTTCTATTTTACAGGCAGGCCTGCATGGGAAGCCAAATTGTAATGAGGATTGCTTAGTGTGCATGGAATTACAGCAATGGAGCAGGGGAAGGAAAGGAGTCTCTTGATAAGTTGAATGATATTTGAATGAGAACGTGTGTTTGCTAAAAGAATTTGAGACACCCTTCCCAGCATGACTATAATGTTGTTAACCATAATTTTAAGAGTGGGATTGGCAAAACTTGCTCTCTATGGTGGTCACTGTTGAGGTTTGCTTCTGTGACCTTCCTTCTCCCTCACTCCCAGCTTTCTTGAAATATGATTGACAGATAAAAATTGTTTGTACTTAGGTAGTAAAATATGATGTCTTGATATATATATATACATTGTGATATGATTGCCACAGTCAAGCAAATTAACATATCTATCACCTCACATTGTTAACCCCCTTTATTTTTGTGGTGAAAACTACTCCCTTAGCAAAGTTCAAGTGTACAATATAATACAATACATAATATTATTATTATCTATAGTCACCATGCTGTACATTAGGTCACCAGAACTTATTCATCTTATAACTGAAAGTTTGTACCCTTTGACCAACACCTCCTTATTTCTTCTACCCTCCCAAGCCCCTAGTAACCACCTACTACTTTCTGTTACTATGAGTTGACTTTTTTTTTTTTTTTTTTTTAGATTCCACATATAAGTGAGATCATGCAGTCTTTGTCTTTCTTTGTCTGGCTTATATATCACTGGGCCTAATGTCCTTCATGTTAATCCGTGTTGTGGTAAATAGCAGGATTTCCTTTCCGCATTGAATCATCTTGGTTTCCTTGTCAAATATTATTTGACCATATATATGTGGGTTTATTTCTAGGCTCTCAAGTCTGTTCCATTGGTCTGTGTCTGTTTTTATGCCAGTACCATACTGTTTTGATTACTATAGCTTTGTAATATAATTTGAAATCAGGAAGTGTTATGCCTCAAGTTTGGTTCTGCTTGATCAAGATTGCTTTATTTATTCAGAGTCTTTTGTGGTTCCATATGAATTTTAGTATTTTTTGACTCTCCTTTTCTCTCTTTCATGGCTGACCATCTGATATTCTTTCTTTAGTATTGTTAGTAAATCTGTTTTAATTGGGCTCTTAAAAAACCCAGAAACTGCTTCAAGTATTTACAATGGGTTTTAATTCAGGAAATTAGTTACACAAGTGATGTCATAGCTTAAAAGCAAAACAAGGAGTAATGATAAAGCAACCCCCAAATTAGCAGTAGCAGGAAACCCCTTACCAGTAGACTAGAACTGTGTTGTCCAGTATGGTAGCCAGCCACACCTGGTTGATGAGCACTTGCAATGTGGCTAGTCTGATCTAAGATGTGTTCTTAATGTAAAATACATGCCAGATTGTGAAGAATTAATATGAAAAAAAAAATGAAAAATAGCTCATTAATAGTTTTTGTATTGAATACACAGAGAAATATGTTGAATATGTTGGGTTAAATAATATATAGTATTTAAATTCATTTCACCCTTTAATTTTGACTTTTTAAATGTGGCTATTAGAAAATTAAAACTTACATATATGGTTCTTACATTATATATATATATGTTTGATGGTGTTGGGCTAGAGAGACAAATGTAGAAGGTGACATTACTAAAGCTCAGGATCCAGAACCTCAATGGGCTGACCCACTGAGAACTAGAGGCAGGAAGGAAACACAGCTGTTGCTTGAAATGCCAACCGGAGCCATATAGAAGGGGAAGAGTACCCTGGCTTTACCCTGCCACCCCAATCTCCTGTCAGTGCTGCTGAACCCAACAGGAAGTCACCTGGAAAATGGCAGCCCCCAGGGGTCAATCTTCCTGTGATATGGAGTGGAGTGGGGCAAGGGCGGGGAATGCATCTGAGGGCAAATGGATTCGTTTAGATTACAGTCAGGTCCCGGTGTGTCCTTTTTGTTCATTCACTTATTCAACAAATACTGATTGAGTACCACTTACTACAGAGACCGTTTAGAATTATTGTCCTGAATTCCTCATCCTTGCTGTTCAGATTCTTTACTTGATTTGGTTCCACATTCCCTCCCTGCCTAGACTGTGGTCTGGATACTTATAACTTCTCTGTCTTTGATCAAATGAGTTGTCCTATTCTCTGTTATGTTCTTGATGTTTCTTTGACAAAGAGTATTTGAACTCATCATCGTATCTTGTTCTCCTAATTCCTAGTGTCTCGTCCGGGATTTTCACTCAGTTCTTTATTCAGTCTTATTTATAGTGCTTATACAATCCCTGGTACCAAATAACCAGCTACTTCCCACAGAGTATCAGCTACTATAGCCAGTCTTGTAAACAATAAGCCTTGTTTCTCCTTTCTTCTTTCTTGCTCCCTCTCTATAATACACCACCACACATGAAACCAGTGGTGAAAAAGCTGACCTCATGACCCATGGCATGAAAAGATACCTAAAAGGAAATATACAGCTCTTGAGTCTAAGGGTGAATCTTTCTGGCCAAAAGCTAATTCTCATAAAGTGTTTACCTTGGAAAGGTTTACTCTTTAGGCCTGGTAATCACCAGTTTCATAGAGAAATATGTGTTTTTATCATCAATAACCATTTTACCCAGAAATGGCTAAAATGGTTACTGTGTGTTAGGCAATTTTCTAAACAACAGAATACAAGATGAAAAGGTAAAAAACCCCTGGGGGGTAGATATAAGAAAAGATAAGTAATCTAAGGAGTCATGATAACAAGTGGCACAAATAATGAAAGTCCTGGGAGTTTAGGTGAAGAACCCTTATGTCACAGAGTGTTTCAGAAAAGAAGGGAACCTGAGCTGGGCTTTTCAAGAAGGCAAGAATTAGATAAACAAAGTGGAAGGATAAAGTTTTCCAGAAAGGGAAAATTGTATACACAATAGGAATATACAGAAACAGGAATAAATTCACTCTCTATTGAAATGGAGTATATTATGGCCAGGAAGCTCAAGTCTTTCAAGAGTAGTCTTCATCTCAGTGAGACCCCGGAGCAGTATCAACTTGAGTGAAGGACCTTATAGCATTTTTATTAAGATTAACGATATGGCTGGAAAGTGCAGCTTGTTAGGAAGTAGAATGGAAATCTTTCATCGTTAGTACTCGCGACACTACAACATGACTTGGCTCCCACTTTGGACCATAAGCTTCACAAGGGACAATGCCTGACCTGTTCACTGTTTAGTCCCAAGGCATGGCCCAGAGATGCTCAGTGATTCCGTGTTGAATGAATGAATGCCAATAAATGGTGTGATAATGCATGAGTCCCTGGGCTGAGGAGACCCAATGCAAACATTGATTCAATATTGCTGTATTCCAGAATAGAGTTTAGAGAATTAGAAATGAAGTTACGCATTGTACTCCAATTATTAGGAGAAATTCTTTCAGGGACTTTGGGCAGTGTGTCCTCTGGGTCACAGTTTTACGGGATTTAGGAATCCCAGTGGAGAATTTGGTCAACCTGGCATGTTATTAGGGGATGATAAAATTTATAATATAATTGTCATCACCTATGCCTTTGTAATAGTTTTCTTTATGATAATACCTATTTAAGGCATTCTATTAGGTACATCGGATTGAATTTAAAGTTATATTAGATTTCATATCAGAGCTAATATTCCAGAGACCAGATCCTGCAGGCCAAGGCTAGTTCATTAAATTCTGAGATATCAGAGCAGATAAATTATTATCACAGAACCTGGGGAACTAGAAGGATCATTGAAAGTTTCAGGGGAACAGCATTACATGAGGGAGGGTTTTGAGGAAGTCCCAGTTTATTGACTTAGACCCTGGGGAGTGTTGCTGTGTGTCAAATGCGGGCTGTTTGTTAATCCAACACTCTACCATATGGAGGCCAAATGGCTGTTTAGAGTGGGCATTGTCTCTAGAATCAGCCAGAGTCGGATTCAAAGCCTAGAGTCTACACGTATTACTCTATAAGTTTAAACAAGTGATGGGGGTAAACATAGCACTTACACCATAGCTGCAAGAATTCAATAAAATAATGCAAGTAAAGCCCTTGCCTGTCACAGAGAAAGTGCGCAGTAAATGTTAGTTCTCTCTATAAGAACAGTAGAAGTGCACCTAATACACGGGAGTCTTTAGTTTTCCAAAGAGGACACACACCCCCACACACAAAACAAACACACAAAGCTGAACGTTCATTCAGACCAACTGTGTACATGCCCTATTTCCTACGCCTTACCCCAAAACGTAATTCATTCAACCCTTTACTCCCTTTGATCTTGGATTTATTTGCCCATGAATCATTTTTGTATATCCTAGTTCCCCAGATGAATGCTTCTTGCTCTGACTCCAGCACAGCTCCCCTGTCCTGGTTTTGCTTCACTGACAAGGTTTTGGCCTGTGTGTCTTGCTCTTCTTAGCATCTGACCTAAATTTGCCCCCACGTTTCACTTCCATCCTTCCGATGACTCATGGTGGCCTTCATATTACTGCAGAGCTAAAACATATTTCACAGAGAGGAAACAAAGTAAATAGCCTTAAAGAGGCCTTTTGGTTGACGTTGAGAGAACAGAGTTGGAGAGAGTTTCCAGAGTGGAAAGGTACACAGAACACACTCCTCCCACTTTACAATCCTGTCTGGGGATTGTGACAGTAAATACCGGCTCTGGTGGCATTAGGATTAGTCAAGGAGCCACTTAATCAGAAAAGCTCTTTACCCTTAAAAATACCCTCCATTTCTCCACTTACAGAAATGGAAAGAAAAAGCTAGTTGTGTGATTCCTCAAATCCCTGAAATTGTAGTTTGGGTGCAGATTTTCAAAGTGGTCTCTGCCAGAGTGTTACTTTGATAAGCTGAGAACCAGGCATTCAGCTTTAGGGAAGCCAGGGATTTGGAGGTAAGCCACGGTGGGCCCAGCGCCAGCTCCCAGACTTGTGATGTCTTATGGCATTTACAACTCACTGCCTTCCATTGAAACCATTGCCTCAGAAGAAGGGTATAAGAAAAGAGTGAGCCATCCTAATCAGGGAATTGCCCTAGGCCATTGGGATACCCGTTCTGTTATGGGAAACCCTGCAGTTTGAGCATTGGTATAGTTCAACATGGCAAAGACTGGAGGAAAGTGATGCTAACCATGATTGAAGATTCCACCTCTGGCATCTCATATGCAAAAAAATACAAGCCTGCAAATCTCTCCACCTTTCCACTAACCCCTTTCAGAGTCATTAAGGCAATTTGGGGGCCATGAGAGCTGGTTGTCTGGCAACACCAGGCTCTGTCCACAGAGAGAAAGTTCTTTTTCACAAACCACAATCTTCTTCCTCAGAGCCTCTGCCCAGTCCTCCTTATTCCTGCCAGGATACTGCCTCCTCCTTGTTATAATATTCCACATTTTCTCCACATCCAATAATACAGTTCAGGGAGTCCCCTCTAACATAAAATGTAGTATGTCAGATGGTTTTAAAGTGCCTTAGAGGAAAATTAACCATGATTAGTGAGGTAGAAAATGAGCTGTTACTATTTTATATTAGCGTTGTCTGGGAAGGTCTCTTTGATAAGGTGAAAATTGAGCAGATAATTGAATAAAATATCCAGTGAGACTTGGAAGTATTAAAGAAAGATTATTCTAGGCAGAGGGAACAGCCAGTGCAAAAGCCCTGAGGTGGCAGAGTGCTAGGCATGTGTTCAAGGAAAAGCAAGAAAGTCAGTATAGCTGGGACACAACAAATAAGAAGAGTGACAGAAGAGCTCTTGGGGAGGCAGATCACTTAAGGTTTTAGAGGCTTTTACTCTGGGAAAGACAGGAAACCATGGGAGAGTTTTGAGCAGAAGAAGGACATGAGCTGACTTGAGTTTTTAAAGGATCACTGCCTGCTGTGTTGAGAATAGACTAGGGAAACAGGAAGGAAAAAAACAGCTAGAAAATTATTGCAGTAATCCAGGTTTGTGATGATAATAGCTTAACCAAGATCATAGCAGTGGATGTAGGTGAGAAAATTGGAACACAAAGACATGCTGAGAATTGGTAGTATTATGGATATATTTTTAAGGTGGAGCCAACAAGAGTTCCTAAAAGATTGATGGTAGGGTATGAGGACAACAGAGGAATCACACAAACGTGCAGGGGTTTTGGCCCAAGCAACTGGATTGATGAATTGATATTGGTAGAGATAAGGCTAACTGCAGGAGGATAAGAGTTGAGGGGAAAATCAAGAGTTCTGTGTTCAACACATTGAATTTAAATTTGTATTAAACATCTGTGTGGAGGTTTTGAGTAGACAGAAAAGACTTCACGTAAGAGGTCCAGGATGAACTATAATTTTGAGCATTAGTGGTATGTAAATGGTATTTAAAGCCATGAAACAACTTGAAATTGTAGATATATAAAGACATCCAAAGATTGAGCCCTGGGGCAGGACAACGTTTAGAGTTCAAGTAGTTGTGGAAGAGTCGCCAAAGGTGACTGAGAAGGAGCAGCCAATGATGTAAGGAGAGAACTAAGAGAGAGTGATGTGCCAAAGCCAAGTAAAGAGACTATTCAAGAAGGAGGAAGGGATCAACTTTATTGAATGCTGCTGTTAGGTCAAGAAAGAGGAGAACTGAGAGATGACTAAAGTGGAAAGTTGAAAAATCGAAGTTGTCCTACAACTGAACATTTAATGTATTTTCTCTTAAAGAAAAAAATTGAAGACCCTAACAGAAATATGTGAGACACGTTTATTAATTTCCACTATAAATTTGGTGACCAAATTTCCTAAAGACTAGAATTGATACAGGTGGTATAATACTGGAGGAAAATATTTGAAAATAAGATTGTTCTCTAAAACTCAAGCTGTGTAGATAATGACCAAGAAAGAGCCCTCAGCAGAGAGATTGGCTCACTACATTCTGGATGTCTTTCCACCCCACTGAGAATCAGTGACTCATTCATCCATTTTTTCCTTTATTTTATAAAACACCAATATCCATACCTCTCTATTTCTCTATTTTTTCCCCTCTATCTGCCTGTCTATCTAACCATCCTCTGCCTACCAACTTACCTATCTGCAAAAAAATGCTGCTTTAATAGAAGATAGCCTTAACACATAGTTTTTGCCAGCAAGATCAAAAGATTTTATAGCATTTTATTTCTTAATATTTGTAAAGGCTATAGAGGAATATACCATTTTTTTTTTGCTGCAAGAACAAGAACCACTTTGAGAAACAACCTAAACCTATCATTAACAGTTTATGTCTCTTTGTATACAGAGATTTGTATTCTTTATGAGGAAGGTCAAGGGTGAGGCATTTCAGAATGCAGTAATAATTGCAACACTTCTCCGCATGACCACAAATTACAGTGAGGATAATGAGAATGTGTTCAGTGGAGTTTGAAGTGCCTAGAGGATGTTTAGGAGGAAAAAATGTCAGGTAGGAAGGGATATATGGATACATGGGTTTGTAGAACAAGATAGAAGTCTATTCTGGGTAAATAAAGTTAAGAGTTTGAGCCATCATAAGATGGGAAAATTTTGGTTTTGATAGAGTCATAGAGAGAGATTATAGAGGCACAAAGGAGAAAAGCTGAACAATTATTCTGCTAAATTGTTCAGGGGACCTCCCTCTCTTTCATAACTATGCTTAATCAACATGAAAACATTGTTTTCTCATAAAATGCCACTTTTCATTCCATAATTGTAAAACTAAACTGTGAGAGAAAATAGTGAAAGCAGTTCATCATCAGCCTTCACGTCTCATCAAAGGAATATGCTGAGAAGTCTCTCGTACTCCTTGATGCCTCCTGCCCCCGTCCAACTATTTTTGGATTACAGTTGTTCCACTATCCTGTAAAAGCCTGGGGTATTTTCCTGGGGACATTTCTGGATAGGGATATCCAGAACAGAGTAATCCTTCTCATAAAAACAACAGAGCATATAACCCTCAGAGATGGAGTGTGTCTAGATAATATTTAATTTGTTGTTTCATTTCTTCTGAATCATAATGTGCTTTATTTCCATTTGTAAGCATTGTAAGAGCAGACATGAAATGGCTCTGAAAAAACACTGCTATTTCCCTTTTAAGAGGTTTTTTACTTTCTTCTTGATTTGAACAACGATGACACTATTTGGACTTTCTGTGGTAAAGCTGTTTCTTTTAAAAGTCAGATTTGATTCTACAGACATTTTAAGTTCAGCACATTATATCTTGCACTAGCATCTAATTCAAGCTCCTAATTATATAACCATCTTTCCCTGCTTTCATTACCTCTTTTGTGATCAGGACTGGTGCCTTTGTGAGTGTATATATGACACCTATAGCCCAGCATCTTGCAAATCAGATGTATTTTCATAATGAAACTGACTGCCCTGGAAAAATATTAAAAATTCATGTCTTAGTTTTGAATTATTAGAAAATTGAAAATGTATATTTTAATACATTGAGTTGTTTAACATGAATTTAAATGTGTCATTGAACAGAATAGTAGATATACTTCGCCATTCAATTTTTTCTTGGTACTTCAATTCAAAATGTTTTCCTTACTTTTTTTCCAAGAAATGTATTAAAACTTTCCTTATAATTGAAGCAAGGATTGTTTTTTGACCAGGATGAAAATCATAAACAAAATTCACAATATGAGTAACATACATGGAAGTATATTAAGAAAATATGTGTGCTTTTATTTGTGCTGAGATAGAAGATGCTCAACAATTAGAAACCCAGATCACCCAACTGTGCACCCGAAGTTGCTTTGGCATGAAGCCATTCAGGCAAAACAAAAGTTGACAAAATGGTGGGAGTTGGGCAGGAAATGATAGAGGGGATAAATGGCACTTCGCAGTTGCCTTTTTAAGGAGCCATTTTAATGTGTGGACTTTTTCACACAATCCCCAAACAAACCATATTAAAATTTCAACTCCTTTTAATATTGAGAAATATTAAATATCCTTACCCCATCCCTTGGCAAAGAAACTAGTAAGGCACAAGGTAAGGGTAAGGTAGGGTAGGGATGAGGAGACACCCAGACATCATGTAGCACAAAGGAGAAAAGCTGAACAATTATTCTGCTAAATAATCAAGACACATAATCAAGAGACATGTATTTACCAGACTTGCTCATTTCCGAAAAGGCCATCCAGTCATTCTTCACTAAAGCAACTGTCCGTTCTCTAAGAATTTACATGACTAAGTGAATGGTTCAAGTGTCAAATTCTGATTTCTCTTTTAAAGCTATAATGGCAATACTAATTTATTTTATTTTATTTATTTAGTTTTTGGAGCACTTTCTTCTTTTTTTAATTGAGGTATAGTTGATTTTCAATGTTGTATTAATGTCAGGTGTACAGCAAAGTGATTCAGTAATACCTACATATATATCTTTTTTTTTCATATATTAATTTATTTTACATCAATACATGCAACTTCTGCTTAATAGTGACAACTGGCTTTTTTTTTTTTTTTTTTTTTTTTTGCGGTACGTGCGCTTCTCACTGTTGTGGCCTCTCCCGTTGCGGAGCACAGACTCCGGATGCGCAGGCTCAGCGGCCATGGGTCACGGGCCCAGCTGCTCCGCGGCATGTGGGATCTTCCCGGACCGGGGCACGAACCCATGTCCTCTGCATCGGCAGGCAGACTCTCAACCACTGTGCCACCAGGGAAGCCCGACAACTGGCTTTTTAAATCTGAAAATGAAGATAGGCATGTATACCTTCTGTGGGCTTCCTGAAATAGATCGTATTTGGGAAAGGGAGGATATTGGGGCAGTAATTTCATCTATTAATATTAGCGTCACTCTCCATAGGGAATCCTTAATTTATACTTAATGATTCTCTCAGTACTCAGTAAAACACATATATTAATATTCTTAAATTGAAAGTCTCCTAAGATTGCCTGGGGTTAATGTGTTGCAAATATTTCTTAGTAATTAAAAAAAAGGGAGGAGAAGGTTGTACATTAAATGCCATTTTAATACACTTTGACTTAGTGTATTATTTATTGCCACACTGTGGCAAATGGCTGCCTCCAGTAAATGTGTCGAAATGCCTGTGTAGTCAAAAGAGACTTGAGAAAGTGACTCCATAAAGTTTTCTTGTTTCAAATGCAAACCTAGGGATCAGAATTAACTTGGACCTACAGAATGTAGCAAATTTTGTTCTTTTCCTCATGAGAATAGTGGATGGAAAGTTTTCTTTTTTTAATTGCTTTAAAGAATGCATGATTGTGTCTTTTGGAAACCTCCAGATCAATCTCTTATTTTCTACTGCAGCAAAATATCAGATATTAGAATACTTGAGAAATAGTGAAATATGATTAACTTGTTATTTTATTTTTCTGATGTTTAAGAAATTTTTTTTTTCTGTGCATGGTTGTTTTAATAGTCACTTTAGGAGAAGTAGGTGCAAGGAGACATTATAAAATATATTAGTCCTTTCTCCTGGCTTAATTGAATATTTATTAATTCAATAAGTATTTATTGATCATCTGTTTGCTAAGCAACATTGGATGAAGGACTGTATGTTTTTGCCCTCAAACAGTTCATTGTTGAGTAGGAAGAGACGGGGATTTGAATGTAATTATAGGGTATATTAGTCAAACTAGGCTAACTGTTAAAACAAGCAGTGTTAAATTTCAGTGGTTTAACACAGCCTAGGTTTATTTCTTGGTTATGTTGCCATACACTGGGGGGGGGGGCACAAAGAGGATGGCACAGGGTCTCTGCTCTATGCAGTCATTCAGGCTTCTTCCATCTAGTGGCTCTGTCAATTTTTTGGTCCTCAGAGAGCTCCACCAAATTTTCTACATCTGTCTAGAAGGCCAGGGAAAAAAGAACATGCAGTATACAAGGGAGGTTTCATGGACCAGGCCTGGAGAAGCCATCTTGCCACATTCTGTTGGTCAGAACTCAGTCATATGGCTGCACCAAACTTGAGTGTTTTGATCCAGTTCATAGGACTTTAAAGATGTTTAAAGTATATATATATATATATATATATATTCGTATATGTCTGTTTTTCTGGGATTTCTGTTGTGATGCATTGGTTTATTTATTCATCCCTGTATCCATACATACTGTCTGTATTATTATTATTATTTTTTAATTAATTAATTTATTTATGGCTGTGTTGGGTCTTGGTTGCTGTGCACGGGCTTTCCCCAGTTGCGGCGAGCGGGGGCTACTCCTTGTTGCGGTGCATGGGTTTCTCATTGCGGTGGCCTCCCCCGTTGAGGAGCATGGGCTCTAGGCATGCAGGCTTCAGTAGTTGTGGCATGTGGACTCAGTAGTTGTGGCTCGCAGTCTCTAGAGCGCAGGCTCAGTAGTTGTGGTGCACGGGCTTAGTTGCTCTGCGGCATGTATGATCCTCCCGGACCAGGGCTCGAACCTGTGGCCCCTGCATTTGCAGGCAGATTCTTAACCACTGTGCCACCAGGGAAGTCCCACACTGTCTGTATTATAAGTCTGGTAGATGGAGACTCCTTACCTTGTTCTCTTTTTACAAAATAATCCTGGCAATTATTGGCCATTTGCTTTTCCAACAAAATTTTTGAGTCACTTTATAAAAGTTCCATGAAAGAGCTTGTTCCATGAAATGTTTTGATTTAAATTGCATTTGACTGTCATTTTCTTAGAATTAAATTTGTATCTGATTCACCCCAGACTTTATTACATTGTAGTTGCTCCATAAACACTTTATTGACTAAATGAAAGATGACAATTCTAAGCTTCAGGGCAATGAGCCCATTATAAGCATTAACTATGCTCAGAATTGCAAACCAATTTTAAAATTGAGCAAAATAAAATTTAAAATTTAACTGTTGCAGATCCTCTACCATATAATGTAGTCCAAAGATATTATTAGCTTTTCAGGGCACTGAATTTAGTCATTCGGATATTTAACTGTGACAACATATGTAAAATGCCTAGCACATCAATTAGTCTTGTTTTACATGGCAACAGCAGATGGTATGGTTGAATACGTGGTAATTCCCTTTTGCTAGACCACTGTTCTACTTTATTAGCAAAGATCATTAAATGCTACTTTTTTAAAAGTAGCCCAGGGAAACAAAAAATAAACATTGATGTTTTATTTGTTACTTTAAAAATATTATTTAATACTTATAAAGTTTATCACTACTATTTAAAATCAATTAATTTGAGTGCTAATAGTCCCTAATCAAGCTACAGCTACATTCCTGTATGATTATTTGATTGTTTGCTAAAGTTTAACAGCAACATACATAAAAGTTACTCTTACTAAAACATAAGATTATCTTTTAAATACCTAAAAAATTTAATATAGATCTGTGATGGTGAGCTTTTCCTAAAAGGTAAATGGACTACCAACGTGAGCTAATGAGTAAACTTTAGTATTATGTGAAAAATAGTTTGACACAAAGTATTTTCCGAGGAAAGGAAACACATACCAACTGGTATCCTTACCTGCAAAAGCATATCCTAGTTGAATGACATAATCCCAGGGTTGGAAGTTGCCTTGATAAGATTCATTACTATTTCCTTCCTCTCTCCCCATCCCCCTTCCCCATAATGTCTCTGTTTCTAATCAGGAAGAATAAAGTTCATGGCTGAAAGGCAGTTAGGAAATCCAGATGGGCAGCAGGAAACCACAAGTCTGATTTTCTGTTTATAGGACTAGATAGAGAAGTTGACATAGTCTATTAAATTGATGAGGTCATTAATGGTTCATTCTTTCTCTGAACCTATAGATAGAGGTGAAGGATAAAAAGATTCAGAATAGACCTAATGTGCTACAGTCACATTACAAGTGGTGAGAGAGATGTGAGTAGATCCCAAGCTCATGCCAGGAAATACTAAACACCACATTTCAAGGTGTCTGTGAGAAAAAAAAAAAATCCCAACTCCAACTATAATTTTACTTTACCACTGTCCACTATCAGACTGTTCCAGAGGACTGAAAATGACCAGAGCTTGTGCTCAAAAGCACATGTAGGGCTTCTAGACTCTAAAGCAGGCAATTTGGAGTTGTAGCGAATTGGCAGAGCATAGCTCTGAAGTAACAGTCATTTGTAAAACTATCTTGAGCACTAGAAAGAAACACTAGAAATATTTACCAGGTGGCATTTTGAGTTCTCTCTTGTCTGCCTGAAGCTCAGAAGTAACAGGAATGTGCCACAGCTAGAGAGCAGGCCCATTCTTGGTGTCCTTATAACCCAGAAATCATTTGCACACCCTTCTGCCCCAGCAGGGCTTGGGATGGAGGGGAAGAGCTCGGACCCTGGAGTCAGACAGTTTGGGTTGGATCCCAGCTCTGTTATTTACCAGCCATGTGTTGGGCCCAGACCCTTGGAATCTCACTTCTTTGCTCAGTAGTATGGGAATAAAAATATTGATCAGATTGCTGTGAGGATAATATAAATGAAGTAGCTCCTTCTAGAAAAGGCCCCCAGGCCTCACATCTCTCACCATTGACTCTCAAGTGCCTAAAATTCCTTTATTGGTCATGACTGTGAGATAAGGCAGGGGTGATGCACTAAAAATAGAAATGTATGGGGTGTTGGTGGTAGGGGTGTATGACATTTTCAAACTAGCACCTTGGTCTTTATTTACTTTTGCAAACTAGTTAACCAGTCACTATGCAGGGAATTCATAGGCTAGGACAGAGTATAGAAAAGTTTGGAATATAAAAAGGCATTTAGAAGCAGAGTATGAGGACCTATCAAAGAGGGAGAGCCTGGGGTGGGAGAGTGAGGTGACACTGAAGCACTTGGGTAAGGAAATGTGAGTCCTCAGGATTAGAAGAGGAGGGTAGTAAAACAAAGTGGGGGTGGAGGTGGGAGAGGAGAGTGACTGTACGCAGAAATGACACTTGAACTTGGAGTCATCCTTGATTCCTCTCTCTCACACACACCTATAGCCAAATCATCAGCAAATTCTATTTCCAAAGTTTATCCAGCACCCAATCAGTTCTCACCACCTCCGCAGTTACCCTGGTTTAAACCATCTTATTCTCATGTCCCAATTACCACAGTAGCTTCCTACTTGTGCTCTGCCTACCCTTCCCTCCTACTGTCTGTTCTCTGAGAGTTCCTTTTAAAACATAATGTCAGATCATATCGCTCCTTGCTCAGAACTCTCTAATGACTTCCTATTTCACTCACAAAAAAATAGTAATAATCCCTAGTCCTCCCCATGGCCTGCTTTCCTGACCCCACATGATCTAGCCCCAGCAGCCCTCTGACCTGTCCTCCTTTGGCCCACTGTGCCCAGCTGCACTGGCCTTACTGTGAGTTGAACATTCTTCAGCCTTAGCACATTGGCACATTTTTTTCCTTTCTCTGGAACTTCCTACCTCCAGAAATCTACATGACTCACTTCCTCACTTTACTCGGATGTCACTTTCTCATCCCAGAGGCCTTTCTGACCTCCCCTAATATGGCACCTTGCACCCCCATCATCATCTATTCCCCAATGCTGGTCTTGTACCCAACCACACTACCCAGTGACAGCCTGCCATTGGATTTGCACAGAGACATACAGCCACCTCATTGGAACGTGAGCTGCCACACAGCTCATCTGTGGATCTGAAGCCTTGCCTTTGAGCTGTACTAATCTGTTCTCTGAGGGCCAGGAACTGGGTTCTGTGGACTTCAGATGTCCCTGCTCTGAAATCCATCCAGCAGAGTGGGGTCCAGGGGTATGGCCAGTTCTGAGAAATCCTGGATAGCATATAAGTGACCAGGAACACATATCTTTTGCAATTTGTTTACTTTACCCTCACAGAAGGTATTTGCCTGGAGGCCTACCTAACAGAACATCTTAAAAATATTGACCTTAATACACTTCTAAGCAATCTCAGAAAATATTTAAAATAAATGGAGACTAGCAAAACAGTCTCCTCCCAATAGCCAGGGTCTCAGCTATGGAGAAATTCCAGTGGTATTTGAGTCTCAGTGATGGCTGGTTGTGATCAGGTTGGCCAGAATAGCTATTAGTGTAGCGAACGTTGTGATGTGTCACCCAATTCCCACTGCAGGGCAGACACACATTCTCCCAGTGCTGGGAGTGTGGCCTGCTGATGACTCACAGCTGAGTCCCTCTCTGGGCCTTTCCTATAGCCGAAGGGAGCTGTCTGGCCCAGTTACATTCCCTACCTAGGGATAGCCCACACCTGATGACTGGTCAGCATGGAGGCAAAAGGCCTGGTGTCTGTACCGCAGTTTGAGATGACTCTAAAAAGCCTTCCCAGCTTCAGAGCTCCCTTTGGGATTGGCTGTGACCTTTCCTGCAACTACTTTACCAAATCTCGCTTTCCTCACTCCCTCACAGGAGGCGTTCTCAAGTGTGCCACCCCATTTACTTCCTGCGTACAAATCTCCGTCTCAGAGTCTGTCTCCCAGGGGACTCACCTTAATAAGACACTGAAGAAATTCAATCTAATCATTACAGTGGCCTGAAGAACCAGCCTGCGCCCCCTGGGGTCAGGTGATTGCCACTGCAGCTGATTCAGGAACTTGGGGAAATGTATTGACTCTTTTTTTTTTTAACTTTTTATTTTATATTGGAGTATGGTTGATTAACAATGTTATGTTCGTTTCAGGTGTACAACAAAGTGATTCAGTTATACATATACATGTATCTATCCTTTTTCAAATTCTTTTCCCAATTAGGTGGTTACAGAATATTGAGCAGAGTTCCCTGTATTGACTCTTACAGACTGTTAATGAGTAGCAAGTGGCAAAGCCAGAGCTCAACCCACACATTCCACTCCAGCTAAGGTTTCAAAAGAGAGCTGGATCCACTCGAAAGGCATTCCACCCTCTCAATGTTCCCACACTGCTTCCAGACTGACCTTTCAGTTCCTCACACAGGGTGAGCTCTCTTCTGACTCAGGGCCTTTGATTTTGCTGTCACCTGTATCTTAGAAGTGTTTTCCTGGAATCTTGGCTTGACTGGCCTCTTCTCAGCCTCAGAGTTTCAGCTTAATGCTGCATCCTCAGGGAAACCTTTCTGGAATGCCCATAACCAAAGTCATTTCCCCCACTCCATTTGATACCCATTTATCCCAGATCCTTGCTTATTTCTTTCAGTGTTTTTCATTTACCCTAAATGTTCTTGTTTGTTTATGTCTCCTACATAACTGTTTTTAAAAATTTCTTCTCTCCCCCTACAGACTGCAAGCTCCATGAATGTAGAAACAATCTAGCTCACTGCTGTATCCACAGCGACTGGAATGGCACCAGACATATGGTAGGTTTTCAGTAAATGCACTGGATGAAAACATGAACATCCTTTTCATTCTTTAGTCTTCTCTGTACACACCACAAGAAGCTATCTGAGCCAACGTACAGACACACAAGCTCTTATACAAGGAATTGGCTGGAGCCAAACGACAAGGTCTGGAGAGAGGTTTGTTTCTACTCTCTGTGTTTATAATGCTGGCTTTGAGGGTTGGTGGGGGTGGAGATGTGTATAATATAGGAACAGACAAATTGCAAAACCAAGTATTGAGGATGGGAGTACGAGTCAGCTGGGAGTTTCTACTTGATGCCATGTGACGTTGAAATGCAGGTCCTCTTGCAAGTTCATGTGGATGTTGGAAGAATTGCTTTTCTTACATCTGTAGAACTCAGAGCCAGCAGGAGGAAGAGAAGCCCTGCTGTCTGGAGTCTCTGAGGGACAGACTGACTTTCCTGGAACAGTTCATGTAATGAAAAGGAAACTTACGTTGTTCACCCTTTCTAGCTGGGACTCAGAGTAGAGCAGTCTTTGGAGCCTCAGAGAAAGTTCTGGCTGACCAGCTGTGAGCCCAGTGAAGGAATGGCTAGAAGCAAGACAGCTGTGTCTGTTCTTGATGTGAGCCTTGGAGGCCCTGCAGGAGTAGGGCTCATGCTCTTATACGTGAGCTGGCTCCCCACCAGACCTACCACACTTGTACGGCCCCTGCAAAAGTGGCAAGGTGCTTAAACCTGTATGCATCCTCCCAGTCTGTATCCTGGCCAGCCTCTGCTGGAGAGCCATAGCATCATGAGGAGATACCTGAGTCAGAAGAGAGCCTGGGGCTTATCCCCTGCAGTAGTTTTTAAGCTGCGTCCTCTGCTTTAACCAGAACAGCTTCGCTTTTCATCTCTTTTCTCCATTTCACTTGAGAAAGGCAGTATATTGCTAAAGGAATTAGAAACTACCAAACATATAATTCTGTTGTGTTAGAGTTGAGGAAATCAAAATCCCAAGAGGTGCAGTGAGGAACTGTAGTCCTAAAACAGCTAGTGACAGAATCAAACTATGACTTGTGGGTGCTGTGTCTTCAAACCCAGCTCCATTTCTCAACCTCCTGCATTATTGCTGTGCCATTTTATATGGCCTTCTTTGTTACTTAACCTTCCAGAGCCAGTTCTACCCTCTTCCCGGGCATGACTCTTCCCTCCTGGAGTTCCAGAAAAAGGCACAACTATGGAAAAAGTAAACACAACTGTCCTCTAGTCCAACCCCACACTCCTCTGTCCCCGTAGAATATACCCCATCAGCGTACACCATCTGGTTTCTCAGAGCAGCACTGCTGAAAGCCATTCTGTCTAACTAGGGTTACAAGTGAGTAAAGATGTGATTGCTCTCAAACCAGTTCCACTCAGTCCATAGAGTCTGCTCTTTGATCTTTGTCCCCTCTTACCCCTTTTTTTGAGGGGTGAGGGGGAGATGGTGGTGAAATTACAGGGAAAGGGGGATGTATGAGTTAGTTATTGCTGCATAACAAGTTAATGCAAATTTAGCAGCTTAAAACAATATGCAATTATTATCTCACAGTTTGCATGAGTCAGGAGTCTAGGCAAAGCTTAGCTGGCTCCTCTGCTTAGGGTCTCACAAGACTGCACTCAAGGGGCTGCAGTCTCACCTGAGATTCAGGGGTCCTCTTGCAAGTTCATGTGGATGTTGGAAGAATTGATTTTCTTACCTCTGTACAACTCAGAGCCAGCAGGAGGAAGAGAATCCCCACTGTCTGGAGTCTCTGAGCTCAGGGAAAGAAGAAGCCCTCTTTTAAAGGACTACCTGATTAGGGCAGGCCCATCTAAGATAATCGTCTTTTAATTAAGTCAACATCAAACTGTTTAGGAATTTACTTTCATCTGCAAAATCCCTTCTATAACACAACATAATTATGGGAGGGATACCTCTTGCCCATCACCATATCCTATTAGTTAGAAGCAAGTTGCATATCCTGTCCACACTCCACAGGAGAAAGGTACATGAAGGCATGGATACCAGGAGGCAGGGATCACTGGAGTCATCTTAGAATACTGCTACCACAAGGGGATTATTAGAAGGATAATAAAAAATGAACAAAGGTTAATTCAGGATGAGGAAATGGAGGCTCAAAATGGTGGGAAACGTACTCATGGTTACCTCATCGCAGAACCAGTTTTCTAATCTGGAGTGTCTGAAGCCAGGGCTTATTCATTTACCCTCTACTTCCTAACTCATACATTTGGAAAACAAATGAAGGCTGTTGTGAGGTTCAATGGCAAGAAACCTGGATAGGCAACAAGAGACCTGTTTTCTCTTCCAAATTTATCATCTAACTAGCTCGATATAACCTTTGTCAGCCCCTTAACTCTATGTCTCATTCTTTCCTCCCAGTAACCCACCTGATTTTTGTGAGCATTAGCAAAAAGTGTCAGGCATTGCAGATAGTAGGTAGCTATAAATGCTCATTAAACTAAAATGAAAGGTAGCTGTTTTAAGTGGAAGGAGGTTTACCAGTTGAACCTCTTCTCCTTCTGCCAAGTGTGATCTCGAATGCTATGAGTGTTGGTATGATTGGAGGAAGGAAGAGGATGATGGAAAGGCAAAATAAATGTCCCCAAGATATTGCTGCCCTTCTATCTTTCTCCTGAAAGCCAAGGGGACACACTGGAGCAATTCTGAGCAGACCAGTTTTCGGATCAGATTTCTGTTTTAGGAACCTTGCTCTGATAGTGGAGAGAAAGAGAAGACCAAATAGGGAGCTGCTGCAGAATTCTGGACTAAAGATCATGTTCACCTGGGTCAAGGAGGTGAGAAAGGAGATGGAGAGGTAGGGGAGAGCTTCTGTAGATATTTAGGATACAGAATCTAGGACTTTGTGGTCATTTATATGTGAGGAGTAAGATAAATAAAGAGCCTAAAAGGAAGTCTAAGAGTTCCTTAAGAGTTAGGAATAAAAGCAGCAAGGTGGTTCCTCTGAGAAGATGACAATGCTCGTTATTGTCACTGTCTCCCTCTCACATGAGCTATAGCTTCTCACTGAGTCAGTACGAAAAGGGGGCTTATCAGAGATGTGGAAGCAGGTAAGGTGAGCACATCTAAGGCTTGGTCCTGGGGGCCATTGTTCCCATTAGCCCTGAATGCTGGAACTAGGAGCAGCATCACCTGGGAGCTTGTTAGAACTTGTTCCACCCAGACACCTCCTAAATTATAAACTAGGTATGGGGCCCAGCAATCTGTGTTTCAACAGGCCCTCCTGGTGATGTCTATGCATATTAAAATTTGAACATCATTCTAAACAAGTCATTTTGTCTGAAAATATGTCCATTCATAAAACCGCTGGGCAGTCAGGCAAAATGGATGTACAACCAGGGGCCTATGAAATGGGCCAGGATTCAAGCTGAAGAATGGTTGGCTAGACATTGTCGTGAGGAAAAGGCTTACCTTCCTTCCCCATCTAAAGATACCAAATGAGACCTTCCAAAGTCTCGAGAGAAAGATGCCTCTGATACATATTCTGTTTGCCTTTAGTCTTGCTCAAAAGAAAACATTTTCAAAGGAAAGAAGAAGTGAAGGAAAGGTGGAAAATGCAAGGGCCATGCGTACCACTTAGTTTTTCCCTTGGGAGTGCCAGGCCCTGCTTCCTCGCTGACGTTTTCAGTTACTCACCCCCCCCTCGCAGCTTGCTCAAAGGCCTGCGCCCAGAACCCCTACTGTTTCAGAATCTAGAGAGCAGGGGTGCGGATGGAAGGGTGGTCATAAGGACCGCTAACTCTTCCTCTCTAGTTGACTCAGTCAACCAGGCAAGGATTCACTGAGACCTGATGAGATATTTACAGTTCTCTCATCACTGCAGCAAGAGGGTAGGCAGACCGGGAGTGAGGCCTGGGGGTGAGGCTAGTTCTGCATGACCTACAGAAGAGACCTCAGGATGTTTCAGTGCATACTTGTATCTCTGAGCCGCCACTGCATCATCTTCAAAATGAAAGAGTTGAGCTAAACGGTACACCCAGTATTTTAATTTTTACTTGTTCTTTTTGCCCCAGAAGTCTTGGTCCTACAGACGATATCAATTTATTTTTTGTAGCAAGAGAGAGTACTGTTCACCTGAACCTATGGTTCCCTATTTGAGGGAAGGGACTTTAGGATTTTCAGGATTGAATTGACCTTAGAGCAAGATAAATCCAGCCAAACTCATACACTCCTAGAGCGTTCTGTGAACATTTCAGTCCTTGTATATCCGAAACTAGCATTTTTTGGGGGTGTTAAATTTCCATTGATAGATAGATTTGAAGTATGCGGAAGAAGCCAGTTTCTCCAGCCTTAGAAATGGTTCTGGAGGAAAGTTTTGCAATCTTTAAAGTGTCTATGAGACACAGAGAAAGACCATGATTCTGAAGGAGCAACTCGGTCCCACCATTCTTTAACATCTTACCTTCGTCTTCAAATTGACGCATTGAATAAGTTAAGGTTTGAGTTCTTTTACAAAGTTTTTCTTTTTATATAATCATAGCCTAGAGATGACACAGCTGTACTTTCCTCCCACGCAAAATTAGTTCCTTGACTTTTACTCTGATTCCTTTGTCCTTCCTTTTTCCATTGGAAACAAAAGTTGAGCAAGACTCAAAGGAAAACAGAATATGAGTCAGAGGCATCCCTTTCCTCTAGAATATTTGGAAGGTTTCACTTGGCAACTTCAGATAGAGGAGAAAGGTGAGCCTTTCCCTCATTGTGTTCTTAAATGTTCAGTCAATTATACTTTAACTTGAGTCCTGTCCCATTTCAGAGGATTATACATCTGTTTTGTCCGACTGCCCAGAGGTTTTGTGAATGGGTGCATTTTCAAAACCAAACATAATGAAAAAAGTAGAAAATTCACACAGAACTTCTGAAAGAAAGACTAAATTGTTTTCTTGATTTCCAATAACTATGGTACTTTTTTTTAAACATCTGTATTGGAGTATAATTGCTTTACAATTGTGTGTTAGTTTCTGCTTTATAACAAAGTGAATCAGTTATACATATACATATGTTCCCATATCTCTTCCCTCTTGCATCTCCCTCCCTCCCACCCTCCCTATCCCACCCCTCTAGGTGGTCACAAACCACCTAGCTGATCTCCCTGTGCTATGCGGCTGCTTCCCACTAGCTATCTATTTTATGTTTGGTAGTGTATATATGTCCATGCCACTCTCATTTTGTCACAGCTTACCCTTCTCCCTCCCCATATCCTCAAGTCCGTGCTCTAGTAGATCTGTGTCTTTATTCCTGTCTTACCCTAGGTACTACATGACCTTTTTCTTTTTTTTTCCCTTAGATTCCATATATATGTGTTAGCATACAGTATTTGTTTTTCTCTTTCTGGTTTACTTCAATCTGTGTGACATTTTCTAAGTCCATCCACCTCACTACAAATAACTCAATTTCGTTTCTTTTTATGGCTGAGTAATATGCCATTGTATATATGTGCCACATTTTCTTTATCCATTCATTGGTTGATGGACACTTAGGTTGCTTCCATGTCCTGGCTATTGTAAATAGAGCTGCAATGAACATTTTGGTACATGACTCTTTTTTAATTATGGTTTTCTCAGGAAATATGCCCAGTAGTGGGATTGCTGGGTAGTATGGTAGTTCTATTTGTAGTTTTTTAAGGAACCTCCATACTGTTCTCCATAGTGGCTGTACCAGTTGACATTCCCACCAGCAGTGCAAGAGTGTTCCCTTTTCTCCACACCTTCTCCAGCATTTATTGTTTCTAGATTTTTTGATGATGGACATTCTGACTGGTGTGAGATGATATCTCATTGTAGTTTTGATTTGCATTTCTCTAATGATTAATGATGTTGAGCATTCTTTCATGTGTTTGTTGGCAATCTGTATATCTTCTTTGGAGAAATGTCTATTTAGGTCTTCTGCCCATTTTTGGATTGGGTTCTTTATTAATTTATTATTGAGCTGCATGAGCTGCTTATATATCATGGAGATTAATCCATTGTCAGTTGCTTCATTTGCAAATAGTTTCTCCCATTCTGAGGGTTGTCTTTTGGTCTTGTTTATGATCTTCTTTGCTGTGCAAAAGCTTTTAAGTTTCATTAGGTCCCATTTGTTTATTTTTGTTTTTATTTCCATTTCTCTAAGAGGTGGGTGAAAAAGGATCTTGCTGTGATTTATGTCATAGAGAGTTCTCCCTTTGTTTTCCTCTAAGAGTTTTATACTGTCTGGCCTTATATTTAGGTCTTTAATCCATTTTGAGTTTATTTTGTGTATGGTGTTAGGGAGTGTTCTAATTTCATTCTTTTACATGTACCTGTCAAGTTTTCCCAGCACCACTTATTGAAGAGGCTGTCTTTTCTCCACTGTATATTCTTGCCTCCTTTATCAAAGATAAGGTGACCATATGTGCGTGGGTTTATCTCTGGGCTTTCTATCCTGTTCCATTCATCTATCTTTCTATTTTTGTGCCAGTACCATACTGTCTTGATTACTGTAGCTTTGTAGTATAGTCTGAAGTCAGGGAGCCTGATTCCTCCAGCTCCATTTTTTGTTCTCAAGATTGTTTTGGCTATTTGGAGTCTTTGTGTTTCCATACAAATTGTGAAATTTTTTGTTCTAGTTCTGTGAAAAACGCCAGAGGTAGTTTGATAGGGATTGCATTGAATCTGTAGATTGCTTTGGGTAGTAGAGTCATTTTCACAATGTTGATTCTTCCAATCCAAGAACATGGTATATCTCTCCATCTATTTGTATCATCTTTAATTTCTTTCATCAGTGTCTTATACTTTTCTGCATACAGGTATTTTGTCCTCTTAGGTAGGATTATTCCTAGATATTTTATTCTTTTTGTTGCAGTGGTAAATGGGAGTGTTTTCTTGATTTCACTTTCAGATTTTTCATCATTAGAGTATAACAATGCCAGAGATTTCTGTGCATTAATTTTGTATCCTGCTACTTTACCAAATTAATTGAGTAATGCTCGTAGTTTTCTGGTAGCATCTTTCGGATTCTCTATGTATGTTATCATGTCATCTGCAAACAGTGACTTTACTTCTTCTTTTCCGATTTGGATTCCTTTTGTTTCTTTTTCTTCTCTGATTGCTGTGGCTAAAACTTCCAAAACTATGTTGAATAATAGTGGGGAGAGTGGTCAACCTTGTCTTGTTCCTGATCTTAGTGGAAAAGATTTCAGTTTTTCACCATTCAGGACTACATTGGCTGTGGGTTTGTCATATATGGCCTTTATTATGTTGAGGAAAGTTCCCTCTATGCCTACTTTCTGCAGGTTTTTTATCAAAAATGGGTGTTGAATTTTGTCAAAAGCATTCTCTGCATCTATGGACATGATCATATGGTTGTTTCCCTTCAATTTGTTAATATGGTGTATGATGTGGATTGATTTGCGTATATTGAAGAATCCTTGCATTCCTGGAATAAACCCCACTTGATCATGGTGTATGATCCTTTTAATGTGCTTTTGGATTCTGTTTGCTAGTATTTTGTTGAGGATTTTTGCATCTATGTTCATCAGTGATATTGGCCTGTAGTTTTCTTTCTTTGTGACATCCTTGTCTGGTTTTGCTATCAGGGTGATGGTGGCCTCATAGAATGAGTTTGGGAGTGTTCCTCCCTCTGCTATATTTTGGAAGAGTTTGAGAAAGATAGGTGTTAGTAACTCTTCTCTAAATGTTTGATAGAATTCACCTGTGAAGCCATCTGGTCCTGGGCTTTTGTTTATTGGAAGATTTTTAATCACATTTTCAATTTCAGTGCTTGTGATTGGTCTGTTCATATTTTCTATTTCTTCCTGGTTCAGTCTCGGCTGGTTGTACATTTCTAAGAATTTGTCCATTTCTTCCAGGTTGTCCATTTTATTGCCATAGAGTTGCTTGTAGTAATCTATTATGATCCTTTGTATTTCTGCAGTGTCACTTGTTACTTCTCCTTTTTCATTTCTAATTCTATTGATTTGAGTCTTCTCCCTTTTTTTCTTGACGAGTCTGGTTAATGGTTTATCAATTTTGTTTATCGTCTCAAAGAACCAGCTTTTACTTTTATTGATGTTTGCTATGGGTTCCGTCGTTCCTTTTTCATTTATTTCTGATCTGATCTTTATGATTTCTTTCATTCTGCTAACTTTGGGGTTTTTTTTTTTGTTTTGTTCTTTTTTCTCTTATTGCTTTAGGTGCAAGGTTAGATTGTTTATTTGAGATGTTTCCTGTTTCTTAAGGTAGGATTGTATTCCTATAAACTTCCCTCTTAGAACTGCTTTTGCTGCATCCCATGGGTTTTTGGTTCTCGTGTCTCCATTGCCATTTGTTTCTAGGTATTTTTTGATTTCCTCTTTGATTTCTTCACTGATCATTTCATTATTAAGTAGTGTATTGTTTAGCCTCCATGTGTTTGTATTTTTTTCAGATCTTTTCCTGTAATTGATATCTAGTCTCATAGCTTTGTGGTCAGAAAAGATACTTGATATGATTTCAATTTTCTTAAATTTACCAAGGCCTGATTTGTGACCCAAGTTATAATCTATCCTTGAGAATGTTCCATGAGCACTTGAGAAAAATGTGTATTCTGTTGTTTTTGGATGGAGTGTCCTATAAATATCAATTAAATCCATCTTGTTTAATGTATCATTTAAAGCTTGTGTTTCCTTATTTATTTTCATTTTGGATGACCTGTCCATTGATGAAAGTGGGGTGTTAAAGTCCCCTACTATGAATATGTTACTGTCGATTTCCCCTTTTATGGCTGTTAGTATTTGCCTTATGTATTGAGATGCTCCTATGTTGGGTGCATAAATATTTACAATTGTTATATCTTCTTCTTGGATGGATCCCTTGATCATTATGTACTGTCGTTCTTTGTCTCTTGTAATAGTCTTTATTTTAAAGTCTATTTTGTCTGATATGAGAATTGCTACTCCAGCTTTCTTTTGGTTTCCATTTGCATGGAATATATTTTTCCATCCCCTCACTTTCAGTCTGTATGTGTCGCTAGGTCTGAAGTGGGTCTCTTGTAGACAGCATATATATGGGTCTTGTTTTTGTATCCATTCAGCCAGTCTGTGTCTTTTGGTGGGAGCATTTAATCCATTTACATTTAAGGTAATTATCGATATGTATGTTCCTATTCCCATTTTCATAATTGTTTTGGGTTTGTTATTGTAGGTCTTTTCCTTCTCTTGTGTTTCTTGCCTAGAGAAGATCCTTTAGCATTTGTGGGAAAGCTGGTTTTATGGTGCTAATCTCTCTCAGGTTTTGCTTGTCTGTAAACATTTTAATTTCTCCAATAAATCTGAATGAGATCCTTTCTGGGTAGAGTAATCTTGGTTGTAGGTTTTTCTCCTTCATCACTTTAAATATATCCTGCCACTCCCTTCTGGCTGCAGAGTTTCTGCTGAAAGATCAGCTTTTAACCATGGGGATTCCCTTGTGTGTTATTTGTTGTTTTTCCCTTGCTGCTTTTTATTTTATTATTATTTTTTTTGCAGTACATGGACCTCTCACATTTGGGGCCTCTCCCGTTGCGGAACACAGGCTCTGGACGCGCAGGCTCAGCAGCCATGACTCACAGGCCCAGCCGCTCCGTGGCATGTGGGATCTTCCTGGACTGGGTCATGAACCCATATCCCCTGCATCAGCAGGCAGACTCTCAACCACTGTGCCACCAGGGAAGCCCTCCCTTGCTGCTTTTAATATGTTTTCTTTGTATTTAATTTTTGATAGTTTGATTAATATGTGTCTTGGAGTGTTTCTCCTTGGATTTATCCTGTATGGGACTCTCTGTGCTTCCTGGACTTGATTAACTATTTCCTTTCCCATATTAGGGAAGTTTTCAACTATAATCTCTTCAAATATTTTCTCAGTCCCTTTCTTTTTCTCTTCTTCTTCTGTGACCCCTATAATTTGAATGCTGGTGCGTTTAATGCTGTTCCAGAGGTCTCTGGGACTGTCTTCAGTTCTTTTTACTCTTTTCTCTTTATTCTGCTCTGCAGTTGTTATTTCCACTATTTTATCCTCCACATCACTTATCCGTTCTTCTGCCTCAGTTATTCTGCTATTGATCCCTTCTAGATCATTTTTAATTTCATTTATTGTGGTGTTCGTCATTGCTTGTTTCATCTTTAGTTCTTCTAGGTCCTTGTTAAATGTTTCTTGTATTTTGTCTATTCTATTTCCAAGATTTTGGATCACCTTTACTATCATTATTCTGAATTTTTTTTCAGGTAGACTGCCTATTTCCTCTTCATTTGTTAGGTCTGGTGGGTTTTTACCTTGCTCCTTCATCTGCTGTGTGTTTTTCTGTCTTCTCATTTTGCTTCTCTTACTGTTTTGGGGTCTCCTTTTTGCAGGCTGCAGGTTTGTAGTTCCCATTGTTTTTTATGTCTGTCCTCAGTGGCTAAAGTTGGTTCAGTGGGTTGTATAGGCTTCCTGGTGGAGGGGACTAGTGCCTGTGTTCTTGTGGATGAGGCTGCATCTTGTCTTTCTGGTGGGCAGGTCGACGTCTGGTGGTGTGTTGGGGTGTCTGTGGCCTTATTATGACTTTAGGCAGCCTCTCTGCTAATGGGTGGTGTTGTGTTCCTGTCTTGCTAGATGTTTGGCCTATGGTGTCCAGCACTGTAGCTTGCTGGTCGTTGAGTGAAGCTGGGTGTTGGTGCTGAGATGGAGATCTTTGGGAGATTTTCGCCATTTGATATTATGTGGAGTTGGGAGGTCTCTGTTGGACCAATGTCCTAAAGTTGGCTCTCCCACCTCAGAGGCGCAGCACTGACTCCTGGCTGGAGCACCAAGAGCCTGTCCTCCAAATGGCTCAGAAGAAAAGGGAGAAAAAGTAGAAAGAAAGAAAGAACATAAAATAAAGTAAGATAAAATAAAGTTATTAAATAAAAAGTAATTATTAAGAAAAAAAGTTTTTTTAAAGTAGAAAAAAAATGGACGGACAGAACCCTAGGACAAATGGTGAAAGCAAAGCTTTACAGACAAAATCTCACACAGAAGCATACACATTCACACTCACAAAAAGAAGAAAAGGTGAAAAAATAATCTATCTTGCTCCCAAAGTCCACCTCCTCAATATGGGATGATTCGTTGTCTATTCATGTATTCCAGAGATGCAGGGTACATCAAGTTGATTGTGGAGCTTTAATCCACTGCTTCTGAGGCTGCTGGGAGAGATTTCCCTTTCTCTTCTTTGTTTGCACAGCTCCTGCGGTTCAGCTTTGGATTTGGTCCCACCTCTGCGTGTAGGTCGCCGGAGGACGTCTGTTCTTCGCTCAGACAGGACAGGGTTAAAGGAGCAGCTGATTCGGGGACTCTGGCTCACTCAGGCCGGGGGGAGGGAGGGGTACGGAAGCGGGGAGAGCCTGCGGCGGCAGAGGCCGCCATGACATTGCACCAGCCTGAGGCTCGTCGTGTGTTCTCCCAGGGAAGTTGTCCCTGGATCCCGGGGCCCTGGCAGTGGCGGGCTGCACAGGCTTCCGGGAGGGGAGGTGTGGAGAGTGACCTGTGCTCGCACACAGGCTTCTTGGTGGCGGCAGCAGCAGCCTTAAGCGTCTCATGCCCGTCTCTGGGGTCTATGCTGTTAGCCGCGGCTTGCGCCCGTCTCTGGAGGTCCTTTAAGCAGTGCTCTTAATCTCCTCTCCTTGCGCACCAGGAAACAAAGAGGGAAGAAAAAGTCTCTTGCCTCTTCGGCAGGTCCAGACTTTTTCCCCGACTTCCTCCCGGCTAGGCCTGGTGCACTAACCCCTTCAGGCTGTGTTCACACTGCCAACCCCTCTCCTCTCCCTGCGCTCCGACCGAAGCCTGAGCCTCAGCTCCCAGCCCCTGCCTGCGCTGGTGGGCGAGCAGACAAGCCTCTCGGGCTGGTGAGTGCCGGTCGGCACCGATGCTCTGTGCGGGAATCTCTCTGTATTGTCCTCCGCACCCCTGTGGCTGCGCTCTCCTCTGTGGCTCTGAAGCTACCCACCTCCACCACCCACAGTCTCCGCCCGCGAAGGGGCTTCCTAGTGTGTGGAAACCTTTCCTCCTTCACAGCTCCCTCCCGCTGGTGCAGGTCCCGTCCCTATGCTTTGTCTCTGTTTATTCTTTTTTCTTTTGCCCTACCCAGGTACGTGGGGAGTTTCTTGCCTTTTGGGAGGTCTGAGGTCTTCTGCCAGCATTCAGTGGGTGTTCTGTAGGAGTTGTTCCACGTGTAGATGTATTTCTGATGTATCTGTGGGGAGGAAGGTGATCTCCGTGTCTTACTCTTCCGCCAACTTCCTCAACCCTCCTATGGTATCTTTTTTTTTTTTTTTTTTTTTTTTTTTTTGCGGTATGGGGGCCTCTCACTGCTGTGGCCTCTCCCGTTGCGGAGCACAGGCTCCGGACGCGCAGGCTCAGCAGCCATGGCTCACGGGCCCAGCCGCTCCGCGGCATGTGGGATCCTCCCGGACCGGGGCACGAACCTGCGTCCACTGCATTGGCAGGCGGACTCTCAACCACTGCGCCACCGAGGAAGCCCCCTCCTATGGTATCTTTTAACCATAACTTGAGTCAAAGAATTAATTCTTGAACTGAAAAACACTTCTGTGTTTGTTCCCTTACACAAATGCTTACATAATTTTGCTTTACACATATCCTTTCTCTGCAAATTTATAGTTATTGAAAGTAATTTCCAGAAAGTCAAATAATTCCTCACAACATCTCTATGAAGTATATTTAGAGAGAGATTGGAATAGTTGTTTTTCAAACAAAAAGTAAAGGCAAAGAAGGATGAGGTAATCAATTAAGACTACACAGTCAATCACTGTTTATACTAGTTTATAGCTTAGTTCCTTCATTCAGGAAATATTCCATAATATTCCCACTAGTAATCTAGTTCTTCATATATTAGGATATATTTCTTGTGTTTCATCTTATACTCCTGTCCTTTTAAAAAAACACAAAAATTTTTATTGTCTCACAGTTCTAGAGGCTTGAAATCCGAGATCAAGGTGTCAGCAGTGTTGATTCCTTCTGAGAGTTGTGAGGAAGTCTCTGTTCCAGGCCTCTCCCCTAGCTTCTGGTGGTTTGCTGGCAATCTTTGGTGTTCCCTGACTTGTAGAAGCATCACTCTGGTCTCTGCCTTGATGTTCACAGAGTGTTCTCCCTGTATGTGTGTCTGCCTTCAAAATTTCCCTTTTTTATAAGGATATCAGTCATATTGGATTAGGACCCACCCTAAGGACCTCATTTTAAGTTTATTTCCTCTGTAAAGACCCTATCTCCAGGGATGAGGGGAAGATGGCGGAAGAGTAAGATGCAGAGATCACGTTCCTCCCCACAGATACACCAGAAATACATCTACACATGGAACAACTCCTACAAGGACACCTACTGAATGCTGGCAGAAGACCTCAGACCTCCCAAAAGGCAAGAAAGTCCCCACGTACCTGGGTAGGGCAAAAGAAAAAAGAATAAACAGAGACAAAAGAATAGAGACGGAACCTGCACCAATGGGAGGGAGCTGTGAAGGAGGAAAGGTTTCCACACACTAGGAAGCCCCTTCGCGGGCGGAGACTGTGGGTAGCAGAGGGGGAAAGCTTTGGAGCCGCGGAGGAGAGCGCAGAAACAGGGGTGCGGAGGGCAAAGCAGAGAGATTCCCGCACAGAGGATTGGTGCTGACCAGCACTCACCAGCCCGAGAGGCTTGTCTGCTCACCTGCCGGGGTGGGAGGGGCTGGGAGCTGAGGCTTGGGCTTCGGTCGGAGCGCAGGGAGAGGACCGGGGTTGGTGGTGTGAACACAGCCTGTAGGGGTTAGTGCACCACAGCTAACCAGGAGGGAGTCTGGGGAAAAGTCTGGAACTGCCGAAGAGGCAAGAGACTTTTTCTTCCCTCTTTATTTCCCGGTGCACGAGGAGAGGGGATTAAGAGCACTTCTTAAAGGAGCTCCAGAGACGGGCGCGAGCCGCAGCTAAAAGCGCGGACCCCAGAGATGGGCATGAGACGCAAAGGCTGCTGCTACCGCCACCAAGAAGCCTGTGTGCGAGCACAGGTCACTAACCACACCCCCCTTCCGGGGAGCCTGTGCAGCCTGCCACTGCCAGGGTCCCAGGATCCAGGGACAACTTCCCCGGGAGAACGCACGGCGCACCTCAGGCTGTGCAACGTCACGCCGGTCTCTACTGCCGCAGGCTTGCCCCACACTCCGGACCCCTCCCTCCTCCCGGCCTGAGTGAGCCAGAGTCCCCGAATCAGCGGCTCCTTTCACCCTGTCCTGTCTGAGCGAAGAACAGATGCCCTCCGGCAACCTACACGCAGAGGTAGGGCCAAATCCAAAGCTGAGCCCCGGGAGCTGTGCGAACAGAGAAGAGAAAGGGAAATCTCTCCCAGCAGCCTCAGGAGCAGCAGATTAAAGCTCCACAATCAACTTGATGTACCCTGCATCTGTGGAATACATGAATAGCCAACGAATCATTCCAAATTGAGGAGGTGGACTTTGAGAGCAAGATTTATGATTTTTTTCCCCTTTTCCTCTTTTTGTGAGTGTGTATGTGTATGCTTCTGTGTGAGATTTTGTCTGTATAGCTTTGCTTTCACCGTTTGTCCTAGGGTTCTATTTGTCCATTTTTTTGTAGTTGCTTTTCTCTTTAAAAAAATATTTTTCTTAATAATTATTTTTTATTTTAATAAATTTATTTTATTTTATCTTACTTTATTTTCTTTCTTTCTTTCTTTCTTTCTTTCTTTCCTTCCTTCCTTCCTCCCTCCCTCCCTCCCTCCCTCCTTTCTTTCTTCCTTCCTTCCTGCCTTCCTTCCTTTCTTTCTTTCTTCCTTCCTTCCTCTCTTTCTTTCTTTCTTTTTTCTTTCTTTCTTTCTACTTTTTATCCCTTTTATTCTGAGCCGTGTGGATGAAAGGCTCTTTGTGCTGCAGCCAGGAGTCAGTGCTGTGCCTCTGAGGTGGGTGAGCTAACTTCAGAACACTGCTCCACAAGAGACCTCCCAGCTCCACATAATATCAAATGTCGAAAATCTCCCAGAGATCTCCATCTCCACAGCAGCACCCAGCTTTACTCAACGACCAGCAAGCTACAGTGCTGGACACCATAGGCCAAACAACTAGCAAGACAGGAACTCAACACCACCCATTAGCAGAGAGGCTGCCTAAAATCATAATAAAGCCACAGACATCCGCAAACACAGCACCAGACGTGGACCTACCCACCAGAAAGTCAAGATCCAGCCTCATCCACCAGAACACAGGCACTAGTCCCTTCCATCAGGAAGCCTACACAACCCACTGAACCAACTTTAGCCACTGGAGACAGACACCAAAAACAACGGGAACTACAAACCTGTAGCCTCAAAAAAGGAGACCCCAAACACAGTAAGATAAGAAAAATGAGAAGACAGAAAAACACACAGCAGATGAAGGAGCAAGGTAAAAACCCACCAGACCTAACAAATGAAGAGGAAATAGGCAGTCTACCTGAAAAAGAATTCAGAATAATGATAGTAAAGATGATCCAAAATCTTGGAAATAGAATAGACAAAATACAAGAAACATTTAACAAGGACCTAGAAGAACTAAAGATGAAACAAGCAATGATGAACAAAACAATAAATGAAATTAAAAATACTCTAGATGGGATCAATAGCCAAATAATTAAGGCATAAGAATGGATAAGTGACCTCGAAAATAAAAAGTGGAAATAACTACTGCAGAGCAGAATAATGAAAAAAGAATAAATAGAACTGAGGACAGTCTCAGAGACCTCTGGGACAACATTAAACACATCAACATTCGAATTATAGGGGTTCCAGAAGAAGAAGAGAAAAAGAAAGGGACTGAGAAAATATTTGAAGAGATTATAGTTGAAAACTTCCCTAATATGGGAAAGGAAATAGTTAATCAAGTCCAGGAAGCACAGAGAGTCCCATACAGGATAAATCCAAGGAGAAATACGCCAAGACACATATTAATCAAACTATCAAAATTAAATACAAAGAAAACATATTAAAAGCAGCAAGGGAAAAACAACAAGTAACACACAAGGGAATCCCCATAATGTTAACAGCTGATCTTTCAGCAGAAATTCTGCAAGACAGAAGGGACTGGCAGGACATATTTAAAGTGATGAAGGAGAAAAACCTACAACCAAGATTACTCTACACAGCAAGGATCTCATTCAGATTTGATGGAGAAATAAAAAACTTTACAGACAAGCAAAAGCTGAGAGAGATCAGCACCACCAAACCAGCTTTACCACAAATGCTAAAGGATCTTCTCTAGGCAAGAAACACAAGAAAAGGAAAAGACCTACAATAATGAACCCAAAACAACTAAGAAAATGGGAATAGGAACGTACATATCGATAATTACCTTAAATGTAAATGGACTAAATGCTCCCACCAAAAGACAGATTGGCTGAATAGATACAAAAACAAGACCCATATATATGCTGTCTACAAGAGACCCACTTCAGACCTAGCGACACATACAGACTGAAAATGAGGGGATGGAAAAATATATTCCATGCAAATGGAAACCAAAAGAAAGCTAGAGTAGCAATTCTCATATCAGACAAAATAGACTTTAAAATAAAGACTATTACAAGAGACAAAGAAGGACAGTACATAATGATCAAGGGATCCATCCAAGAAGAAGATATAACAATTGTAAATATTTATGCACCCAACATAGGAGCACCTCAATACATAAGGCAAATACTAACAGCCATAAAAGGGGAAATCGACAGTAACACATTCATAGTAGGGGACTTTAACACCCCACTTTCATCAATGGACAGGTCATCCAAAATGAAAATAAATAAGGAAACACAAGCTTTAAATGATACATTAAACAAGATGGACTTAATTGATATATATAGTACATTCCATCCAAAAACAACAGAATACACATTTTTCTCAAGTGCTCATGGAACATTCTCAAGGATAGATCATATCTTGGGTCACAAATCAGGCCTTGGTAAATTTAAGAAAATTGGAATTGTATCAAGTATCTTTTCCGACCACAACACTATGAGACTAGATATCAATTACAGGAAAAGATCTGAAAAAAATACAGACACATGGAGGCTAAACAATACACCACTTAATAACGAAGTGATCACTGAAGAAATCAAAGAGGAAATCAAAAAATACCTAGAAACAAATGACAATGGAGACACGATGACCCAAATCCTATGGGATGCAGCAAAAGCAGTTCTAAGAGGGAAGTTTATAGGAATACAATCCTACCTTAAGAAACAGGACACATCTCGAATAAACAACCTAATCTTGCACCTAAAGCAATTAGAGAAAAAAGAACAAAAAACCCCAAAGTTAGCAGAAGGAAAGAAATCATAAAGATCAGATCAGAAATAAATGAAAAAGAAATGAAGGAAACGATAGCAAAGATCAATAAAAGTAAAAGCTGGTTCTTTGAGAAGATAAACAAAATTGATAAACCATTAACCAGACTCATCAAGAAAAAAGGGAGAAGACTCAAATTAATATAATTAGAAATGTAAAAGGAGAAGTAAAAAGTGACACTGCAGAAATACAAAAGATCATGAGAGATTACTACAAGCAACTCTCTGCCAATAAAATGGATAACCTGGAAGAAATGGACAAATTCTTAGAAATGCACAACCTGCCAAGACTGAACCAGGAAGAAATAGAAAATATGAACAGACCAATCACAAGCACTGAAATTGAAACTGTGATTAAAAATCTTCCAACAAACAAAAGTCCAGGACCAGATTGCTTCACAGGCGAATTCTATCAAACATTTAGAGAAGAGCTAACTCCTATCCTTCTCAAACTCTTCCAATATATAGCAGAGGGAGGAACACTCCCAAACTCATTCTACGAGGCCACCATCACCCTGATAGCAAAACCGGACAAGGATGTCACAAAGAAAGAAAACAACAGGTCAATATCACTGATGAACATAGATGCAAAAATCCTCAACAAAATACTAGGAAATAGAATCCAAGAGCGCATTAAAAGGATCATACACCATGATCAAGTGGGGTTTATTCCAGGAATGAAAGGATTCTTCAATATACACAAATCAATGAACGTGATACACCATATTAACTAATTGTAGGAGAAAAACCATATGATCATCTCAATAGATGCAGAGAAAGCTTTCGACAAAATTCAACACCCATTTATGATAAAAACCCTCCAGAAAATAGGCATAGAGGGAACTTTCCTCAGGATTATAAAGGCCATATATGACAAACCCACAGCCAACATCATCCTCAATGGTGAAAAACTGAAACCATTTCCACTAAGATCAGGAACAAGACAAGGTTGCCTACTCTGACCACTCTTTTTTTTTTTTTTTTTTTTGCGGTACGCGGGTCTCTCGCTGTTGTGGCCTCTCCCGTTGCAGAGCACAGGCTCTGTACGCACAGGCTTAGCAGCCATGGCTCACAGACCCAGCTGCTCCGCGGCATGTGGGATCCTCCCCGAACCGGGGCATGAACCCGTGTCCCATGCATCAGCAGGCGGACTCTTAACCACTGTGCCACTAGGGAAGCCCTCTGACCACTCTTATTCAGCATAGTTTTGGAAGTTTTAGCCACAGCAATCAGAGAGGAAAAGGAAATAAAAGGAATCCAAATTGGAAAAGAAGAAGTAAATCGGTCACTGTTTGGAGATGACATGATACTATACATAGAGAATCCTAAAGATGCTACCAGATAATTACTAGAGCTAATCAATGAATTTGGTAAAGTAGCAGGATACAATATTAATGCACAGAAATCTCTGGCATTCCTATACACTAATGATGAAAAATCTGAAAGTGAAATCAAGAAAACACTCCCATTTACCACTGCAACAAAAAGAATAAAATATCTAGGAATAAACCTACCTAAGGAGACAAAAGACCTGTATGCAGAAAATTATAAGACACTGATGAAAGAAATTAAAGATGATACAAATAGATGGAGAGATATACCATGTTCTTGGATTGGAAGAGTCAACATTGTGAAAATGACTCTACTACCCAAAGCAATCTACATATTCAATGCAATCCCTATCAAACTACCTCTGGCATTTTTCACAGAACTAGAACAAAAAATGTCACAATTTGTATGGAAACACAAGAGACCCCGAATAGCCAAAGCAATCTTGAGAACGAAAAATGGAGCTGGAGGAATCAGGCTCCCTGACTTCAGACTATACTACAAAGCTACAGTAATCAGGACAGTATGGTACTGGCACAAAAACAGAAAGATAGATCAATGGAATAGGATAGAAAGCCCAGAGATAAACCCACGCACATATGGTCACCTTATCTTTGATAAAGGAGGCAGGAATGTACAGTGGAGAAAGGACAGCCTCTTCAATAAGTGGTGCTGGGAAAACTGGACAGGTACATGTAAAAGTATGAGATTAGATCACTCCCTAACACCATACACAAAAATAAGCTCAAAATGGATTAAAGACCTAAATGTAAGGCCAGAAACTATCAAACTCTTAGAGGAAAACATATGCAGAACACTCTATGAGATAAATCACAGCTAGATCCTTTTTGACCCACCTTCTAGAGGAATGGAATTAAAAACAAAAATAAACAAATGAGACCTAATGAAACTTAAAAGCTTTTGCACATCAAAGGAAACCATAAACAAGACCAAAAGACAACCCTCAGAATGGGAGAAAATATTTGCAAATGAAGCAACTGACAAAGGATTAATCTCCAAAATTTATAAGCAGCTCATTCAGGTCAATAACGAAAAAACAAACAACCCAATCCAAAATAGGCAGAAGACCTAAATAGACATTTCTTCAAAGAAGATATACAGACTGCGAACAAACACATGAAAGAATGCTCAACATCATTAATCATTAGAGAAATGCAAATCAAAACTACAATGAGATATCATCTCACACCGGTCAGAATGGCCATCATCAAAAAATCTACAAACAATAAATGCTGGAGAAGGTGTGGAGAAAAGGGAACACTCTTGCACTGCTGATGGCAATGTGAATTGGTACAGCCACTATGGAGAACAGTATGGAGGTTCCTTAAAAAACTACAAATAGAACTACCATATGACCCAGCAATCCCACTACTGGGCATATTTCCTGAGAAAACCATAATTCAAAAAGAGTCATGTACCAAAATGTTCATTGCAGCTCTTTTTACAATAGCCAGGACATGGAAGCAACCTAAGTGTCCATCAACAGATGAATGGATAAAGAAGATGTGACACATATATACAATGGAATATTACTCAGCCATAAAAATGAATGAAATTGAGTTATTTGTAGTGAGGTGGATGGACCTAGAGTCTGTCATACATAGTGAAGTAAGTCAGAAAGAGAAAGACAAATACCATATTTTAACATGTATATATGGAATTTAAGAAAAAATAATGTCATGAAGAACCTAGGGGTAAGACAGGAATAAAGACACAGACCTACTAGAGAATGGACTTGTGGATATGGGGAGGGGGATGGGTAAGCTGTGACTGAGCGAGAGAGTGGCATGGACATATATACACTACCAAACGTAAAATAGATAGCTAGTGGAAAGCAGCCGCATAGCACAGGGAGATCAGCTAGGTGGTTTGTGACCACCTAGGGGCTGGGATAGGCAGGGTGGGAGGGAGGGAGACGCAAGAGGGAAGAGATATGGGAACTAATGTATATGTACAACTAATTCACTTTGTTATAAAGCAGAAACTAACACACCATTGTAAAGCAATTATACTCCAATAAAGATGTAAAAAAAAAAAAAAAAAGACCTTATCTGCAAATAAGATCACATTCCGAGGTAGCAGGGTCGGGACTCAATATATGAATTTGAGAGGGGGGATACAGATACTATGTAATAAAATAATAACAAAAGCACATGTTCATTTATTGTTAATAGATTCATTTAAAAGTATTTATTGAGGACACACTGCATAGAAAGCGCTATGTTCATATGCCTTTTAAAAGGATAATTTTACCCCAATATTTTCCTGATTCTTCCCAGTGTACATTCCAAACCTATCCCATCATATAGTATCAGGAGGGAGCTTCAACTACTCTGACCCAAAAGCAAAGAAGAGAGAAGAGCTAAGGAAAGTAAAAAAAAAGTTAACAAAAGTCCAAAAAAAGCACAGCAGAATGAATTTTTTACCATCAGCTATAATAAAGCAAAATGAGAGGTTTCCTAAACAGGACCCCATTTTCCCCTGCCTCCATTTAAGCAATGACTTTTACATAAGACTTTCTGTGTCATTTCTCTTTTTGTAATTCCTGATTCAGAATAAAATTGGAATTAATGACTGGGTAACTTCAGAAGATCAATAACTTATTATACCTGAAATATCTATTGTTAAAACAGTACAATGCTCTCCTATCTAAAGTAAGAGGATAAAAGATTTCTCAAAGTAGAAGGACTCTAGAGATATCTGCTTCAGGGGACAGGTAGGTTCCATCCTATGTTGTTTTAATATAGGTTTTATTATTGCTTGGGTATGGTAAGGCCAACAGATCACGAGATGACTGCCATTGAAAAGATACTTTGTAATGTTCACAGATTCCAGTAGAAGCGGGTATATGATGCCATGGGGGTCAGGTTAGGACTTCAGCACATGAATTGGAAGCACCAAAGTTGGGCAAGAGGGAGTGAGAGAGGGGAGAACTGTGAGCAAGATCTGTGGGAGGGAACAGGCAAGCCAGGGTAAGCACGTTTAGGATTGACTACTTTGAATAATTTCAGCAGAAATTATTCTTGATTATCACCCATCTAATCCAAGCTTTCCTCATAAATATGAAAGTGATGCCCAGAGAGGTAGACTGACTTGCCCAGCTCACATAGCTTGTTAGTTATGGGTCTGGAAATACAACCCAGATGTTTCGACTCCCAGATTAATGTTCCCTGCTAAGCATACTTGCTACAAACTACTCATAGAACAGAGGTTCTAGGTGTAGACAGTAGTATGATTCCAGCCCAGGCCCCCACAATGTCCCCAGCATCGCCTGTAGTTTTTGGAGAGGACACCTCTTGTTCTGGGATCTATCATTGCTTAATTATTCCCATGCAGACTGCTGCAAGTCCTTCTACAGGTTGTGACATCCTTATAGGTCTGTTCTTTTCATGACCATCGTACATTCCCTCCTTTGTTGATAAAGCTCCAAGCCCGATCAGAGCCCTCTGCAACCCATCTAGACCAGTTTCTGTTCTCCCAGGGAACCTGGACAGCATGAAGAGAGTACTGGAGAGTCCACCTTCTGGTCCTAATTAGTTACTGATTCTTTCATCAGATTTTCTTCTGATATTCAGCTCTTCACAGCAGTTTCTCCTCTTGAGCCTCCCTGTCCTGGCTGCAGCATTAGTATTAGTCTCCTCCACAGTCAAAGAGATCCTGAGATAGATATTTTGTGACTTCTTGAGGGAAAATATTTCTTAGTCCTTTAGAATAACACCCAATGTCCTGAGCTGTAGAGAGGGCAGAATTTTGACTGTTCAACACTATTTATTCACTTTTTGTCTATCAGGTAAGCATGCAGTAATGGGCATGTACTATATGTAAGGCAATTCTCTAAATATGCTGGAGTTGGAAAAAATGGGTAAGAAAATGTTCTTACTATTAAAACAATCTAAAGGGAGAGATCAAATAAACAGTGGCAGAACTAGGATTATGTGGCAAAGACTGGCTAGCTGGTCATCCAACCTGTTTCCTTTTCATCCTTGATACAGTGTTAGATTAAATTTCTCAGCCTCCCATGCAGTTATCTGAGGCTAAATTACTGAGTTCTAGTCAAAGAATAGTAAGTTGAAATGCTATGCACCCATTTCATGTCTGGCCCATACAAACAATAAACATTGGAGAGGGTGTGGAGAAAATGGAACCCTCATACACTGTTAGTGGGAATGTAAATTGATACAGCCACTATGGAGAACAGTATGGACGTTCCATAAAAAATTAAAAATGGAACTACCATATAACCCAATAATCCCACTACTAAGCATATACCCAGAGAAAACCATAATTCAAAAAAACACATGCACCCCAATGTTCATAGCAGCACTATTTACAATAGCCAGGACTTGGAAGCAATCTAAATGTCCATCAACAGAAGAATGGATAAAGAAGATGTGGTATATACATACAATGGAGTATTACTCAACCATAAAAAGGAATGAAATTGGGTCATTTGTAGAGACATGGATGGACCTAGAGAGTGTCATACAGAGTGAAGAGTGAAGTAAGTTAGAAAAAACAAATATCATATAATAACGCATATATGTGGAATCTAGAAAAATGGTATAGATGATCTTATTTGCAAAGCAGAAATAGAGACACAGACATAGAGAACAAATGTATGGATACCAAGCGGGAGAGGGGTGGGGTGGGAGGAATTGGGAGACTGGGATTGACACATATACATTATTGATACTATGTATAAAATAGACAACTGATGAGAACATACTGTAAAGCATAGGGAGCTCTACCTAATGTGGTGACCTAAGGGGAGGGAAGTCCAAAAGGGAGGGGATAAACATATGTGTATGGCTGATTCATTATATTGTGCAGTGGAGGCTAACACAACATGGTAAGGCAACCATACTCCAATAAAAATTAATTAGAAGAAAAAACTCACTTTAAAAACTGAAAAGTCCTTCATTGCTCTTTCCTTTTCTTTCAGCTTGATGCAGATGAACATAGCAACCTTGGAAGGCACATCTTAAAGATGGAAGAGCCACCAGATGGCAGGATCCTGGGTCCCTGAATCACCACTTGGAAGACAGCAGCACATCAATCAAGAATACACATTTGGGGGCTTCCCTGGTGGCGCAGTGGTTGACAGTCCGCCTGCCAATGCAGGGGACACGGGTTCATGCCCCGGTCCGGGAAGATCCCACATGCGGCGGAGCGGCTGGGCCCGTGAGCCATGGCCGCTGAGCCTGCGCGTCCAGAGCCTGTGCTCCGCAACCGGAGAGGCCACAACAGTGAGAGGCCCGCGTACAGCAAAAAAAAAAAAAAAAAGAATACACATTTGGACCTTTCTTGAGTGAGAACTAAGCAAGCTTCCATTGCATTTAAGCCTTTATAGATTTGGGGATTGTAAGTTACAGCAGATAGCATTATCTAAACTAATGCAGAGTAGAATCCAAATCTCCTGACTCCTAGTTCAGTTCTGTTCCCTCCAAACCACAAATCCACATGATAGTATTATAATACCCAAATGTTAACCCTAATAAATATATAAATCACATTCTAAGTCATCTAAGGGTATTACTACATGAAGAATCAAAATAAATTGGTATTAAGAAGGGGCATCTGCAATGCACGTAGTTCTGTGTGAAACAGTGGAGAAGGATGACTCTGACGAACAAACCCAGAGTCCAGTTTATGACAAGGTTAGTGCTTCAGGCACTGATATGCCATTTCTGCATTCCAAGGTTAGGCAGAGTATTCTGAGGGTTATAACAGGCAGTTTCCCTTGGCTGATCTGGATGTGGCATGCTATAAACCCACATCTCCCAAGGCTCGTTGAACTCCCAAATGAAATTGGGAGTTCAAACAAAATTGCCAAGTGTGAGTGATTCCCACAGTAGGTCACAAACTATTTAGACATATGGCTGAACCTAACTGCCTTCTCAGTGCAACTGATAGACACTGAAAAGGCCCACAAAAAATGGCAGGCCAGAAGCAAGGGCAAACCTATGAAGTAGACATAGTTTTTCTTTAATATATTAAAACTTACCTTTTAGAAACTCTGTCCACCCTCCTCACACCTGCTTTCTGGAGCCTCAGTATGTGCATTCTCCCAACTAGATGCCCAGGGTCCCCAAATGTAGCACTTTTTCCTGGCCCTCCCTTTTTGGGTATCACTACCCACCTCACCTTTTATTCACATATTTAAAAAACCTACCCAAATTATGAGCTAAAAAAACTAAAGTGGGAGTGGGGGTGTCCATAGGCTACAGGTGTTACACTGCCTAGAAGGGAACCTAATCCATTACATCTGTCTGCAATTAGCTGGACAACACCTTGGGTCCAAAAGGAGAAGATACAATTTAGAGACTTGTCAAAGGACTAGGGATAGGAGAGTGCAGAGATCTAGGTAACAATGTCATGGCTGCCTGGGGTAGGTTCCATGGAGAAAGGCTGCGATAGCTTCCTCAGGAGAAGAAAACCTTGCAAAAGAGAATTGAGAAAGTGTTAGAGCAAATATTGCCCTTTCTACTTAAGAACAGTCCTGATTTTATGGCATCTTTTCCCCAAGAAAATATGCATAGACAAAAATAGTCAACGGCACACACCCAAGAGAATTGAACAGATAATATACTTTGCACAATGCAAGTTGCAAAATGCCAAAGTTCTTCTTGTGCTGTAATATTCAGCATCAATAGTTAAGAATGCTCTGGGTAAGTTATTTGCCTGACTGAAGAAACAGTGTCCTGTTTTCTTGTAAATATTTTGAGAGGGTGGAAATAATGGTTCTTGTAATTTTGTCTTATTTTTTATAGGATACTTGATTCTGTTTGAGGCTAGCTTATGAATTTGGGCTTGTTTTGATTTATAAGTGACCTTTGGATGAGTCTGCAATTGTTCCTGGAATTTATACCACAGGGATTCCCTTTCTGTCCTCCTTAGTTAATTACTCAACATATCACACATAAATGCGATGGAAAGGCAAACAAACACTTAAATTACTTTCCAAAGGAAGCTTATGTTGGAAAATATTTGAACTACATCCATCTTGTGGGTTTCTTTTGTCTAATTCAAGCATTTTTTCATAATTTAGCCTTCCTGATAAATTCTTACTCAAAAGCATTTAAGCTTATTGTTCCTTTTTCAGAGTACTGGTGGCAACCCAATACCCATTCAGATGTTGCCTCTGACTTTAAGGTTCAGTAACCCCACCACACTATTTAACTAAATGCTTCATGTGAAAGGTCACCCCTAAGACCCCTGGTCCTAAGAGGGGAAAAGTCCCTGCTCTGCTAACATGTTGGTTTCTAAGATCCAATATGGCAATTCTGCATCCTTTCTTTTCATGGAATATTTCAGAGGTAAGAAATGAGGAGAAGCTGCTTCTTGAAGCTATGGAGGATTGTCCTCTTGGTGACCTGAATGACAAATGTGGGTAACACAGGCAATGGGAAAGTGATCTGCCCTCCAGGATGTCAGCAGATGTCCTCCTGGAAACGTCATCTGTATTGCATTAACAACACATGGAAGTTGTTTTCCACAGCTCAGAGCTTTGCCCCAAACTTGGCACCAGGTCAGTTCCATACTGGATAATTATTGGGGAACTTTTTGCCTTCAATACCACTGTCATTATGCCACTTCCTTGCTCAAAAATATCCCATGGTTTGGTAGTGCTATTGTCTGAATATTGTGCTTCCCCCCACAACCCTGCCATTCATATGTTGACTCCTAATCCCCAAGGTGATGGTATTAGGAGATGGGGCCTTTAAGAGGTGATTAGATCTTGAAGGACGAGCCCTCATGGGTGGGGTTAGTACCCTTATAAAAGAGGCCTGAGAAAGCTCCCTTCCCCCTTTACACCGCGTAAGAGCACAGCGAGGAGGTACTAGCTCTGAACCAGAAAGTGGGCCCTTACCAAAACTGAGCCATGCTGGACCCTCATCTTGGACTTCCCAGCCTTCAGAACTGTAAGAAATGAATTTCTGTTGTTTATAATTCACCCAATCTATGGTATTTTGTTATAGCCTCTTGAACTGAGTAAGACTGGTGGGCAGAGTAATGGTCCCTAAAAGACGTCCGTGTTCTAATCCCCAGAACCTGTAAATGTTACTGTACATGGCAAAAGGGCCTTTGTATATGTGATAAAAGTAAAATACCTTGAGGTGGGGAGATTAATGTGAATTTTCCAGGTGGACCCAATATAATCATGAGTCCTTAAAAGCAGAGAATCTTTTCCAGCTGTGATGAGAGAGCAAGAGCGAGAGCAAAAGCAAATGAAAGAGGAGGGGGAATGTGCTGACAAAAAAAGGGTCAGAGAGATGAGGCGGAAGAAGGAGAGATTTGAAGCATGAGAGGGACTCTCAACGGCCTGCAAAGCCACCCTCACTGTTATCACCACACCTTTTCTCACACTGTTTCTTCTCTGCTTCTCACATCTGAATCTTCGCAATCTATGGTCTGCGTCCCAATCTGGAACAAAGCCAATTCCAACCCATAGTGTTTCTTCTACTTCTGCACTCCTGCACCACTTACTGCTATACTACATTGCACACCTAGCACAGAGATTCTCAAACTTACTGGTCTAAGGATGTCTTTACATTCTTAAGAATTATTAAGGGTTCCAAAAATCTTCTGTTTATGTGAATTATACCTATATTTACTGTATTAGGAATTAAAAGAAAGAAATTTCTCAAGCAATTATTTATTACTTTATTTTTAAATAACAATAACAAGCTCACTTCATGCTAACATAAATAACATATTTTAGTAAAGATAGCTGTATTTTCCAAAACAAGAAAATTTAATAAGTGTGGCACTGTCTCCCAGTTTTGCAAATCTCTTTGATGTCTGGCTTAATAGAAGACAGCTGTATTCTCAGTCTGTGTTCCATCTATTGCTATATATTGTTTTGGTTAAAGTATTTGAAGACAAATTCTGGCCTCAAACAGACTGCAGTCGTAAAAGGGAAATTATTTTAAAAGCGTTTCCAGATAATTCTAGATAGTCTTCTTTGATATTACACCAAAACTCGATAAGTGGTAGTTTCTTAAAGGTTAACTGCAATGTAGAATCTGAAACTATATCAATGAGTCATTTACTACTCTGTTACGTTAAAATCCATTGATTTCCCTTGCACTTTGAATGGAATTTTTTGTAGCATACATGATTGGCCATTTGGAAAATACTGGTTTATGGAGTTAGGCAAATCTTACAAGTGTTGAAACAATTTCATTATGCAATATGAAAAAATCACATTTGTTAAAATCACCACCAATATCATCCAAAAAGTATTTATGTATTGAGAAGCTATCAAGTTTGTAGTGGTGAATAGAAGATTTTAGAACTTCTAATTTTGAGAGCTTGAATTTTATTGTCAGCAAATACTGTCAGTTGTTTTCCTTGATGTGACATGCTTAGTTCGTTCATTTTTAAAAACTGCTGCCGAATATGCAAGTCTGAAAACCCAAACTGACCCAGTTTGTCAGTCTTTGTTTCATGAAAAAAAGTAGCAATTCCCACTTACAACTGAAACTTCACTGAGGGAAGGCATTGACATCCAATATCTTTGCCCTCGGACTTCCAGTAGCACACAGATTTTTCTACAAGTGAGCATTAAAGGTTCAAAGTATCTGTCCAATATTCCTTCAGTTAGAGCAATCAAATCCACAGGCATGTGCCAACTCTAAGAGAAGGGAATGATCTTCCCAGAGAGACCTTACTTGGTACAACAAGATAGCTGAAGGCAAAATCACGCTGACCCTCTAGTTTTTTCCTGTAGTCTCTCCTCCTAAGTGATACAGATTAATTACAGGAGAGCATAGGAAGAAGGGGAAGCTTTCCCATGGGCCAGGTGGCTAAGGCTGAGGTGAGATAGGCCTTAAGAGCAAAAGGAAGATGAGCTCTGGAGGTGAGTTCCAGTAGGACAAACTGAACTGAAGCTATGGGCTTCCTAACTTCATTTCCCATCTCTTCCCATTATGTTCTTTAAGAACACCTGACCCCAATCAGAGATATGTAATCACCGGAAAGGAATCAACATAAAACACAGATTAGGATGGGGAGGTGGGGAAAGGTAGGGGAGACAAATACAAGGAAGATAAAGAGAGAATTAATTAAAGAAAAAGATACATAGTTCAAATCATTATAATTTCAAAGAAATTTGAAACTTAAAAAGGCTCAATTAGAGATAACAAGAAGGTGTAAAACAATGAAGGATAATAAGGAAATTAATAGAGCAAGTTGGAAGAGCGAAGAAAAATAAGACATTAGAGGAAAATCATAATGAAATAATAAAAACATTGAATAGAGTGAGTACAATTTTAAATGACGCATAGAATATAAAACAGCCTGTGGAAGAGTATACAGAGAAAATGAAAAAAAAGATATCTGTAACTTACAGAGGAGACAATAGACAGGTAAAATATACAAAATACCCCATATTCCTAAAGAACACACACACACACAATCAACAAAGATTCAGAAAGCTACGAGAAAGAACCCTCCTGAAATAAAGATGTGAATCTGTAGGTAGGAAAAAACTCATGCCCAGTGCCAAGAAAAATTAATACAAAAGATTGCTGTGACACATTCTGATGAAGTTACTGAACTTTAAGGGTAAAGAAATAATATAGGCATCCAAGCAGAAGAAGTTTAACATTAAAGTGGGAAATTGAGTTTTCCTCAAACTTGTCCACAGCAACTGTTGATACCAGAAAATAATGGAACAGTCTCGAAAAAAATCTCAGGGAAGTATGAATTTTATGCCCAAATAAGTTGCTTTTCAAATATAAAGGGAAGAGGCATTCTCAAGCATGCAAAAACCTACAGACTACAGCACCCATAATTTGTTCATCAAAAAAAGAAAAAACTTCATGAAAATGAAACCAGGCCAATAAGATATGAATTAAAATTTAAAACTTGGGAATAAAGAAACTGTGGTTTAAAAGCCAACTGTGGTACATAGTAAATAGATTTAAATTTAGAATTAAGACTAAACAATTATGAAAATATGATTACAGAAAAAATATAACTTACAGATCTTTGAATTGTAAAACTAATATAACTGACAAAAATCAGAAATTAGAGAAAAGGCACGTTGGGATAAACTGAAGTGTGCTTATTTTCTCATCTCTCAGGACAAGGACTTAATAGATGAAGTTTGGTATACTTCCTTCACAGAAGGACAGTGCATCTGATTGCTTTCCGTGGACACCATCAACAAATTTATTGCTCAGTAATGTCTTTGGAGGCAGTAGAACAACCAGTCCCCACATCTCCAAAGTTAAGAACAAAAAAGAAATCTTGAAAAATAGAGACATAATTGGGCTTCATCACAGGAGAAGGACCTTTTTGGAGGCAAGTCTATGGGTAATAGGATTTTTTTTTTTTTTTTTTCTTCTGTGGTACGCGGGCCTCTCACTGTTGTGGCCTCTCCGTTTGCGGAGCACAGGCTACAGACGCGCAGGCTCAGCGGCCATGGCTCACGGGCCCAGCCGCTCCGCGGCATGTGGGATCTTCCCGGACCGGAGCATGAACCCGTGACCCCTGCATCAGCAGGCGGATTCTCAACTGCTGCGCCACCAGGGAAGCCCGCTAATAGGATTTTAATTTTTTTTTCCATCTAAGGAAGGATAGATGTAGGTTAAGGAAATGTCCGTATTCTCCTTGTGGTTACTGACTTATGCAAAAGCTGTCAGCAAAATGCTCAAAAAATTTTTCTTCCTGATTTTGTTTATGGTTTTACAGAAGCTAACCATATTGACTAGGCTAGCTTTACCATTGGTGGTCATTTTTTCCTATTTAGCAGTGTTATAATTATATACATGAGAATGATTCATATGACCACACTTATATGACAGCAAAAGCTGAAAAATAGTTCATGAGTACATGTGGTATAACTTAGCTAGAGAAATGTATAAATATAAAATTACAGTGGAAGATGAAATTTCCGTGAGTAAACAATTCTGCATTACAGGTACAGGGCCAAGAATGCCATACCCTGCCATATAGATAACTGAGAGGAAGCACAGATAGAAGATGGACTTGTGCATTTGGTTAGATTTCATTTCAGAAATGTAACAGAGCTGGAAGAACGTGGCACTGGTGTCAAACCAGATTCTAAAACCTGGTGCGGCCTCTTTTTTATTGAGTATCTTTGGACAAATTAAGAACTTTAAATCTACTAAAGCAATGGTTTTCTTATTTTATAAAGTAACTATAACAACATCACCTACCACAGGGTCATTGTGAAAAGTAGTGAAATGATATATGTGGTGAATTCAGTACAGTGTGTAGTAGGATAGGTTCTCAGTAAATGGCAGCTGGATGTGGCCAACTTGAAAAAATTTTTTAAAAAGGCAACATGAAATGCTTACGTCTAGAAAGCTGCTCTAGAAATGTTTTCAACCAGTTGGAGAAGAGAATCTTTTGCCTTTCACTTCATATTGCTAGAAATTGTCAGCCAGACAGGAGTCTTGAATTCTAGCCCTAGATCCTCCATTAGTGTTCTGTGTGGCCCTGGAGCCTTATTTTCTCTGGCTGTGTAATAAGTAGATCACTACCTGCCGATATATTGTTAAGCCAAAAGAAATAGAGAAAGTGTAAGAACGCTGAAAAATAGGATGTTCTATACCAAGGTGAGGAGACAGCTGGTGATGGCAACAATTAGGCTTTAATAGGTACACTTGCGCTTCATTTCACTTTGCTATTCTTTCTCTTAAACTAAGGAGCTAAGAAACTGTGTTCTCTTTGAGGGGGTTATTTTTGTGTCTCTATGCGCCCCCCCAGGGATTCCTCTGAATGGAATATCCTTCCCCTTATTGCACAAAATCCCTGTTTATCCTTGAAGGCTCAGCTTAAATGTCGCTGCTCTTTGGAGCCTTCCCTAACTGTACCCCTTATCTGTGTTCTCACAGTATACTGTCTCTTTTGCTGTGCTTATTACGTTGTCTTGTGGTTATTTCTTTATAGCTCTGTCTCTCCCACCAATATGTAGCAACTAGGACATGAGTCTCTTATAGTGGAGACATTTTCTATCACCATCACCTAATAGGGTGAGTGGGTTAGAGGAGGAGCTCAATAAACATTTCAAGGGGAGAGACAAAAGCTGGAAGTGGAGAGGAAATGACTAGTTACTGGGTATCTAATAAGTATCAGGCATGTACCAAACCCTTCATATACATTATCTCATTTAATTATTATATCACTAACATCTTTTCATGTATTTATTCATTTTACAAATATTTATTGAGCCCTATACTATGTGCCAGGCACTGTTCTAGATGCTGGGAATACAGCTACACTTACATGCTTAATTCCAAGGGAGGAGAGACAGACACCAAACAAATTAGCAAAAAATATATATAAATATGTCAAGTAGTGATATATTCTGTGAGGAAAAATAAAACTGGATAAGAAAATAAAGGATATGGGAGTTGGGATATGGGAGTTTTAGATTAAGGACCAAGGAAGCACTTTGTGATAAGATGACTTTTGAGCAAAGACCTGAATGAAATAAGCTGATAGGCTATAGATATCTCAAAAGAGAATGTTCCACAAAGAGGGCTAGGAGTGCAAAGACTCTGGGCGGGAACACATGTCACGTGTTTGAAGGCCAGCATGGAGGCCAGTATGTCGAGAGGAGTGATCAAGAAGCTGAATGATATAAGAGGTCAGAAAGATAATAGAAGAATGTCATCTAAACCCTCATGGGAAGGCCATGGGAAAACTTTGTGATTTTATTCTCAGTGAGAGGAGAAGGGATGGGAGGATTTTGACTAGAGAAGTGATTTATTTAGATGCTGTGGGGAATATAGACTTTGATGAAGTAACGTGGATGGATGAACCACTTCTTTATTGCAATAGCCGAGGATAGAGGAGAGAGATGATGGAAGATGAGACTAGAATGACAGCAGTGGGGACCAGGTACTGAATGTAGTTTAAGGTAGAACCAATAGATTTGCTGATGGATTGGAAGTGTGGCATGACATAAAGAGGCCTTAGGCCTGAGAAATTGGACAAATGAAAAGGCTACATACTGAGGTTGGGAAGGCTGTAGGAAGAATAAGTTTGGGGAAGAAAATGAATTTGTTTGTACATATTAAATTTGGGATACCTCTTATATATTCAAATGGACTTGTTGAGTAGGCAATTTGATTTAAGAGTTTAGAATTAATGGGACAAGTTGTGTCTGGAGATACAGCCTTTTGAAGGTCATCAGCATAAAAATGATGTTTAAAGTCAAAGGAGTGGATGAGATTACCTAGGAAATCAGCGTAAACAGTTGAGGAAAGAGGTCTGAGGACCAAGTCCTACGTACTCCAATGATTATAAGCTGGGAAGGTAAAAAGAATTCAGCAAAAGAGGCTGGGAAAGAATGGTCACGGGGGCAAGAAAGGAACGAGGAGGGAGTGGTAGCCCAGAAGCTAAGCAGAGGAAGTGATTCAAGAAGACAGAAATGATCAAGAGGGTCAAATGCTGCTAATAGGTTCAATTCTGAGGCCTCAGAATTGATTTGGTAGATTTATTATTGCCATTGGTTCCGGTCATTTTAGTAGGTGTCTTTATCCCTCTTTGACATATAATCAAACTGAAGTTCAAAGAGATTAAGCAACTTGCCCAGGTTCAGACAGCTAGAAAGTGGGAGCTGTGACTGAAACACAAATCTGCCACCTCTAAAGCCAACACTCTTTTACCTCCTTTGGTCACAGTTATGCAAGTTGTGCTCTACACAGGCACCTAGTCAAAGGGGAAGTTAGCTTGTGCTCTGCCTGCCAAACCTGATCTGGAGCATGGAGGGGTCTGACTTGGGGAGGGAGTATCTCTTCTCACAAAGGCAGGACAGACTTGGGGCAGTAGGAGGGAGAGTGATAAGAATTGGACAAATCAAAAGATAAAAATTTTAAAGTAAATCTCAGCATTTAAGTACATTATTTAAAAATGCACTGGATGGCTATGCGCCACTCCAGACCTATTATATCGGAATCTCCAAGAATGATCACCTATGTACTCTAGCACTTATGGGTGGATTGTACATTCCAACATCGCAAGACCTTAAGATCTCAGATCTTACCACACCTACATAGTATCCAGAAGACTGTGGCTCTTTGAATTTGAGCGGTATATGAGCGGTATACACATGCGGTATATACAATTTGAATTTGAGCGGTATATACAAGCGGTATATGAGCGGTATACACATGCAATAGCACAGAGCAGCGAAGAGTCTCAAATGGATTTTCTCACCCTATTCTGAATATCCCTATTCCTGTCCCCTCCAACATATTTGAGGTCTTAACACTGGTGGCCCCCATATGTCACCCATTCTGTGATCAGCAAAGAAGCCCCTTTCCTTTGGGCCTTCTTTTTCCTTTTTCCTCTCTCCCAAGGCCCTTCAGGTTATGTATTTTGCTAACCCTCCCTTGACAAGATTAATGTCCTACAAGAGTGGCTCCCATGTATTATGCTAAAAGAGTGCATCCTAGTTTCAGAATGCGCCAAGCCTCAGAATGGTTGTGTGATGGTGGGGGCTGGAGGAGGATACAAAGAGAAACAAACCTGAACCATCATATCCAAAATTTTCAAAAGCTCCAGAAGTGAACATGTTGATAATCACTGCTAAGACCTAGCTCCCCAAGCCACCCTCGCCTCCCTTAGATAAGGAACTTGAAGCCCATGAGGATTAAGTGACTTAGGCAAGGTTATGTAACAAGTATAGTGGCAAATCAAGGGTTAGAAGTTAGGAGACCCAATCTCAGTCTGAAAACAGGAGAGGGGTGAATAGTCTAGTGGGAATATAGTACCACGTTACCATGTAATTACCTAGGACACTGAAAATGACCCTGATACGTGACCCCACCACAGAGATTTTGATATAGCAGCATTGGGATTGGGCCTAAGAATCACAAAACATTTCTGACGCTCAGCAAGGTTCGGGGAACTAAGACATAAAGACATCAGCTGTAGTCAATCTCAGGAGCTTAGGAGCCTCCAGTTGGCTCTTTCTAGAAAAAACTCACCGTAAGCTGAAAGTAAAATAAATGCAAAGACAGATTGATAGGTATGAGCAGAGTATAGGTGAGGGAAGAGAATATCAGATTTGACCTATCCTTTTCCAGCTCAGTCTTATCTTGAAATTTGGCTGAAGACTTTTTGGAGTCTATTGTATATCACTATTTGGGAAACATCAAGTGAAACTGCAAGGCAGAGAAGAGATGACTCCAGAGGATAGTGGAAGGACATGGAATCTTTGGCTTCTTGAGTCTGTTTAGTTCAGGTCATTAGCATGAGTTAAATTTCCTGTGTTTATGGTGAGCTGAGCCCTGGACTCTCTCTAGTTCTTGGGAGACAGCATCTCAACGAACAGTAAGGGCCTTGGAAGCCTTACGTGAGAAGGGCAAATCAAAAGGCAACGGTACTGGACTCCCTGCTCCTGATATGGAAGCAATGAAGACTGAAAACCCCTCAACAAGGGTCTCTGCTTTGCCTATCACTTTCTATAGATTATGCAGCTGCTTTTTCAGTTATGTTCCAGAAGGCAAGAGGGGATTTAACATGGCCAGTAATATGAATACACCTTGTTCTCCAGATCCCCAGGAACACTCCATTTTCTTTTCATTTAAATAAATTACTAGGTCTCTCAGCTTTTTACATAGTAGCCAACTAAAGGTTATTTGCATAACCTTTTCTGTGGGGGTAACTGAGGCTTGAGATGCACAAACCAGTGGGGCACTGAGCATGGCTTTTGAGTGCAGTCAGGGGCAGCTAGCAAGCAAAGCAAGAAGGAGAAGCCTGTGCTTTAGGATGCCACCCCTGCAATGGCATCATCCCAGCTGAATATGCCACAGCCACTGGCCAAAGCAACATTAGGCAACCTTAGCAGGTGGCATTCTTTCCCAGTGCTGTCTGGAGCTAATTAGGAGCAATAGCACAGCTGTCTCTATTTTCCATGTTACTATAGTGAGCCGGTTTTGACTTTCCCGAATATGATTGATTGGGGCCCACCTTGTCCATTTGGAAGGTGAGAGTCATTCCTGCAGAAAGGAGAATATTTCATGTGCACTGAAAAGAATGTGTATTCTGCAGCTTTTGAATGAAATATTTTATATATCTCAATTAAGTCAATTTGACTTAATGTGTCATTTAAGGCCAGTGTTTTCTTATTACTTTTCTGTCTCGATGATCTATTCACTGATGTAAGTGGGTTATTAAAGTCCTCTAATATTGTATTACTGTTCATTTCTCTCTCTGTTAATATTTGCTTTATATGTTTAGGTGCGTCTGTGTTGGGTGCATAAATATATCCTCCTCTTGGATTGACCCATTAATCATTATGTAATGTCATTCTTTGCCTTTTTTTTTACTTTTCATTTAAAGTCTATTTTGTGTGTAATATGAGTATTGCTATCACAGCTTTCTTTTTGTTTCCATTTGCTTGGAATACCTTTTTCCATCCTTTCACTTTCAGTCTGTGTGTGTATTTAGATCTGAAGTGAGTCTCTGGTAGGCAGCATATAAATGGGTATTGTTTTTGATCTATTCAGGCACCCCATGTCTTTTGATTGGAGCATGTATTCCATTTACATTTAGAGTGACTATTAATAGGTATGTACTTATTGCCATTTTGTTAACTATTTTCTCATTATTTTTGCAGTTCTTCTCTGTTCCATTCTTTTCTCTTGATCTCTTCCCTATGGTATGATGATTTTCTTTAGTGTTATGTTTGGGTTCCTTTTTTAAAATTTTTTCCCGTATCTGTTGTAGGGTTTTGGGTTGTGGTTACCATGAATTTCATATGTATCAGTGTATTTTAAGCTGACAGTCACTTAAGTTTGATTGCATTCTGAAAGCTCTACATTTTACTCTCTGCCACATTTGTTTTTGATGTTCAATTTGATGTGTTTCTATTTTGTGTATCCCTTAACTACTTATGGTATAGTTGATTTTACTACTTTTGTCTTCTAATCCTCATACTGACTTTTTAAGTGACTGATTCACTGCCTTTACTTAATATTTGGTTTTATCAGTGAGATTTTTTTCTTTCATATATTTCCCTATTTTTAATTATGACCTTTTCCTTTCCACTTAAAGAAGACCCTTGAACACTTCTTGTAAGGCTAGTTTAGTGGTGATGAACTCTTTGTTTTTCATTGTCTGGGATACTCTCTCTCCTTCAATTCTGAATGATAACCTGGCTGGGTAGAATATCCTAGGTTGTAGGTTTTTTCCTTTCATCACTTTAAATATATCCTGCCACTCCCTTCTGGTCTGCAAAGTTTCTGGTGAAAAAATCAGCTGATAGTCTAATGGGGATTTTCTTTTATGCAACTAGCTGCTTTTCTCCTCACGTCTTTAAAATTCTCTGTCTTTAACTTTTTCCATTTTAATTATGATATGTCTTGGTGTGGATCTCTTTGGGTTCATCTTGTTTTGGACTTTTTGTGCTTCTTGGACCTGGATATCTGTTTCCTTCCTCGGGTTAAAGAAGTTTTCAGTCACAGTTCTTCACATAAGTTTTCTGCCCCTTTATGTCTCTCTTCTCCTCTGGGACCCCTTTAATGTGCATGTTAGTATGCTTGGTGGTGTCCCAGAGGTTGTTTGAATGATCCTCTTTTTTGTTTTAATTCTTTTTTGTTTTTGCTGTTCTGGTTGGGTCATTTCCACTATTCTGTCTTCCAGATTCCTGACTCATTTTTCTGTGTCATCTAATCTGCTGTCTAGATTCCCTCTAGAGTATTTTTCATTTCGGTTACTGTATTCTTCAGCTGTGATTTGTTCTTTCTTATATTTTCTAATTCTTTATTGACATTCTCACTGTGTTCCTCCATTCTTCTCCTGAGTTCAGTGAGCATTTTTATGACTATTACTTCAAACTTTTAGTCAGTTAAAGTATTTATCTCTGTTTCATTAGGGGTTTTCTTTTCCTGGGATTTTATCTTTTTCTTTCATTTGTCTCCTCTGTCTCCTCAGTTTGTTTGACTTTGTTTCTGTGAATTAGGTAAAACAGCTACCTCTCCCATTCTTGAAGGTGTGGCCTTGTGTGGAAGCATCCTCTGTGTAGACTGTGTGTTGAGCAGCTTTGGAAGACTGGGTAGAGCTGCAATGGGCACAGGCCAGGGGGCCGTGGGGTACCCTGCACTGGGGCTACCTTGGGCAGAAAGCTGGACGTTTTGTGGCCCAGAGGCCTGAAGCACATTGGGGTGGCTTTGGCAGGGCTACAGTGCCTGGAATGTGTTTCGCTTGTGCTTTCAAGATGGAGAGGGAATGCAAAATATGGTGCTCTCTAGTTCCTCTGACCCTTGAAGGGAGTTCCAACCCTTCCCCACCCATTTGTCAGATGCTTTAGGGTTAGTAAGTGGATTTCCTTCATGTATAATCTAGGTGTCCTTTAACTGCTGTTTTTCCTCTGTGCCTCAGAGCAGGTGAGTATGGCATGGGCCCCCTCAGTGAGGTCCTGCCCTACTGCATGTTGTTGCATCAGGGGTGGGGGTCCCTTCAGTACTGTGTCTCCATCTTTCCTACCTATCTCTGTGTGGTCCCTCTTTGATTTGTTGTGCAAATGATTTTCAGTCAGCCCTCAGTTCTTCTTCAGGGGGAATTGCTCTGTATGTAGAGGTAGATTCCATGTGTCCATAGAAGGAGATGAGTTCAGGGTCTTCCTTTGCTGTCATTTTTGCACTGGAATTCTGAATAGGTCTTAAAGAAGGCTGTCCTTGCTGATAGTATCCACAATCCCCCAATTCTTCTCCCTAAACTTTCTATCCTCTTTCAAAATACAACTACCCCTGGAAGATTTAGCCCATTAAGCTTGTTTGGGATTCAGTTGCAATTTAGTATAATTTCATTGGTTTATACTCACCCTATTAGGGCTGAGAATATTGGGTGAGTATATGTGTATGGGGTGCTGGGGAAGGCAATAAGGAGGTCTTTCATGGTTATGATGACAGTCTGGGTAGTCTGGAAAACCAGAGACAGCATTAAAGACCTGGTATTGTGTGGTGAGAAGGTATTAGGAGAGAAAGCTAAGGAAAGGAGAGAGTGTGTGCCTTATATCAGCATTTCCCAAATGTTCATACAACTACCTTAGAATCACTTAGGGGAACCTTTAAAAAAAAATACAAATGGTAGGACTCCATCCAAAGATACTGTGGCTTAGTGAGCCTGGGATGGAGCCAACCAAGTTTAAGAACCACCACCCTTATGCACCCTTTATCTACCTCATGATTTTTCACAAGATCAGCCATCTGACTGGCTTTTCTTTACAGACACTTTTCACTTGGAAGGATAGCCTGGTCTGCCTCATTAGTCTCCTAAGTTGAGAACAGAATAGAGCAAGAAGAGTAGATTCAAATGAGAAAGACCTTCCAAATGTGAGGTAAATGAGACAAGCCCTCTCGCAGGCCTGAACCTCAAAGGAGAACAGGGTTTCTTGAACTGGCTCAGTTTCCAGTGGCTAACACCCTGTCTTTTCTTGACCCCTGTAGTCCTTTAAGCCTTGCAATTCTGTCAACCTCTGAAAATACACAAACAAGTACCCAAGGAAAGACAAATTTTAATTTGATGCCTTCCAGTAAGAGATGCTTGTGAAAGCCAATGAATGATGGGGGTTCCTTGTGCCTTGTTAGTTGCAGGGTGTGGCTGATATCCTGGAGAGTGGGTCAGATCAGCCAAGAAACCCAGCTTGAGTATGATCCTTGATCCTCAATCATGTTGAATGCTTATAAGAGATAGGAATGTGAGATAGAGCAATGGGGAAGATCGGTAAGAGGTGGCTCTTGTTTTTCCCCAGATACTTTGATAATACTTAATATTCTTACTGGGTTGAATCTGCTCAGTGTCTGAAGGGATTCAAATCTGAAACCATTTCCGCATGTAGTTTGTATCAGACTATAATTGGTCCAATATTTGAACCAGTTTGGATTTTCATTTAATGAGATCCTTATTCCAGATCCAAATGTCTCTGGAATCATTTCCAAGCTTGAATTGATTCAAACTGTGACTACTTCTGAATGATGACAGGTTGGGTGGTTGTTTCACGGAGACCTGTGAAGCTATGTGGGAGGGCTGGGACAGGGGCAGCAGTGGGAACTTTATATATCCATTACTTGGTGGCTGATGGGTTCTGTAGCCAGACAATCCAGTGTTTCCAAGCCAGAGAACACAGCTATCACTGGTCCACTGAGTGCAGCCTGCCCCTGCTTGTGACTCACAGTAAAATATTCTAACTTAAGCTGGTTTGTTTCCAAAGTTTCCCTTACTTTTTTCATATGTAGGGGGAAAGCAAGTCCAGGTCTGGGGTTGTGTCTGTATGAAAGAGAATCATGAAAAAGCTGGAATCTATATTCAGAAGGACTCAGTACAAATAGGGGAGTACAGGCTGGTGATAGTGAGTGCTACTCAAAGAACTCAACCAATGACTTTGACTGTATGTAAAATAGGCTGTTTTCTGTAGAAGTAATCAATTCTCAGTGACATTAGGAAAAACTTTAAGAGAGATATGGGATTATTTGGAATCCTGAGACTATGGGAAACTTGGATGTACACCAGATATTTAGGTATAACTTTTGTCTAAAGATTATTTCCATATCAGAAGATGAAGCCCACATTCTCATGACTAGAATGTGAGAGATTTAATGGCTCAATAGAACATTAAAAATGTAGGAAGATTAGTTGCCATCTTTAGTTTCTATAGGCAATATCAAAGTGAGTTGTGTGAATTCCTTAAGCCAAAAGAACCAAATGGATATCATTTATTGCTTCATACTTCTATGCCCTTGCCAGGACAGCTGACAAAAGGGTTATGGTGCATATTTGGTAGGATTCTACATAAAACTGTAGGATCATGATCAAATAATCTTGTTTCTCATCAAAACCGTGGCCCTAGGGGAAGGTCAAAAGTGAACCAAAAATGCTGTCTCAAAGTACTTAGCTAACACATTTAACTCTCCTTGTTCAACTCATTTCCAACTTAAAAAGAAGTGTACAGATTTAATGATCTGTGTAGCAAAAGCTTCCCCTGGTGAGTCTCATATTTTGTTTAAACTTCTATAGACTCTTCTTGGCACTTGGTACTATTTGAAAATTCTTGGAGTACTCATCAAATTAAATTACAAACTCATAATATTTTCTTTTAGTTAATAAACTATCTGAGCTAAGGAAGAAGCTATCATGATTTGTTTACGTTCTTTAGATGATAGGCCTCAAATCTGGTAGATTTTATTGCTGGTCTCTAAATATGTTGTAGACATCTGCACAAATATTGAAGGCCAATTACTGGCATCTATTCTTCATTCCCTTGAAAAATACTAGTTCAAATCTCAGATCTCAGGGAGGTCCTTTCCAAAATTTATGTCTGACTTTGTAAGGCATAAAGTCAAAAGACAAGAGACACTAATTCTGAAATCTCTTCATCATGTTCTAATTCATTCTGAGGATCTTAAAGAAGGACTTTGCTGGGAGAGTTTCTACGTTCCATGTTGCAATTGGTAGCATCCAAACTAAACAGGTTTTAATACTTGTGGTAGCACCTGGGGCTTTAAATTCCTCTTTATCACTGGGGTCCTGAGAGAGACTTGACATTTACTTAATTTGTCTGGCAATACTTTCAAATAAGAACTACAGTGGATAAAATGCATTGATTTTTAAAAGTCACTTTTCTGCCCACCACCCATGGCAACAAGTTTGTTTATTTGGAAGAAGACTAGAATTTGAATTCCTACAATAGTATGAACTGTAACAAATCTTAAGTTGTACTTGTGTGATAACTCTGGAGAACACAGAGAGGATGCTTGTCTCATCTGTTCCTTTCTATCCTGCCTTTATCTTGTAAAGAATGAGATTGGTCCAAATTCTCCATGCCTCCCCAGTATCAACATCTGGAAAATATGGCTTATCCTTATCCCCTAAAGTAAGTAACTGGATCTGATTTATATACTGTTTAAAGGAAAAAAAAAAAAAAAAGAAGAAGAAGAAAAAGAGAAGGGAATTGTTCATTTATGAGTAGCATGGGGAATCTTCACTAAAAACCAATCTTGCTTTATACTTCATTTATTTAGCGTAGTTTGGACTATATACAAATTTAAGATATGAAGATAGTAATTTGTTCCATAGATTTTTTTTGTCCATGTCTCCTGGTCTAATCTCTTTTCCTGGAATAAAAATAAATCCTTAAGGGAACCAAGCTAGGGTCTCATTTTATTCTCTTAAAGTACTTGCAATGAGTTAGTATCTACAAGTAATTTCCAAAATTATCAAGAATAAACACTTAATTGAAGTGACTGTGGTGATGACTTTTAGAATGAAAGCAAGAATAGTTTCCTCAGCAAGGAGGTAACTGTGTTTTTAAATACTAGACATTCAGTAACAAATGTTTGAGTCAAGTCTAATAAATGCATCTCCATGGAGATATTCATCCTTTCTCCCCAGATTTGGAGTGGAGTTCAGAACTCAAAACAATATTGCTATCTAACTATTTCAATATTAAATCCCATAAAGAATGAATGAAGAGATCTAATTAAGTACCTAATAAAGAAATTAGTAGATAATCTATGTGAACTCTTAACGTAACTATGAAGATTAGATAAGTAATAGTCCATTAGACTCTATTGCATAGGTGAATTAAAGGCAACAGGCTATGTTTAGTTGATGCTTTCATAGCTACTGAAAAGCAAAGTAATTAGTCAATTAAAAGAAAAACTCCAAAGCAATAATTTAATTAGATTGAATACATTTTTTGGTTGGACACAGAAGCTAAGAGAAGCTTAGAGAGGAGAAAGAGAAGAAAAAATATATAATCTTAGTTAACACAATAAAATAACAGAACAAAAAGCATTTTCAAGGACTCCAAAGTAGGGAATTTTAATGATTTTAAATGTACGCAAGTGTTAAAGTAATTAAGCAAAGAGCTTATTAGACCAAGGTGGTTTTAATTCCTTGGCAGCATAAGTAAGCAAACTGAAACCTAAGCAAGAATCAATTACTGTAAATGCCTCAAGACTAAGAAATTGAAACTTAAGGACAACCAATCACACCTGACTAGACTTTGCCAAATAAGGCAATAGATTAAGCAATAGCCAATCAGATAACTTCCTTGCTTTGCTTCTGTGTCTGCTCTATAAAAGCCTTTATCTTACCTCCTGCCGCTAGAGAATTCCTAATCATTTTCGGTTTGGCATTGGTCAATTCAGATCAATGTTTGCTCAAATAAACTCTTCAAAATTTTAATGTACTTTAGTTTATCTTTTAACACAAGAATTATTTTTCCATCTATGGGAACTGATCTTCAGAATTAGAATATATTTCAATGAGGGAATATTACAATCTGATATACAAATATTTGCTTTAAAAACAATATATTTAAAATGTACTCATTCAGTGTGTTGGATCCTAGTGGCCAGAAGGACTTAGTATATCTCCAAATGGCTAGTCACATAATTTTTCATGTGTTAGGCCAAAGGACTTAAGTACTTAAGAGATTTTACATTTTGCTAAGGGGATGTCATTGCAGGGTGCATCGGTGGCAAAGGATCACTAAGAAGTGGGTACAAGGTTTAGCATCATCTCCAAGGCAAAAATACAAGGTTAGTAGTCAGGGAAGAGACCAGATAAATGTAAAGGCTGATGGCCAAGAAGGATCAGAAAGAGTAAAACAAGATGATGATTCAACTTCAAAATTCATTAAGATATTTGCACTGGAAAAACATAATGAATACAAAAATTGATTAATAAGGCAATGGTTTCACAGAATCTGAATTCAAGACAAGATAGCTGCTCAAATAAGGCAAAAACAAAAGAACCAAAACTATGTAATACCAAAACAATATCAAAAACCATGGTTGAAAGCCTTAGAAAAGAAACAGGAAGTAATTACACTTCCTGCAGGAAATGCAGCAAGTGGTACCCTCTATACCAGAGCAAAAAATCTGGATAACCAATATGAATCGCCTCAATACAGAACAACTTCTATCCCCTCTCACTTCCTGGTACAGCAGTCAGCTCCAGGGCTCAATTAACCCAGAGTCTGCAGGTTGTAGCAGATTAATCAGTTCAAAAAATGAATATCTTGGCTGAATTGGTAAGTATAAGGGCACTTCAGTGGGCATGCATGTAATTAATTCATTTATTCATTCACTTATTCACAAACATGTCCTGAGGATGTCAGTAAAAATGATGGAGGAAGGGCCTCCAAAAAACCTTTCTTCCTTGAAAGTGACATAAACATTGCCCTGCCACCCAAAAAACAATCAGAATCAGTTTTTTTAGAACTCTGGAAATTAATCAAAGGCTTACAGCAAGTGGGGAGTATTTATTCAAGAAAAATGGCCAAATCCTGATAAGAAAAGCAAATTTTACCGTGATTTAATGTGCCCTTGTCTACCCCCACCCCTCACAGCTCCAGCTCTGTGGTAGCATTAAAGCCCTACAGCTGACAATCATGGTAAAAACCAACAGTTTGGCAGTAACTGGAGGAGACAGAATGGGATTGGAACTCCTCCAGAGTTATCTTCCGAGAGAAGTTTTGACCTGTTCAGTGGTTCCATGGAAGATACCACTTCAAGGCTGTCTTTATTTAACCTGACACACAGCTTGCCCAGTGAAAACAGCTTTTTCCAAGGGTGTTTGCCAAAAACAATTACAGGTAGCTATGGCTGCCTGAGGCAGTGGGTAACATTTGGAGCAAACAATAGACTATTTACAAATTACACATCTGATAAAGGTCTAGTATCCACAATACATAAAGAACTCTCATAATACTCAACGATAAAAAGACAACCAAATTTTAAAATGGGCAAATGATTTGAATAATAATTTATCCAAAGAAAACATGAATGGCCAATAAGCACATGAAAGGATGCTCAACATTATTATTCATTATGTAAATGCAAATCAAAACCACAACGAGATCCCCTTCATATCCACTAGGATAGCTATAATCAATAAGACAGACAGTAACAAGTGCTGGAGAGGATCTTAAGAGATTGGAATCCACATACACTCTAGGTAGGAATGTAGAATGGTACGGCAACTTTGGAAAACAGTTCAGCAGTTTCTCAAAGTTAAACGTAGAGTTACCAGAAATTTTACTCCTATGCATCCAAGGGAATTGAAAACATATATGCATACAAAAACTTTTACATGAGTATTCATAGTGACATTATTCATAATAGCCAAAAAGTGGAAACAATCCTAATGGCTATCAATTGATGCCTGGATAAACACAATATGCTATATCCATACAAAGGAATATTATTCACACATGAAAGCAATGAAGTACTGATTCATGCTACCATATGGAAGAACCGTGAAAGTTTTATAAGTGAAAGAAGTCAGACACAAAAGCCACACGTTGTATGAATTCATTTATTTGAAATGTCTGGAATAGGTAAACCCATAGAGATAGAAAACAGATTAGTGGTTGCCAGGGACTGGAAGGAGGGTAAAATTGGGAGTGACTGCTATTGGGTTGAGATCTCTTTTGGCAGTGCTGAAATCTTACGAGATTATATAGTGGTAATGGTTATACAACTTTGAATAATCTAAAAAACACTGAATTGTGTACTTTTTAAAAGGATGAATTTGACATTGGGTGGATTTATCTTTAAGAAAAAAATTTTTACTGAGGATCTAGCAAGTATCAGTTGCTATTTTGGGCACTGAAGTTAGTGAGGAGAGTAAGGCATCCATGCCCTTGTGAGAGTCTAGTGAAGAAGCAAGACATAAATACAGTTGAGCCTTAAACAACATGGGTTTGAACTGCAAAGGTCCACTTACACATGGAGTTTTTTCAATAGTAAATACTACAGTACTACACAATCCATGGTTGGTTGAATCCGCACACACAGAGGAAGCACGGATATGAGGAACCACATGTAGAGAGCGCCCACTATAGGTTACATGTGGATTTTTGACTGTGCAGATGGTTGGCACCCCTAACCCCCTCATTGTTCAAGGGTCAACTATAATTTACTATAATGAAAACCAGGAAACTGGGAAACCAGAAGAGGAAGCATATAATGTTGCTGAGATATTGGAAAAGCTTCACAAAGGAGGTAACATTTTTGGACACTGAAGCAGCTCACCAGACAGGCAAAAGGGAGAGGGACATTCAGGGCATAGGAAAAAATGCTCAAAGATCTAGAAACATGACAGAGCAGGCCCTGACAGACATTCAGTGCATAACACAGTGAGTTCCTGTTTCTAAATTTACTGTAAGAGAGGTACTTTCAAAAATGAGACCAGGCAATGAACAGTCTAGCAATGTCTCACCGGTTATCTCATATCCCCAAATAGAAATTCACATGACAAAAGCTGTTTACACTAGTCAAGATTAGCTAAGTGTATACAATGAGATTTTTGTCAAAAATCACTTCTGGATGACCACCTAAATGACAAGCAAATAAATGATTCAGAATAAATAAGTGAATTTGTTGGCATAACTTTATATGGACTAAAAATTTGTGAAATTCAGTCCCTCGGATCTCACTAAATATAGAGCCTGGGAGAGTGGCCTCAAGTTATCGAACACTTTAGATGACTTTTTATTAAAACAAGAGGTTGACAATGAAGAATCAAAGAACTATCTCAACTGTTTTTCACATAATGAAGTAATTTTATTTATTCATTTATTCTTCCCTTCATCAACATTTGTTTTGTGTTTATTTTGTACCAGGTGGGCTAGTTGTTTTCCAGTTATCTAAAGCTAGATAAAAAAAGAGTAAGGATGACAAGGGTGAAGGTCATACACTTCCTTATATGTAGAAGGAAAGAGACATAAGCATCTTTAAAGGAACAATAGGATTGTGGTAGAAAGGATTAAGTACATATTTCTCTGATCCATTTAGTACAAAAACCATTCTCAAGCTTCAAAGATGAAAGACTAAAAGAAGAGATCTACTTGTAAGGTTTAGATAAAGAATAATCCTAGGAATCATTTATGTTGCTATTAAGTTAGATCTCAAACTAGACATCAGGACCATGTTTTTTACAGAAATAATTGGACTTTCTCTCTAAACAAAATACAAAATTTCAAAATCAGTACTTCCAGAGAGTATATGCATTTACATTTCTAACTATGAGAGTAATTGATAACAATTATAAAAGCTGGACAGAATACCATTAGACAATAGATTGTAAAGATAAGAGAACAACTAAGACAGCTAAAACTTGAGGGGCCAAGATCTCAGAGAGTAGGTGCATGTATTAAGAGAGTCTTGTATATTACACTGCTTTTTCCCCCACGGCATTTCTCAATTCAAATCACAGGGCATGGAAATAAGGAAGTGGTGGCCTAGAGCTGTGGTAATCTCACTAAGCCAGAGCTACAAAACATCCGGGACTTGAGGCAAGTTTCTGGAGAAAAGGGAACGGAAGAAAAATGAGTCTGACTTTCTGTATGCAGTTTTTGTTTTGGTGCATTTTTAAGTCTTCTAAGCTATATGTGTGTAAGTTAAGAGACCAAAACTTCAAAGCAGAAATCTGTTACCAAGAGGCTAAAATGCTAAACAGATTTTAGTAGTTTTTGGTGCTGAGGATATAAAAGCTGGATTTCAGAACACTTCCAGTAGAAAAGGCCAATGAAATACCCAAATTTTCAACTGAGATTTTTTTCTTTTATCGAGGTATGGTTGATTTACAGTATTATACAAGGCTCAGGTGTATGTAATAGTGAGTCACAATTTTAAAGGTTATACTCCATTTATAGTTATTATAAAATATTGGCTATATTCCCTGTGTTGTACAATATATCCCTGTAGCTTATTTTATACATAGTAGTGTGTACCTCTAAATCCCCTACCCCTATCTTGACCCTCCCCCTTTCCCTCTTCCCACTGGTTGCCACTGGTTTGTTCTCTATATCTGTTAGTCACTTTCTTTTTTTGTTATATTCACTAGTATGTTTTAGTTTTTAGATTCCTCGTGTAAGTGATATCATATAGCATTTGTGTTTCTCTCTCTGACTTATTTCACTTAACATAATACCGTCCAGGTCCATCCATGTTGTTGCAAATGCCAAAATTTCATTGTTTTCATGGCTGAGTAGTATTCTATTGTACATATATACCACATCTTTATCCATTCATCTGCTGATGGACACTTAGGTAGCTTCCATATGTTGTCAATTGTAAATAATGCTGCTGTGAACATTGGAATGCATGTATTTTTTCAAATTAGTGGGGATTTTAATTTAATTAAATTAATTTATTTATTTTACAGTAGGTCCTTGTTGGTTATCTCTTTTAAATATAGCAGTGTGTACATGTCAATCAGAAGCTCCCAGTCTATCCCTCACCCCCACACTTTCCTCTTGATAACCATAAGTTCATTCTCTTAAGTGTGTGAGTCTGTTTCTGTTCTGGTAAATAAGTTCATCTGCATCATTTTTTTTGAGTCTGCATGTAAGAGATATCAGATCAGATATCAGATATGTATTTGTCTTTCTCTGTCTGACTTACTTCACTTAGTATAATAATCTCCAGGTCCATCAGTGTTGCTGAAAATGGCATTATTTCATTGAATTGGTGGGCTTTTTGTTTTTGTTTTTTTTGTTATAAACTCAGGAGTAGAATTGATGGGTCATAAGGTAGTTCTATTTTAGCTTTTGAGAAACCTCCATACTGTTTTCCACAGTGGCAGAACCAATTTACATTTCTACCAACACTGTACCAGAGTTTCCTTTTCTCCACATGCTCACCAACATTCGTTATTTGTAGACTTTAAGATGATAGCCATTATGACAGGTGTGAGGTGAAATCTCATTGAGGTGTTAACTTGCATTTCTCTGATGATTAACAATGTTGAGCATCTTTTAACATGTCCTGTTGGCCATCTGTAGGTTTTCTTCGGAGAAATGTCTACTTAGGTCTTCTGTGCATTTTTAAATTGGGTTGTTTTTCTGCTGTTGAGTTGTATGAGCTGTTTATATGCGTGTAAATATATATATATATATATATATATATATATATATATATATATAAACTTTTGTTTTTATTGGAGTATAGTTGATTTATAATGTGTTAGTTTCAGGTATATAGGAAACTGATTCATATATATATATATATGTATGTGTGTATACATATATATATATATATATATATATATACACACATATATATATTCTTTTTCAGATTCTTTTCCCTTATTGATTATTACAAAATATTGAGTATAGTTTCCTGTGCCATACAATAGGTCCTTGTTGGTTATTTATTTTATATATAGTAGTGTGTATATGATAATCCCAAACTCCTAATTTATCCCTCCCCTGCTTTCCCCTTTGGTAACCATAAGTTTGTTTTCTATGTCTATAGGTTTATTTCTGTTTTGTAAATATTATAAGTTCGTTTGAATTTTTTTCTTTAGATCCACATATAAGTGATACCATATGATATTTATCTTTCTCCATCTGGCTTGCTTCACTTAGTATGATCTCTAGGTCCATCCATGTTGCTGAAATGGCATTCTTTCATTATTCTTTATGGCTGAGTAATATTCAGTTGTGTATATATACCACATTTTCTTTATCTATTCATCTGTCAATGGACCCTTAGGTTGCTTCCATGTCTTGGCTATTGTAAATAGCACTGCAATGAACATTGTGGTGCATATATCTTTTTGAACCATGTTTTTCTCCAGATATATGCCCAGGAGTGAGATTGCAGGATCATACTGTAGCTTTATTTTTAGTTTCTTGGCCATCTGTGTGTCTTCTTTGGAGAAATGTCTACTTAGATCTTCTGCCCATTTTTGATTGGGTTGTTTGCTTTTATTGACATTGAGCTGCATGATCTGTTTGTATATTTTGGAGATTAATCCCTTGTCAGTCACATAGCTTGCAAATATTTCCTCCCATTCTGTAGGTTGTTTTTTCATTTGTTTATGGTTTCCTTTGCTGTGCAAAAAGCTTTAGAGTTTAATTAGGTCCCATTTGTTTATTTTTGTTTTTATTTCCATTACTCTGGGAGACGGATCCAAAACAATATTGCTGCGATTTATGTCAAAGGATGTTCTGCCTATGTTTTCATCTAAGAATTTTATAGTATCCAGTCTTACATTTAGGTCTTTCATCCATTTTGAGTTTATTTCTGTGTATGGTGTTAGAGAATGCTCTAAGTTCATTCTTTTACATGTAGCTGTCCAGTTTTTCCAGCACTACTTATTGAAGAGACTGTCTTTTCTCCATTGTATATTCATGCCTCCTTTGTCATAGATTAATTGGCTATAAGTGTGTGGGTACAATTCTGGGCTTTCTATCCTGTCCATTGATCTATATGTCTGTATTTGTGCCAGTACCATACTGTTTTGATGACTGCAGCTTTGTAGTATGGTCTGAAGTTAGGGAGCCTGATTCCACCAGCTTTGCTTTTCTTTCTCAAGATTGCTTTTGTTATTTGAGGTCTTTTGTGTTGCCATAGAGTTAAAAATATTTTTGTTCTAGTACTGTGAAAAATGCCATTGGTGATTTGATAGGGATTGCATTGAATCTGTAGGTTGTCTTGGGTATTATAGTCACTTTAGCAATATTTGTTCTTCCAATCCAAGAAGACAGTATATCTTTCCATCTTTTTGTGTCATTTTCAATTTTTTTCATCAGTATCTTATAATTTTTGGAGTACAGGTGTTTTGTCTCCTTAGGTCAGTTTATTCCTAGATATTTTATTCTTTTTGATGCAATGGTAAGTGAGACTGTTTCCTTAATTTCTCTTTCTGATCTTTCATTGTTAGTGTATAGAAATGCAACAGATTTCATTTAATTTTGTACGGATTTTGTATCCTACAATTTTATCAAATTCATTGATAAGCTCTAGTACTTTTCTGGTAGCATCTTAGGATTTTCTGTGCATAGTATCATGTCATCTGCAAGAAGTGACAGTTTTACTACTTCCTTTCCAGTTTGGATTCCTTTTATTTCTTTTTCTTCTCTGATTGCTGTGGCTAGGAATTCCAGAACTATGTTGAATAAAAGTGGCAAGATTGGACATCCTTGTCTTGTTCCTGGTCCTAGAGAAAATGCTTACAGCTTTTCACCATTGAGTATGATGTTAGCTGTAGGTTTGTCATATATGGCCTTTATTATGTTGAGGTAGGTTCCCTCTATGCTCACATTCTGGAAGAGGTTTTATCATAAATGGATGTTGAATTTTATCGAAAGCTTTTTCTGCATCTATTGAGATGATCATATGGTTTTTATTCTTCAGTTTCTTAATGTGGTATATCACACTGATTGACGATGTGCCATACTGAAAAATCCTTGCATCCCTGGGGTAAATCCCACTTGATCGTGGTGTTTGACCCTTTTAACATATTGTTGAGTTCAGTTTGCTAGGATTTGGTTGGGGATTTTTGCATCTATATTCTTCAGTGATATTGGCCTATAATTTTCTTTTTTTTAGTATCTTTGCTTGGTTTTTGTGTCAGGGGAATGATGGCCTTATAGAATGAGTTTGGAAGTGTTCCTTCCTCTGCAATTTTTTGGGAATAGTTTCAGAAATATAGGTGTTAACTCTTCTCTAAATGTTTGATAGAATTCACTGGTGAAGCCATCTGGTCCTGGACTTTTGTTTGTTGGGAGGTTTTTAGTCACAGATTCAATTTCAGTACTTGTAATTGGTCCATTCATATTTCCTATTTTTTCCTGGTTCTCTCTTGGGAGATTGTGTTTCTGAGAATTTGTCCATTTCTTCTAGGTTATCCATTTTATTGGCATATAGTTGCTTGTAGTAGTTTCTTACAGTCCTTTGTATTTCTGTGGTGTCAGTTGTAATTTTTTTTTTTCATTTCTAATTTTATTGATTTGGGCCCTCTCCCTTTTTTCCTTGATGGGTCTTGCTAAAGGTTAATTGATTTTGTTTATCTTTTCAAAGAACCAGCTTTTTGAATTATGGTTTTCTCAGGGTATATGCCCAGTAGTGGGATTGCTGGGTCATATGGTAGTTCTATTTGTAGTTTTTTAAGGAAACTCCATACTGTTCTCCATAGTGGCTGTACCAATTCACATTCCCACCAGCGGTACAAGAGTGTTCCCTTTTCTCCACACCCTCTCCAGCATTTATTGTTTCTAGATTTTTTGATGATGGCCATTCTGACCGGTGTAAGATGATATCTCATTGTAGTTTTGATTTGCATTTCTCTAATGATTAATGATGTTGAGCATTCTTTCGTGTGTTTGTTGGCAGTCTATATATCTTCTTTGGAGAAATGTCTATTTAGGTCTTCTGCCCATTTATGGATTGGATTGTTTGTTTTTTTGTTATTGAGCTGCATGGGCTGCTTATAAATTTTGGAGATTAATCCTTTATTCAAAAAGAGTCATGTACCAAAATGTTTATTGCAGCTCTATTTACAATAGCCTGGAGATGGAAACAACCTATGTGTCCATCATTGGATGAATGGATAAGCAAGATGTGGCACATATATACAATGGAATATTACTCAGCCATAAAAAGAAACGAAATTGAGCTATTTGTAATGAGGTAGATAGACCTAGAGTCTGTCATACAGAGTGAAGTAAGTCAGAAAGAGGAAGACAAATACCGTATGCTAACACATATATATGGAATTTAAGAAAAAAAAAAGTCATGAAGAACCTAGGGGTAAGACAGGAATAAAGACACAGGCCTACTAGAGAATGGACTTGAGGATATGGGGAGGGGGAAGGGTAAGCTGTGACAAAGTGAGAGAGTGGCATGGACATATATACACTACCAAACGTAAAATGGATAGCTATTGGGAAGCAGACGCATAGCACAGGGAGATCAGCTCGGTGGTTTGTGACCACCTAGAGGGGTGGGATAGGGAGGGTGGGAGGGAGGGAGACGCTAGAGGGACGAGATATGGGAACATATGTATATGTATAACTGATTCACTGTGTTATAAAGCAGAAACTAACACACCATTGTAAAGCAATTATACTCCAATAAAGACTTAAAAAAAAAAAAAGAACCAGCTTTTAGTTTCATTGATCTTTTCTATTGTTCTCTTCTCTATTTCATTTATTTCTGCTTTGATCTTTATTATTTCTTTCCTTCTAACTTTGGAATTTGTTTTTTTTCTTCTCTAGTTGCTTTAGGTGTAAGGTTATGCTGTTTATTTGAGATTTTTCTTGTTTCCTGAGGTAAGCTTGTATCACTGTTAACTTCCTTCTTAGAACTGCTTTTGCTGCTCCCCATAGGTTTCAGATCATCATGTATTCATTTTCATTTGTCTCTAGGTATTTTTTAAATTTCCTTTTTGAGTTTTTCAGTGATAATTTGTTGTTTAGTACCATATTATTTAGCCTCCATCTGTTTGTGTGTTTTGCAGTTTTTTTCTTGTAGTTGATTTCTGATCTTACAGTGTTGTGGTTGGAAAAGATGCTTTATATAATTTACATTTTCTTAAATTTACTGAGGTTCACTTTGTGACCCAGCATGTGATCAATTCTGGAGAATGTTCCATGTGCACTTGAAAAAAATGTGAATTCTGCTGCTTTTGGATGGAATGCTCTATAAATATCAGTTAAGCCCATCTAGTTTAGGTGTCATTTCATGCCTGTGTTTCCTTATTGATTTTCTGTCTGGATGATGTGTCCACTGATGTAGGGAGGGTATTCAAATCCCCCACTATTATTGTGTTACTATCAATTTCTGCTTTCATGTCTGTTAACATTTGACTTACATACTGAGGTGCTCCTATGTTGGGTGCATATATATTTACAACTGTTATATCTTCTTCTTGGATTGATCCCTTGATCATTATGAAGTATCTTTCTTTGTCTCTTGTAATGGTCTTTATCTTAAAGTCTGTTTTGTGTGATAGGAGTATTGCTACTCCAGCTTTCTTTTGATTTCCATTTGCATGGAATAACTTTTTCTATCCTCTCACTTTCAGTCTGTATGTGTCTCTAGATCTGAAGTGGGTCTCTTGTAGGCAGCATATATATGGGTCTTGTTTCTGTATTCATTCAGCCAGTCTGTGTCTTTTGGTTGGAGCATTTAATTCATTTATATTTAAGGTAATTATCGATATGTATATTCTTATTGCCATTTTGTTAATTGTTTTAAATTTGTTTTTGTAGGTCTTTTTTCTTCCTTTCCTCTTTTGTTCTCTCATCTTGTGATTTTGTGGCTATCTTTACTGTGGTGTTTGGATTCCCTTTTTTGTGTGTGTGTATATCAATTATATATTTTTGGTTTGTAGTTACTGTGAGCTTTTGATATAGCAGTATACACACACACACACACACACACACACACACACACATTATACAAAATTGTTGCTGATCTCTTAATTTCAAATGCATGTCAAGTATCCTGCATTTGTACTCTCCTCCTCGAAACTATTATTACTAGTTTAGATATCATATTTGTGTGTGGATGATTTCCTACCTTTTCTATATGTTTGCCTTTATCAGTGAGCTTTCCCATTTTGCAATTTTCTTATTTCTAGTTGTGGCCTTTTCTTTTCCACCTTGAGTAGTTCTTTAGCATTTGTTGTAAAGCTGGTTTGATGATGCTGAATTATTTTAGCTTTTGTTTGTCTGTAAAGATTTTGATTTTTTTGTCAAATCTGCACAAGATCCTTGTTGGGTAGAGTATTCTTGGTTGTAGATTTTTCCCTTTCATCACTTTAAATATATTGTGCCACTCCCTTCTGGCCTGCAGTGATTATGCTGAAAAACCAGCTGATAGCCTTATGGAGATTCCTTTTGTTATTTGTTCCTTTTCTCTTGTTGTTTTTAATATTTTCTCTTTATCTTTAATTTTTGTCAGTTTGAATACTATGTGTCTTGGCATGTTCCTCCTTGGGTTAATCCTGTATGGGACTCTCTGCTCTTTCTAGACTTGGGTGACTGTTTCCTTTCCCATGTTAAGGAAGTTTTTGGCTATTATCTCTTAAATATCATCTCAGGTTCTTTCTCTCTCTCTTCTCCTTCTGGGACCCCTAAAATGCAAATGTTCATGCATTTGATGTCTCAAAGTTCTCTTAAACTGTCCTCATTTCTTTTCATTCTTTTTTTTTTTTATTCTGTTCTCTGACAGTGATTTCCACCACTCTGTCTTCCAGGTCACTTATCCATTCTTCTGACTCATTTATTCTGCTATTGATTCCTTCTAGTATATTTTTTTATTGCACTTATTTTATTCTTCAACTCTGTTTGGTTGTTCTTTATATTTTCTAACTCTTTGTTATAAAGTTCTTGTAACTTCTTGCTCTGTGTGTCCATTTTTTCCCGAGTTCTTGGATCATCTTTACAGTCATTACCCTGAACTCTTTCTTGGGTAGATTGCCTATCTTCACTTCACTTAGTTGTTCTTCTGGGGTTTTATATTGTTCCTTCACCTGGAACATATTCCTCTGCCATCTCATTTTGTTTAGATTTCTATTTGTAGTTTTATGTATGTGGAAATTTAGTTACATTTCTCTACCTTGGAGAAGTGGCCCTCTGTAGGGGATGTCCTATGTATCCCAGCGGTATACTCCCCTCTTGTCACCTAAGGACCAAGGACCAGCTAGTCCCAGGGTAGATTCTGACCTGTGTTTGCAGACTCAGTTCTGCAGGCTGCAGGATCATAGTTTTCTTGCTTCTGGTATCTGCGCCCTTGTAGATGAGGCTGGTCTAGAGGCTTGTGCTGGCTTCTTGGTGGTAAGGGCCTGTGCCTGCCCACTGGTGGGTGGAGCTGGGTCTTGGCTTTCTAGTGGGCAGGGCCATGTCAAGGGTGTGTCTAGATGCAGCTATGGATTCAGGAAGTCTTTAGGCAGCCTGTCTGTTAATGAGTAGGGCTGTGTTTCCACCTGTTGGTTGTTTGGCCTGAGGCATCCCAGAACTGGAGCCTACAGGCTGTTGGCTGGCACCAGGCCTTGGTGCCAAAATGTCAGCCTCCAGGAGAGCTCATGGTGATGGATACTCCCTGATACCTCCACCACCAGTGTCCTTGTCCCCAGAGTGAGCCACTGCCACCCCCGCCTCCCCAGGAGACCCTCAAAGACCAGTAGGTAGGTCTGGCCCAGGCTCTGGTGAAGTCACTGCTTTTGCCCTGGCCTGGGTCCCAGTGTGCATGAGACCTTGTGTTCACCTTTCAGGGATGGAGTCTCTGTTTCCCCCAGTCCTGTTGAGCTCCTGCAATCAGGCTCTGCTGGCCTTCAAAGCCAAATGCTCTGGGGGTTCCTCCCCTCAATGTGAGACCCCCAGACTTGGTAGCCTGCTGTGGGGCTCAGAACTCTCACTCCTGTGGGAGAACTTCTGCAATATATTTATTCTCTCATTTGTAGGTCACCAGCTGGGGGGTATGGAATTTGATTATATCATGAGTGTGCCCCTCCTACCATCATGTGTGCTTTCTTTTTTGTGTCTTTGGATGTATAATATCTTTTTTGGTAGGTTCCAGTCTTTTTTTACCAATGGTTGTTGAGCAGTTAGATGTGATTTTGGTGTGCTCATGAAAGGAGGTGGGCGCAAGGTCCTTCTACCATCTTGTCTGGAAGTTCTTTCTTTACATTTTAGATATTAACCCCTTATTGGTCATATTATTTGCAAATATTTTCTCCCATTCCATAGGTTTTCTTTTTGCTTTGTCAGTGGTTTCCTTTACTGTGCAAAAGCTTTAAGTTTGATTAGGTCCCCTTTGTTTATTTTTGCTCTTATTTCCTTTGCTTTAGGAGGCAAATCCAAAAATGTATTGCTACAATTTATGTCAGAGTGTTCCGCCTATTTTCTCTTCTAGGTGTTTTATGGTTTCAAGTCCTACATTTAAGACTATTTAAGCCTTTAATCTGTTTTGAGTTTATTTTTGTATTAGGAAATGTTCTAAGCTCATTCTTATACATGTAACTGTCCAGTTTTCCCAGAATAACTTATTGAAAAGACTGTATTTTCTCCATTGTATATTCTTTCCTCCTTTGTTGTAGATTAACTGACTGTAAGTGTGTGGGTTTATTTCTGGTTTCTCTATTCTGTTGCATTGATCTATGTGTCTGGTTTTTGTTTTGGGCCAGTACCATACTGTTTTGATTACTAGAGCTTTGTAATAGAGTCTGAAGTCAGGAAGCATGATTCCTCCAGCCCTGTTCTTCTTTCTCAAGATTGTTTTGGCTATTGGGGATCTTTTGTGTTTTTATGTAAACTTTAAAATCATTTGTTCTATTTCTGTGGAAAATGCCGCTCATATTTTGATAGGGATTGCACTGACTCTGTAGATTGCCTTGGGTGGTATGGTCATTTTAACAATATTAATTCTTCCAATCTATGAACACAGTGCATGTTTCCATCTCTATGTGTTCAGTTTCTTTCATCAGTGTCTTATAATTTTCCAAGTACAGGTGTTTTACTTTTACTCAACTGAGATTTTCAAAAGAGATATACTCTAAAAATAAGAGCAGACTAAAATAGACCAACCTTGAGCAGATCAAGATGATCTGCCCATATGTTATCAGACTGCCAGAAGAAAATTAAATCCCTCTTGGAAGATGATGAACTATTAAGAAGGCTTATAATACTTCAGACATTAGATCTAACATTCAGTTAAACTTTACTAGGCATTTCAGACAACAAAACAAAATGAAACTGTAACTGAAAAAATAAATAATAGAAACAAACCAACAAATGATGTACATATTAGAATTATCAAATGTAGACATTAAAATAGTTATGATTTTGATTTTTGGCAAAACAAATAAAAAGATGGTGAATTTCATTAAACTAGGGTATGTGAAAAAATTTAAAGGGAAACTTTCAAACAGAAAAAAATACAATAATTAAGAATTTAAAGAATGGATTTAATAACATATTAGACACAGCAGAAAAGAGGCTTAGTGAACTGAAACATAGGTCAGTAGAAAGTGTCCAGAATAAAGTCCAAAGAGGGAAAAAATATAAAGAATACTTTTAAGAGATCATAAGAAATATGTGGGACCCCATGTAAAGATCTAACACACATGTAATTAGAGGAGAGATTGTGGAAGATGCAATACTGGAAGAGCTACTGCATGAGAATTTTCTAAAACTACCAAGAGATATTAAGTAATAAATTCAAGAAGATCTGCAAACCTCAAACAGGATAAAATCAAAGAAAACCTCAAATAGGATAAAATCAAAGAAAACCATATCTAGTCACATCACAGTAAAACTGCTGCAAACCAAGGAAAAACAGAAAAATATTTTAAAAAGCAAGGAAAACACACATTACCTTCAAAGAGGCAGCAAGACTGACAGCTGACCTCTTAATAGAAGCAACAGAAACCATGAATCTATCGAATCACATCTTTCAAATAATGTAAGAAAATAAATGTGAATTGAGAATTCCATACCTAATGAATATATCCTTCAAAAATTAAGGCAAAATAAATACTTTTTCCAACAAACAAAAACTTAGAATTCATTCCCATTTGACCTTCACTAAAATACTAAAGAGAGTTCTTTGGCAGAAGGAAAATGATCCTAGATAGAAGCAAAAAAATGCAAAAAGGAACAATGACAACAGAAAGAATAACAACAATAGAAATATAAATACATATTAATTAAAATAATAACACTAATGTTTGTGGGTTTAAAAATATATGTTGAATTGAAACACAAAATAGCAAAAGCACAGAGAGTAGAGAGGTCAATGGTGTTAAGGTGTTATAAATCCTTGAGAGCCCTATGCTAAGTGAAATAAATTAGACAGAGAAAGGCAAATACTGTATGATTTCACTTACATGTGGAATCTAAAAAAACTGAACTTATAAAACAGAACAGATTGATGGATGCCAGAGTCAGGGAGTTGGGGGTGGGAGAAATTGGTGAAGGTGGTCAAAAGGTACAAACTTCCAGTTATAAGATAAATAGTTCTAGTTATATAATGTACAGCATGATGACTCTAGTTAACAATACTGTATTGTATATTTGAAAGTTATTAAGGGTGTAGATCTTAAAAGTTCTCATAAAATGAGAAAAATTGTAATTATATGAGTAATGGGTGTTAACTGGACATATTGTGGTAATCATTTCACAATATGTACATGCATCAAATCTCATTCTGTTATACATATTAAACAAATACAATGTTATATGTCAATTATATCTCAATAAAATTAGAAAAATATTTTTAAAAAGTCTTATAAGGTCTTTGCATTATCTGGAAAGTGGATAAAATATTAACGTAAAGTAAATACTAATAAGTCAAAGATACATGTTGTAATAATTGAGATACAAAACAGTATTACAAACTAACAAGGAAAGAAAATTGAATAATTACAAATACTTTATTATATAGTATTACTAGAGATAAAATAAAACCTCTGTATGCAACAATTCTAGAGATAAAGATAAAGATCTCTTCATTTTGACAAATTTAGAAGGAACTTTAATACTTCTAACTATTTCAGTATTAAATATTAGAGATAAATAATTACTGTATTATTTTATTTAATAGCAATAAAGAGTGACATTTCATAATGATAAAATAATCAGTTTAAAGGGAAGCTGTAATAACCTAAGTTTACAACCAACTAATAAAATAACCTTAATTTTAAGACGTAAACTAACATAATTAAATGGAGAAATAAACAGATCCACAGTCGTGCATTCAATAACTACAGAATGCACAATATTTCCAAATACACGTGGAAGATTTACCAAAATTGGCCATATGCTGGAAAATAAAACAGTTTCCAATAAGTGGTAAAGAATTGAAATCATAAAGTAATTTTCTTGACCATAGTGGAAACAAACTAGTAATATAAATAGATTATTCCTAAAATAACTGAAAATATTTTTTAAGAAAGACATTTAGCACTAAGTACACTAGAACATGTTCAAGAGCATTGAGAGAATATACAAAACCTTGGCTCAGTCACCATTTTTCATTTGAAACATTTCTGGATTTATCTGTATGCTTTAACTAATGCATTTGTTAAGCTTGATTCTCCCATCCTCTCAAGGGCTGAGTGTTCTCCTGCACTGCAGAGAGAGAAAGCTCTTCTGACTTTCACTGCAAGTCTCCCCATTTCCTTGAATTTTTACCTAGAGGAAGTTTTGTATTTGTAAGTTTTTAGTGTACATTTGCACATAAGCATAAAGGGAAAAAAAAGTCAATTGGGCATTGGAAACAGGATTAATCCAGGCTGTATTCAATAATAGTGATGGGAAATTCAGCCCTGACCTTTAGGAGAATTAGGAGAATCAGGCTGAACAAACAACAAATTGAAAGGACTGGTGTGACAAATAAGATGTTCTATGAGCAAATGAACTGGTTAATGAACAAATTCAAGGTAACTATGACTGGGAAGCTTCTTTTCTTGGCTTATGCCCTGTCTGACTTAGTGAATGACGATACATAATTAGGATGCAGTGCTCTTGAATGAGAAGTAATTGAGCCATAATACCAAGTTTGATTGGATTTTGACTTACTCAACCAAAGTCGGGTGGGTATCCATCGTCTCAGTTCTTCCATAGTGCGCTCCACCTTTCCCTTTCTGGTCAATTCATCTTCTGCAGTAGATTAGTCATCAGGCTAAAGAAAAATGTATACTCTGACTCTTAGGAATTAATAGGAGTTAATCATTCACAAAGTTCAGAAAGCCGACCATCGCTTCGTGTGGATTGGGTTCTCACCTCCACATGGTTGCATTCTCTTCTGCTTCATGGCTTTCTGCCTCTTCTCTTGTTTCTTCCTCTGCATAGAACACCCATCTTCACTTATCAGCCAAGTGAGATCAAATAGTACTTCCTCCCTTAGACTCATGACCCTTTCTGACAAAAATGAATAGCTATTTGTCTGTGCTTTACTGTTGTTTTTTTTTTTTTGTTTTTTGGGGGTTTTTTTTTGGTTTGTTTTATCATGTCCCTTATAGCACTTTTGTTCAGATGTAATTGTTTATATCTTTAAATATTTGCTTTCCCTTATATACCATGAACTCCACAAAATTAGGGTCCATGTTTTATTTTTTAATAATAATTCTGAGCTCTTATTATGTGCCAGGCACATAATATAATCCTCACAACAAACCTTGTTATAGATATTTGTGTCATGTTCACTTTATAGATATGGAAAAAGTCAGAGAGGTGAGGTAACTTGCCCCAAATCCACAGCAACTTAAGTGACAGAGCAGAGAGTGAACCTCAGTCTGTCTGAATCCAGAGCCTGATTCTTATCCACATTCTCCATCTGAGCAATTTCACCTCTGAGAAAGTCCTTTGGTGCTTAATAAAGGTTTGACATTGAAGGCAAGATCTTTCCTAACCATATAAGTGCCCAGTAGAACATGTTTATAATAGTATGCAGGTAGAACTGATGAACCCAGAAACTATGTATCTAATAGAAATCTTTCTGTATATTTTCAAACCAATAAGTAAACAAGAAGATCCACCGAATTCCAAGGATGCATTTTATTAAAGAAGGCAGAGGGGCAAGTTTACTGAAACCTTGAAGGAGTGTTTGCTTACAGAGACTGTCAGGAAGAGTGACAGTGCCAAGCACACAGCATAAGGAAGGGCTATAAAACTTCAGTACTGAACAGCAGACCACGTGCAGGCTACTTTCCTCTGCAAGAAAACACTTTGGTAGGGTTCAGCCTTACGCTGCCACAGGAATTCACCACTTTTCTCTTACCCAAAGCCATTTATTCTGATATCTAAAGTGGGTCCATGAATTCTTTAGAAATCTAAAGAGCCAGAGGTGCCTCAGCGGCCCAGAAACACATCTCTCTTTAGCCTAATCACTGCCTAACTGCTGGGAGGTTCATGTTGTCACTGAGGGGAGCTGCTGGTACTCTGAGTCAATTCTGGATTTGGCCAATAGTCCCATTTTATGAGGTTTTATACCCCCTTTGTGTCATTCATTGTTTTCTATTCTTGGAGGCCTTGCCAATGACAGTATTGCACTGAGATACAGGTACAGTGCCACTTTCCTGTAAAAGGAGGAACGAGAGCAAGTGTCAACAGCTCCTGTCAAGAAAGAGGTCAGAGTAACTAGCAGGGCTGTCTCAGATCAACTACTTAATCCCACTCCTAGGAAGGGTGGGAATAATGAGAACAGCTTTTTATGATGTTTGGATGACTGTGGAGACTCACTTTAAGGCTGCACATGGAGTACGAGTATAAAAGTTGCTCTTAGAGCCTGGGAAATCGTATGCAGAGGGAATTTCAAAGACATTACTATCCAGTTCTTTTATTTCCTCCTTGCCTTGTCATTTTTTCCTTCTTTCAGTCAAAAAGTGGTGCATTGGCTACATTTCTCTTAAAATACACAATTCTTCTTCCTGCAGTACGACCCCCTGGCGGGAGAGAGTATTGATACGGACACATGTAGCTGAAGCTTAATTCCCATTCCTTGATCTAGGTTAAAGGTCTGAAGAGTGGGAAAAGTGGGAGCTCTTCCCTTCACTTTTTATTTTGCTCTCTTTTTTCTGTGTACATTTTATCTCTGCTTCAATAATCAAGGTCTCAGATACAGACTTTCCCCCCATTAATTCATTAGTTTCCTGACCTCAGATACTGTGTTCTACATCTCATCAAGGACAATGGTGTTCTCCTGCTGTTTAATACTCATCATGTGTAGGCAATATTATGAAGACTCAGGCCTTTAGTAGAACCTGGGATAGTGATGAAATTCAATGACACTGCTTGTTGGGACACATACTAACAATACAGTGGGAGGGTACTGGGGTTAAGTGCTGCTTTACGGCCAAGGGAGTGGCTGGATCCCAGCAGCAGGTGCATTTGCTTTCATCTCTCCTTTGGTCCACCCCAATCAGCATGTCATCTCAACTCTAAAGGCCCCCAATGATGACTGCTCCTCAGCCTTCAATGGACAAGAATTGAAGAAAAATTAACTTGAGGATATCTTCTACTCTATTATGGAGTTACTAGAGTTTGTTAAGTGCCCAGAATCTGTTTGTTGGTCAGTTCTTTGGCTAAGGCTGCCTTTGTCTCTGATTCATCCTTCTGCCTACTCATCCCCTGCCCTACCCACTTCTCCCATCATATTTTGAAATGTTAATCCCTGTCTCTGATCACTGGCAGGCCTCATTCCTATTAAGCATGATTCTCATTTCCTTATTTTTATAAGCTGGTAGCCATCCAGTTTCCTCCTAGGCTGCAATGTGCAACACAAAATCAAGTCATTTAAAATCTGCTTCTTTGGGTTATGGACCATTCCTGAATACCAACTAGGTAGAACCAGGAGTTGGTAACAGATATCCAACCCAAACGTGGCAGGTCTGGTGGGAGAAACTGAAGGAAAAGATGTCTTTATAAAAGATAAGAATCATCTGATTGGCTATACCAGTGTCTGGTGGATTCCATATCAAATATGTTTCTTCTACTGGTCTCAAACATTGTTACATTACACTACTTAGCAAAGGGAAATAAGAAGTCTTTATATGCTGGGGCGTGGGTGGTGTTAAAGGATAGAGGAAGAGTATGGACTCTGGTGTTTGTAGTCCCCAGTTTGGAAGTGTGGACCACTCCACCATTATTATCTCTGTGACCTGAGCAGGTTCCTCAACCTCTCTAAGCCTCAGTTTCTTTATCAGTGAAATGGGAATCATAATAAAACCTTCTTTATAGGATTGTTATGAAGATTAAATGAAATACGCAAACATGCAAACATGTAAAGTACTTAGTCCAGGGCAAAGTATAATGAGGGCTCAACAAATGTTAAATGTGAGATAAAATTATCTTTTCATTAACAAAGTTCACCTGACTCATTTATACCTGTTTATGTGTCCAAATACAGCAAGCAGTACATAGACTCAGACACTGATCACTCTGGGGCTCTGAGGTTCTTTGTTCCAATTGCAGCCTGTTGAGGATTGTTAAGGAATGGGCCAGAGGTTACAGAGAGGATCTCTGAACCTAAAACAATACAAAGTGTATTTGAGAGGATGAACTGACTCTCTGCCTAACCCCAAGAGAACATTTTCACAGCTTATCTGATATTTGAATCTCCTTAGATTGGGCCAGGTTCAGTTTTTAGTCTGAGGTTAGTGTAATGGAGGTGTAGGGGCCTCTAGAGAGTGGCTTGGTGGGGCAGGTAATGGCAGCAGAATATGTTCTATGCCACTATTCCCATCACCACCACACACACACATTCACATTCACATTCACACTCACACACATTTAAATTCAACACAAACCCAAAGACTCACTCTTAGGGGGCCTGCCATGGAGATGGAGATGTATTTATCAAACCCTCTGGGTTTGAATCCCAAGCTTCATCTCATCCAGGCTCTTCCTTGGCAACTTAGTAAGCCTCTTTATACCTCATTTCTCTGTATAAAATAGGAATTATAATAGTTCCTACAACAGAAAGTAGTTTAAATTATATAATGCATGTAACATGCTGAGCGTGCTGGGTACAGCCTTAAGTCAGTATTAGCCATTGGTTTTATTTTTGTTTTGATTTTAAAAAGGAAAGATATCACAAGCCTAATCTGAACCCCCAAGGCAAAGGTTATTTTGATCAAAGACAAAGCAATCGTATTTCATTCAGGGGTTTGTTTCAAAATATCTGCCGGATATTAGCAAAAGTAAAAAGCCAAATGTTCAAAGAGACTGAAAGAAAATAAACCAAAATATCCACTGACTTTCTATTAGTGATGGGATTGTGGTAGGTTGTTGTTTTCTTTATACTTTTCATAAATTACAAATTTTCTACAATGAGCACATATTACTTTTATAGTCAGGAAAAATCATTGTGCTTTATAAATATTCATATACACAATTATCAGATGGCAGTGTGTGTATTTTAACCTCTCTCCTCAACATCCTCACACTTGTCTTCATCTTTGCTAGACCCTCTGGTTAAATATGGTGCCTAATGACTGGAGAATTCTTAGAAGTGTGAATGAATGTGTGCTGCATGTGTGAAGTTATTGATCTTCAATTTTTTGCTCTCTTTCATTTTTGGAATGTTAAAATACCAAAATGTAAAAATATCCCCCTTTAAGAACAATCAAATATTACTATTTAGTCCTTTTGGCTTCAGATATTTTATCTAAATAAAGTAGAATATTACAAATAAAATTCAAGTTCTCTTTGTTTTCCTCTCCAAGTTCCATCCCCTTATCTATTCTCTGTGGGAAGCCATTATTATATATTTGAAGGGTACCATTTCACTCCATAGTTTTATATTTTACTTGAGTGTAGATGTTCCATGAACAGCAGATAGTATTGCTTTATCTGCTTTGTAGTGTTCACAGATTTTTTCATAGCTTGCTTATTTTAACTCAGATTATATTTTCTAGGTCAGTGCTGTCCAATAAAAATATATAAGCCACATATTAATTTAAAATTTTCTAATAGCCACATCTAAAAAAAGCAGAGAGGGAGTTCCCTGGTGGTCCAGTGGTTAGGACTCAGCACTTTCACTGCCCTGGGCCTGGGTTCAATCCCTGGTCAGGGAACTAAGGTCCTGCAAGCCGTGTGGTGTGACCAAAATAAATAAATTAATTAAAATTTTAAAAATTAAAAAAAAACAGAAAAGCAGAAAGAAACCAGCAAAATTAAATTTAGTATATATTTTATTAAACTCAATATATCCAAAATATTACTCTTCTAACATACATCTTTAACCATATTTCAAGTGCTTATTAGCTTTACGTGGCTAGTGGCTACCATATTGGAGAGGAAAATTCTAGATCTATTTATATTGATACACATTCACTTAATTGTTGTAGAACATCTCAATTGATTTACCCATTCACTTATTGATGAACAGTTAGGCTTTTTTCCCCATTGCAAATAATATTTACTTGAAATTTTTTTTTCTATGTCTTCTCCTACACATGTACAAGAGTTTCTCTTAGTGAATATCATGATTGGAATAACCTGTTCATAAGAGTGAGCATCTAATTGTAAGACTGTTGCCAAATTGCTCTCCATAGTGGTTGTACCAGTTTACATTCTTAACAACAGAGGCTAAGAGTGCTGAGAGCACTTGATTTGCACATCTTCACTGACGAACTCCCAGGGTGGAATCCCACCTTTAATTCTTATTAAATTGGCAAGCTATTTAATCTCTGTTTCCTTATCTATGAAATGAGACTAATAGAAATACTACCTACCTCATTGTTGTTAGTAGTAGATGAGTTAATACATAAAAAGAAAGCACTTAGAACTATGCCTGGAAAATGGTAATCCCTCAATAAATGTAAGCTACTGTTGTCATTATCTCATTTGTTCTTCATAGTTGCTCTGTGGAGTAAGCAGGATAGGCACTCTTATTACCAAGATAGGAGATTGGATAAAACTCAATCCAGGTCTGGGATTCATTAAATGATATTTAACGACATTAAATAGCTACAAAGAGATTGTTTCATTCAATCTCTCTCTTGTTTTAGAGGAGAAAAAACTTGGGTTTCCTGGGATTTTAATTAGCTTCTCCAAATTGGCTAGAGTATTAGAACTAAGTCTTCTTATTCTTAGATATTACTATTTGTGTAAATCCTTCCCTTTACTAGGAAACATTGGAGGAAACATAATTTAGGCCATGATCAGATACCAAAGTTAATGGGAAATAACTTTGGAAGTATAAGCTTGTTTAATTAGAGCAAAAGATTTAGACTACCTTCTCTTAACATCCTGATATTCAGCAAGAATTTCAGTTCTGTCTGCCACCACCATCACCAGCATTGTTAACACCACCACACAACCAATACCACTATATACCCTCTATCCCATTGAGATCAGACCTATGTCAACTGGAGTAGGTGATGCCATATTGGATAGTATTGACTGTGCCTCCATAATGTCTAATGAGAGTAAATTAGAGCCTAGTGTTAGAAGAGATGCCCCAAGCCTAGGCAGGTAGGACAGATACTAGGACTGGGAAAGCTTTCTTTTTCTACCTTAAACTCTTCTAAAATTTTCCCCTTCTTTTCACTCATTGTGTGTATATTTTCCCTTAAGTTTTTGGCCGTATTTCCTATGGCTGCTTTAAAGTCCTTGTGTGCAACTTCCATCACCTGGATCCCTTCTGGGTCAGTTATTATTGAATGCTTTTTTTTCTGAAATTAAAATTTTTTTTTTCACGTCCAGTGATTTTTGATTGGCAACTGGACATTATGAGTTACACAATGTAGGGTATCTGGATTATGTTATGTTCTTCTGAACAGTAATTCTTATTTTAGAAGGCAGTTAGTTTGGCTGGACTCAAACTCACAACTGTGTCTTCCTTGTGGTGGACAGGAAATGATCTCCCCACTCAATTTATTCAGCTCCCAGCTACTGTATATTTCAAGACCCCTTCAGGTCTTCCCTAGCCATGTATAATTTAGTGGTCATCCAAAGTTCTAGGCAGATTTTGTATGTATATGTTTGGGGATTTCCCCTTGTGCAGCTCCCTCCCTTTCAGGATTATTCCTCTAACTTTCTGCTCTGCCTGCCCCAAACTATGTCTGGTACCTCAAACCAGTAAGATGGTGGCTTTCTGCTGCTGCAGCTGTGTAGGCAGGAGCCTGCAAACCTTTAAATCACACTCATGGAAATTCTTCTTTTAAGGATAGGCTTTCCTCTAGTTTTGATTTTGGTCACTCTCCAGTTCTTAATATAATTAAAAAATATATATTGCCCAGATTTCACAATTGCCATCTGAGGGAGAGTTAGATCCACCAAGAGTCTCCAACTATTTCTGAAGCTTCAACAGCCTGTTAAGTGAGGTCTGTTTTTTTTTTTTTTTTTTTTTGCGGTACGCGGGCCTCTCACTGTTATGGCCTCTCCCGTTGCGGAGCACAGCCTTCAGACGCGCAGGCTCAGCAGCCATGGCTCACGGGCCCAGCCGCTCCGCGGCATGTGGGATCCTCCCGGACCGGGGCATGGACCCGTGTCCCCTGCATTGGCAGGCGGACTCTCAACCACTGTGCCACCAGGGAAGCCCTCGTTAAGTGAGTTTTAATTTAAAATGATTCCACCTTCCCTCATGCTATTTACCCACTGTAGAAATTGAATATGGGTTGAAGGTGCATGAAAGCATTTATAGTATTTTCTCTTCTTCTGAAAATGTTTGATTTTTTCCTTAAACTTTTTAAATGACAAGATTCCTTCATGATTGGTGCTGCTTACTTTCTATTACTCGAAAAAATGATAAATAAAACAATAAATAAACAATAGTGTTTTATTGTTCTACTTTTAATGATATTAAGACTGATTACTCTACCTGGTTGGAGATTTTCAAGCAGCCCAGGCAGAAGTCAGTACCTCAAGGGAGAGTTGAAAGTAGGACATCTCTCAGTGGGATGAGGCATTGAATATGCACAATTGTGGAGCTAAAGGAAAGAAAATAAATTTTGATTTCACATTATTTTCTGCATTGCTTCTGAGAAGCCTGTGAACTCAGGTCAGGTTAGAAAAGTAATAAAATGACCCAAGCACTAAGAGAAGTTCTGACAAAGACCCCAGAGAGCCCTTATAGAAGAATTGTCAGTAACATTATGATGTACTTAGAATCACTGGAGTTTCATAATAGAAACAGCCTTATGGGGCCACATAGTTCAATGCCAAGGATTTCCTCCCGGATACAGTTTTACTTTCCTGTGCTGCCTATTCTTTCCTCACTGGTAGGATGACATCAATAATCCCAAAGATCCCATACAGCTCTAATAGTCTGGTTTATAATCACCATCCCTTCCCAGCTGAGGCCATATCTTGAGTTCATGGCTGAACTAAACTAAAGCATGGATCTACTCTCTTCCACCCAGTACTCTTTCCACAAGAAGAGAAGCTAAAATGTATTGAGTGTGCGGAACATTGTGCATATCACAAATAATTTAATCCTTACTATAACCTACTATAAGGAAGGTACTATTACTATCTCCATTTTAAAAATTATGAAATTAAGGCACAGAAAGCTAAGCAGTTTAACAAATGTGCCTCCAAAGCATATCTTTTTTAAAAATTTTATTTTATATTGGAGTATCATTGATTAACAATGTTGTGTTAGTTTCAGGTGTATAGAAAGTGATTCAGTTATACACATACATGTATCTATTCTATTTCAAATTCTATTCCCATTTAGTTTATTACAGAATATTGAGCAGAGTTCCCTGTACTATACAGTAGGTGCTTGTTGGTTATCTATTTTAAATATAGCAGTGTGTACGTGTCAATCACAAACTCCCAATCTATCCCTCCCCCCACCTGTCCCTCCTAGTAACCATAAGTTCATTCTCTAAGTTTGTGAGTCTGTTTCTGTTTTGTAAATAATTTTATTTGTATCATTTTTTTCATATTCCACATATAAGCAATATTATATGATATTTGTCTTTTTCTGTCTGACTTACTTCACTTAGTATAATAATCTCCAGCTCCATCCATGTTGATACAAATGGAATTATTTCATTCTTTTTAATGGCGGAGTAATATTCCATTGCATATATGTACCACATCTTCTTTATCCATTCATCTACAATGAACATTTAGGTTGCTTCCATGTCTTGGCTGTTGTAAACAGTGCTGCCATGAACATTGGGGTGCATCTATCCTTTCAAACCATGTTTTTCTCCAGATATATGCCCAGGAGTGGGACTGCTGGATCATGTGGTAGCTCTATTTTCTGAGGAATCTCCATACTGTTTTCCACAGTGCCTACACCAACTTACATTCCCACCGACAGTGTAGGAGGGTTCCCCTTTCTCCATACTCTCTCCGGCATTTATTGTTTGTAGACTTTTTGATGATGGCCATTTTTACTGGTGTGAGGTGATATCTCATTGTAGTTTTTTCTTTTTTTCTTTAACATCTTTATTGGAGTATAATTGCTTTACAATGGTGTGTTAGTTTCTTCGGTATAACAAAGTGAATCAGCTATACATAAACATATATCTCCAAATCTCCTCCCTCTTGCGTCTCCCTCCCACCCTGCCTATCCCACCCCTCTAGGTGAATGCAAAGCGCTGAGCTGATCTCCCTGTGCTATGCGGCTGCTTCCCACTAGTTATCTGTTTTACGTTTGGTGGTGTATATATGTCCATGCCACTCTCTCACTTCGTCCCAGCTTACCCTTCCCCCACCCTGTGTCCTCAAGTCCATTCTCTAGGTCTGCATCTTTAATCCTGTCCTGCTCCTAGGTTCTTCAGAACCACTTTTTTCTTTTTCTTAGATTCCATATATATGTGTTAGCATACAGTATTTGTTTTTCTCTTTCTGACTTCACTCTTTATGACAGTCTCTAGGTCCATCCACCTCACTATAAATAACTCAATTTCGTTTCTTTTTATGGCTGAGTAATATTCCATTGTATATATGTGCCACATCTTCTTTATCCATTCATCTGTTGATGGACCCTTAGGTTGCTTCCATGTCCTTGCTATTGTAAATAGAGCTGCAATGAACATTGTGGTACATGACTGTTTTTGAATTATGGGTTTCTCAGGGTATATGCCCAGTAGTGGGATTGCTAGATTGTATGATAGTTCTATTTTTAGTTTTTTAAGCAACCTCCATACTGTTCTCCATAGTGGCTGTATCAGTTTACATTCCCACCAACAGTGGAAGAGGGTTCCCTTTTCTCCACATCCTCTCCAGCATTTATTGTTTCTAGATTTTTTGATGATGGCCATTCTGACTGGTGTGAGGTGATACCTCATTGTAGTTTTGATTTGCATTTCTCTAATGATGAGTGATGTTGCACATACTTCCATGTGTTTGTTGGCAATCTGTATATCTTCTTTGGAGAAATGTCTATTTAGGTCTTCTGCCCATTTTCTGATAGGGTTGTTTGTTTTTTGATGTTGCGCTGCGTGAGCTGTTTTGTATATTTTGAAGATTAATCCCTTGTCAGTCACATCGTTTGCAAATATTTTCTCCCATTCTGTGGGTTGTCTTTATGTTTTGTTTATGGTTTCCTTCACTGTGCAAAAGCTTTTGAGTTTAATTAGGTCCCATTTGTTTATTTTTGTTTTTATTTTCATTACTCTGGGAGATGGACTGAAAAAGATATTGCTGTAATTTATGTCAGAGTGTTCTGCCTATGTTTTCTTCAAAGAGTTTTATAGTATCTGGTTGTACATTTTGGTGTTTAATCCATTTTGAGTTTATTTTTGTGTATGGTGCTAAGAATTTTTTTTTAAATTTAATTAAATTAATTAATTTATTTATGGCTGCATTGGGCCTTTGTGGCTGCGCGTGGGCTTTCTGTAGTTGCGGTGAGCAGGGACTACTTTTCATTGCAGTGTGCGGGCTTCTCATTGTGGTGGCTTCTCTTGTTGCAGAGCATGGGCTCTAGGCACATGGTCTTCAGTAGTTGCAGCACACGGGCTCAGTAGTTGTGACACGTGGGCTCTAGGGCACATGGGCTTCAGTAGTTGTGGCATACATGCTCAGTAGTTGTGGCTCACGGGCTCTAGAGCACAGGCTCAGTAGTTGTGGTGCACAGGCTTAGTTGCTTCACGGCATGTGGGATCTTCCCGGACCAGGTATTGAACCCATGTCCCCTGCATTGGCAGGCAGAAGAGTAACCACTGCACCACCAGGGAAGTCCCGCTAAGAATGTTGTAATTTCATTTTATTTTTCCAGGTAGCTGTCCAGTTTTCCCAGCACGACTTATTAAAGAAACTGTCCTTTCTTCATTGTAGAGTCTTGCCTCCTTTGTCGTAGATTAATTGACCATAGGTGTGTGTGTTTATTTCTGGGCTTTCTCTCCTGTTCCATTGATCTATATTTCTGTTTTTGTGCCAGTACCATACTGTTTTGATTACTGTAGCTTTGACGTATAGTCTGAAGTCAGGGAGCCTGATCCCTCCAGCTCCCTTTTTGTTTCTCAAGATTGCTTTCGCTGTTTGGGGTCTTTTGTGTCTTCATACAAAATAAAAAAATTGTTTTGTTCTAGTTCTGTGAAAAATGCCATTTGTATTTGATAGGGATTGTATTGAATCTGTAGATTGCCTTGGGTAATATAGTCATTTTGACAATATTTATCCTTCCAATCCAAGATGACAGTATATCTTTCTATCCATTTGTGTCATCTTTGATTTCTTTCATTAGCATCTTATAGCTTTCAGAGTACAGGTCTTTTGCCTCCTTAATAATCCTCTTACTTAGGTAGGTTTATTCCTATGTATTTTATTGTTTTTGATTGTAAATGGGATTGTTTTTTTAATTCCTCTTTCTGATCTTTCATTGTTAGTGTACAGAAATACAACAGATTTCTGTGTATTCATTTTGTATCCTGCAACTTTACTGAATTCATTGATGATCTCTAGTAGTTTTCCGGTAGCATCTTTAGGATTTATATGCATAGTATCATGTCATCTGCAAGCAGTGACAGTCTTACTACTTCTTTTCCAATTTGGATTCCTTTTATTTCTTTTTCTTCTCTGATTGCCTCGACTAGGACTTGCAAAACTATGTTGAATAAACATAGCAAGACTGGGCATCCTTGCGTTGTTCCTGATCTTAGAGGAAATGCTTACAGCTTTTCACCATTGAGTATGATGTTAGATGTAGGTTTGTCATATATGGCCTTTATTATGTTGAGGTAGGTTCCCTCTATGCCCACATTCTGGAGAGTTTTTATTATAAATTGGTGTTCAATTTTGTCAAAAGCTTTTTCTGTATCTATTGAGACGGTTGTATTGTTTTTACTCTTCAATTTGTTAATGTGGTGTATCACACTAATTGATATTGAAAAATCCTTGCATCCTGGGATAAATCTCACTTGATCATGGTGTATGATCCTTTTAATGTATTGTTGGATTTGGTTTGCTGGTATTTTGTTGAGGATTTTTGTGTCTATGTTCATCAGTGATATTGGCCTATAATTTTCTTTTTTTGTGGTATCTTTGTCTAATTTTGGTATCAGGGTAATGGTGGCCTCATATAATGAGTGCGGGAATATTCCTTCCTCTGCAATTTTATGGAAGAGTTTCAGAAGGATAGGTGTTAACTCTTCTCTAAGTGTTTGATAGAATTTGCCTGTGAAAACATCAGGTCCTAGACTTTTGTTGGGGGTTTTAAAATCAGAGTTTCAATTTCAGTACTTGTGACTGGGCAGTTCGTATTATCTATTTCTTTTTGGTTCAGTCTTGGGAAATTATACCTTTTTAAGAATTTGTCCATTTCTTCCAGGTTGTCCATTTTCTTGGCATATAGTTGCTTGTAGTAGATTCTTATGATCCTTTGTGTTGTGTACATTGTAACTTCTTTTTCATTTCTAATCTTATTGTTTTGAGCCTTCTCCCTTTTTTCTTGATACATCTGGCTAAAGGCTTATCAGCTTTGTTTATCTTTTCAAAGAACCAGCTTTTAGTTTCATTGATCTTTTCTATTGTTTTCTTCGTTTCTATTTCATTTATTTCTGCTCTGATCTTTGTGATTTCTTTCCTCCTACTAACTTTGGGTTTTGTTTGTTCTTTCTCTAGTTGCTTTAGGTGTAAGGTTAGGTTGTTGATTTGAGATTTTTCTTGTTTCCTAAGGTAAGATTGTATTCCTATTAACTTCCCTCTTAGAACTGCTTTTGATGTGTCCCAAAGGTTTTGGATTGTCATGCTTTTTTTTTTATTTGTCTCTAGGTATTTTTTGATTTTCTCTTTGATTTCTTCAGTGATCCCTTGGTTATTTAGTAGCATATTGTTTAGCCGCCACTTGTTTGTCTTTTGTACAGTTTTTTTTCTAGTATTTCATTTCTAATCTCATAGCGTTTTGGTCGGAAAAGATGCTTGAAACTATTTCAATTTTCTTAAACTTTCCAAGATTCACTTTGTGGCCCAGGATGTGATCTGTTCTGGACAATGTTTCATGTGCATTTGAGAAGAACGTGTATTCTGCTGCTTTTTAATGGAATGCTATATAAATATGAATATATATAAATATCAATATATTAAATATATCAATATATTAAATATTATGTGTAATATATTATATTATCATTATATATTATAAAATATAATATATTATTTACCAACATGTTAACATATAAATATGAATAATGTATTATATATATATAAATATATATATATATCAATTAATTACCCATCTGGTCTAATGTGTCATTTAAGGCCTGTTTCCTTATTGATTTGCTGTTTGGATGGTCTGTCCTTTGATGAAAGTGGGCTGTTAAAGTCCCCTACTATTATTGTGTTACTGTCAATTTCTCTTTTTATGGCTGTTAATATTTTACTTATATATTGAGGTGCTCTTATGTTGGCTGCATACATATTTACAATTGTTATATCCTCTTCTTAGATTAATCCCTTGATCATTATGTAGTGTCCTTCTTTGTCTCTTGTAACAGCCTTTATTTTGGAGTCCTTTTATCTGATATGGGTACTGCTACTACAGCTTTCTTTTGATTGCCTTTTGCATGGAATACATTTTTCCATTGCCTCACTTTCTGTATGTGTCCCTAGATCTGAAGTGGGTCTCTGGTAGACAGCAAATGTACAGGTTTTGTTTTGTATCCATTCAGCCAGTCTATGTCTTATGGTTGGAGCATTTAATCCATTTATGTTTAAGGTAACTATTGATATGTACATTCTTATTGCCATTTTGTTAATTGTTTTGGATTTGTTTTTGCAGGTGTTTTTTCTTCCTATTTTGTTCTCTTCTATTGTGTGTTGATGACTGACTTTAGTGTTGTGTTTGGATTGGATTCCTTTTTCTTTTTGATGTATCTATTGTAGATTTTCAGATTTTGGTTACCATGAGGTTTTGATATAGCAGTCTCTATATAAACAAGATTGTTTTAAGTTGCTGGTCTTTTAATTTCAAATGCATTTCCGATATCCTGCATTTGTGCTCTCCTCTTCTTACAATTGCTGGTTTTGATATCACATTTGTGTGTGGATGACTTCCTACCTTTACTGTATGTTTGCTTTTACTGGTGGGCTTTCCCATTCATAATTTTCTTATTTCTAGTTGTGGCTTTTTTTTTTTTTTTTTTTTTGCCTCCTAGTGAATTTCCTTTAGCGTTTGTCACAAAGCTGGTCTGGTGGTGCTGAATTCTCTTAGCTTTTGCTTGTCTGTAAGCTTTTGACTTATCTGTTGAATCTGAATGAGAGCCTTGCTGGGTAGAGTATTCTTATAGGTTTCATGACTTTAAATTTATCTTGCTATTCCCTTCTGGCCTGCAGAGTTTCTGGTGAGAAATCAGCTGATAACCTTATGGGAGTTCCCTTGTATGTTATTTGTTGGTTTTCCCTTGTTACTTTAATATTTTTTTCTTTGTCTTTCATTTTTCATCAATTTGATTACTATGCATCTTAGCATGTTCCTCCCTGGGTTTATCCAGCCTGGGACTCTCTGTGCTTCCTGGACTTGGGTGACTCTTTCCTTTCCCATTAGGAAAGTTTTCAGCTATTATCTCTTCAAATATTTTCTCAGGTCCTTTCTCTCTCTCTTCCCCTTCTGCAACCCCTATAATGTGGATGTTGGTGTGTTCAGTGTCGTCCCAGAGGTCTCTTAGGCTGTCCTCATTTATTTTCATTCTTTTTTCTTTATTCTGTTCATGGCAGTGATTTCCACCATTCTGTCTTCCAGCTCACTTATCTGTTCTTCTGCCTCAGTTATTCTGCTATTGATTCCTTCTCGTGTATTTTTCAATTCAGTTATTGTATTGTTCATCTCTGTTTGTTTGTTATTTAGTTCTTCTAGGTCTTTGTTAAACATTTCTTGTATCTTCTCAATCCTTGCCTTTATTCTTTTTCTGAAATCTTGGATCTTCTTTACTATCATTACTCTGAATTCTTTTTTGGGTAGATTTCCTATCTCCACTTGACGTAGTTGTTCTTCTGGGGTTTTATCTTGTTCCTTTGTCAGGGACATACTCCTGTGCTGTCTCATTTTGTCTGACTTTCTGTGATTGCAGTTTCTGTCCCACTGGCTGCAGTGTTTTAGTTCTTCTTGTTTCTGCTGTCGCCCCCTGGTGGATGAGGCTGTCTAAGAGGCTTTTGCAGGCTTCCTGGTGGGCCGGACTGGTTCCTGCCCATTGTTGGGTGGAGCTGGGTCTTGTCCCTCTGGTGAGCAGGGCTGTGCTTATGAAGACTTTAAACAGCCTGTCTGCTGATGAATGGAGTTGTGTTCCCGCTCTGTTGGTTGTTTAGCCTGAGGCATTCCAGCACTGGAGACTATAGGCTATTGGGTGGGGCCAGGTCTTTGGGAGAAAATGGTAGCCTCCAGGTGGGCTCATGCCAATGAGTACTCCCCAGAACTGTCGCTGCCAGTATCTTTGTCCCCAGAGTGAACCACAGCTGCCCCCCCACCTCTGCAGGAGACCCTCCAGTACTAGCAGGTAGATCTGGCCCTGTCTCTTATGAGGTCACTACATTTTTCCCAGGGTCTTGGTGCACACAACACCTTGTGTGCACCCTCCAAGAGTTTCTATTTCCACCAGTCCTGTGGAATTCCTGTGATCAAACCCCACTGGCCTTCAAAGCCAGATTCTCTGTAGGCTCCTCCTCCCATTGCCAGACCCCCAGCCTGGGGAGACTTATGTGGGGCTCAGAACTTTCACTCTGTCTCATTGTGGCTTCTTATTTGTCTTTGGATGTAGGGTATCTTTTTTGGTAGGTTGAAATATTTTTTTTTATCAATGATTGTCAGCAGTTAGTTGTGATTTTGGTGTTTTTGTAAGAAGAGCTAAGCTCATGTCCTTCTACTTTGATATTTTGTCTCCCCTAGCATCTGTTGACTTTCTTCTTGGTGGGTCCTTTGACAGCACTTGAAAATAGGTCCTTGAGAGCACAAATTTCACACACATATTTTTCCAGAAAATATACAGTCAGCCCTCTGTATCCACTGGTACTGCATCCTTCCAGAGCATATCTTGAATCCTTTTATTTTTCTTACCATCACTGTTACTACAATAGTCCAAAGCCTATGCCAACTCTCACCTAGGTTCTTGTAATCTAACTGCTCTATTTGTTTCCACTCTTGCCCCTCTCAGTTCATCTCCTCTCAGCAGCCAAAGTGATCTCTCAAAAATGTAAAACAAATAATGTCACCTTTCTACTTAGACTCTCCAGTGGTTTCTCACTGCACTCAGAATAATATGTCGACTCCATACTATGGCCTTTGAGGTCCTATGGAACCAGGTATTTATTTGTCTTTCTGATCTCCCCTCTTGCCATGATAACCTAGATGATGCTTCTAAAATCCCTGTCTTCACATTCCCCAAAGATGCTGCTCCTGCTGGGTGCCAGCCCTCCACACTGCTCAGCCTGCTCCTCTCCAGCATCTTCATATCTCATTATTCAGCTTTCAGCTGGAATGTAACCTCCTTAGCAACATTCTCACTGACCATCTGACCTAAAGAACAAAGTGCCTCCTCCCAACACCCCATCTGAGGCAATCATCTATGCCACCATGCTATTTTGTTACCTACACAATTATCGTTATCTAAAATTACCATATTATTTACTTATTTTTTTGTCTCGTCCACTAGAACATATACTCCATATGTTAGTCTAAGTTCTCTAAGAAGCAAACACCAAGATGGGAATAGATGTGCAAGGGTTTTTAGTAGAAATTCCCAAGAGAGAAAATGCGAAGGGAACAGAAATTTGAGAGAGTCATCAGAACGTGACTCAAGTGTGAACCTGAGTGAAGGAGAGAGGGCAAGAATGTTAGGCTGAAGTGAACTAGACTGCTGTACAGTCTTAGGAATACTCCGTAAGGCCATCACTGAGTTCTCAAGTGTAGTTGACCATCTTAGGAGTACCACATCTCCCAGGAATGGACTTGCCTTAGTCACAGTCAGAGTCACAGCCGGTCAGAGGCATGGAGCCATGCGAAGTGTGGTCTGGTACAAATGATACACTCGATTTCAGAGTACAGAGTCTGAGGTGCTTGGTCAATTATACTACCATAGTTGGAGACCTATAAGGCACATTTTCATATCTGCCACACTTTACAAGAGCAAGGACTGTGTGCTCTCTGTTCTCAACGCTTTCCATGATATCTGATATACAGAAGATGTTTAAGACATACTTGTGGGATGAATGAATGAATAAACAAAAGAGTGAAGAATCCTGCCCAAGATCACATAGGTGGAAGAGAAGAATTTGGGAACCAGTTTCTCCAATTTCAGATAATTAAGTGCTACCAGTGCTTTTTGACTATGCCTAGTATCTTATACTGTCTCTAAGACTGTAAACCAGAAAAAATAAAATCAGTTATGTATCCTTGATTGGGCCTACCTGGTATATTTACATCTCTTCTGAAACATATTGTCCAAATGTTCTATCTTTAACACAATTTTTTTTCTTGGACCTGACAACAAACAGAAAAGTTTGCAACAACCATGCAGGAGAAAGTGTTAACTGCCCTCCCTCTCACCAAATGTATTAGATATACAAAGTGGAATCTTTTTTTTCTTTAGGAGCAGTTACAAAGTGGAGAGAAAAAACAGAAGGCAATGCTCTTCCAGAAAGATTAAGAGTGCGCATCAACCCTGTACTCTCAGTAAATGTCATGTAGAGAAGAGCAATGCATTCATGTTACCACTGTGTGATATGATAATCAATAAAGTCTGGGATATTTCTATAAGGGAGTTGTTGAGTTTTATCACACAGGACAAACATCTAACTTGACCATCTTACAAAAATGCTCAAAAACAGAAGAGACATCTTAAAACAAGTTTCAATGCAGGCAAAATAATAGAAACCACATAAAATTATTTTTAAATGTTATACTTTGAAGCTGATAGCTTGAGATCAAAGACAGCGGTAAATTGCTTATCTAAAATATCTCCTTCTCAGAAATCTGGATGGCAAAAATAAACAACTTTGCTCCAGGCCTGAATCATTTTCCCTAAAACCAAAACAGAATAGCACTAGTTGTCCATAGAAGAGTCCAAAGCAATGAGCAAGTGAAAAAACACCAGTGGTGCATAAGAGAACTTGGTACAAGTATGATGCAAAAGAGCTGATTTTCTAAAATTAAATCAGTGTTTTAAAACCCCAGAGCCTTCATTCTGTGTAGTGACGTGGAGCCCAGAGAAAAAAATACCTCTTTGATTAGCCAGGGATCTTTGAGTTGTTTTGACTCAAGGATAAGAATGGCTGCACTGCTTGGAGACAGGTGAGAAGAAATGAAGTGGAGAGAGATGGTTAGTCATAAAAGAAGAAGTGGAATTTGCAGTGGGTAGATCACCATGGTTTGCATAGGTGGAAATTAGGCAAATGGGAGATGATTTAACATGGTATGAGAAGGAGAAAGGATAGCAGTCTGATGATGGTGGAGGGTCCTAGTGGAGAAAACGGTGAGAATGCTAATTTTGCCTAATGCTTTTTCTAATCTTGGCTTATACACAAATTCATTGACTTCCATCCGAGACTTACTAAATCGGAATCTCTAGGAATGGGGGCTGCAAACTTTTTTTATTTTAGAATCGATAAATGATTCACGTGGTCATCCAAATCTGGCTGACTGGGTAAATTTGAATTTCAGGTCTCCATTTACTAGGAAATTAATGTCAGCAAATTCCATTGCTAGTGTAGATACAGGAAATATGCACTTCTATTTGTCCAACTGAAACCAGTAAGAATATCCTTGAGCTTACTGCTTTCATTCCTTTAAAATGTCATTCTGATATTTGATTTCACAATGTTGCCTTCATATCTCCCTTAAGTGGTGGAAAGAAGAGGCTGGATACCACACAAGTGTTTCAGAAGTGTGATAAAACAAAATATTGGGTTGACCAAAAAGTTTGTTTGGGGTTTTCTGCAAGATGTTACAGAAAACAAACTTTTTGGCCAACCCAATAGAAAAAAATAAAAATAAAATAATAAAAAAACAAAAAACAAAATAGAGATGATTGTCAAGCTGAATAAATCAAACTGACCCACATTTTTAAAAGTTTCATTGAAATATAACTGCCATACAAATGAGTGCATGTGTGAGTTTTGACATATGTATACACCTATAAAACCATAACCACAATCAAGATAATGAACATACCTATGACCCTCCAAATTTTCCTTAGGTCCCTTTGAAATCCCTTCCTTCCAACTTTCCCTGTTCCCCTTTCTTGTTCACAGGCAACGACAATGATATGCTTTCTATGAATTTAGTTTGCATTTTCTAGGATTTTATGAATTAGAATCACTGAATGGTCTCTCTTTTGTCTGGCATCTTTAATTAAGCATAATTTTAGACTCATCTAAATTCTTATTTTATCAATAGTTTTTTGTTTGCTAACTAGTATTTCATAGTATAGACATTCCAGTTTGTTTATCTATTTACCAGGTGAAGAGCACCGGGTTGTTTCTAGTTTGGGACTATAGCAAATAAAACTGCTATATACACTCATGATAGGTCTTTACATGGACATGTGCTTTCATTTTTCTAGGGTAAATATCTAGAACAAGAATAACTGGTTTATATAAGTATAGGCATTACTTTATAAGAAACTATCGAACTATATTCCAAAGTGATTATACCATTTTACATTCCTGCCAGCAATGTCTCAGAGTTCCAGTTCCTCCATAAGCCAAATAACACTTGATCATAATGTATTATCATTTTTATAGATAGCTGGACTTCATCTGTTAAAATTTTATTTAGGATTATTGCATCTATGCTCAGGAGGGATATTGGTCTGTAGTTTTCTCATTGTATTTGTTTTTGGTGTCAGGATAATGTTGGTCTCATAGAATGAATCAGGAAATATTTTTCTACAGAAAAAAAATTTTCTGTAGGAGTTTGTGTATATTTGGTGTTATTTCTCCATTAAATATTTAGTAGATTCATCACTGAAGTCATCTGTGCCTGGTATTTTCTTTGTCAGAGGTTTTTTTTTTTTAACTACAAATTAAATTTCTTTCATAAATATAAAGCTATTCAGGTTATTTCTTCTTGAGTAACATTTGATAGTCTGTATCTTTCAAGGAATTTGTCAACAATAGCTTTAAAAGCCAGAAAACAGTGAAGCAATGCATTAGAAATTCTGAGAGAAAATTATTTTCTATTCTTGATCAAACAATTAAGCTTGAGGTAGAATAAAGATATTTCAGTCATGCAAGCTCTCACCCTCCAGAAGCTACTGAAGGATATGCTCCACCATAATAAGAGGTTAAATCAAGAGAGAGGAAGACATGAGAACCAGGAAATGGGGTGTCCAGCACAGGAAATGCTAGAAAACTAGTCCAAGTTAGAGCAAAAGGACTCCAGGTTGGAAACCTCCAAAAATAATAAAATGAAATTAAATGAAATGAGTAAAATAAAATACTGATGCTTTTTACTATGTGAAAAAGAGAATTGAAAGAGCTTTTTAGTATCTATTACTATACTAGGGAAAATTAATAGTAAGTATGTAGCTAACTAAGCAAGTAAAAGAATGAGGCAGTAATGGAGAAAAACAAAATTTATATAAAAAGAAATTATGATACTACTCTATCCGCCTAATAATCAACACTATATAGATAAAATAATATAAACATTAAATAATCATTTAACAAAAATTAGTGATATTAAAATTGATAATGTCAATTATTAAAGTGATATACTTGGATAAAGGGATATCAGGTAGGAAAGAGACAGAAAAATTCTCATGTGTCAAAACATGAGGTCAACAGAGAATTTCTATAAAGAGTATAAACATAGTATATATAAAAATGAAGATAAATTCCAGAAGAGAAAGCCAAGAAACATACATATGTATATAACTTGGGACTACATTTTTCCTTTATAAACCTTGTAGTGCTATTTAACTTTTTAAACTATGTGCATTATTTTGATAAAGATAAAAATTAATTTTAAATAGACTAAAATTATCACTAAATTCCACTACTACTGTGGTGACAGGAAACTTCCTAATGAAATTTCTTTATTGTATCACAATACTTACGACTAATAATCCTCACATTATTTATAGGACAAAGATCACAAGCTTCTTAGCTTGATACTTGTATCAGTTAGATATTGCTGGGTAACAAACCACCCCAAAACTTAGTGCCTTAAAACAATAAACATTTCTCACAAGTCAACATGTCAGCTGGGTGCTTCTTATCTCATTAGGGTCCACTCATGTGTCTACAGGTAGTTAAGGATCAAGTAAGCAGCTCTGCTAACAGTGTTTTCTCATTTGTTTGGAGTTTGCTGGCTCTTGGCTAGTCTAGGATGGCTTTGGCTGGGACAACTGGACTTCTTCCATATGATCTCTTATCCTCCAGCATATTAGCCAGACTCATTCTCATAGCAGCTAGCCAGGGTTCCAAGAGAGTGAACAGGGTGCAAGTTCTCTTGACTCCTAGGCTCAAGATTGGCACAAAATTACTTCTGCCTAATTCCATTGGTTGGTGCAATTATAAGTGCAGTCCAGATTCAAGGGGTAAAAAATAGATTTCATCTTTTGATGAGAAGAGCTACAAAGTCACACTGCAAAGGGTGTGGGTCACAGAGAATTGTGACCACTTTTGCACTTAGTCTCCCTCAACCCTCAATCACCCATTTGACTTCCTACATGGGTTTCCCAAGACCATATACATTGTCTTAGTTCAGGCTGTATAACAAAAGTACCATAGATTTATTTCTCAATAAACATTTATTTAGTTCTCACAGTTCTGGAGGCTGGTAAGCCCCACATTAAGCCTCCAGCAGTTCCGATGTGAGGTGAGGACATGCTTTCTGGATTGTAAACAAGCTTCCTTCTCATTGTATCTTCACATGGCAGAGAAAGATCATCTCTCATGTCTCTTCTTATAAGGGCACTAATCCCATTCATGAGGTCTCCACCCTCATGAACTTATTACCTTCCAAAGGCCCCAACTCCAAGTACCATCATATTGGGGATTAGGGCCTCAGCATATGAATTTTAAAGGGACACAAACGTTTAGTCTATAGCTTACATAAAGGCTTCTATGCTGTTGCCTTACCCAAAGGGCATTTCCTTACCTTCTGCAAGATATTCAATCTTCCCACCTATTCAAATTCTAGATCAAGTCCCTTTCCCCGCTTTAAGCCGTCCCTGACCTTCCCAAGCCTTTTGTGATCTCCTATATTGTCAGTATCACCCATTTGTCGCTTACCTCTATGGTAAACTTAAATTATTATCTTAGCCCTGAACTGGACCATACTTTCCTTGATGACAAGGTTTTGTATCTTGTGATATTTAAAAATACCATCTTGTACCTATTAATTAATAGATTAGAATAGATTAATAGAATTAATTAATTAATAGATGAGTATATGGACAATCAGGCTGCCTCCTTTGACTTGGAACAGAATAATGACTATATATATCAAATGGGAAGAGACTTGGATAAGCCTTATACTCTGTAAAACCATGACTCTAGGGTGTGTAAGTTGAGCCATTTCCAGGAATACAAGAAAAATAAAATGATAAAGGAAGATAGAAAGGGAGGGAGGGAGGAGGGAAGGAAAGAAAGAAAGAAGGAATGAAGGAAAGCTACTCCTTCTTTCACCCTCACTACTGTAAAGTCACTCAATCTCCTTCTGGACTAAAATTAAGAATGCTGCTTCAACCTCTCCTGCTGAGAGTGTCCTACCTATGTCTCTTACGTTGGAAAACGCACTTCTCCTGTCTGGGTGCCCCCTCCCTTTGGGCCACGTGGAAAGGGGGCTGAACAGAAGCATAGTGAGAGACTCTGCTTCCCCCTTGCATTAGGGCAGGAATGTCGAGAAGCTTTCCTGCCTTTCTCATACTCCCTTCCTGCTGCATGAGTAATTTGGCTCAAGGCACTTTGGACAATCTTGCAAGAACTAGAGACTAGACATCCAACATTCCTTTTATCAATTATTATGAGGAGCTGAATGCCAATCTTCAGAGAAATTTGGCCTTCCTGCCCTCCGCTGGCTTCCCTTCAGGAGATAGAGAACCTATTACTGTGTCACGCAAGCTCTCCTGCCCATCTGCTTTTGTTGAAAACCTCCTCTCTCTCCCATCCATATTTGACCTGCAATATATTTTGTTGCTCATTTTCTGGTAATATTTTAAAGCTTAGATTTTTGTGTGTGTGACTCTTCTGTGAGTTCCATTAATTCTTCCTCTAAAGGTACCATCTTTTCTATTACTTTTACTCATGTGGAATTTGTCGCTGGATTGTGCTGTCACCACTGAAGGTTCTGACAATCTTTCTTTTCCAATTTAAATGCAGGCTGTCAGTTGCTGAGTGGGTTTAAGATCCTTATGACTAGTAACAAGACCATCCAAATCAATCCCACTCTATAAAATTAGGATTCTCCACACCTCTGGTCAGTCTGGAGAGTTGGAACAATTTGGGGCCTTTTTCTTTTCCTATTGCTTCAGAGTTTAAAAGGAGCATCGCCAGTTTAGTTTAACCCTGCATTTTGAGATAGCTGAAAATAGTTGTAAAAAATTTGATGAACTTTAAAATGTTTTCAAAGTTTAAAATGTTCTACATGTTTCATAAATGCCTCTTCATTCCTGAGTTGAAATATATTATTTTGACAGTTAAGAATCAATTGATATAATTACAAAAAAATAAAAGGAAGGGGAGGGGAGGATAAATTGTGCTGGCTGTTTCTCTTGCCCATGCTGAATACATGTATGAAACAAAACATAATTAGGAAACCAGAAGAGAGAGTGAAAAGTAACTTTAGCTGTGAAGCTATTGATCCCTATCTCCCCTTTCAGATTCTGGGTAAGAAAACCACATAGGTGGTCAATGTTGACATCTCCAGGCATTCTTTTCTTAAAGAAGATCCTGATGTTTAAAATCATGTACACATATAGCCTTCTCTCTGAATATTGCCCAACACCACCTAGTAAACTCCCTGTAATTCCTCTGCCGATTATTGGCCTCTTCGTATCATTCCCTTTGCATCTCTCTCACTAACCCTTCAGTCGCTCAGTGTACAATCTCTCAGAGTGGTGTGTCCATGTTCCTAGCTAGATGGAAAAAATTTTTTAGCTATCTCAACCATAGAAAGATTTTCTTTTTTTAATAAATTTATTTATTTTTGGCTGTGTTGGGTCTTCATTGCTGCACATGGGCTTTCTCTAGTTGTGGCGAGCAGGGGCTACTTTTCATTGTGGTGCACGGGCTTCCCGTTATGGTGGCTTCTCTTGTTGCAGAGCACAGGCTCTATGTGCACAGGCTTCAGCAGCTGTGGTGCGCAGGCTCAGTAGTTGTGGCGCAGGGGCTTAGTTGCTCCAAGGCATGTGGGATCTTCCCGGAGCAGGGATCAAACCTGTGTCCCCTGCATTGCCAGGTGGATACTTAACCACTGCACCACCCTATGAAGCTAATAAAGCTTCATCTCAAGATTCTTCACTTGTATGAGCCTTGTCCAAGTTTCTATACCTAATTTGGTGTTCGTATCATTTTTCTTTTTTTTTTTTTAACATCTTTATTGGGGTATAATTGCTTTACAATGGTGTGTTAGTTTCTGCTTTATAACAAAGTGAATCAGTTATACATATACATATGTTCCCATATCTCTTCCCTCTTGCGTCTCCCTCCCTCCCACCCTCCCTATCCCACCCCTCCAGGCTGTCACAAAGCACCAAGCCAATATCCCCGTGCCATGCCGTATCATTTTTCTTAAAAGTGCTCCCCTAAAGCATATAATATTTATATATGATAAATCATATATAACTCATATAAGATTCAGGTCCTACAAAACCCAGATCTGCCACTGGTCTCTACTTACCCCTGGATCTTCTCTTACCCATTAATTCATTTAAAATCAAAATACAGTGAAAGAAGAACCAAACTTACTTTTTCTTTGAGTCTCTCCATCAAAGAGACAATTCATCAAAATATTTTTTAAAGGCACCTTCTCTTTCATCTTCAGTTTTTCCCATACTTATATATGCCATCAGGTTTTCTTATCAACTGATAAAAATCTAGCCCCAAACTAAAAACTTTTGGCTTCTCCCTGTAACTTTATTATCTTCAAAATGGAGGGTTAAGTCAAACTGGGGGACAGCTCTTAGCCTTTCACCATGACTCAGGACACTGCTAGTCTCCAAATGGAAGAATACAGGAAGGGAACATGTAACATGTATATCTTTGTAGCCCCCAAAGGGCTGGACACTTTCTGCAATGTATCATTTCCTTAGGACTGGGGTTTCAAAGTCTTTAGGAATAAAAATGAGGTTATGATCCTAGTGTCAGTCTTTCTGGCCAGCAGAGAAGACCCAACATACATAGTTTTGTGATAACTTTCGCCAATGTTTACTCACAAGATGAGTCTTCACATACCTGAGTAAGTGATAGCAAGGCAAGGAAACAAGAATAATTGGGCAGGGAGTCGTGACCCTGCCCTACTAACTGCCTATATTGAGTTTGATAATCAGAGGGGCCAGAGCCTGAAGATCCTTGAATAAGGTAAGGAGGGAATTGAAAGAAGCAGGTCCTCAGAGTTATGTGTGGCCCCCTTCATCTGAGCAGCCCAAGTCTTCTCTTTAGCTACAAAAACTTGTGAAATGCAATTCCTATCTAATCTTCCCCATCTTAGACCTTTTATTTGATCTTATGCTTTTCACCTCCCCCGCCCCAGTTTTGTTTTAGGAACTTTGGATATAACCATGTAAGAATCAGCATTAGGAGCACAGGCCAAGCAGTCCTGGGATTGTTTATTATATCTGGCTTCTGTCACTCATTCTGGCCTTGGGTTAACCTCATTAAGCTTCAGTATTCTTATGGACAGAACAGGGTTAGAATTAATGTGGTTGTTAGAAACTACATGAGATGTCTGTAAAGACCTTAGCAAATAATAGACATTCAATAAATATTAGCTATTGTGGTTGCTATGATTATTTTTTGGAAGTCTCCTAGACAAAGTGAATCATCAGGTATTTAACAGGTAAGAGCCAAGTTATATAATACTAAAGAGGATGGAAAGACATGCCTATTGCCTATTCACCCTATCCTTTTCCTAGACCACTAGGAGCCCAGAGATGGGGGCAGAGGATGAGGGGCCAGAAACAGGAAAAGAAGGAAACAAATAGAAGACAAGTGTGTTGAAAGAATATAAATCCTCAAGGGCCAGAATGGTCTAGGGATAGACTTTGAATTTCTGATGGCCATTAGAGGAGCACCCTTAATCTATATATGAGCACCTTCCTCCAACTCCACAGTGGTCTCTTCCTCCAGATGAGTTTGATGAATCTCAAAGTCTGGGAGGGGCAGCAGAGAAAACATGAATCTACAGAATAAGTTCTTCCTATTGGCAGAAGAGTCCTGGTTAACTAGTCAAGTCAGATAAAATATGTCCACTTATTGAAACTAGGAGGTTTATGGCATTTTGAAAGTAGAGATTATTTGTCTATTTCATAAGAGAAAATTGTGAAGTGCTTATTAAATTCAGTGTAAGTACCACAAACTCTCATGGCTAGAAGGCAATTTAAAGACCATTCAGTTCAATCCTGTTGTTTGTCAGATGATGTAACTCAAAGTTCAGAAAGGCCAAATGACTTGCTCATGGACACATTGCAAGTTTGACTAGGTAGCCAAAATAAAATTAGCTGGGACAGACAAATAATTGGCTTGGCTTTTAACTTTTTATTAACTCAAACTTGATCAGTCAAATTGGTTTAGAAATGTAGACACAGATTAAGAAATGCCCATAAGTGAATGGAAAGAAAACAAAAAGACTTGGATCGTATTTATACTGATTTTCTTCTCTAAAGGATAATGTTTATAAAGACATTGATTCATAAACCATAAACTTTAAGAGGAGGTAGTTTTACATTTTCCTCTTCAATTTTTTCTTTAAACATGGGAAAGTAACATGAAATACTGATTATTAGTGTCCTGCTATTCCCAGACCTCCCCTCCTGCTGTGTCCATTAAAGAGCAGCCCATCTCTCCCCATTCCACCTCCAATTAGATTCGAAAGAGGAAGACTTCTTTCCTCCAGACGAGTAATCAATCTAATAAAAAACAAACAACAACAACAAAAAACAAAACAAAAAATTGGAGTTAGGCAGAGGAGGAAGAAGAGAAAAAGTCCCAGTGGTTTGAGGTAGAGGAAGACAAATTTTATCAGGGTGTTTGAGAAATTTGTTTTAAGCTATATGTCTTGATCTTCTTCAATAGACTTCATTTCTAATTACTGTTTTTCTCTTAAATTTGACTCTGCTTCTTCCAAAGGGCACTTTTGTAAAACAACCTCTCCTAGAAACCTTTCCCCTAAGCCTCCCCTTTTATAAGGTTTACAAGTAATGGTTTACTGAAACCAATTTGTACTTGCTCACAGAGCAAATTCTGTGCATCTCTTCTCAATTCCATTCAGTGGCCTCACATTGGTAGCTTGAAATTGCCATGGTGGAAGTATTTACACCACAGATATTGGCAAACACTACAGATTAGGGCTTGTTTTTCTCCCCACAGAGAGCCAGTTTACCAGCACCCATTGGACAAAAAAACAACAACAACAACAAAAACAAAAAAACCCCACAATGATAAAAGAATCTTCCTCCCAATTCCCATGTTCAGATTTTGTTTTTTAGCCATGATAGCTGTGTTCTCTCTTTGGACTCTCTCCATTCAAAATAAATGCTCCTAAAAATATAGCATTGGGAATTGGAAGAAAAGCAATGGAAAACTAACTTCTCAGTTCTTTCAAGTAATAACTGCAGTGTCATTTGTTTGAGTTAACTTAATGTGTTAAAATGTGTCACTTACGTAACAGAAAAGAAACTGTAGCAATCCAGACACTCCAGTTTTCTTCATTCAAAGGGAGAAAAAACAGCCTTTGTTTCAAGGTCACACTCCATACACTAGAACACTAGCAGCTGTTTCATGAACACGTGTACATGTCAAGGAGGAGAGGTTGAAGGAATGTTTATAGTTTCATTCAAACCTATCCCTCACCATTACAATAACGTGTGCTCTAACAATAGATGAATATTGTCATTTTAGTGTGTGAAAGATAGCTTATTTTTTCTTCCTTAAGTATTTAAATTTATTATTATAGCACTCTTCTAGGAGCCTTGGCACCTATAAAATATTTTTAAAGGATTCCTATTCCCTTTTGTCATAAATACCTTTAGAAATAATAAAATAACTGTTCCTCTAGCTGGAAAAATATACAAGACAAAAGTCTGCACCCAAATTCAGTTAACTGCAGGTTAAAAACCTGCTTGTACATAAGGTCCCTGTTCTCAAGGTGTTTGCAGTCTCCTTGGGGGAACTTTTTTGAGAAATTTTGTTCTGAAATTCCTTAAGAATCATAACACTTTTCATGCATAATCTTATTAGTAGCATCTTTATCCTCCTGGCTTAGGTTTAACTTATAAGAAAACAAAAAGCCAAAGGTCACTTATCACCAAACCATAAAGTGGGCAATGAAACTGGACAGTACTTTTTTTGGTAAAAAGAAGCAAAGAGAAGAGTAATAGGGCTGTTTTTCTTTCGACTCATAAACTGACACTCTGTAGGTAACTCCAAAAGAGGATTTCTGGAAGAGAACCAGGCAGTGTAACATCATCAGAATAAGTGGGTATCTTCCCACTCTCATTCATATAACAAATATTTATGGGGAAGTCAATAAGGGAGATGGCCCATTTGGATGCATAAATTCTTAATTTCCACTACTTTAATTGAAAGAAATCAGTCTCATTACCATATATCCTATTTATAAAAGTTCTCAAACTTTTTTCATGTAGCATACACTGTGTTAAATGCTTTCCGTGCATTTATCCAAGCTCTGTGAGATATACATCATTGTTACCTTTAATATATAAATGAGAAAACTGAGGCTTAAAGTGGTTAAGTCAGCAGCAGCCTGGAATTGGTAACATGAGTCTTTCTAACTCTCAGTCCTGTACTCTTAACCACTGTTAGGAGATCTTCCTCCCGTCCATACAAAAAAATCACACACTACCTTCCATCGCTAAATGAAAAGCCACTAGAATGAAGCAGGTGAGAATTGAAACAGGAGTTCAGAAGAAGCCACCTGTGTGGGCTCTGATGCAATAGAATTGTGTGGAGGGGCAAAACTTTGTCTCAACAGGATTAGGAGAGAGGAAAGAGGATTGGCTGCAGGCAGCAGCAAGAGCAAGGGCAAAGGTTTGAAGTAAGAGCAGTAAGTTGCTTTTGCTAGGAGACGATACAAAGGAGCAGAGCAGAATAGGTAGAATGACAGCAAGGCAGACAGGTAAGTGACTGTAAGTGGTGATGGTAGCCCGGGAAGACAGGGTATCTGGGCAAAACAAACAAACAAACAGAAACTAGCCATGTTGCTACCTAAACCTAGAGGCAGAAACCAAGAATAGCATCTAGGGCAGAGGTTCTTACCCCAAAATGCCCAGGGAAATTTGAAAAAAATCCCAGGCCCAGACCATAACCCATATCAGTGAATCTGGATTTCTGGGGATGAAGTCCAAGCCTCATTTTGTTTGGTTCATTTTGCTTTAAGTTCCCCCAAAATGAAAGCCACTGGTCTAGCACCTTCCGTTAAAGTAGATGAAACAGATAGGAATGGAGTTTGAGTACATAAAACACAAGTTGGCAATCTGAGAACCAGGCCACAAAGAGGGACACAGGCAGAAAGGCAGTGAGGACACAAACATGGGCTGGTACCAAGAGATCAGATGGGGTAGAAGAGCCATGACAGAAGTGGACCCTATGTGTAAACAAAAGGTGTTTGGGTTCAAACCAACTCTGTTCACACCAGTCTGATGGAGAATCACATCCAGGTGCAGAGGGAGTAGAGTGACATGAGTAAAAGTAGGGACTCTACCACCTGTTAGCTCTGGGACCCCAGGCAAATTACTCGAACTCTGTGAGGCTCAGTGCTCTCATCTGTAATGGGAATGCTAATCCTTTCTGTCTTTCAGGAATATACGTACCCTAGGCATAGGAGAAAGATTATGAGCTGACAGTCCTCTAGGAGATAGCAGCTCTAAAACAGGTTGAAAACTGAAGTGAAAAGTGCTCATTCCTGAGCACAAGGAGATGGCAATAGAAAAGTAGATTGCTGCCAGGTGGAAGGAGAGCTCACTAATTTTTTTGTAGTAATGATAGGGAAAAAGAAGCACAACATTTTTGGAAGGCAATGTGGAAAAATATATCACGAGCCAGAAAGATGTTTATACCATTTTATCTAATAATCCCACTCTTGGAATTTATCCTAGAGAAATAAATCAACAGAAGAAAAAGAAGCTACACTGTATAAAGATCTATAATATAAAAGAATGGAAACAACCCAAATTGCCAAATATAGGTCAATGGCTAAGTAAACTGTTAAACATATATTCAGTGGAATATTAACTCTGGGATTCAGGAACCTTGTCTTATTCATCTTTTAATTTTTTAAAGTTCATCCTTAATTATACAAAGAATATTTTAAAACATTTAAAAATACAGAAAATGTTAGAATCCCCTTGACCAATCTTAGTTTCCTGTCTAAATGTGGCCACTGTTAACAGTTTAGTATGGACTCTCCCAGACATTTTTTAGTATATTTACACACACACACACACACACACACACACACTTACATATGTATATACACATATCTGTAGAGCTATATATTTTGTTTATAGTGTGTGTTAAGAAAATGCCATCTTGCTGTTCTTGTTTTTCTGCAACTTTTTTGTTTAACATCTTTATTGGAGTATAATTGCTTACAATGCTGTGTTAATTTCTGCTATATAGCAAAGTGAATCAGCTATATGTATACATATATCCCCATATCTCCTCCCTCTTGCGTCTCCCTCCCACCCTCTCTATCCCACCCCTCTAGATGGTCACAAAGCACCGAGCTGATCTCCCTGTGCTATGCGGCTGCTTCCCACTAGCTATCTATTTTACATTTGGTAGTGTATATATGTCCATGCCACTCTCTCACTTCATCTCAGCTTACCCTTCCCCCTCCCCGTGTACTCAGGTCCATTTCTTTGTTGGCTCATTTTCTTAGCAACAAGCCTTGGAAAGTTTCCATGTCAGTACTGATAGAACACATTCTTTTTAGAATGAATATATCTCAGTTTATCTAACCATTCCCAGTATAGATGAGCAGTTATGTGGTCTTCAATTTTCAAGATTACAAATGTTACAATGAGCCGCCTTGCTTCTGTCTCCTGAAGCACATGTTTCTTGAGGGCAGATATGGAAGAGTGCAATCAATGGTTGGGTGTAGAGTGTCTGTGCATTTCCAATGTTAGTAGTTAAATGGCTGTACTGGCTTCCTCTTGGCCAGCAGGAGAGGGCAGCTCCCATTGTCCTACACTCTAAAGTGGGTGTTATCAAACTTTCTAATATTGCCAATCTGCAAGGTAAACATTATAATTATCACTTTAATTTGCATTTCCTGACTTCTTGTTAGGGTAAGCCTCTCTTCTGGCCATTTATATATATATTTTTGGCATGTTACCTGTTTGTCACCTTTGCCAATTTTTCTAATTTATCATCATTTTGATATCCCTGTCACATAACAGAGACAGTTTTAAAGTAAGTGCTCAAATATTCAGTGAATTGAATTATACTACTAAAAATAATTAAATCCTCCATAGAAACACATAAAGTATTTATGACATAGTATTAAATTGAAGGGAAGAATATAAATTATGTGCAATATGTAACAATATTCATGCATTTCAACATAGGCTAGAAGGGAACACAAAATAATAACAATGAAGCTTTTGAAATAGGAGTTAACATTTACATAGCACTTAACAGATGTTAAGCACTGATCAAAATGTTTCCCGTGTTGTATTAATACCTTTATTCCTCAGAACAATCCCTATTAGAGTTCTTTGAACTCGCTAAAAATCACAGTTTGTATAAGTGGCAAAGCCACGATTTGATAAAACTGAGCAGTCTGATTCCAGAGCCTGCATTCTTAACTACTACATTATACTAATATAACTTTTAAAAATTCTTTATCATTTACATGTTATTATTTTTACAATAAAAAAATAGCAGTAGAGAGAGTTTGGGGGACTTTTTCAGTCATGGATCTCCATGGGGTATCTGCACCTTAGTAGTCATCATGGCCCTCTACTTTGCAAGTTCATAAACTACAGTCTGACAGTACATCAGTGTGGCCAGGTCCCAGGGAACCAAGCCATGTTAACCAAACTCACGAGAGACTGACTATAGGTCAGAACTATGTCAATTTTGTTCATTGATACTGAGAGCTTTCATTGCCAAGAGAAATGCTGTATTCACAGCAGCCCAAACATGCTCTTCCTGCTGGGAAAGTCTAAACTGGAAACCAGATTAAAGATTAAAATTTACTCAGTGAGAGCGGAGTAAAAGCAATGGGAAATGGATGAGCTTGGGAAATAGTGTCATCACAGAGTAGTTACAATGACTCCCAGTCCACAAACACAGGGGTACAAGAAAAAGTGACTTTTTAATAATGTAATTTCATTCTTAATCTTCCTCCCACCAAGCTACTGGGAGACCTAACTTTGTTTTCTTTTTTCCCTCTCCTCCCAGTGATTTCTGGAATCCTATGCAAAGCCACGCTTGTTGGGGTAGGGGTGGGGGTTACCTGGTATGTCATGTGGTCCTTGATCCTCTATCTAAGTTGTCAGTGAGATATTCTCTGTCCCTTCCAGCATGCTGTCTGCTACTTCTGTGCCATTCATGGCATACAGGAAGCTTTCAACTGCCTCCAGACCCCACTCGGCGCCAAGGCTGCCTGTCATTCCATCAGCCTAGGTGCCTGTGCAGCCACTCCTGGGACGTGGGGTATATGTCCTCTCAATCAGGGACACACTGGCCTTCATACTTGCCTCCTCTCTCACTCATTCTCCCAGGCAACACCAGGGGAAATGCCTTTCTTAGGTGGGGTAAATCCTGCCTTCATGATTCTGGCCAATTTCTATACTCATTCAGCATTCCTCTCTGGGACTTAGGCATGTGTACCTATCTAAGACAACTATTAGTATACTTTCTTCTTTTTGTACTGGTGGATATCTCCCTTAGCATAATGACCTCAGAGACAACTGTTGGCTTGGGGTTGGGGTAGAAAAGTAGAAATACTAAAAAAATTAAGTATAGATCTGTGCTGATTTAGATAGGAAAGAACAAAAGAGGGAGAGAGGAAGGAGGGAAGGAAGGGAAAGAAAAGAGAGGAAGGAAGGAAGAAAGAGAGAGAGAACCTCAAGATATGCTGCCACATAACCTCATTTAGAGATGAGAATGTCCAAGGCCTTCTCTGGACAATGTTGGTACTTGGCTGTGTCTTCAGTAGCCACCTGCCCTTTTTCTGATTTTTATAACAACTGTACAAAACCTTTGTCTTTCCACTGTTACTTCTGACAGACACACTGCATTTACTTTCCATCATGTTTTCCTTCTGTTGCTGTCCCTGTAGGTGTCCTATGGACAGCCGGGGCCGTCTGCTCACATAACAGTTGGCAATATACAGTGAAGTGTCCCAGTGTGCTCCCAATGGCTCAACGGAAGGGTAGCTGGAATAGCATTATTGAGGCCTTGTTGCCCTGAGGACAGGGCCTGCTTCGTGGGTATACAACCTGTGCCATCAAACATAGGACTCCACACTTGGTTTAATGCTCTGCTATCATCATCCTTAAATTCTTAATCATTTTTTAACAAAGGGCCCTGCACTTTCATTTTACACTGGGCCCCACAAATTATACAGCTCATTCAGCCAAAAGGTCATCATCTCAAAAGGGAATTTGCAAGGTCTGCATTTAGACACCTGTCTCCAAGGGTTCTGAGATAGGACACTATAGAGAGAAACCAGACTTCAACTGCATTAAGGATTCAGTTAATGGCTAATTTGGGTAAGTTTGGTTAAGAAGTATCGATTCAGGTAAATTTTTTCAGTTTCAAAACTCTTGGGCTTTTTGAGTGCTTTTAGTCATTGTAACAATCCTGTTTGTGAGCTTAATGTGCATATTATCGTCTTCATTTATGGCTCTATCCATACCTTTATTTATGGCTGTAGTCCCACGTATACAAACTAATTAGAATAATCGGATGATTGCAAACTATATGTTGGAATTAATTCAAACAACTGTTTTCAGAATGACTGGTGGTTTACTGGGATGGTGTCTTTCTGTAGCCCAAATGTCTATGGAAGCCTAACTGGATCGATGTCATGAGCCACCCTAAGCTCATTAAGTTTCTGTCCCATGCTGACTCATGGGTCAATAGGCACCCTTTACCATAAGCTTCCCATTAGCTGTGGCATCAATCTGATGACACCTAATCTTTAGGTTCCCTAATGTGGTTTAGAGAGATTGCTGAGAATCAGTTTTATCAGCCAATCCTGCTCTATTCCATCCTGTCAGGGTTAATAAAATACTCAAGGAGTTGTGGATGAGATGATAACTTTATGTCTCCAAAGAGTTATAATTTTTTTAAATATTTGTATCATTTCCTGTCAAGTGAATAATAACTCAGGCATGGAGTTATTATTAATCAAATCAATGTATTATCCCGCCTGCTTGGGAGAGAAGCCACACTTCAGACTAATCCCTGTATTTATGGGAATTGACAGATGATTCTGTCTTCAGACAAGGATCTATGCAACCTTCCAGAAAACTTGGAATGTCTTTCATCACAGAAGGAAGAATGTTGCGATCTATTTCCTGAAATAATTTATGGCTCTTGGAGATGAGCTCTGGGTACCCAGCCTTCGGCTGACATGCAGTGACTTCCCCTATAAGTAGCATCATGTGCTGAATGTCTCTTGACACTTAACACATTACGAATGTCACGTGCATGTATTGGCCACCAAATCAGGAAGGCCCTATCTCCTCATTAGCACTGCCCTTCTTTCCTTACTACTGTTACTTAAATCTGTCAATAAGGAAATCAGAGTTTTTGTTCTGAACATTTACACAGTCTAGAGCAGAAATGTGTTATGTATTATGGTCCAATGAATGGTGTCCACTGACAAACTCTGAATTTAGAGAGTTACAAAGTAGTGGAAAGAGTAGAGGGAGGCTGGAACCATGGTTTCAAGGATTATCCCTGCCATTACCAACTGTCTGTCCCAGGGCAAGTTATAAATACTTAACCTCTCTGAGCTTCATTTTTTAAAATATTCAGATTGAGACTGATGTCCAAGTGTATAAATATACAAATTCAGACGAACTGCTTCATGGGGTTGTTCTGAAGCTTAAAAATAGATTATTTCTGTGAAAATGTTTTGTAAGGGGTGGTCTTAAAAACAAATGGTGATCAAAATTAAGACAACATGGGAAGATTCTGTGTAGATTTTATTAATTCCTAAGACAGCAATACTCAATCTTAGCTGCTTTTAAGATTCCCAATGCCCAAGCTGTATTGAGATCAATTAAATCAGAATCTCTAGAATTGGGATTCAGACATCAGTATTTTCTTAAAGCTCTCCAGGTGATTCCTATGCAATCAAACTTGAGAATGACTCAAGGAAAAAGAAAACCACTTTCACTCTTTACTTCCTGTAGCTTGACCAAGCAACTTAACAAATGATTTGGTTGTAAGTTCCCTCAGGCACCTGGGATGCTTCTAGGCACGTTGCCATTGCTAAAGAAATATCTGTTGATAACCGCTCCAAATGACTATGAAAAGAATTGAAAACCCCTCACATTAAGTCCATATTATGGCAACTCATTTCTTGTTTAGTGAGTTATTTGGGGGCAAAGGATGGTAGTGTCCGTCAAAAACATTAAAAGAACTTGGCGTGAGAAGTCAGGTGGCATGTTGACCACAACCACATAGAAATGAGTAGGGAAAGGAGGCAGGAGAGAGAAATGAAGCTGTGCTGGGGGCCCCGGCCAGCACGTGTGCATGCAACTTTCCTTGCCAGCATGTGGTGTGCAGTGAGCTGCCTTTGGTGTCTGGCTGATGGTGGAGGATGCCAAAAAAGTGTGAAAGCCTTATAAATGTGTCCGCGGAACATCACTGACAAGCAGCTGGACTCCAGCTCTCCCATCTGTCTCTGGCAGGGTTGACGTCAGCCTTCCAGGTCTGGGAGAGCAGCTGTGTGATAAATCACTCAGTGGCCTGGGAAAGTTAAGAGTTTTCTTGTGGTAGAGAGGTGGCGGCCCTCCAGGTAGTGGTGGCTGTGGGAGAGGGACAGGTCCCAGTGAGCAGATAGTCCCAGGCAGGGAACAAAGTAAAGTTTTAGGAAGGGTCTCCAGAAAACCTAGAGGGACCGGTATTGTTGCACTCGGCTGGGAATTTTATATATGTGATCACATGTAATGCTCACAGCCATTCTAGGAAATGGGTATCTTCTTGTCTCTGTTTTTACAGATCCAGAACTTAAGGTTCTGAAAGCATAAATCAATCTCTGCAGATCACAGATCTAGGAAGTGACAGAACGGGGGACTTAACAAAGTCAGTTATCTCCCAATTTGTGTCATCTCTGCCTTAAGGACCTGTCCTCCAAAGGTGATCAATTAAGAAAGTCTTCACTCAAGCCAAGCCAATCTTTGTGGTTTCTATCCATTCATATGCCCTTCTCCCATCCTTGAGCCACTACCTATGTTATTTTCATCCCCAAAAGTAAATCAACCTACTATGTGCCTGTGTCCTGTCAAAGAAAGCCTTGCTACTTAGAGTGTGGTCTGGGAACCAGTAGCATCGCCTGAGAGCTTCGTAGTAATGTAGATCAAGCCCCACTGAAATTTAACAAGATTGCCAAGGGATTCATTAAAATTTACAAAGCCCTGGTCTACCCAGAAATCTTTATCTGAAAAGGAATTTAGATCAGTGATTCTCAAATTTGTATGCATTAGAATTACCTGGTGGTTGGGGGTAAAATGAAGATTTCTAGCTCTTTTGCCAAAGGGTTCTAATTTGGGAGCTATGGTGTGGGACCTGGGGAATATGTGTGTTTTAGCAAAGCAGCCCAGCTGATTTGGCTAAAGGTGATCTGAAAAGATGGCTATAATCAACATTGGCTCAGGAAGGTCAGCACCTGCCTTCATTTACAGATGATGAGACTGAGGTGAAGGAGAGGGAGATGATGACAGGGTCACGAGGTCATTGGATAGACCTAAGATGAGACTTACGTTCTTGAAGCAGACTAACCACACCAGTTATACAACTGGTGATGAACTAAGATGAGACTTATGTTCTTGAAGCAGACTAACCACACCAGTTTCAGGACTGTAGGTCTTGGAGAAAATCACTGCCAAGACTCTGCCCCTTTGTTCTTTCTAGCACTTTAGAATTCTTGATGCAATTGCGGTTGATTGACTCCTTGATGAGAAAGGAACGTTCTGGACATGGTGTTGGAGGAAACAGTGGGAGTCACTGGATCTCACTGAAGTCTGTCATAGACCTGGTTTTTAAAGTTTGTTTTATTTTTAATGAGTTAAGGGATTGCTTTGGCAAGCTAGAGTTGAGAATCACAGGGACCCGAGTGAAACAGTAATACACCTCCATCTGTATGTGCTTATGTGTACATTATCTCATTTAACTGCTGCAATAACCCTGTGAGGTACCATTTTACAGCCAGCAAACTGCAGAGTCAGGGATGGAGCCCAGCCCTCTAGCTTCAGGGATCTCTCTGCTGTACAATTACCACCTTCTGGGGAAAGTTAAGAAATTCCACCTAAAGACTGTAAGCAGTTGGTGGCCCATAGTTTGTAAACCCAAGAGACACAATTAAAATCATGCTTAGGTCATACTTTTAATTTTATCACCCTGACCATGGAAATCTAATATCACCCCTGGCACTTTACTGCATCCCTTAGGAAGAAAGGCAAGGAAAAAAAAAAAAAACATCTTAGGGGTGCTTTTATTCGGAAACTGTACTTTTCTTTTTGACATGACATAGTGGAAAAAACATAATTTTTTGTTAAATCATGCCTCCTCCATTTATTAGTTGTATGATACTGGGAAAGTTTTTCTAATATCTATAAGCCTAGTTTTTCTTATCTGTAAAATGTGTCATTGTGAGAATCATGCAGATAATGTTAATATATAGTCTGACGCAATGCTTGAGACACATGTGAGGACACGATGAGACGACAGTCATCTATGAACCAGGAAGTAAGCTCTGGCCAGATACCGAATCTGCTGGCACCTTGACCTCCAGAACTGTGAGAAATAAATATTCGTTGTTTAAGATATCCAGTTTCTGGTATTTTTGTTACAGCAACCCAAAAGGACTGAGATACCTCCTTTAATCTGAAGCATTCCCACAGGCTTTCTTTGTCATGTTTTAGGGACACAGTCCCTCTCCTTTTTTTGTTAGTATTGGGTTGGCCCAAAAGTTTGTTTGGGTTTTTCGTAAGATGTTTCAGAAAAACCCAAACGAACTTTTTAGCCAACCCATAGAATATTCCTCATTTTGAGGTTTTCTTTTTTGATGTTTCCTTATGGTTAGATTCAAGTTGTATATTCTCAGTCAGAATACTGCATAGATGATGGTATATCCTCGGGGTATCACATGGAGCCACAAGATGTCCATCTGTCTCAATAGTCATGTCGATTTTGATTACTCTGTCAAGTTGTTGTTCAGTCTCTCCATTATGCAATTAGTGCTCTTTCTCCATCACAACTAATAGGTAATCTGTGGAGAGATTTAAGACTGTGCGAATATTCTTCTCTTCATCAAAACTTTCCCCTATATTTAGCAGTTATTGATGATTCTTGCCTGATGCAATCTTTACTGTGATGATTGAAAATGATAACTTTCCAGTTCCCATACCCCCACCACATTTACAGGTTGGCTCTCAGCATTCTATGGTAAGCAAGGGCCCTCCATTCTTCCTCATTCATTTATTCATTTATTACCAGTATGGACTCATGGATTTTAATTTGTTTCAAAGGTTTATAATTCATCATCATACTTAAATATTTTGGTGCTCAAATTATCCCATATTTGGCCAGTTGGAACCCTTTTCAGCTAGCATCTTGGTCCTTGTGACATGACCCCATCTTTTTTAATGCTTTCTTACTTGCAAGAATAACAAGATGTTCCAGGCTCACATTTTACCTACATTGCCTCATCCCTGGAGTCAGCCATTTCTCCAAAGAGCCTTGGTTCCTTTATGTAGATAATGGTGTTTGAGACCAAGGTCTGGGTTTTAGGTATGATCATTGCTACTGAGGGGTCTTTGATTCTTGGCCATTTCAACAGATAGAGCTAGGAAATAGTTACATGAAAATATACCTGTATATATACATATACAAACATACATACATACAAACATATACTTGTATGTTTGCATGTGCATATTACAAGCATAGACATAATTAAGAAGTCATCAGTTCACACTGATAACTCTAATTCCAGTCTATATCCATGAAGTTCTATCGTGCCTTCTCTCATGCTATATTTGTATGTCCCTTCTGCCACAGTGAGAATTCTGACTCTCATCAACATTAACCCATTTACTCATTTGCTCAATCCTATAGTACATCTAAAATAATTTCAGAATTGCTTCGCTCATATTTCTATAATTGAAAAAAAACTACTAAAAAGAGCTCAGAATTTATTTTCAATTCTCCCCTCACTCCTCATGCTCAACCTTGGCCAAGATTGTGGGTATACGGTGAAAAATTGTGTTCCTAGCCACTCTCCCCATATGACGCCTTAGTCCTTTAGAGCCCCAAGGACTGCAGTAAGGAAATAGAGTGGCAAAAGGTCTGAATGAATCCAGGATGTCTAAAGAACCCAGGGGTTGGTGTGTTCTATTCTGAGAGACCCACAGGTCTGCTCTATGATGAGGACCAGCGTTCATAGCCTGATTTGTTTCAATTCTTGTAAAAAATACAAATGGAATTTTTTTGGGCTCAGAAATTAGGAGGCATCCTCCTCCGGATTGTTTCTCTCTTTGATCTAGTCGATCCTCCACTATTTGTGAAGTGAACCATAAATTTGGTCTTACTTCACTTCTCAAAACCTGCAGGCTACCCACCTGTCACAGAAGCCAGACTGCAGCCTCCCGTCTCCAAGCTCATCTTCCAGAGTTTAATCCATGTCCTTTGGACGGGGCCAGTGTATTAACTGGCAGACAACTGGAGGAAACACAATTTTCCTATAACCATTCTGAATTCCTCCTTTGATGTCAGGTTACAATTCTCTCTTGCATACTGCAGTGCACACAATTTCATCTGAATCAGGTACAGCTCTGATAACCCTGGGAAGCCACAACATGCCAGAGGAGAAAGATTTACACATGCAATTCTTTTCCACAGCAAGAAAATAATCAAGGTAGAAAAGATTGTCATCGAAACAGCTGTGCTTCTTTCCAAGAGCTTTCTGCTGTCTGTTTTAGGTGATACTATTCAGTCTTGACCCCTTTGGTTACAGTCTTCTGTTCCTAATCAGCGCATGTTCAGTGGAGAGTTAATAAAATAAATACAGGTCCCTAATGACAACAGGAATATTATCTTAACAGGGTAGCAGCAAAATACACATTTGATCATTGAAGTGATTTGCACTCCTCTTAGCTTTCAAAAGTAACTGGGAAAGGAAAATAGAGATAGTGAGTGTTGGAGTGTGGCAGTATCTAGTGAGGGCTGGGAAGTGACTTTGTTCTAAGGCTTATCCCTGGTCTCAGAGCATGAGTTTGATGAGTGCACCTATCTCAAAATCCTGCCTTTCTTCTCTGTATCTTTTTCCATCTTTATCACAATTTGCTCCCTCTATCTGGGGCGGGGGGACTTTCTAAGACAGATTCAAACAGAAAGTATGTTTTATCACAGCACTTCTCCTTCCACTTGAATCTCTACAATGCGCAAGAGTGTGAGCCACATTTTCCTAGGTTACCTCATCTTTTATGCGTGCTTATTAGCCATAACACAATTCATAACCCTTGAGATATAAACATAATGATCTTGCTCTTCTTTCCAGTTCTAGCTGGCCATAGCAATCATAGACTGTGGTAGGCAATATTGGGAACACTCCTTTCCAATGGTCTTCACTTTCTGTGTAATTCCCTCACCTTGAGTATGGTCTGGATCTGAGGACTTGCTTCTAACTCATAGAATATGGCAAAAATGATGAGATGTCACTTCAAAGATTACATTATAAAATGCTGTGATTTCTGTCTTCCTCTCATTCCCTCACTTGTACTCTCATTTGCCCTCTCACCTATTTACTCTGATGAAGCCAGCTGACCTGTTGTAAACTACTCTATGAAGAGACCCACAGGCAAAGAATCAAAGGAGGCCTCTGGCCATTAGCCAGTGGAGAACAAAGGGCCTCAGTCCAATAGTTCACAAGGAACTGAATCTCATCAACAACCATGTGAGTGAGCTTGGAAATGGATATTCTCCAATTAAGCCTTCAAGTGAGATTATAATCCCATCCTTGTGAGAGACCCAGAGTGGAGGACCCAACTAGGCCAGGCCCATGGAAACTATAAGATAATGAGTGTTGTTTAAGCTACTAAGTTTGGGGGTAATTTGTTACACAGCAATAGATAACTAATGCAGAAAATCTTACTCAACTGTGCCATGAAGCTGACCTTGTAACACATCAGTTCATCTCACCAGCTCCACCTGCATTCTCTCACCCTTATGAATGAAGCCCATTTCATTCTGTGTACCTTGCTTTATAATGTCATTCAATTTCCGTATTTTCTTGTCCTGTTCCTTAGTCCACTCTGCCACCACTCAAAATCATTTCTGCTGTTGCACCTTAATAGCTCATAGCATTTTCCTTTCTCTTTATCATAATAAGGCTCAGCACATTCTTCCATAGTAGATGCTCAGTAAATAATTGTGGACTGATTTAGATGTAAACATTCATTTCAAATCATTCGCTTAAAAGAGTTATTGAATACCTATTCTATACTAGGTAATAAGAATGAATTGATGAGTAAAAATATACACAAGTCTTGCCCTCATGGGGCTTACCATCTGGAGAGGGAGGCTGATATTTGCACTGGTCATTTACACAACAAACGTGTTAGATATTAAGTTCCCTGAAGGAGAGGTAAAGATGCTGCAAGAAGGTTAGAAATAAAGATTTTACCTAGTAAGGGAAATCAGGGGAGATGCTCAGAAAAAATGATAACTGAGTTAATTTTTCAAAACTGAGTGGGCATTAACTTAGCAAAAGTGAGCAGGGGGTGGGGGACAGAGGGAGGAGGGAAGCATTCTAGACAAAGGGAACAGAATGTGCAAAGTAGTCTTTGAAGTACTTGAGAGTCCATGAGTCTTGAGATTAAAAAACAAGGAAGAGTGTGATGTGAGATGAGTGAAGAGGTAGATGAGGGTTAGACCTGATCCTATCTTTTCTAGGCCATCTTTGAATAATAAACGTTTCAGGAATATCCAGAAAGTTCCTGTACTACAACTACATTCTCTTGGTGTCATTACAGCCCAGCGGGTCTCAAATATGTTTTAGTCCTGTTTTAGGTAGTTGCTTTTTGAAGCTTGCTTTGATGGTACCCTTGAAAGAAATCAGGACCATGAAAAAATGAAAAGACATGGCCCATGACCACAAAGAGTGAGTGTTCTATTTGGGGACTCATCATGGAAAAAACTTATCAGTCTCTGAATCACAATAATACAGTGCACATAAAATAATAAAACAAACCCCTAAATGCCAATAGAGAACTCAAAGTTAAATAACCCTAGAGGATAAAGGGGAGATGAATGATGAGTAAATCCCACTTAGTCTTGGCTCCCCCACAAGCCCACTTTCAAGCCTCTCTTTGGCTAGCCAGTGAGTATCAGTCCTCTCAAAGATGTTTGTGGTACAGTCTGGACCATGAGAGGGGAGGAAGAGATCTCCAAAAATAGAAATGGAGACAAGGCCCTGTGAAACAAGGCCCTGATGGAAGATAGCAAGAGAAGAATCAAAGATACTTCTAGGGAACTCCGCTGTTCTCCTAGGGATACTGGAACAGTTCTGCTCATTTTGTATGGAAATGATAGAGGATGGCAGATACAAGTGACTCATGTGACTGGCACAAGTTGATGGTCAGTATACACTTACTGAACAGTTTGGAGAAGGGTCATTCATCATATAGGAGATCCTTCGCCCACCGTGGGGATAGAGGTTTCCATAGGAGGAATTATATAGCTTATGAACTCTAGGCGTCCTGGAGCCTTGTTTAGAGATTCTATCTCTCTCTCCTCTCCTCCCTAACTTTAAGATACAGTCAACTTGTATGGATGGCCCCAGAAGACCTCCTGTAAGAAGATAGGTCATATGGGCAGAAGAGGCAATGCATGAGCTTATAAGTGAAAGCCCTGCTCATTAACTCTGTTTGGCCATATGAGTGTTGGGAATCTGACTCTTGAACTCACTCCTAAATACTTGGAATTTCAATGGATCTTGGACCACCATGACAGTCTTCAGTGGTCCTGACGGCAGGATTATAGGCTCAAATGCAACCATCCATGAAACAACAACTTGAACAGCAAATTCCAAATATGCCTTAATTTTGAGGGGAAAAAAATACCCACATGGAATTTTTAGGCATATGCAGATTTTCAGTGATTAAAAATGGCCACCATTTGAAAATTACTTCCTATGTTCCTGGAACACTACTCTATATGAGTTATGTCACTCAATCCACACACAAAGCCCTTTAAGATGGTGCCATTGTCTTAATTTTACAGATGGAGAGACTAAGGCTCAGAAAGTTTAAGAAACCTTCTCCAAGATCCCAGAGTAAAAGCAGCAAAGATAGAATTTTAACGCAGGTAGGTTTGTTTCTGGGATTCAACAGCTCAACCCCAACGTCTTTTCTTCTGGGAAGGCTTGTGTGAGTTCCCTGCCCACTCTGCCCCCATCGGACTTTGAACCCACTTTTATTACAAACTGAAACCATTATATAGTAGTAACTTAGGATTTCATGAAATCCTCTTTGAGGATTGAGACCCACATGGTGGGTCTGCCAGTATTTATAGAATAAATAAATGCACATTAAGGTCATTTCTGTCTAGGAACAAAGCATGCACTAACTTTAGAGAATAGCAATTATGCTCACGAGCTGACTGGAGACTACTTTCTCCTCCCCTTCTGACCCCAGAAGAGGACATTCTTAGCTGAGGCAGGTACCCAGCCTCTTCTGCAGCTGCCACAGGGGCTTGGAGGACCCCTGGAAGCCAGAACCCTCTCCTGTAACCCCCAGCCCCCAGTCAGCCCCATCAGAGCATCCTGGTCTGAGCACCGATCCTGAGGCTGTAGGCACACATGCTCTGGCTTCTGCAAAAACATCTCTCTCCATGGAGCAAGACCCAAGAGTGACTTAGCATGACTCAGTGAGAGCCCAGGGAAAGTGAGGGCTGCTGTGGTTTCTGCTCTTCCTGTGGAAAGATCAGTTGATCCTGGGCCTGGGCTTCTCTTGGGGCCTGGGCTGCTAGCCTGATGTCTCTGCTCTGTTCACTGGGCTCCACAGCCCCTCCTTCTCTTTCCTCAGGGCCAGGCTGACACCTTAGGGGACTCACATCTGAATCATATCAGGAGGTCAACAGGGAGGAAATGAGAGGTGAGGACTGATGTCCTTTCCCCCAGCTGGGTGGATAACAGTCTTAGTAGTCACAATAACCAGCCGCCTTTGGGCATGTCCGGTATGCCAGCCACTGTGTCGAGGGCTGCAATGCACAATAAATGTTCACTCTTCCTGTTATTGAGTGCTTACTCTACCAGTCACTATTCCAGGAACTTTAGAAGTATTAACTCATTTAATCCTCACCACAATCCCATGAAGTAGGTCCTATTATTACCATCACCATTTTGCAGGGAAGAAAACCAAGGCAGGGAGAGAATAATTAACTTGCTCAAGGCCACAGAGCTGGAATATGGTAGAGAGGGGTTTGAACTCAAGCAGCCTGGCTTCAGAGCCCATTCAACTATTTACGTATATAAGCTAATCCTTGCAAAAGCCCTTGCAGTGGTTCTTATTCTTCCCATATGCAGATGAGGAAGCCAAGGTTCTAAGGATGTTAAATGAGCAGGGTGAGATGTAGAAGCAATTAACTGATATAAAAAGAATATGACTATGCTCTGGTTCCAGAGCCTGAGCTCATTCCCCAGCATCATGCAGACCTGAAGCTCAAATTGGGTCTCTAACAGAAAATATTTGCAAATCACTAGAAGGGCAGAATGGTTAGGGACGGTTCTCTAGAGGTGCTAGGGCTACTGATTTTGTCCTTGCACGATATGCTATCGTCAGAATGGCTGTTGCCATCACCCACCAACAGGCCAAATGTCCCTCCTCAAAACTCTCACAAATATGAGGCGAGCCAGCTTGGCTCCCGGCTCCACCAAGCATGGCTTTCTGAAACTCACTTCAGGACCCAGGAAAGAGCTCAGAGACTGGGGCACAGGCCCCATCTGTGCTCCAGCCCTGACCCTAAGCTCAGACTGAGAAGCTGCAATGCCAGATGAAATCCCTGATGTGTGTACTATCTTCCCTCTCATTCCCAGCCCCCTCTGTTGTTTTTTAAGGGTGAAAATGGATGGCTGCCTTTTCAGGAGCATCAGGTGCCTAGTACAAGTGCACGGTAATTTTCAGGACTGAAATTTCTGATTGCTTGATAGTTTTGAGCAATACCTGGTCCATGGGAGAGGGTCCACGATGCAGACTAGAAGGGGCCACTTGCTTCTTGCCTGTGGGGGAACCATACTCACCTTGATTCCCCTCCAGGCATGTGGTTCAAGTTACCTCAGCCAGAAACAGCAACTGGGGCCCAATCTGCACTGTGTCCCCTTCACAAAGGTTTGCATATGGAAAGCATTTGTGGCTGTGTCAGTCTCGGCTGTGGGGACAGGTGGGGTGCACCTGGAAGCCTGGCTCTCAGCGGCCAGGCTGCAGGTAGAGGCCCTGCCTCCTTCCACAAGGTGTTTCCAATGAAGAGGGCACATTTCCTTCATTAGAAAGAAAACAAACCCAAATGGACAATGTCATGGTGTTTCTCAGGAAAAGAGGAAAACCGTCTTCAGATGTCCTCGGTGAGCTCCTCTGATGCACCTTTGTGTGGGGCTGGCATGGGGAAGAGAGAAGTGCATTTATGTGGAAACCAAGAGGAGACCTCCGCAGTCCCACCACCAAACCTGCTTCCCCAAACTAAACGGTGCTTGTTTGGCTGCATCATAGACCGTCAGGGCTTGAGGAGGCACAGAGTCCAGCCTCCTGAGGACACAAAGCCCAGAGAGGCCAAAGAACTGGACCAGCAGTTAGGGCAGAGCTGCAGCTGGAACCTGCAACTCCTAAACCCGGTCCAGGGTGCTTTCTGGCATATTCCATTCCACACAACCATCTCAACAATTGAACACACATCTACTCATGTGTAGTTGATGCTTTAAAGCAATGGTTCTCAACCTGGATGCGTGTTGTCAATGCCTGGGAGGCTTTGAAGAAACACCAGTAATACCCAGGAGTCATACCCTGAGATTCCTATTTAGTGGGTGTCTGGCATGAGGCCCCAACATGGGTATTTTTAAAAGCTCTCCAGGTGACATGCATAGGATTGAGAGCTCAGGATTGCACTGGCAAATATATAAATAACACCCAAGCTCACATGTGAGGTGCTATAGATGGTCCAAGAAGAATGCAAGTGTGATCCTGACTGCGCTAACCTTTTTTTGCCCAGGAGACTAATCCAGGTAAACACTACTGTTTATTCCACCTAAGCAAAGCTTGCTCCCCTTTTCAGGCCAATCTCAAATCACCCCTCTTCCATAAAGCCTTTTTAACGAGACCCCAAATGAAGTTGGCATACCTCTTCTCTGAACTCCTACACTACCCACAGGCTTTAGGCAAACAGTTCAGCACCAAATTACATATGATTTCTATTGTTATGCTGTAGTAACTGCGAAATGGAAGCTTCCATTTATTCAGTGTATACTATGTGCCAGCAACTCTGCTTTATGCTTTCCATACATTGCCACCAATATTCCCAGGAGCTCTGCAAAGCGGGCATCAATATATCTATTGTACAGATTAAGAAACTGAGACTCATAGATGTTAAGTATGTTGCCCCAAACCAGATAGCTAGTAAGGACGTATGAATCTGTATGCCTCCAAAGTTCTCTCAAATGCATCATTTTATATCAAATATAAACACTGTTTCTTTATTATAACATGTACTCCTGATATATTACTCTGCAAGCTGTAAAGTTCTTTGATGTTCATTCTCTTACTTAATGCTGGCTGTAGCTCTGCTATCAGCTCTATTTGACAAGCAAGGGAATTAAGTCTGAAAAATTAGGTAAAATGCTCAAAATCCCATGGCCTAGCCCAGAACCCAGTTATTCTGATTCCAAGTGCAGGACTATTTCTACTGCTGTCATATGCCATGGGCCAAGCTCCGTTCCATATTGACCTGAAGTCGCATGAGGGTCTAAACTCTGTTTTGTGCTTCTCCTGTATTCCCTTTGTATACCAGATATACAGCCTGTTGCTTTATTAATTGATTTGCCAAGAAGTAGCAAGAATGTCCTCGTGAGGCATCCTGTCCCTAAGGACCTGAAGAACAGAACGCTAAAAACACTTTTGGGACTGGAAAGAACTGCTGAGGAGGCATGACTGGTTCTTTTTAGGGCCATGACTAAGTCATGTTCTTTAAAAAAAAAAAAAAAAAAAGCCTTCCAGTCACTCTTTATGAAGGTATGATTTTCAACTATCTACATCAGCTAACAGAAGCAAAGAGCAATGTGAATTTAGTGACCTGCTTATGATCATGAAATGAACCAGTGGAAGAGAGAAAATTTCCACCTGCCTCCTTCCAAGTCTCTGATTCGAATCCCAGTCACCTACCTATGACATAGCAGTATCTTTTTATTTATTTAATTATATCCAAACTCATTTCCCAAAGGACTCAAAGTGGTTTGCAATATGAATAGATACAACAAGTAAAGATAAAATAGAAACAAGTAAAGGCAACCAAGGCTGAGAAAAACATAAATATAAAAAGTCAAGTCCAAGGAAAGCTACTTTATTAGTCAGATAAGAAACAGTGCCTAAAGCCCAAAACACCGCAGTGAATTTAAAATAGATCTTCCATGCGTGGGGTTCAGTTGATGAGGTGTTTTTAAGGGCTCAGTAATTCCTGTGGGTATTTACTCCATGCCAGATATTGACCCAGAAGAATGATTAACGCAATGAAACTATAGAATTTATCCCCAGGATGTGGTCAATACACTGTATTCATGCATCCGTAGTTAAACGAGAAATGTGTCCTCCAAGTCTAATGTTGCCAGAAAGACCACGTCAATGCTTTGCTTTCTGCAGAACAGAATTTTTATTTCAGCAAGTCTGAATCATGTCCATTCATTTATTTAGCAAATATTGTGACAATAAGTCATCTGCCAGGAACTGGGAAATGCACCGGAAATTCGAAGGCAAATAAGACATGGACACTTTCCCACAGGACTTCTCTGTCAAGAGGAACAAACAGGCTTATAAATATATAATCGGCACAACTATAAGGGGATTCTAGAGGTATCTATAAGGGGTGTAAAAGCAGAGATGGGGACAGACACTTCACTGAGATTAGCAGGTGTTTCTTATCTTCTAACCAACATAATCTGGTTACAAGAGCACTGGGGTTCTGGGTTGAGGGGGCCATCCTTAGTAAAGTGGACCTGGGGGAAATCATAGCATAAATAACTTACCTTTGTGACTTGCTGAACAGTTCCATATTTCTGATTTGTTTGTGTGAAGAAATAGGCAGGCAAAAGGCAGCAGTGCCAGCCAAAAACTGGTGGCCAGCAGGAACAAGATGAAGGAATGTAAAGGAATGCTGTAACAAACATTTTTGTAATATCTGGGTTAGTGAGGCTGATTTCTTGGCATGGCATAGGTATTTTACTCTTGGCAGTCCTCCGTATGATAAAGGCACGTTCAGAGTCAAAATCAACTTTCTAACAGACTATGCATCCATTCGAACCACCTATGATCACATTTAAAACAAAACTCTAGCATCTTGAAAGAGACGGAAAACGGCAGGTGTGTGTGCAATGATCAGCACCAAAAACTGAAAGCTAGTAACAAAAGTGACCAAATATTTTAATTCTTTGGATCTCTGGTGCAGATTCAAAAATTGGGAGCAATCTCTTCTGGCTGACCTGGCTGAAGAAAACTTTAATGGCTATTAAAAAAATGTAGTATGAATGCTGAAGAATTTACAAATCTATAGCTGCAAAAGTGACCTGCATATAGAGTTTACTGTGATTGATTCCAGTATATGTGTCTGGAGAACTCCCCAAGCAGAGCTTTATGGAAAACTGGCACATGCTTGGTGTTAGCTCAAGGAAGGTGCTGAATTTCTCCTGTAGAAACGAAAGCAGATAAGGTAACTTTTAAAGAAAATAACAGAAAATAACCTTCTCTTTTCTTACTTGTATTAACTCATAGGTTGGAAGTTGAAAAACAAACTTAAAAATCTAAGAATTACTGAATACTGGATATATCAGGGAATCAGATAAAGTGGAGGGCTTTAAAGAGAAGTGTGCACACTTGTGACCAAAAACTAAGCCACCAGGAACTAGAAAGATTGAATCCATGACTTAAGTGTTTATGAGAGATGACACTGGGTTAAGAGTACAGGCCACAGGGGAACTAGACCCCTTGGGTTAGGCTCCCAGCTCCTCCATTGTATGTCTCTGGTCAAGTTATTGACAGTTCTCTCACTTGAAAATAAGGACACCTACCTCACTGGGTTGTTGCGAGGATTGAATGAGATAATGCATGTGAGGCTTAGCGCAATGCCCAGCACTTAGTAAATGTTAAAATTTAAAAAAAAATTCAGCTGCTGTATTATAAGCATTCTCTCACATAATTCTCACAACCCTGCATGGAATGTCCAATGATCCTCATTTTCCTGGTATGGGGAAGGTAAATGTCTTAGCTAAACGTTCCCACAGGTGATGGACTTTCTAAGTGATAGCCACGCCCTGCCTTCTTCCTCCCCTCCTTTTCCCAGGAAGCCAGGCTCTCCGCAGTGTAGATAGTCTTTCACTTGTTTCCCAAACCTCAATCTGTCCCATGGCTTTCTCCCCAGCTATTCCCCTTTCATAATTCTCCATGATCCTCAAGTCCCTCCTTTTACTATGGAAACATATTTTGTTTTGTCATTGAATTTTGTTCATCAACATTTATTTTCAAATTATATTCCATTATAAGTTACTGTAAGATATTGGGTATAATTCCCTGTGCTATAAAGTAAGTCCTTGTTGCTTATCTATTTTATGTATAGTAGTTTGGGTCTGTTAATCCCATACTCCTAATATGTCCGTCTCCCACTCCCTCTCACCTTTGGTAACTGTAAGTTAATTTTCTATGTCTGAGAGTGTTTCTGTTTTGTATATACATTTATTTGTGTTATTTTTTAGATTCCACATGTAAGTTATATCATATGATATTTGTCTTTCTCTGTTTGACTTACTTCATTCTATAGGTCCATCCATGTTGCTGCAAATGGCAATATTTCATCCTTTTTTATGGCTGCGTAATATTCCATTGTATATGTATACCACATCTTCTTAAGTCAATCAGCTGTTGATGGGCCCTTGGGTTGTTTCCATGTCTTGGATCTTGTAAATAGTGCTTCTCTGAACATTGGGGTGCAAGTATCTTTTCAAATTAGAGTTTTGTTTTTTTCAGATATATACCCAGGTATGGGGTTCCTGGATCCTATGGTAGCTCTATTTTTAGTTTTTTTAAGGAACCCCCATACTGTTTTCCATAGTGGCTGCACTATTTTACATTCCCATCAACAGTGTACAAGGGTTCCCTTTTCTCCACACCCTCTCCAGTATTTATTTTGTAGATTTTTTGATGATAGCCATTCTGACCAATGTGAGATGATACCTCATTGTGGTTTTGAATTGCATTTCAATAATAATCAGTGATGTTACACATCTTTTCATTTGCCTGTTGGCCATCTGTACGTCTTCTTTGGAAAAATGTCTATTTAGGTCTTCTGCCCATTTCTTGATTGGGTTCTTTGTTTTTCAATATTGAGTTGTATGAGCTGTTTGTATATTTCAGATATTAACCCCTGTTGGTAGAATCATTTGAAAATATTTTTCCCAATCTGTAGGTTGTCTTTTTGTTTTGTTGATGTTTGCCTTTGCCATGCAAAAGCTTGTAAGTTTGATTAGGTCCCATTTATTTAATTTTGCTTTTATTTCTTTTGCCTTGGGAGACTGGTCTAAGAAATTATTGTTATAATTTATGTCAAAGAATGTTTTGCTTATTTTCCTTTCTAGGAGTTTTATGGTGTCATATCTTACATTTAGATCTTTAAACCATTTTGAGTTTATTTTTATGTATGGTGTGAGGGAATGTTTTAATTTCACTGATGTACATGTAGCTGTCCAGCTTTCCCAACACCACTTGTTGAAGGGACTGTCTTTTCTCCATTGTATATTCTTGCCTCCTTTGTCATAGATTAATTGACCAGAGGTGTGTAGGTTTACTTCTGTGCTCTCCATTCTGTGCCATTTATCCATGTACATCTTTTTGAGCCATGCTATTTTGATTACCATAGCTTTGTAGTATAATGTAAAGTCTGGAAGTGTTATACTTCCAGCTTTGTTCTTTGGAAATTCTGGATACTTTGTAGTTTTATAGAAATTTTAGGATTATATATTCTAGTTCTGTGAAAAATCTCATGGGTATTTTGATAGGAGTTGCATTAAATTTGTAATTGCCTTGTGTAGTATGGCCATTTTAACAATATTAATTTTTCAATCAGAGAACTGGGATATCTTTGAATCCTCTTCAATTTCCTTTACCAATGTTTTATAGTTTTCAGCGTAAAGGTCTTTCACCTTCTTGGTTAAGTTCATTCCTAGGTATTTTTTTGATGTAATTTTAAGTGAGATTTTTTTTTTTTTTTTACTTTCTGATATCTCGCTGTTAGTATATAGAAATGCAAGAGATTTCTGTATATTAATCTTGCATCCTGCTACATTGCTGAATTCATTTATTAGTTCTAATAGTTCTGGGGCAGAGACTTTAGGGTTCTCTATATAGAGTATCATGTCATCTGAAAATAAGGACAGTTTTACCTCTTCCTTTCCAATTTAGAGGTCTTTTATTTCTTTTTCTCATCTGATTGCTATAGTGAGGACTTCCAAAACTTTGTTGAATAGAAGTGGTAAGAGTGAGCCTCCTTGTTTTGTTTCTGAATTTAGTGGGAAGCCTTTTAGCTTTTCATGATTGAGTATTATGTTGGCTGTGAGTTGTCATAAATGGCCTTTATTATGCTGAGATATGTTCCCTCTATATCCACTTTGATGAGTTTTTATCATGAATGGTTCTTGAATTTTATCAAAGCTTTTTCTGAATCTATTGAGATAATCATGTTTTTGTCTTTACTTTTATTAATGTGGAGTATCACATTGGTTGATTTGCATATGTTGAACCATCCTTGCAACCTTGGAATGAATTCAACTTGATCATGGTGTATGTTCTTTTTTATGTATTTTTGGATTTGGTTTGCTAATATTTTGTTGAGGATTTTTGCACATATATTCATCAAAGATATTAGCTTGTAATTTTCTTTTTTGGTAGTGCCTTGGTCTGCTTTTGGTAATGGTGGCCTTGTAGAATGAATTTGGGAGTGTTTCCTCCACTTCGAATTTTTTAGAATAATTTTAAAAGGATAGGTATAAGTTCTTCTTTATATATATTTGGTAGAATTCCCCAGTGAAGCCCTCCAATCCTGGACTTCTGTTTGCAGGTTTTTTAAAATTACAGATTCTATTTCACTTCTAGTGATTGGTCTGTTCAAATTATCTGTTTCTTCTGAATCACTCTTGGCAGGATGTATGTTTCTAGAAATTTGTCCATTTCCTCTAGATTGTCCAATTTATTTAGCATATAACTGTTCATAGTATTCTCTTGTGTTTTTTTGTATTTCTGTGCTATCAGTTGTCATTTCTCCTCTATTTTAAATTTTGTTTATTTGTATATTCTCTCTTTTCTTCTTGGTGAGCCTTGCTAGAGGTTTAATTTTGTTTGTCTTAAAAACAAAACCTCTTGGTTTTATTGATCTTTTCTATTGTTTTTTATCTCTATTTACTCTCTGATCTTTATTATTTGCTTTCTTCTGCTGACTTGGTCTTTGTTTGTTCTTCTTTTTCTAATTCTTTTAGGTGGTACGTTAGGTTGTTTATTTCAGACTTGTTTCTTGAGGAAGGCCTGTATCGCTATGAATTCCCACTTAGAACTGCTTTTGCTGCATCCTATAGATTTTGTAAAGTTATATTTTCATTTTCTTTTGTCATCTTGAGGTATTTTCTGATTTTTTTGATGACCCATTGGATTTTTAGTATCTTGTTGTTTAGTCTCCATGTGTTTTTTCTTTTCTTGTTTTTCTTTCGGTGGTTGATTTCTAGTTTCATATCTTTGTGATCAGAAGAGATGCTTGAAATAATTTCTGTCCTCTTAAATTTGTTGAGGCTTGTTTTGTGTCCTAGTATGTGGTCTACCTAGAGGGCATTCAATGTGCACTTGAAAAGAATGTGTATTCTTCTTTTTTTGGATGTAGTGGTCTGTAGATATCAATTAAGTCCAACTTGTCTATTGTGTCATTTAGGGCCTTTGTTGCCCTAATTTTTCCAGATTTTCTGTCTGGATGATCTGTCTATTGATGTCAGTGGAGTGTTAAAGTCTCCTACTATTACTGAATTATTATCAATTTCTCCCTTCGTGTCTCTTAGTATTTGCTCTCTATATGGAAATGCTCATGTATTGGGTGCATATATGTTAACAATTGTAATATCTTCCTCTTATATTGATCCCTTTATCATAATATAATGCCCATTTTTGTCTTTTCCTAGAGCCTTTGTTTTAAAGTCTATTTTGTCTGATGTGAGTATTGCTACCCCTGCTTTCTTATTGCTTCCATTTCCATGATATATGTTTTTCCATATCATCACTCTCAGTCTGTGTATGTCTTTTACCCTGAAGTGAGTCTCTTACCAGCAGCTTATTACAGGTTTTTTTAATCCAATCAGACACCCTATGTCTTTTGATCAAAACATTTATTCCATTGCCATTTAAAGTAATTATTGATAGGTATGTACTTATTGCCATTTTATTCCATGTTTTCCAATGTTTTTTGTAGTTTTTCTTTGTTCATTTCTTCTTTTTTTTTTTTCTGTTGTGATTTGATGATTTTCTGTTGTAGCATGCTTCAGTTCCTTTCTTTTGGTTTTTGTGAATCTATTGTATGTTTTTGATTTGGGTTACCATGGGGTTCATGTATGTTGATCCATAGCTTATCTACTTGCTTTAAATTGATAGTCATTCAAGTTCAAACACATTCTAAAAGATCTATTTTTTAAATCCTCTCCTCCACATTTTATGTTTTTGATGTCCTGTTTTATATCTTCATGCTTATACTTCTACTGCTTGCTGTAGTTATAATCACTCTTACAATTTTTTCTATTTGTTTTTCAATCTGTGTACTGGCTTATTTATGTAATCTTCAATCCTTACTTTATATCTGTCTTTTCTATTGTGGTTTTCCCTTTCCTATAGATTCTTAGTTCTTTTCTATTTAGAGAAGACCCATCAATATTTCTTTTAGGGTAGGCTTAGTATTGCTGAATTCTTTTACCTTTTGCTTGTCTGAGAAATTCTTTATCTCTCCTTCTATTCTAAATTATTATCATGCTGGGTAGGGTATCCTATGTTGCAGGGTTTTCCCTTTCAGGGCTTTGGATATATCATGGCACTCCCTCCTGACCTGCAAAGTTTCTGCAGAGAAATCAGTTGATAGACTTATGGGTGTTCCTTTATAAATGACTCTTTGTCTCTTGCTGCCTTTATAATCCTTTTTTATTTCTAACTTTTGCCATATTAATTATGATATGTCTTGGCACGAGTCTGTTTGGGTTTATCTTGTTTGAGACCTCCTGTGCTTCCTGTACCAGAATATGTGTTTCCTTTTTAAGGTTTGGGAAGTTTTCAGCCATAATTTCTTTTTTGTAATTTAATTTTTATTTTATATTGGGGTATAGTTAATTTACAATGTTGTGTTGGTTTCAGGTGTACAGCAAAATGGTTCAGTTTTACATATACATATATCCATTCTTTTTCAGATTCTTTTCTGATATAGGTTAATACAGAATTTTGAGTAGAGTTCCCTGTGCTATAGAGTAGGTCCTTGTTGATTATCTTTTTATATATAGTAGTGTATATATGTTAATCCCAAACTCCTAATTTATCCCTCCCCACCACATTTCCCCTTTGATAACCATAAGTTTGTTTTTGAAGGCTGTGAGTCTGTTTCTGTTTTGTAAATAAGTTCATTTGTATCATCTTTTTAGATTCCACATATAAGTGATATCATATGACAGTTATCTTTCTCTGTCTGACTTACCTCACTTAGTATGATAATCTCTAGGTCCATCCATATTGCTGCAAATGGCATTATTTCATTCCTTTTTATGGCTGAGTAATATTGCATTGTATGTATGTACCATATCTTCCTTATCCATTCCTCTGTCAATGGATATTTAGGTTGCTTCCATGTCTTGGCTATTATAAACAGTACTTCAGCGAACATTGGTGTGCATGTATCTTTTTGATTTATGGTTTTCTCCAGATATATGTCCAGGAGTAGGATTGCTGGATTATATGTTACTTCTATTTTTAGTTTTTTAAGGAACCTCCATACTGTTCTCCATAATAGTTGCACAAATTTACATTCCCACCAACCATCTAGGAGGGTTCCCTTTTCTCCACACCCTCTCCAGCATTTATTGTTTGTAGACTTTTTGATGATGGCCATTCTGACTGGTATGAGGTGATATCTCATTGTAGTTTTGATTTGCATTTCTCTAATAATTACCGATGGTGAGCATCTTTTCAATAACACTGTTGAATGTAGATGAAAAAATCCTCAACAAAATACTAGTAGACCAAATCTAACAATACATTAAAGGATCATACACCATGATCAAGTGGGATTTACCCCAGGGATGCAAGGACTTTTCAATATCTGCAAATCAATCAGTGTGATACACCATATTAACAAACTGAAGAATAAAAACCATACGATCATCTCAGTTGATGAAGAAAAACCTTTTGACAAGATTCAACACCCATTTATGATAAAAACTATCCAGAAAGTCAGCATAGAGGTAACCTACCTCAACATAATAAAGATCATTTATGACAAACCCACAGCTAACATACTCAATGGTGAAAAGCTGAAAGCATTTCGTCCATGGTCAGGAACAAGACAAGGATGTCCACTCTCATTACTTTTATTCAACATAGTTTTGCAAGTCCTAGCCAAGGCAATCAGAGAAGAAAAAGAAATAAAAGGAATACAAATTGGAAAAGAAGTAGTAAAATTGTCACTGTTTGCAGATGACATGATACTATACATAGAAACTCCTAAAGATGCTATGAGAAAACTACTAGACATCATCAATGAATTCAGTAAGGTTGCACGATACAAATTAATACACAGAAATCCCTTGCATTTGTATACACTAACAACAAAAGATCAGAAAGAGAAACTAAGGAAACAATCCCATTTACCATCACATCAGAAAGAATAAAATACCTAGGAAGAAACCTACCTAAGGAGGAAAACAACCTGTACTTTGAAAACTATAAGATGCAGATGAAAGAAATCGAAGATGACACAAAAAGATGGAAAGGCATACCATGTTCTTGGATTGGAAGAATCCATATTGCCAAATGACTATAGTACCCAAGATCAATGCAATCCCTATCAAATTACCAATGGCATTTTTCACAGAGCTAGAATAAAAAAATTTAAATTTGTATAGAAACACAAAAGTCCCCGAGTAGCCAAAGCAATCCTGAGAAAGAAAAATGGAGCTTGAGGAATCGAGTTCCCTGACTTCAAACTATACTACAAAGCTACAGTAATCAAAACAGTATGGTACTGGTAGAAAAACAGAAATATAGATCAATGGAACAGGATAGAAAGCCCAGAAATAAATCCACACTAACTAACCTATGGTCAGTTAATCTACAACAAAGGAGGCAAGAATGTACAATGGAGAAAAAATAGTCTCTTCAATAAGTGGTGCTGGGAAAACTGGACAGCTACACATAAAAGAATGAAATTAGAACATTCTCTAACATAATACACAAAAATAAACTCAAAATAAATTAAAGACCCCAATGTAAGACCAGATACTACAGAACTCTTAGAGGAAAAGAGGCAGAACACTCTTTGACATAAATTGCAGCAATCTTTTAAGATCCACCTCCTAGAGTAATGAAAATAAAAACAAAAATAAACAAATGGGACCTAATGAAACTTAAAAGCTTTTGCAGAGCAAAGGACATCCTAAACAAAATGAAAAGACAACCCACAGAATGGGAGAAAATATTTGCAAATGAAGCGACTGACAAGAGATTAGTCTCCAAAATATAAAAAACAGCTCACATGTCTCAATATTGAAAAAGCAAACAACACAATCAAAACATGGGCAGAAGACCTAAATAGACATTTCTCCAAAGAAGACATACAGATGGCCAAAAAGCACATAATTTCTTCAAATACATTTTCAATACCCTTTTCTCTTTTCTCCTTCTGGATCCCCTGTTATACATAGGTTGGCATGTTTTATATTAACCCATGGATCTTGTATTTTGCTTTCACTTTTTCTTTCATTTGTCTTTTTTTTTTTTTTTTTTTTTTGCGGTACGTGGGCCTCTCACTGTTGTAGCCTCTCCTGTTGTGGAGCACAGGCTCTGGACGCGCAGGCTCAGCGGCCATGTCTCACGGGCCCAGCAGCTCCACAGCATGTGGGATCTTCCCAGACCAGGGCACGAACCCGCATCAGCAGGCGGACTCTCAACCACTGTGCCACCAGGAAAGCCCTCATTTGTCTTTTTGTCTGCTGTTCTGATTGGGTGATTTCCATTATCCTGTCTTCCAGATCACTGATTCATTCTTCTGTGTCATTTAGTCAGCTATACATTGCTTCTTGATTGCTTTTTATCTCAGAAATTGAATTATCTCTTTTGATTTGCTCATCCTGATAGTTTCTAGTTCCTTGTTGCAGTGATCTGTGTTTCTATTGATAATCTTTCTTAATTTAGTTAGCATTTTTATTACCACCTTTTTGAACTCGGGATCTGTTAGACTGGTGAGCTCTGTTTTACTATTTATTCTTTCAGGGGATTTCTCTTGTTCTCTTAATTGGGATTATTTCCCCTGCCTTTTAATTTTACTTAACTTTCTCTGTCTCTATGAATTTAGGAGAAATAGTTATCTATCATGCTCTTGAAGGAGTGTTTTCATGTGGGAGCATCACTGTGTGTGATCAATGTTTTAGATGTGAGAGCTGGTTTTGATGTGGATACCAACCATGTCTTTCCTCAGAGTGTGTTGGCCACTATCACCTTGATAGTGGGTGTGGTTGGTGTTGGGGGATCTAAAGCCTGTGCAGGGTGTGAGACAGGACTTTCTCTTGCTCCATAGCTGTTGCCACCCTGTCAGGGGCTGGATCTGCTGTCCAGGTGTTGGAGTAGAAGCCCTGAAGATTGGGCTTGATCAGGCTCCATTCCCCTTGAATGCCTGCCCTGCCCCAGAGGAGATGATCTCTGAGGCCAGTGAGACCCATGCACTCACAGAGTCACAGATGTGTAGGCATCTGTTGTTCAACTGCAACACAGTCCAGTCACGTCCCTCCTCCTATGTGTTCATCTCAGATCTAGTGGAAGGCTGTGGTGTGGAGTGGGCAGGGTCAGAGCATTCACAGGTTGTGAGATGGATCATGGCATGCAGGTCAAGGAATCTCCTGCTCTACCACCGAAGCAAGCAAGCCACCATTGCCCCACCTAGCCCACACCCCAGGCTCCCTGGGCTGTCCCTGAGCTGCTAGACCAAGTCTTCTCTCTAGGCCTGGCTGGCTCAGACCTCATGTCAAGTTGTGGCATCAAGTGATCAAGACCAGGGCGTTTGCTGGGCTGGAGTGGGGATGGGAGCAGGCAACACGGTGCACCGATTCCCAGTGCCACTCCAGCAATCATTGACAATGGCTGCTGCTCTCCCACCCGGACGTCACTCCAGGCCCCCGTGCTGTCTCTGAGTAGCTATACCAAGTCTTTTCCCAGTGCCTGGCTAGCTCAGATCTCACACCAAATTATGGTATAGAGTGAGCAGGGCCAAGGTGTTCGCCCCGCTTGGATTCAGGAGCGTGGTGAAGCGGCAGCCAGCAGTGCAAAGCTCTCTCCTCCCTGATTGTTGGCAAGCCAGCACTCACACACTCTTCGTAGGTAGAGTCTAGGCTTCCCCAGCCCTTCTATCTGTCCCAGCAGTTCTCTCAACAGCCGAGGGAGCTTGTCTCCTCCACATAGACCCCAGGACTGGGAGCCCCAGTCTTTGGCTTGACCTTCTCACTCCTCAGGGTGAGGGTCCACATTTGTGGAATTATTCTTCTGTTCAGATCCCTCCCAGAGGTGGAGATTCCAACTTTATGCCTTTTTTCCATCCTACCCATTTATGTGGAGATCTTTCTTACAGGTTTATTTGTATAGAAGTTCCTCTGCCAGTTTCCAGTTTGTTTTTCATGTGAATTGTTCCACATGTTTTGATATATTTTTGATGTGTTTGTGGGGGGAAGGTGAGCTCCACATCCTCTTACTCCACCATCTTGATCCTGTTCATCAACTTGTTTATGCCAAGGACACACAGGACTACTCCACATTAAGTACTGGTATTAGGGAAACCACCTTGACTATGTGGATGACGGTCTGCCAGTCTTTGGATACTTCTCCCACCATTATCTTTTCCTTAGTTTCTATTTTTCCATATTTTGTCAGCCTCAAAATATTCCATTCCATATCTGGACAAAGGTCCCAGGGAAGATGAAAACCTTTTAGAGATCACAGATGATTCTAATTTCCATTATCAGACTACAGTCCCCTTTAAAGACTACAGGCAGTCAATAGAACCTGCTATGTAACTCAGAGAAGAGAGGAGGCCAGAGGGGAGAACACCTGTTTTCAAATATTTGAGGTACTGTCATGAGGAAGAGAGACTGATTCAGCCTCTTCTCCAAGGGCGGAAACAGGCACTGGGTGGTTACTGTGGGGAACCAGATCTCAGGTTGAGAGAAGGAGCTGTTTCCTCACAAGGGGGCTGCACTGTTAGGGGGTTGGCTGCCTTGAGCTCATGAACATTGCATCACTGGGAACATTTGAGCAGAGGTTGATTGCCACCTGTAGGCTTGTTCTGAAGGGGGTCCCTGCATGAAGTAGAAAGTATACTGTCCCCTGTTAGAATGCAGGAGTGTCACCTGGAATAGTTCTATAGGTGTTTAGCAGATAACTGAAAGAACAGTGAGACAGACTATGAAGAGCAACCTGGATGGGGTATTAGGTGGTGAAAAGAGTACAGGCTGAATAAAGGAGGATGCTTAAGAAAAACTACCCACCTTACCACGCTGGTTCTTTGTTTTTTGTTTTTGGGGTACGCGGGCCTCTCACTGTTGTGGCCTCTCCCATTGCGGAGCACAGGCTCCGGACGCGCAGGCTCAGGAGCCATGGCTCACGGGCCCAGCCGTTCCGCGGCATGTGGGATCTTCCTGGACCGGGGCACGAACCCGTGTCCCCTGCATCGGCAGGCGGACTCTCACGCACTGCGCCACCAGGGAAGTCCTTACCACTCTGTTTTAATCATCACTGATATCCAGACAAACATAGTTCCTCTTTGGAGCCACCCAAGACTCAGAGAAGGCACTCTCCACGTCCTCTTCCCCCTTTTTTCCGGTGGGCCCTCCCGTCCAGCAGCAAGTCAACTAAATGCCTCTGGCTGCTCTATGATGCTATTTTGGAGAAAGTCCCCAGGCCTGGAGGATCAGGTAGAAAGTCCATGTAAAGGGTAAGTGGCAGTAAATAAGAATGAGTATGTAATTGAGAATAGCCTTTGGGGGTTTAGATCTAATATCCTTGATTTCAGCCTAATGGGTGGATGGATTAAGGAACACCACTGCAGTGTAGCTAAAAGGAGGCAGAGTTGGGGGTAAGCATGGGGTGATAAAAAGCACAAGAGCCTGGCAGGCAGCTTGGACTGGATGCATGTACCTCACATTAGAATTCCTCAGAATGGGCTGATGATGATGACTACTATACAAAATAGCAAGTCTGGGTATGGGTTTGCTTCACAGAAATTAGATGTATGAGGTATCACATTCTTTTATCTTTCTATATCCAATTAGACTTGCTCTGAACCTCTAGTCTCCCCACCCCATCCCCTTGGCTTCTATAAGAATCTCAGGTCTTACTTGGTCCCAGGAACCAGGAGAGGGCCTAGTCCTTAGTCCCTAATGGATGCTATTATTCCCAAGGCTCCCATGTCACCACTGTTGGTGTCTGGATCTCCCAGCTCTCAGCTGGCCACGGGGAACATGGACCATTGCTCCGAAGGCCTTGGTACTTGCTGAGCACACCCCAGGCATCACTACCTGCCACCTCTTGGGGTTTTGGGAGGCAAGTGGGATTAGGATCTCTGCCATCGAATAGAATGCACAACCCCTTCATGTCCCAAGTTTGAGAAATGCAGATCGATCTTTCCAGCATTCAGTTACTGGGGCCTCTCCTTAAACCCTCAAAGTCCTTCCGTCTCTCCAACAATCCAGCTGTATCTAGGCTCCCTGAGCCAAAAATTTCAAAACAAAGTGTTGGTAAATCTCTTCCTGGGAAAGCGAAATACAGCCCTCTGGAGTGCAAACATGTGGTTGCTCTTCTGATGACCTGGACAGTTTTTAGTTATTCATTTGTATTTATTTAGCTTTTCATATAAGCCAGACACTAGGACAAGTGGTTTTGCAATAAGCATTGTTTCGTCTAATCCTCACAAAAGCCATACAGGTAGGTAAGATTACTATTCCAGTCAGATGTGTAAGACAAGTGAAGCTTGAAGTGATGGTTAAGGAACTTGCCTGAGGATGTGGAGCTAAACCCAGGCTACGGATCCCAGAGCCCTGACTCACAATCACCACACCATCTACTTGCCTCTATGAAATTAATAAATTAATCCATCAATATGTAACTTTCTCATTCTTTTTGTGAGGATGCTACAGCAGAAAATAAGACACAGGTAAATTAATCAGGTTAACATGCCAGAATGATACCAGTTAAATCCCAGAGACTCCACACAGCAGGGTTTTAAGAACCTGAGATGCTTTCTCAGCACTCGGCAGACCCCGTAGCTGCCCTGGAGGTTTTTTATCTTCTCTGTGGGCTGCAGGGCGGAGTGGGGGGCGGGAAGTGCATCTGCCTGGGTTAATTGTAGCAGTGCTCTCGTTGTTCTTGGCATTATGAATGCTCTGTGAAGAAACCCTCTGAAGTGTTCCTTTGAGAGAACGCTCCTTGTTCCTGCCTCTCTAGGCTCTCCCTGTCCCTTGGCTGCAAAAGAGATCATTGTGTTTCTTTTCTTTTTTCTTAAAAATATTTTCTATCCCCTAATAACTACTAAAACTATTATCCTCTTTAAACATCTTTTAAAAGGTAGTCACCATATGCAGTATTTTTTCACCAGCCATTCTTCAACTTCCTAGAGTTTAGTACTTACTTATGTCATATTTCAATATCTCTGAAATTAGAAATAAATCTTACATGCAGTGGCATCTTTACAACTCTAACTGGCATTCTTTTGTTTGTTTTCAAGTAGTCTATAAATGAATGGTGCATCTTTGAAATGATGGCATATTAAGAGTCAATGAACTATGATATGTATAATGTACAGTGGAAAGATTCCAGATTAGAACCTCCCCAAGGTCAGGTAAGAGAAACTTTCTTATTTATCTAGTGCCCTCATCTCCCACACTCAGTGCTTAGCCCAGTAGTGCTAAGTGTTTTAGCACATTTCATTTGAGATGATGAAATGTCTACTAGATGTAAACTATGTGTCAACCTTTGGCAAAGTCCTGTCAATCACAGAGGTACTTCCAGTGATCTTTTCTACCACTGAAAATCTAAACCACCAAAATCCTGAACTATAATTATTTATAAAATTATTTATAAAAATATTTGATCAATAATGTCAGTAATTCATACAGATAAGAAATCATTCACAATACCTCAGGATATTTTGTTATTAATGTTGTACAGTTAGAAACTATTCCTATTGTTCAAACACATGGTTTTATAGCTTTAGAGAACAAACTATTAGCTGATATAGCAAAGCAATATTTTGACGTGCCCTATATCATCTATGGATTACTTAGCTTAGAAATCTTGTTTTCATCTAGTTCAGACCAAGTAGGTACATTATAAAGAAAAATAGGTATTGTTTTCTCATGTGACTTAGAATGTGATCAGAACAGGGCTGAATGCCAGCCTCCATTAACAGTAAGGCAGCATCAGTCATTAATGGCCCTGTCCATTCTTATTGGTCAGTGTCCTTGCTGAACTGACGGATAATAATTTTAATATCTTTTCCAATCACCTAAGTATGATCCCAAATTAGTTCTTTTTCAATCATCGCTTAATAAAAATGTCATCATCTCAAGAAAGTAACAGGAATTTTATTCAAAACCTTTCCAAGGATATGCTAGAGTCAATGTAATTTCTGTCCAATCACTGTGCATCACTTTGTACTTATATATTTATATAGTGCTGCACACTGAGGAGAGAGTCAGAAAGGGGACCATAAGTAAAATCGTCAACCATCAAAGAAACACCCTACTCTCTGCTCACATTTAAGAAGACAGGGAGCATAGGAACATTTGTGACAAGGATGAAACGACTACATTTCTCCTCGGTCATTACTTTATCTTCCAAAGTAAGTTAACCACCATCTTACTATGTAACCTGGTCCAATAACATTTTTTAAAAATAAACCCAGGGCTGCAGTTTATTAAAAACTTAAACTTGCCCTTATAAACCTTACGGGAATCCAAATTTAGATAGCCAGAGATTTCTGGCCAACTCATCATTATTACTTCTTGAACTCTGGACATTTACGTACGCAGCTCCAAGCTGATTTGCATTCGGCACCAGTTACAGGAACGGATCTGCCAGGAACTTTTGAAACGCGAGGACAGATAGGCCTCTTTCTTGGTTAATTCATAGCTCCAGTCCTACAGATCAGCCCAGCCAGGTCCTCCACATCTTTTGCAATGAGCATTTTGAAACACATGGGTCATTTAGTTCCGGCTTCCAGGCAGTTCGGCAAAACGCTTAGCCTAGAGAATTGCAAAAGTTTATGATTTCTCACCGAGGAATGAAATGTGACGCAGTAGAGCACACTGCAGACATTTAATACCAGATGTTAATGTAAAAATTGTAAAATTGTGGCCTCACATGATTATCTGATCCCTGACCCGCAAAAACCCATTACAGTCCAGAAGGCATAATCATTTCTGGCTTCTTCCACTGTTAAACTTTGTGTCTAATTTTTTTAATGTGAAATAGTAATTCTGAGTTACTTAACTGAGATAATTAGATCATATCAGTCTCGAGGCATTTTGTGCACACACTAACAGAGTAATACAATTTCTAACCATAAAAATCAGAAGTAAAGCAATTCTGATTTGTTGCATTTTCTAGTAATTAAAAAAAATAGTGTGAGGCATGTTTATTTCCCTTGTCTGTACTCCACCCCTATCTAACTTCATGAAATGCATAAGGGAAAGGAAGGAAAGGAGGAGATCTTGCTAATTTGCATTGAGAGGGAAAGAGACCACCTGAGACACAAATTTCCCAGCACTTTAACATTTGTTTTCACTCCTTCCCTGAATCTGTATCCTTAAGAAGTAGAATGACTGTTTTAGAAGGAGGATGGACTATTTAGAAATCCCAGATCTATGAGGAGAGCTTGGTGTAGAATGAGTCGTTGCAGGTAAGAAGCTGCAGATTTGGTGTCACATCTCAGTGAGTTCTAGCTCTTTTACTTCCTGTGTGATATTGGACAAAGTGCTTAACCTCTCTGTGCCTGAGTTTCCTCTTCCTAAAAGTGGGTTCAACATGAACATTCTGCCCACCTCACAGGGTTGTTGTAAGGCTCAAAGAATACATAAACTGAAAAGTTCTAAATAACTATGAAGGAAATAGCTCAAGCTCTGTTGTTTCAACTGGAATCCTGAAGAAGCTGGGACCCAAAGAATGTCCTCTAAGCCCAGGGACAGGTAGAGAGAATTTTAAAGCGGCCTCTTTTTTTTTTTTTTTTTTTTTTTTTGCGGTACACGGGCCTCTCACTGTTGTGGCCTCTCCCGTTGCGGAGCACAGGCTCCGGACGCGCAGGTTCAGCGGCCATGGCTCACGGGCCCAGCCGCTCCGCGGCACGTGGGATCTTCCCGGACCGGGGCACGAACCCGCGTCCCCTGTATCGGCAGGCGGACTCTCAACCACTGCGCCACCAGGGAAGCCCTAAAGTGGCCTCTTTTTACTGGGCATGAATATCTTACTTTTATTTCTTTATACTTTTGATATTTTAAAGGGCAGACAGGGAAGAAGATACAAGATCTTAATGAATCACTAGTAAGAAATTGGTTCAACTGACCCAGACAAAAGAACTTCTATAGGGTTTAGCACCTGTGTGGTGAGGCTGAGAAACACCTGGAGATAGAAGGACACAAGAGACTGTTCTAGAGAAATAGAAGCTGGCAGAAAAGCCAAGTCCTGCCCTCAAGAGAGCATCCGATCTGATCTCTTTCCCTCCCTCCCTCCCTCCCTCCCTCCCTCTCTCTCTCTCTCTCTCTCTCTCTCTCTCTCTCATTCTCTCTCTCTTCCCCCTCTCTCTTTCTCCCTCCCTCTCTCCCTCCCTCCCTCCTTCCAATCAAAAACAATTGCAGATGCATAGCAGGCAATACTGGCAAAAATAGCTCAGAGAATGGGTGAATAAGAAACGATCTTTGAGACCATGTGGACCGATTTCTCCGTTGATGGATGGACACTAAGGTCTGGGGAAGTTGGATGGCATGCCCCGCCCCACACAAATCAGCAGCATGACTGCCACAAGAAGCCAGAGCTTGTGGCCCCCATTTCCAATGAATTTTTTAAATATAATTTTTATTTTGTATCATTGATTACCAATGTTGTGTTAATTTCTGGTATACAGCAAAGTGATTTAGTTATACAAATATCCATTCTTTTTCAGATTCTTTTTCCATATAGGTTATTACAGAATATTGAGTAGAGTTCCCTGTGCTATACAGTATGTCCTTATTGACTATCTGTTTTATATATAATAGTGTGTGTATGTTAATCCGAAACTTCGGATTTATCCCTCCCAAGCCCACCTTTCCCCTTTGGTGACCATAAGTTTGTTTTCAAAGTTTGTGAGTGTGTTTCTGTTCTGTAAATAAGTTCATTTGTATCATTTTTTAGATTCCACATGTAAATGATATATGATATTTGTCTTTCTCTGTCTTATTTCACCTAGTATATAATCTCCAGGTCCATTCATCTTGCTGCAAATGGCATTATTCAATTCTTTTTTATGGCTGAGTCATATTCCATTGTGTGTATGTATGTGTATATATATATATATATATATATATCACATCTTTTTTATCCATTCATCTGTCGACTGACACTTAGGTTGCTTCCATGTCTTGGCTATTATAAATAGTGCTCCAGTGAACACTGGGGTGCATGTACCTTTTCAAATTATGGTTGTTTGTTCTTCAGATATATTCCCAGGAGTGGGATTGCAGGATCATATGGTAGCTCTATTTTTAGTTTTTTAAAGAACCTCCATACTCTTCTCCATAGTGGCTGTACCAATTTACATTCCCAGAAACAATGTAGGAGTGCTCCTTTTTCTCCACACCTTCTCCAGCATTTATTTTTTGTAGATTTTTCAGTGATGGCGATTCTGACTGGAGTGAGGTGATACCTCATTGTATCTCTGATTTGCATTTCTCTAATGATTAGTGATGTTCAGCATCTTTTCATGTGCCTTTTGGCCGTCTGTATGTCTTCTCTGGAGAAATGTCTATTTAGATCTTCTGCCCATTTTTTTGATTGGGTTGTTTGTTTTTTTGATATGGAGCTGTATAAGCTATTTATATATTTTGGAGATTACTCCCTTGTCAGTTGCATCATTTGCAACTATTTTCTCCCATTCTGTGGGTTGTCTTTTCATCTTGTTTATGGTTTCCTTTGCTGTGCAAAAGCTTTCAAGTTTAATTAGGTCCCATTTTTTAATTTTTGTTTTCATTACTCTAGGAGGTGGGTTAAAAAATATCTTGCTGTCATTTATGTCAGAGAGTGTTCTCCCTATGTTTGCTTCTGTGAGTTTTATAGTATCCAGTCTTGCATTTAGGTCTTTAATCCATTTTATTTTTGTGTATGGTGATAGAGAATGTTCTAATTTCATTCTTTTACATGTAGCTGTCCAGCTTTACCTGCACAACTTATTGAAGAGACTGTCTTTTCTCCATTGTATATTCTTGCCTCCTTTGTCATAGATTAATTGACCATAGGTGTATGGGTTTATTTCTGAGCTTTCTATCCATTGATCTATATTTATTTTTTGTGCCAGTACCATACTGTTTTGATTACTGTAGGTTTCTCATATTGTGTGATGTCTGAGAGCCTGATTCCTCCAGCTCCATTTTTCTTTCTCAGGATTGCTTTGGCTATTTGGAGTCTTTTGTGTTTCCATACAACTTTAAAAATTTTTTGTTCTACTTCTGTGAAAAATGTCATTGGTAATTTGATAGGGATTGCATTGAAATGGTAGATTGCCTTGGGTATTATAGTTGTTTTGACAATATTGATTCTTCCAAATCAAAGAACATGGTATATCTTTCCATTAGTGTCACCTTCGATTTCTTTCATTAGTGTCTTACCTGTACCAGAGTACAGGTCTTTTGTCTCCTTAGATAGGTTTATTCCTAGGTATTTTATTCTTTTGGATGTGATGGCAAATGGTATTGTTTCCTTAATTTCTCTTTTCTTATCTTTTGTTTTTAGTGTGTAGGAATGCAAGAGATTTCTGTGTCTTAATGTTTTATCGTGCAACTTTACTGAATTCATTGATAGACTTTAAAATAAAGACTGTTACAAGAGACAAAGAAGGACACTACATAATGATCAAGGAATCAATCCAAGAAGAAGATATAACAATTGTAAATATACATGCACCCAACATAGGAGCACCTCAATATATAAGGCAAATGCTAAGAGCCATAAACGGAGAAGAAAATTGACAATAATAGTGGGGGACTTTAACACCACGCTTACATCAATGGACAGATCATCCAGACAGAAAATCAATAAGGAAAAACAGGCCTGAAATGAAACATTAGACCAGATGGACTTAATTGATATTTATAGGACATTCCATCCAAAAGCAGCAGAATACACGTTCTTCTCAAGTACACATGGAACATTCTCAAGGATAGATCACGTGCTGAGTCATAAAGCACACCTAGGTAAATTTATGAAAATTGAAGTCATATCAAGCATATTTTCTGACCACAGCACTATGAGATTAGAAATCAACTACAAGAAAAAAACTGTAAAAAAAACACAAACACGTGGAGACTAAACAGTATGCTACTAAACAACTAATGGATCACTGAAGAAATAATACCTAGAAACAAATGACAATGAAAACATGACAATCCAAAACCTATGGACATGGCAAAAGCAGTTCTAAGAGGGAAGTTTATAGCACTACAAGCTTACCTCAGGAAACAAGAAAAAGCTCAAATAAAAAACCTAACCTTACACCTAAAGCAACTAGAGAAAGAAGAACAAACAAAACGCAAAATTAGTAGGAGGAAAAAAAAATCATGAAGATCAGAGCAGAAATAAATGAAATAGAGATGAAGAAAACAGTAGAAAGCTCAATGAAACTAGAAGCTGGTTCTTTGAAAAGATACACAAAATTGACAAACTTTTAGCCAGACTCATCAAGAAAAAAAGGGAGAGGGCTCAAATCAATAAAAGTAGAAATGAAAAAGAAGAATTACAATGGATACCACAGAAATACAAAGGACCATAAGAGACTACTACAAGCAACTATATGCCAATAAAATGGACAACATGGAATGGAGAAATTCTTAGAAAGGTACAATCCTCCAAGACTAAACCAGGAAGAAATAGAAAATATGAACAGACCTATCACAAGTACTGAAATTGAAACTGTGATTAAAGAACTTCCAACAAACAAAAGTCCAGGACCAGATGGCTTCACAGGCGAACCTCATCAAACATTTAGAGAAGAGTTAACACCTATCCTTCTGAAACTCTTCCAAAAAATTGCAGAGGAAGGAAAACTCTCAAACTCATTCTATGAGGCCACCATCACCCTGACACCAAAACCACACAAAGATACCACAAAGAAAGAAAATTACAGGCCAATATCCCTGATGAGCATAGACAGAAAAGTCCTCAACAAAATACTAGCAAACTGTATCCACCAATACATTAAAAGGATTATACACCATGATCAAGTGGGATTTATACCAAGGATGCAAGAATTATTCACTATCCACAAATCAGTCAGTGTGATACACCACATTAACAAACTGAAGAATAAAAACCATATGATCATCTCAATAGATGCTAGAAAAGCTTTTGACAAAATTTAATACCCATTTATGATAAAAACTCTCCAGAAAGTGGGCATAGAGGGAAACTACCTCAACATAATAAAGCCCATATATGACAAACCCCCAGCTAGTATCATTCTCAACAGTTAAAACCTGAAATCATTTTCTCTAAGATCAGGAACAGGACAAGGATGTCCACTCTCGCTACTTTTATTCAACATAGTTTTGCAAGTCCTAACCACAGCTATCAGAGAAGAAAAGGAAATAAAAGAATCCAAATTGGAAAAGAAGAAGTAAAACAGTCACTTTGCAGATGACATGATACTATACATAGAAAATCCTAAAGATGCTACCAGAAAACTACTAGAGGTCACTAATGAAATTTTCTTGATCTCACATTGACTATGGAGGAGGTTTTGTTATCTGCTTTTCAAATACAGTCTAATCGTTTTTCCTTTGAGGAATTAAATTGATTTTGCAGGGAGCCGTATCACCTTAAGAGATATATATCTGGAAACTCTTATCTCCCTTCCTTGATTCTTCCTCTATTCCTTTCTTTCTCTCTTTATCCCTCTTGCTTTCTTCACCACTCTTTTTCTTTCTTTTGATCATAGATATATATACCTGAGGGCAGATGAGAGAGACAGAAGATCTAAAATGGGAAACACAGTTTGTTCTTTTTTCCATTTTTTTCATTTTTTTATTGAAGTAAAAATATTGATTTACCATATTGTGTTAGTTTCAGGTGCATAGAATATTCATTTCTTTTTTTTTTCAGATTATATTCCATTACAGGTTATTACAAAATATTGGGTGTAATTCCTTGTGCTATACCATAAATCCTCATTGCTTATATATTATATATATATAGTAGTTTGTATCTGTTAATCTCATACTCCTAATTTGTCCCTCTGCCCCTCTCTCTCCCCTTTGGTAACCACAAGTTTGTTTTCTATGTCTGGGAGTCTGTTTCTGTTTTGTATATACATTCATTTGTAATATTTCTTAGATTACACATATAAGTGATGTCATATAGTATTCATCTTCCTCTGTCTGACTTATTTCCCTAAGCATAATATTCACTAGGTCCATCCATGTTTCTGCAAATGGCAATATTTCATTTTTTATGTTTGAGTAATATTCCATTGTATATGTATACCACATCTTCTTAAGCCAATTGTCTGTTGATGGGCACTTGGGTTGCTTCCATGTCTTGACTATTGTAAATAGTGCTGCTATAAACATTCAGGTACATGTACCTTTTTGAATTAGAGTTTTCATATTTTGGGGATATATGCCCAGGATTAGGATTGCTGCAGCCAGAACTTGAAGGGCCAAGGTCTCAGAGAGTAGCTGCATGCATTAAGAGAGTCTCATAATTTACCCTGTTTTTTCTCCCAGGGCATTTACCAATTCAAATCATGGGGCATGATAATATGGAAGAAGGTGGCCTAGAGCTGTGGTAATCTCACTGAGCCAGAGAAACAATACATCCAGGACTTGAGGAGTTAAGTTCCCAGAGAAAAGGGAACCAAAGAAAAGTGAGTCTGACTTTCTGCATGCAGTTTTTGTTTTGGTGCATTTTTATGTCTTCTAAGCTATATGTGTGTAAGTTAAGAAACCAAAACTCAAAGCAAAAAGCTGTTAGCAAGAGGCTAAAATGCTAAACAGACATTTTAGTAGTCTTTGGTGCTGACAGTATAAAAGCTGGAGTTCAGAACCCTTCAAGTAGAAAAGGCCCCAAATTTTAAACTGAGATTTTTTTTTCTTTTATTGAGGTATGGTTGATTTACAATGTTTTATAAAGTTCAGGTTTATGTAATAGTGATTCACAATTTTAAAGGTTATACTCCATTGATAATTATTATAAAATATTGGCTATACTCCCTGTGTTGTACCATATATCCTTGTAACTTATTTTATACATAGTAGTACCTCTAAATCCCCTACCCTATCTTGCCCCACCCCCTTTCCCTCTCCCCACCGGTAGCCACTGGTTTGTTCTCTATATATGAGTCTCTTTTTTGTTATATTCGCTAGTTTTAGTTTTTAGATTCCATGTATAAGTGATGTTGTATAACATTGTGTTTCTCTCTCTGGCTTATTTCACTTAGCATAATACAGTCCAAGTCCATCCATGTTGTTGCAAATGCCAAAATTTCATTCTTTTATGGCTGAATAATATTCTATTGTATATACATACCACATATTCTTTATCCATTCATCTGTTGCTGGACACTCAGGTTGCACCCATATCTTGGCAATTGTAAATAATACTGCTATGAACATTGGAGTGCATTATCTTTTTGAATTAGTGGGGATTTGGGGGTTTTTTTGTTCTTTTTTTTGATATATACTCAGGAGTAGAACTGCTCAGTTCTAGGGTAGTTCTATTTTAGTTTTTTGAGGAACCTCCATACTGTTTTTCACAGCAGTGGAACCAATTTACATTCCAACAGTGTACAAGAGTTTCCTTTTTTCCACATACTTGCCAACATTTGTTATTTGCAGACTTTGTAGACTTTTTGATGATTGCCATTCTGACAGGTATGAGGTTATATCTCATTGAGGTATTAATTTGCATTTCTCTGATTAACAATGTTGAGCATCTTTTCGTGTGTCTGTTGGCCATCTGTATGTCTTATTTGAAGAAATGTCTATTAAGGTCTTCTGTGTATTTTTAAATTGGGTTGTTTGGTTTGTTGCTGTTGAGTTGTATAAGCCGTATATATGTTAATTCTTGCTTGTTTTTATTGAAGTAGAGTTGATTTACAATGTTGTGTCAGTTTCAGGTGTACAGCAAAGTGATTTACTTATACATATACATATATATCTATTCTTTTCCAGATTCTTTTCCCTTATAGGTTATTACAAAATATTGAGTATAGTTCCCTGTGCTATACAGTAGGTCCTTGTTGGTTATTTATTTTACATATAGTAGTGTGTACATGTCAATCCTAACCTCCTATTTTATCCTTCCCCCATCTTTCCCCTTTGGTAACCATAAGTTTGTTTTCTATGTCTGTGGATTTATTTCTGCTTTGTAAATAAGTTCATTTGTATCTTTTTTTTTTTTTTTTTTTAGATTCCACATATAAGCGATATTTTAAGATATTTGTGTTTCTCTATCTGGCTTGCCTCACTTACTAGGATCTCACTAGGTCCATCCATGTTTCTGCAAATGACATTATTTCATTATTTTTTATGGCGGAGTAATATTCTATTGTGTGTGTGTGTGTGTGTGTGTGTATGCACACATACCTATATACCACATCTTCTGTATCCGTTCATCTGTCAGTGGACACTTAGGTTGCTCCCATGTCCTGGTTATTATAAATAGTGTTGCAATGAGCACTGAGGTGCATGTATCTTTTCAAATTAGGGTTTTTTTCCAGATATATGCCCAAGAGTGGGATTGCAGGATCTTATGGTAGCTCTATTTTTAGTTTTTTAAAGAACCTTCATATTCTTCTCCATAGTGGCTGTACCAATTTACATTCCCAGAAACAATGTAGGAGTGTTCCTTTTCTCCACACCTTCTCCAGCATTTATTTTTTGTAGACTTTTCAGTGATGGCCATTCTGACTGTATTTCTGATTTGCATTTCTTTAATAATTAGTGATGTTCAGCATCTTTTCATGTGCCTCTTGGCCATCTGTATGTCTTCTCTGGAGAAATGTCTATTTAGATCTTCTGCCTATTTTTCGATTGGGTTGTTTGTTTTTTTGCTATTGAGCTGCATGAGCTGTTTATATATTTTGGAGATTAATCCCATGTCAGTTGCTTCATTTGCCAATATTTTCTCCTATTCTGTGGGTTGTCTTTTCATTTTGTTTTATGGTTTCCTTTGCTGTACAGAAGCTTTTAAGTTTAATTAATTTCCTTTTTTTTGCTTGTTTTTATTTTCATTACTTTAGGCAGTGGATCCAAAAAGATCTTGCTGTCATTTATGTCAGAGAGTGTTCTGCCTATATTTTCCTCTAAAAGTTTTATAGTATCCAGCCTTACGTTTAGATCTTTAATAAATTTTGAGTTTTTTTGTATGGTGTTAGAGAATGTTCTCATTTCATTTACATGTAGCTGTCCAGTGTTCCCAGCACCACTTTTTGAAGAAACTGTCTCTTCTCCAACGTATATGCTTGCCTCCTTTGTCGTAGATTAAGTGACCATAAGTGTGTGGATTTCTTTCTGGGCTTTCTATCTGGTTTCATTGATTTATATATCTGTTTTTGTGCCAATATCACCCTGTTTTGGTTACTGTAGCTTTGTAGTATAGTGTGAAGTCTGAAAGGGTTATAACTCCAGTTTTGTTTTTTCCTCAGGGTTGGTTGTACAATTCTGGGTCTTTTGTGTTTCTATATATATATATATATATATATATATAATTTGTACAATTTTAAAGGTTATAATCCACTTACAGTTATTACAAAATAATGGCTATATTCCCTATGTTGTACAATACATGTTTGTAGCCTTTCTTACACCCAATAGTTTGTATGTCCCATTCTGCCACCCCTATATTGCTCCTTCCCACCCTCTCCCTGTTGGTAACCACTAGTTTGTTCTCTGTATTTGTGAGTATGCTTCTTTTTTGTTACAATCACTAGTTTGTTGTATTTTTTAGATTCCACATGTAAGTGATATCATATAGCATTTGTTTTTCTGTGTCTGACTAATTTCACTTAGCATAATGCCTCCAAGTCCATCCATGTTGCTACAAATGGCAACTTTTCATTTTTTTTATGGTTGAGTAATATTCTATTGTACATATACACCATATCTTCTTTATCCATTCATTTGTTGATGGACACATAGGTTGCTTCCATATATTGGCAATTGTAAATAATGCTGCTATGAACATTGGTGTGTGTGTATCTTTTTGAATTAGTGTTTTGGTTTTTGTGGATATAGGCCCAGGAGTGGAATTGCTGGATCATATGGTAGTTCTGCTTTTAGTTTTTTGAGAAACCTCCATACTGCTTTCCACAGTGGTGGAATCAATTTACATTCCTACCAACAGTGTACAAGAGTTCCTTTTTCTCCACATCCTCACCAACATTTGTTATTTGTAGACTTTTTGATGATAGTCATTCTGACAGGTGTGAGGTGATAGCTCATTGTGGTTTTTTTTTTTTTTTTTTTTGCGGTATGTGGGCCTCTCACTGTTGTGGCCTCTCCTGTTGTGGAGCACAGGCTCTGGATGTGCAGGCTCAGCGGCCATGGCTCACGGGCCCAGCCGCTCCGCGGCATGTGGGATCTTCCCGGACCAGGGCATGAACCCGTGTCCCCTGCATCGGCAGGTGGACTCTCAACCACTGCGCCACCAGGGAAGCCCTCATTGTGGTTTTTATTTGCCTTTCCCTGACAATTAGTGATTTTGAGCATCTTTTCATGTGCCTTTTGGCCATCTGCATTTCCTCTTTGAAAAAGTGTCTATTCAGTTCTTCTGCCCATTGTTTAATCAGTTGTTTTTTGATGTAGAGTTGTACGAGCTGTTTATAAAAGTTGGATATTAACCCCTATTAGTCATATCATTTGCAAATATTTTCTCCCAGTCATTAGGTTGTCTTTTCTTTTGTCAATGGTTTCCTTTGCTCTGCAAAAGCTTTTAAGTTTAATTAGGTCCCATGTATTTATTTTTGCTTTTATCTCCCTTACTCTAAGAGATGGATTCAAAAAAATATTGCTACAATTTAAGTCAAAGAGTGTTCTGCCTATGTTTTCCACTAGGAGTTTTATAATATCCAGTCTTATATTTAGGTCTTTAATCCATTTTGAGTTTAATTTTGTACACGGTGTTAGAGAACGTTTTAATTTCATTCTTTTACAGGTAGCTGTCCAGTTTCCCCAGCTCCACTTATTGAAAAGGCTGTTTTCTCTCCATTGTATATTCTTGCCTCTTTTGTCATAGAGTAATTGACCCTAAGTGTATGGGTTTATTTCTGGACTCTGTCCTGTCCCATTGATTTATATGTCTGTTTTGTGCCAGTACCATATTGTTTTGATTACTATAGTGTTATATTATAGTTTGAAGTCAGGGACCGTGATTCCTCCAGCCCTGTTCTTCTTTCCCAAGATCGTTTTGGCTAGTTGGGTTCTTTTATGTGTCCATACAAATTTTAAAATTATTTCTTGTAGTTCTGTGAAAAATGCCATTAGTAATTTGATAGGGATTGCATTGAATCTGTAGATTGCCTTGGGTAGTGTAGTCATTTTCACAGTACTGATTCTTGCAATCCAAGAGATGGTATACTTTTCCATTTGTTTGTGTCATCTTTACTTTTTCATCAGTGTCTTATCGTTTTTGGAGTACAGGTCTTTTGATTCCTTAGGTAGGTTTATTCCCAGGTTTTGTTTTTTTTTTGATGTGATGATAAATGGGATTGTTTCCTTAATTTCCCTTTCTGCTACTTTGTTGTTAGTGTATAGAAATGCCACAGATTTCTGTATATTAACATTGTATGCTCCTACCTTGCTGAATTCATGTATTAGTCCTAATATTTTTTTGTGTGGAGACTTTGATGTTCTCTATATAGAGTATCATGTCATCTGAAAATAGTACAGTTTTACCTCTTCCCTTCCAATTTGGGTACCTTTTATTTCTTTTTCTTGTCTAATTACTGTGGCTAGGACTTCCAATACTGTGTTGAATAGAAGTGATAAGAGTGGGCATCCTTGTCTTGTTCCCGAATTTAAGGGAAGGCTTTCAGCTTACCACCATTGAAGTATTATGTTGGTTGTGGTTTTGTTGTAAGTGGCCTTTATTATGTTGAGATATGTTCCCTCTATTCCCAGTTTGATGGGAGTTTTTATCTTGAATGGCTGTTGAATTTTGTCAAATGCTTTTTCTGAGTCTGTTGAGATGATCACATGGTTTTTATCTTTCCTCTTGTTAATGTGGTGTATCACATTGATTTGCACATATTGAACCATCCTTGTGACCCTGGAATGAATCCAAATTGGTGTATGATTATTTTTTTTCTATTGTGGATTTTGTTTGCTAATATGTTGTTGAAGATTTTTGCATCTATATTGAACAGAGATATTGACATGTAATTTTCTTTCTTTGTAGTGCCTTTTTTTGATTTAGTATCAGGGTAATGGTGGTCTTGTGAAATGAATTTTGGAGTAATCCTTCAATTATTTGGAATAGTTTGAGAATGATCAGTGTAAGTTCTTCTTTTTATGTTTGGTAGAATTCCCTAGTGAAGCCCTCCAGTCATGGACTTTTGTTTGCAGGGAGATATTTTTTTGCTTGTTTGTTTATTACAGATCTACTTCACTTCTAGTGATTGGTGTGTTCAAATTATCTGTTTCTTCTTGAATCACTCTTAGCAGGCTGTATGTTTCTAGAAATTTGTCCATTTCTTCTAGATTATCCAATTTATTTGGTATAACTGTTCATAGTATTCTCTTGTGATTTTTTTGTATTTTGGTAGTATTGGTTATTGCTCCTCTGTCATTTATTTTGTTTATTTGGATCCTCTCTTTTCTTCTTGGTGAGCCTGGCTAAAAGTTCATCAATTTTGTTTATATTTTCAAAATACTGGCTCTTGCTTTCATTGCTCTTTTGTCATTTTTATTTTATTTTACTTATTTCCTTTCCAATCTTTATTATTTCCTTCATCCTGCTGACTATGGGCTTTTTTTGTACTTTTCCTAATTCTTTTAGGTGGCAGGTTACCTTGTTTATTTGAGACTTTTCTTGTTTTTTGATGGAGGCCTGTATCACTATGAACTTCGCTCTTAGAACTGCTTCTGCTGCCTCCCATAGATTTTGTAAAGTTGTGTTTTCATTTTCTTTTGTCTTGAGGTATTTTCTGATTTCTGCTTTGATTTCATCTTTGACCCACTGGTTTTTTATTAGCATGTTGTTTAGTCTCCATGTGTTTGTTCTTTTCCCATTTTTCTTTCTGTAGTTGATTTCTATGTTTATACTGTTGTGATCAGAACAGTTACTTGAAATAATTTCTATCCCCTTAAATTTGTTGAGCCTCGTTTTGTGACCTGGAATGTGGTTTATCCTGGAAAATGTTCCATGTGTGCTTGAAAAGAATATGTGTTCTGGGTTTTTTGGATGTAGTGTCCTACAAATATCAATTAAGTCCAACCAGTCTATTGTATCATTTAGGGCCTCAGTTGCCTTATTGATTTTCTGTCTGGGTCATCTGTCTATTGATATCAGTGGGCTGCTACAGTCTCCTACTCTTATTATATTATTGTCAATTTCTCCCTTCATTTCCCTTAGTATTTGCTTTATATATTTAGGTGCTCCACTATTGGGTGCATATATGTTAACAAGTTTAATATTATCTTCTTGTATTGATCCTTTTATCGTATACAATGCTCTTCCTTGTCTTTCTTTATAGCCTTTTTTAAAGTCTATTTTGTCTGATATGAGTATTGTTACCCCCACTTTCTCGTTGTTTCCATTGGCATGAAGTATCTTTTCCATCCTCTAACTTTCAGGCTGTGTGTCTTTCACTCTGACGTGAATCTCTTGTAGGCTACATATTGAACAGTCTTGTTTTTTAATCCAGTCAGCCACTCTATGTCTTTTAATTGGAACAATTTTTGCATTGACATTTAAAGTAATTGTTGATAGATATGTACTTACTGCCATTTTATTCCTTGTTTTCCAGCTTTTTTTTTTTTTTTTTTTTGGTTTTTGGTTCATTTCTTCTTTTTGATTTTCCTGTTTGGGTTTGATGATTTTCTTTTATGGTATACTTGAGTTCCTTTCTTTCTGGCTTTTGTGAATCTACTGTAGTTTTTTGATTTGTGGTTACCATGAGGCTCATTATGTTGACCCATAACTATATTTAGTTGCTTTAAACTGATAATCATTTAAATTGAAATACATTCTAAAAGATCTATTTTTTAACTCCTCTCCCACATATTTTGTGTTTTTGATGTCCTAGTTTACATCTTCATGCTTTTACTTTTACTGTTTATTTTAGTTATAATCCCTTTTACAATTTTTGTTTCTCTTTTAATCTATGTACTGGCTTATTTAAGTGATCTTCAGTCCTTATTATATATTTGACTTTCATATTGGGATTTCCCTTTCCTATAAATTCTTGATTCTTTTCTATTTAGAGAAGACCCTTCAATATTTCTTTTAGGGTAGGTTTAGTATTCTGAATTCTTTTAGTTTTTGCTTGTTTGACATATCCTTTATCTCTCTTTCTATTCTAAATAATAATGTTGCTGGATAGAATATCCTAGGTTGCAACTTTTTCCCTTTCAGGACTTTGACTACATTGTGTCACTCCCTTCTAGCCTGCAAAGTTTCTGCAGAGAAATCAACTAATAGCCTTATGGGGGGGGGGGGTCCCTTGTAAATGACTGTCACTTGCTGCCTTTAGAATCTTCTCTTTATCTCTAACTTTTGCCATATTAATTATGATATGTCTTGGCATGGGTCTGTTTGGATTCATCTTGTTTGGGACCCCCTGCGCTTCCTGTACCAGGATATCTGTTCCCTTTTTTAGATTTGGGAAGTTTCAGCCATAATTTCTTCAGATATATTTTTGATACCCATCTCTCTCTTCTCTTTCTGGAACACCTGTTATGCGTAGGTTGGCACATTTTACATTATCCCATAGATAGCATATGTTGCTTTCATTTATTTGTCTTTCTGTCTGCTGTTCTGACTGGGTGATCTCCATTATTCTGTCTTTCAGATCACTTATTTGTTCTTCTGTGTCATTTACTCAGCTATCCATTGCTTCTAGATTGCTTTTTATCTCAGAAATTGAATTATCCCTTTCTGATGGTTCATCTTTATAGTTTCTAGTTCCTTGTTGCAATGATCTGCATTTCTATCAATAATCTTTCTTAATTCAGTTAGCATTTTTATTACCACCTTTTGAACTGAGGATCTGGTAGACTGGTGAGCTCTGTTTCATTATTTTTTTCTTTCAGGGGATTTCTCTTGCTCTTTTTATTGGGAGTAGTTTCTGCATTTTCATTTTATCTTTCTGTGTCTCTATGAATTTAGGAGGAACTGTTACCTTTTGTGGGCTTGAAGGGTGTTTTTATGTGGGAGCATCCCTGTGTAGACTCTGTATATGTAATATCTTTGGTGAGAGGGTTGGTTTTGATATGGACACGAGGCACATCTTTCCTTAGGGTGCTGGCTGTTTTCCCCTTGCGGGTGTGGTTGGTGTTGGGTCTAAAGTCTGCAGGGTGTAAGGTGGGACTTCCTCTCTGTCCATGGCTGTCGCCGTCTTGTCAGGGGTAAGGTCTGGTCCCCTGTAGTTAGAGTAGAAACCCTGATATTCAGGCTCAATCAGGCTCCGTTCCCCGAGTGCATGCCCTGACCCAAAGGAGGTGATTGCTAAAGAAAGTGAAGCCCATGCATTCACAGAGGATCGATGTGCTGCCTGTGTAGGCCTCTGAAGCTCCACCTGGATGCAGCCTAAGGTCACATCCCTTCCCCTGTTGTGTTGGTCCTAGATCTAGTGCAAGGCTGTGGAGTGGCTGGGCCAGAGCATTCACTAGTCTAGGACTGGGGTTGGGGCTTTGTGACTACAGGAATTGAGGTGGCTGAGCTGCTGCCAGAGATCTGGGCTGCCTCTGTGGCAGACATCTCATAGGACCTGTCTACCCCAGATCCAGTGCTAAGCTGCAGTGTGGAGTGGGTAGAGCTGGAGCACTCACTGGGCTGGGAGACTAACTGTGGCATGCTCCTGCAGCTCCGCCCAAGCACGCACTGACAATGACCACCACCACCCTAACTGGGTCACACCCCAGACCCCAGTCTGTCTCTGTGTAGCTATCCCAAGTATTTTCCCGGGGCTGGTTGGCCCAGATCTCATGCCAATCTATGGTATGGAGTGAGCAGGAGTGGGTGTTTGCCCCATTCAGATTGGGGAGTGCAGTGAGGTGACAGCTGCCAGTGCAAGTCTCCCTCTGTCATGATTGTTGGTGAGACAGCACACGCACACTCCTTGGAGTAGAGCCTGGCTTCTCCAGCCCTTCCGTCTATCCCAGCAGTTCTCCCAGTAGCCAACAGGGCTTGTCTGCTCTGTGCTGTTCCCGAGGACTGGGACACCCAGATTGTGGCTCGACCTGCTCGCTCCCCCAGGTGAGGGTCCACCAATGCAGAACTTTTCCTTTCAGATTCCTCTCAGGGGTGGGGGTCCCTACCCTATGCCTTTTTTCTGTCCTACCTTGTTACGTGAAGATCTTTCCTGCAGCTACGGTATAAGAGTTCTTCTGCCAGTTTCCAATTAGTTTTCCTTAAGAATTGTCCCATACATAGATTTTTTTTGGATGTGTTTGTATGGCGAGGTGAGCTCCACATCTCCTTCTCCACCACCTTGATCCCTCCTCTGGGAAACACAATTTGTAATTGCCTGTAAGAGCTCAAAACTTGGACAGAGACTTTAAAAACACATAGTTATCAACTTTAGTCCTGAATACAGAATTTTTTTCTTTCCAAATAATCTGATAATATTTATGTAAATCTAAAATTTTACTATTCCCCAGTGCATCACCGTCACCCCTCAGGCTTTTTTATCTTCAGGCTCAAAATAATCCCTGGCACCTGAATGACCTCGCAATGGGTATGTGAGTTCATTTGGATCTCATGGGGCCAAAGTAAACTGATAAATGTGTTTCTCTCACAGCTATCCACATTATCTGTTTATAAACAGCCTTATTTAATTTGAACTGAATTTGCAAACGTGGACCATTCCTAATCTTTCCCATCCCTTAAACATAGGTCAAATTGGTTCATTTTATTCTTGACTCTGATCCTAAGAATGATGTACATTTTCCCTAGGCATGTAAAGGAGAAGAAAAAAAAAATCAGTTGATCAGTGGAACAAAAACTCTCCCCAATGAGTTTCCAATAAAGAGACTAAACATCCAACACCACAAGTGCCAAAATATTTAGTAAAAGTTTGCAAATCTTTCAAAAATGTTACAACGCAGTGAAACTAATGACAAATTAGACACTGAAAACTAACATCTAGTTAAGTCTATGCAGGCACGTAGGAGAACAGGGAATATCTAAAAGCATTAACTATGATTAAACCACTGTATTTATTAGGCTCTTTTATATATATCTCATTTGATCCCATTCAGGAAAGGTTATCCCAGACTTGGAAATTAAGGCCAAAAAAAAAGGATTGTGTGAGCCATAATATCATGCTAGCCCATTATCCATCAAGCCCACCCAAGGGCCATCTGACTCTTTTGGGAAATATAACTTTGACTAATAATGCAATAAAGACCAGATTAAGGATTCTGTAAAGTTGAAGTATGATTTATAGAAAATTGATAAGGCATGATCATTTATTTTTGTTTTCTGATAGAGAAATTTACCTCCAAGGTTACAGTTACTATATAAAAATACCTCCAAGGTTATTTCCCTTTAGAATACTAACCAGTTTTAGATCTTACTTTGCAATCTCATTTCATCAATGCCTTTTCCACTGATTACTTAAATTCCAGTTCTTCACATTTGCTCTTGTATTCTGATTGAGTTAAATCGCACTTAACTCATCATCTATTCACATGAGAATTATGTTTTCAATGATTTAAGAATTTGTGCTTTGACAATCCTCGAACAACCACATGAGGTAGGTAGTATATCCTCATTTTACAGAGGAAGAAACTGAGTCTCAGAGGAAGCACATTACCTGCCCAAGCTTACAGAGGTAAGGAGTGACAGAACTGGAGTTTGAACACAAATATGCTTGAATTCCTTTACAGATACTATACTGATGACTCACATATGGACTCAAATTTGGACTGGAACATCTCCAAAAACTCAACCTCATGTGTTTGAATTATAAATATGACAGCTGAATATCAAAACCAACTAACTCTGAATGACCTAAACCTGCATATTTAAATAAGTAATTAAAAAGACTGTTTATTAATTTGTTTGGTTTCAAATCTGAACTTTTAAAAACTGGAAATGTTGAAAATATTTGCACATACATTACATGGAATAGTATCATCAAAGTGTGAAATTCCAGTGCTTTGCTGAGTCCATTAATAGCTCTAGATGAGGCAGAGAAAATAACTACTGAAGTTGTTATAAAAGTCATTGAAAAGTATTTAGAATACTTTCCAGAGTCTCTCTTTGACATTTCATGAACATGTCCCTGAGAATTTTTTGAATAAATTTGACCAAATTGTCAGCCTGGTCTACTGTAAAGATGTTCAGTCTACTTTGTCTCTAGTAGAAAAATGTGGAATACCAACATGTTTTTCTGCTTTTCAGGCATGAAGGTGATTTGTTGTCCTGGCTGAACACACAGGTAGGGATCAAGACCGGACAGTGACAAGCTGCTGTAAGTCTGGAAGCACCTTAGTGTACAATGTGTACCTTTTAAATCTTAAAAGTGTATCTTGGGAATGGCTGATCTTACATATAAGCGTTAATCTGTCACAAAGATGCTTTTCAGCTGGGATATATACCTTGTGAATGCACCCTTTTATTCACCTGAAGACCCATTCTCTGTATATGCAGATTTACAAGTGTTTCTCCATAAATAAGATTCTAAAGTACAGATCGATTGGTATCTAGGTTGATAAAAAAAACCCTTGTGCTGGTATTGTGAGGGTTTTGTCCACCAACTCATGAATTGGACAGTGACCTCTGACCTGGTTTTCAGTAGCGCACATCTCTATTGGATGGCACTGGCCACTGTCTGACACAGATTTAGGTTAAGCGAGGCCATCTGCCCCACCCCTAACCCCTGATCTTAAACTCTGGAGCCAGCTAATTTCAGCTCCAGCCGAAGTAAAAAGATAACTGTGTGGTTCAAATTCATCTTGACTCACAGTTTCACTGTTTTATCCTGGCTAAAGCTGCTCACTGTGTCTGTGGTTTTCTTACATAAATTTTCAATCCAGCTAGTGCTATTATACAGTGTCTTTTCCAACCCTGATGTCGGGGGTGGATTTTTAGCTCGCATATTTTTTCCAGATGTGATAAGCTCTCCATAGCCCTCTTGGTGAGCAAAAGCATATCCAGATCTTCTCGAGCTTGATCTCCGAGTCTGAGGCTTTCGCCTACGCAGGGGTCTTGCCTTCTTTTGAGCCTTCTGCCACTGGCGGATCTGGAGACAAAGGAGACCAAGAGTGAGATGAAGCATCCAGATGATATAGACTCCACACAGTGGGCCACTTTGTGAAGTGAAAGCCTTTTCTGTAAAAACAACATCAATGATAACCAAGTACTCAACTTCACTGCAAAATCAAGTTTTTCACCGAAAAGCCAAGCAATTTTCTACCCAAAAGATTACACTGGATACTGGTTAGTTTTTATCTCTACTGAGAGACTATTAAGACCATTAAGAAGTGTTAAGACAAATTTCATTATTGTCCCCATCTAATACATCCACCTTAAGTGAACAGGAACATACTTTTGTACATTTTCTAACGTGCACCAGCCAAATACAGTCAGTATAAAAATTTACAGACCCATATGCCCCAAATAAGTCTTTCCTCTCTCTTTTAAAGGTTCTCAGGATCCAGTAGTCATTAGTAACTGGACTAAGAGAAAATTTAGAAAATGAGAGCCACAAAATTTCAAACTCTTGTGGTAGGTCAAAGTACCATGGGATTTTCAGTGTTTTGATTTCTTTGGGGGGTTTTTGTGGTCTTTTGAAGAGCTCAACATTGTTTGGGTGGGTTTCTAGCATTTCTTTCATTTCCCTATAACGCTGAGGAGGAAGAGAGCCAAGGTTTGGTGCTCAGCACCTTGTTCTTTAGGTCAGCTGATCGATTGCTTGGCTTTTGACTTTCATGGCGGGAGAAAGCCATTAAGCAGAAAATCATGATGTGTCTAAACATAGGAAGAAATGAGCATCATCTTCCTTCAGCTCATCCATCATTTTCTGAGTTGACATCAGAATGAGCTCACAGAGCCAAAGGGAAAGGACAAACATAACAGGGGAATCCACGAATCATTTCAGAAGGAATCTCTTGGTACTTTGGCCCCAGAACATGAAGGATTTCATGATAAGGGAATTTCTACCTCAGTTCTTCTCAGCATCATCAGCCTGGTCACTCACCCCCTCCATATTTCCCCCTTCTCAAGACATAGCTACAAATGCATCTCCTCTTTCTCCTTTTCTCATCTATCTGGGTCCTGACCTAATTTGACATTGTGTTGCTTATACTCCTCCTTCCATAAAATACTGAAATATGTTCTGTCAATCCCTTGACTTAGGTATTTCTAGAATCTGTTCTTTCTGTTTTTCTTCTAACTTTATGTTTTCCAATCCAGCTATCATGTTGCTGTTCCCTTTCTTAATCTGTTCAGAAAGTAACCTCTCTCCCATGTTTAACAATCTGCTACTATATTTCTACAGAAATTTAGAGCCCCTTCACCTAATACTTTGCTTGTCTCTCTTTTACTGTACCCTTTACTTTCCCCAAGTCAGTAACTTTCCCTCTAGCTTGCCTTTGCCTTGGAGCAAATGTCCAAAATGCTGCCAGCAAGCTTGTTTTTTAAAAGTCAACTTTTAAAAATATCCAATCTAACTTGTAATTTAAGACTCCCCACCCACATTTAGTGTAGACAGTTATCTTCATTGGCACTCCCAAGGCTAGTATGTTCAGTTGTGGGCAGTTCCAGCTACTGTGATGTGATGCCGTGCACCTGTAGGTGCTGCTGATGGGAAGTTCATTAGCTCTTCTCTGGACTTCTAATCAGGCAGAGGACATGATTCCAAGAGCAAAGAACCAACCTCTCAAGTACCCAGCAGCATTACAACATACCTGATCACTCAGGGTTGGGAATAAATCCACCTTCAAAAATCTGAATGCCACCACAGGCATAACTGAAGCCACTGTCGTTAAGAGAATAACAAGCCAGATGCACTTCTGGGTCAAGGAATGTCGTGCATTTCCTATTATTAAAGAAAAATAAACACTGTGATTATAAATAGAACTGAATTATTGAATTAATTGGTTCTTTGTCTATTCCCATAAGGTCTTTTTTGAAAGGGACTTTTGGACTACCTAGGAGAACCACTGGGTATCTTCCCCAGTATATCATATGCTCAGTGGTGATAAGAGTGCAAGAATGGTAAGATCACCCTTGGGAACTGCTTCACGGCCTGATCACTAGGGGACTGCCAGCCAGAGCCAACCAATCTCTGATCCAGGCTCAGTCCAGCTTCACTCATGAAGCAGAATTCTCCCATCCAGCCTCAAAATCCCTCAACTACAAAGCAGTCATTATTTTTAAAGGCACATTTACCCTTATGGATTCAAACAAAACTACACAATGTATGTTCTGGATTCAGGTACCATCGCAAATGCTGGTCTTCTCAACTGGCTATGTCATAAAAGGTGAGCTGTGTCTACTACAGGGTCAACCTTTTAAATTCAGGCAACAGCCCCCAAAAACCTGCCTCAGAGGGACTTACCAATCTCTCTATCTCATACCTTCACTCGGTTATGAAGTACTCAAGGTTCCAAGGAGATCAGAGATGCTCTTGGGTTTGTGAAAAGAGCATTCTCCACACTGGGAAACCACTGATTCAGCCATTCAATATTCTAGTTCAATAGAGTAGTGAAACTCATTTCCAAGCCTGGAGCCAGTTTTCTTATTTTATACTCACACCTCGTATACTGGGATGTTCGTTTAAACAAAGCAATAAGGGTCAGTAAGGCAGACAGACAAACTATACGGAAGATGTCAACCCTACTTACGAACTGTTGTTCCTGTTGGTTTTCTAGGCATATGATACCTCCAATTATCCAGGTTCCCACTCCCAATGCTATAGTTAACACAATTTTAATGGGCTTTGGGTGTGATGCTTGGCTCCTTATTGGAATGTCTGCATTTTCTGTCTTAGGAGGATAGACTCTGCCTACCAAAGAGCACTTGATTCCACTTGCCTGGGCAGAAACAAACTTGACTCAGTAAATTAAATGTCTTTTTGAACTCCCTGAAGCTCAGTACCCCCAGGCATGGCTGGAAAAACAAGCATCACTTTAAAACCACACTCCTGCTTGCTTCTGGCTACTAAGGAAAAAAAAATTTTCTTAAACCTCAATGTTGATTTAAGTTTTGAAAAGTCTCATTGGAACCCAGTAATTAATTCCTGGAATGGCATGTGCTTAGACAGTGGTCCCCACACAAACTACTTTCTCCAGTTGAGGCATTCCAGTCTCATTATGCATGTTCGAATGCTGTCTTAGGACTGGAAGTCTTCTGGTTAATGCACTGAACTTTCAGATTTGGCAACCAAAAAGAAAAGAAAAAACTTAAAAGTAGTTTAAATGGCTCTCTTTTTCCTAATGTGTTTATTCTTATTCACAACCATCATGTTTATACATGGTTGGAACCTTTTGATAAATAAAGGATTAACATTACATGTTAAGTAAGAGAGGTACAATTTAAAGATTTCCATGTACACACAGAGGAAGGCAAAACTTGAATACAACACTCTTAAGCATATACATGCATTTAAATGGGATTGCAATTTCAGGTGCCTTTGGAAATGTATAACCCTATAATCGCTCTTATTTTGCTTTCTACATGAATCAGTCTTCTAAGAATTATTTTTCTAGACTGGATTTCCCAACTAGTGGATGCAAATCTGTCTTGCCTAATCGAGCTCAAGTAGCTTGTCACTATGTATCTCTCTTTTCCACAGTTTGCTGGGATGAACTCAGAAACATCACTGTTACCAACTTATTTCACACACACTAGAGATTTCAAAACTTCTTTAAAAGTCTATTAATAGCCCCACTGTGTAAAGCTCAGTGGCCCTTGCTGGGAATCATGTTGAAATGTGGAGTGCAATGATAGTATACTCCAAAGATAGACCAGATATATACTCTTTGTAGAATCATAGAATCTCAGGGGTTTAAGGAATTTTAGGAAGTCTTTTGCTACCTATCTGCTGTTCGAAGTCCCCAACCAGTAATCAAGCCACATTTGCTTTAATCACCATCTTCATCATCATCAAGGCTAACATTTACTAAAAAAGTATTATGTACCAGGCTACATGCTAAGCATTTCATATGCATTATATCATTTAACCCTCACCAATTTGCTATAAAAGTAGGAACTATTAACATCCCCAAGTTTAGAACTGAAGACATTAAGGCATGAAAAGGAAAAGAAACTTGCCTAAGGTCACACAGCTTATAAGTGGCAGAGATGACACTTGAACACTGGCTGTCTGTCTAACTACAGAGACTATTCTTGGTGCCACTCATGGACTATGTGCGGCAATTTTTAAAAGGCTCTAAATTATACATTTCTTTTCTAAATGCAAATAAGTTCCACAGGTAAACTTAGGCAGAAATGTCAGTGATAATGTGGCATAAAAGGGAAAGCCTGGCATTTCTTTCTCTTCCCTCTATCATACATGAACTTCACAGGTTTTCAGGTATCCCTGATCTATATGTGCTATGCCTGTTATTTGGAAAGGGACAGTCTACTGCATCTGGGCTGTTAGGAACCTGTAAGCAGCTATCTCAGTGATTCTGCATCTAGTAGGGACAGCAAAACCTAATCTTTTGGAGCTCACTTCAAGCCTGTAAGCCCTCAGATGTCTGGCTCAATCAATTCCTAGAGACAGAATTATTGGTCATCCCTAATCCCACCAAAGAAAATAAATTACAAAGACAAATAAATGACAACTTGACACTAGGCCCCAGCAAATAGCGGGACTCACTTACCAACAAACGGAAACTGCCTTGGGAAGATGCCAAAGAGGCCATTACTGTGCATGGTAAATAAAATGGAGAAATAAGTGGCAATGCTGCCCCAGACGAAGACATGATTAATGATAGTCCAGTAACTGGTATCCAAGGCTATCTGTAAATAAAGTCAAACACAAAGGGGAGATTGTTGAGGATTAAAAGAGCATCATTTTACTGAGTAATGTTTCCTCAGAACTGTTCTGTGAGAAGACAGTGGCACATGTCTAGTTTCCAGCCAACCATAGGCCTTACCACTTTCTGCACAACACAGGGGACTAATGTGACATTCCCTGGTAGACAACTGACTTTAGGACTTATATCTGCAAGCCATTATATCTAGCAACGTTGAATCAAAAATCAGGAAATAAAATGTTAAACTTCTTTTAAGTGAGAAATAAGAAAGCAGGATGGTTTCTAATTTCAAAGCTACTTTCCAAATTGCCCTCAAAATTTTTCTATTGGAAAACTATTTTTCATAGTGAGCAAGTGCAACATTTTAAAATCTGTACATAGGGCTTCCCTGGTGGCACAGTGGTTAAGAATCCACCTGCCAATGCAGGGGACACGGGTTCGAGCCCTGGGCTGGGAAGATCCCATATGCCGTGGAGCAACTAAGCCTGTGCACCACAACTACCGAGCCTGCGCTCTAGAGCCGGTGAGCCACAACTACTGAGCCCATGAGCCACAACTACTGAAGCCCGTGCACCTAGAGCCCGTGCTTCGCAACAAGAGAAGCCACCACAATGAGAAGCCCGTGCACTGCAAGGAAGAGTAGCCCCCTCTCACTGCAACTAGAGAAAGCCCACGCGCAGCAATGAAGACCCAATGCAGCCCTCAAAATAAATAAATAAATTTAAAAAAACTAAAAAAAAAATTTGTACATAGATTTTCATATGACCATTTTGATACAGGTATAATCTGTTTACATCAATATTCTAATTCATTTTGGTTATCATTTCTCTTAAGTTATTCAAATAATAGCAAAGAAAAATCCTTAATCCACTTAAGGCATAAAATTCAGAACCCGGGGTTCATGGTGATCTGGAAACATGCTCACAAGCCCTTCTCCCTTCCAATAACTTATTATGGCAGTAGAACTGCAAAACAGTAACCTGTTATGGGGAAACCAAGAGAGCCACTGGTGAATATGAACACTTGAGTTCTCAGAGAAAAAAAAGTAGGTTCTAGCATCCTTATTTGCATATCAGAGGCACCAAATGGTCCAAGTGAAGGTTTGCATTTCTAGCACAGTCTGATGCAAGGCCACAGATTTATTGCCTGCCTGAGGGGGCTCTACCTACATAGTAAACAGATTCCGCTCTGCACATGGAGACATACTTCCCCTTCCCACATGACGTTTACTGTCCTTTAAAATGATGCCCCATATAAAGAATGCTAAGACCAATCACAAGCACTGAAATTGAAACTGTGATTAAAAATCATCCAACAAACAAAAGCCCAGGACCAGATGGCTTCACAGGGGAATTCTATCAAACATTTACAGAAGAGCTAACACCGATTCTTCTCAAACTCTTCCAAAATATAGCAGAGGGAGGAACACTCCCAAACTCATTCTATGAGGCCACCATCACCTTGATACCAAAACCAGACAAGGATGTCACAAAGAAAGAAAACTACAGGCCAATATCACTGATGAACATAGACGCAAAAATCCTCAACAAAATACTAGCAAACAGAATCCAACAGCACATTAAAAGGATCATACACCATGATCAAGTGGGGTTTATTCCAGGAATGCAAGGATTCTTCAATATACACAAATCAATCAACATGATACACCATATTAACAAATTGAAGGAGAAAAACCATATGATCATCTCAATAGATGCAGAGAAAGCTTTCGACAAAATTCAACACCCATTTATGATAAAAACCCTGCAGAAAGTAGGCATAGAGGGAACTTACCTCAACATAATAAAGGCCATATATGACAAACCCACAGCCAACATTGTCCTCAAGGGTGAAAAACTGAAACCATTTCCACTAAGATCAGGAACAAGACAAAGTTGCCCACTCTCACCACTATTATTCAACATAGTTTTGGAAGTTTTAGCCACAGCAATCAGAGAAAAAAGGAAATAAAAGGAATCCAAATCGGAAAAGAAGTAAAGCTGTCTCTGTTTGCAGATGACATGATACCATACATAGAGAATCCTAAAGATGCTACCAGAAAACTACTAGAGCTAATCAATGAATTTGGTAAAGTAGCAGGATACAAAATTAATGCACAGAAATCTCTGGCATTCCTATAAACTAATGATGAAAAATCTGAAAGTGAAATCAAGAAAACACTCCCATTTACCACTGCAACAAAAAGAATAAAATATCTAGGAATAAACCTACCTAAGGAGACAAAAGACCTGTATGCAGAAAAGTATAAGATGCTGATGAAAGAAATTAAAGATGATACAAATAGATGGAGAGATATACCATGTTCTTGGATTGGAAGAATCAACATTATGAAAATGAGTATACTACCCAAAGCAATCTACAGATTCAATGCAATCCCTATCAGACTACCACTGGCATTTTTCACAGAACGAAAACAAAAAATTTCACAATTTGTATGGAAACACAAAAGACCCCGAATAGCCAAAGCAATCTTGAGAACAAAAAACGGAGCTGGAGGAATCAGGCTCCCTGACTTCGGACTATACTACAAAGCTACAGTAATCAAGACAGTATGGTACTGGCACAAAAACAGAAGGATAGTTCAATGGAACAGGATAGAAAGCCCAGAGATAAACCCACGCACATATGGTCACCTTATCTTTGATAAAGGAGGCAGGAATGTACAGTGGAGAAAGGACAGCCTCTTCAATAAGTGGTGCTGGGAAAACTGGACAGGTACATGTAAAAGTATGAGATTAGATCACTCCCTAACACCATACACAAAAATAAACTCAAAATGGATTAAAGACCTAAATGTAAGGCCAGACACTATCAAACTCTTAGAGGAAAACATAGGCAGAACACTCTATGACATAAATCACAGCAAGATCCTTTTTGACCCACCTCCTAGAGAAATGGAAATAAAAACAAAAATAAACAAATGGGACCTAATAAAACTTCAAAGCTTTGGACAGAAAGGAAACCATAAACAAGACCAAAAGACAACCCTCAGAACGGGAGAAAATACTTGCAAATGAAGCAACTGACAAAGGATTAATCTCCAAAATTTATAAGCAGCTCATGCAGCTCAATTACAAAAAAACAAACAACCCAATCCAAAAATGGGCAGAAGACCTAAATAGACATTTCTCCAAAGAAGATATACAGACTGCCAACAAACACATGAAAGGATGCTCAACATCATTAATCATTAGAGAAATGCAAATCAAAACTACAATGAGATATCATCTCACACCAGTCACAATGGCCATCATCAAAAAATCTAGAAACAATAAATGCTGGTGAGGGTGTGGAGGAAAGCGAACACTCTTGCACTGCTGGTGGGAATGTGAATTGGTTACAGCCACTATGGAGAACAGTATGGAGGTTCCTTAAAAAACTACAAATAGAACTACCATATGACCCAGCAATCCCGCTACTGGGCATACACCCTGAGAAAACCATAATTCAAAAAGAGTCATGTACCACAATGTTCACTGCAGCTCTATTTACAATAGCCCAGAGATGGAAACAACCTAAGTGTCCATCATCGGATGAATGGATAAAGAAGATGTTGCACATATATACAATGGAATATTACTCAGCCATGAAAAGAAACAAAATTGAGCTATTTGTAATGAGGTGGATAGACCTAGAGTGTGTCATACAGAGTGAAGTAAGTCAGAAAGAGAAAGACAAATACTGTATGCTAACACATATATATGGAATTTAAGAAAAAAGAAATGTCATGAAGAACCTAGGAGTAAGACAGGAATAAAGACACAGACCTACTAGAGAATGGATGAGGATATGGGGAGGGGGAAGGGTGAGCCGTGACAAAGCGAGAGAGAGGCATGGACATATATACATTAACAAACATAAGGTAGATAGCTAGTGGGAAGCAGCCGCATAGCACAGGGAGATTAGCTCGGTGCTTTGTGACCACCTGGAGGGGTGGGATAGGGAGGGTGGGAGGGAAGAGACGCAAGAGGGAAGAGATATGGGAACATATGTATATGTATAACTGATTCACTTTGTTAAAAAGCAGAAACGAACAAACAAACAAAAAAGAATGCTGGCAGCCATGATGAAACTGCAGGGGTGCTAAAGGGACAGCCTTTACTTTCCTCAAGAGGCCTGAGAACAGAGAGCCCTGCTTTCCATGCCTCAGCAAAGAGATGCTGGCTTTCCAGTTCATTTGTTGAGAGATCAGCCCAAAATCTGCAGCTGTACCTTTCACCACCTGTCAGTTCATCAGCATTAAGAGACACCAGTAGCCTGACCTGTGTGGGTATGAGTAGGCAAAGAAAAATCACAACCAATTTAAGAGGATGCAATTGAAAAAAAACAAGAACAGGTGGCTCCTGTTGAGGCAGAACTAATGGGAAAGACAGACAAGCACTATAACAACAACAAAAAATGTAATAAGAACTCTTAAGGAGATGCAATTAGATCATAGAAAAAAATTCTGGAAGAAATAAAAGCATTATTTCTGAATTTAAAAATTCAGTAGAGAAACCAAACAATAATAGTCACTGATGAGAACTGAATTAATATTCTGGGAAAAACAACTGGAAACAATATTTCATAACTGGGCAAAAACTTGAAGAAATGGGAACCAGGTGCAAAAAGATATGAGACATGGGTGGCAAATCCATAGATGTCAGACCCATGGGCCCAATATAAGAAATAATGGCATCGTAGAAAGAGGAAAAGGAAGAAAGAGAGAAGTAGCAATCAAAGAAATGACAGAGAAAACTGCTCTGGGATAACAAACAGCAAAGATTTTCAGATTGGGAGGGTACTGTAAATTCTAGGAAAATCAGTGAAAGAAGTTATGTTCTGGTGACATTTGTGAAGTCGAAGGATAAAGAACATAAGCTTCTAGACACAGAAGATATTATTTACAAAGGAAAGAGAATCAACTTAATATCAAACTGCTACACTGAAATGGATGTAGTGGAAAATCATTTACAAAGTTCCTAAAGAAAAATGCTCTGATTTAAGAATCTTATGCCCATCCAATATATCATTTAGTAAAGATAAAGAAAGATTTGAACTCAAAAGTATAACATCTATGTACCCCTTCTGCAGAAATTACTCAAGCTTAGACAGAGAGGAAACGATGTTAATGCTGCTCTCAAAATGAGCTTATTCACAAAATTCCTGAAACTTATTCTGTGTGTTAAGGACAGCAGTGTCTGATTGAAGCCATGATTTCACGATGGATGCCTTAGCTGTGTCAGAGGCTTCCAAGTCACTCCATTATCTCCTCCTCTGCTACAGAATTCAACACAGGGGAACTAGGCATGGAGAGTTCACAAAGCACCCATATGCTTTATTTAGCTGTGAAACAGACAAACAGAACTCCTCTTTGAGTGGAGAAATATGGTTCTGATTTTGGATGCTACCTGTCTGACTGAATTTTGGACTTCCAAGATGTCAAGTGTTAGATGGCTTTGGTTTGAACTTAATGATACTCACTTAGAAGGACCAAGGCATGGCAGAGATGCCATTTAAGAGCAGTATATTTACATCTGATTCATTCAATCTATTAAATATTTATTGAGTCATGAAAAGAAAGTCTGGGGTTTAACAAGATCTTTCATTGGATGTAAGAGGCTAAGATTTGTAAAAGACATTGTTTATAGGATAGAAAAAGGACTCACCACAGGCAATTCAAACTCTATAAAAATTAAGCCCTTGACTTATACTTTCCCCTTCAAAAAAACACCCCCCAAAAAAAACCACACACAAAAAAAGACAAAAAACAGAGGTCACATGGCTTAATGTATCCACTCAGAGGTACAGACTTTAATGGATTGGAAAGCTTTTGTAAATTCTAACTCAATACCTAATGGTATTGTCCACCATTTGCATAAAAGAGGAAACAGAAACAAACTCAAGATGCCTGATGAAGATCAATGGATCATCAGGAATCATTCTTACCAGATGGGAATGTAAATTGGTGCAGCCACTATGAAAAACATTATGGAGGTTCCTCAAAAAATTAAAACTAGAGTTGTCATTATAATCCAGCAATCCCACTCCTGGGCATGTATCTGGACAAAACTGTAATTTGAAAACATACGTGTACCCCAGTGTTCATAGCAGCACTGTTTACAATAGCCAGGTCATGGAAGCAAGTGTCCATCAACACCAAGTATCCACTGACAGATGAATGAATAAAGATGAATGTGTGTGTGTGTGTGTGTGTGTGTGTGTGTGTATACACCCCCACAGTGAAATACTACTCAGTCATTAAAAAGAATGAAATAATGCCATTTGTAGCAACATGGATGGACCTAGAGATGATCATACTAAGTGAAGTAAGTCAGAAAGAGAAAGACAAATACCATATGCTATCACTATATGTCAAATCTAAAATATGACACAAATAAACTTGTTTACAAAACCGACTCACAGACATAGAGATCAGACCTGTGGTTGCCAAGGAGAAGGGGGGGTTGGGAGAGGGATGGATTAGGAGTTTGGGATTAGCAGATGCAAACGACAGTAAGTCCCCTACATACGAACCTTCAAGTTGCGAACTTTCAAAGATGCAAACGTGCGTTCACAAGTCCAGTCACATAAGTTAGTTCATGTGTCTGGCGTACATTGTCACGTGTGTGCATCCTCTACAAGTGGTTGTGCTTTTGTGTACTTTACTGTATAGTACTGTATAGAGTACAGTAGTACAGTATCTTTATTTCAAGCTAGATCTGCAAGAGGACGACTTCATTGAACTCCTTGCTGTGCAACACGAGGAGCTGACTAATGAAGACCTGATGGAATTGGAGGCCCAGAGAAAGGATGAAGAGAGACAAGAGGGAGAAGAAGTAACTGAAGAACCGAAGAGATTCACGATGCAGGAAATGGCAAGGGGTTGTTTATTTGAGGAGGCACTGTTAGTTTTTGAGGCACAGGACCTGAATGTAGAATGGTACGTGAAGGCTGCAGCGGTCATTCAGAATGCAATCCAGTGCTACCATGTCATCTATGACTAGAAAAGAAGAGCTACTACCCAGACATCACTGGATCGTTTTTTCAAGAGGGTAGATAGATTGAATCCAGCAAGCAACCAGAACCTATGCCATCAACGTCAGGCATGAGTGAAATAGCAGCTTGTCCTCCGTCTCCTATTGCTGACGATTCTTCAGCTCTACCATCTCCCACCTTCTCTCCCTCCTCGAGTAACTCTCCTTGCCTGTTCACTCGATGCCAGCCCCTGTATGCCAGCTGTTGTACTGTACTACTGTACTTTTCAAGGTACCGTATTATAAGATTAAAAATGTTTTCCTTATTTTTGTGTTTGTTTTTTATGTATTATTTGTGTGAAAAGTATTATAAACCTAATACAGTACAGTACTATATAGCCGATTGTGTTAGTTGGGTATCTAGGCTAACTTTGTTGGACTTAGGAAAAAATTGGACTTACGAACCGAACGCACTCTCGGAACAGAACTCATTTGTATGTAGGGGACTTACTGTATTATACACAGAATGAATAAAGAACAAGGTCCTACTATATAGCACAGGAAACTACATTCAATATCCTGTGATAAACCATAATGGAAAAGAATATGATATGTATGTGTATAACTGATTCACTTTGTTATAAAGCAGAAACTAACACATCATTGTAAGGCAATTATACTCCAATAAAGATGTTTAAAAAAAAGTATGAAAAAGAATATATTTATGTATAACAGAATCACTTTGCTGTATACCAGAAACACAACATTGTAAATCAACTATGCTTCAATAAAATGAATTTTTAAAAAATCATTCCTACCAGGAAAACTTCTATGAATTTGAGATGCAGATGTGCCATATACATAGCATTGAACCTCTTGATAATTCCACAGAAATGTACTGCCAAGTAAACGTTATATCTCACTTGAAACCTGGAAGTTACTAAGTCTTATAGAAGTCATGGGAAAGTTTCTGTTATCATTGGAAAAATTTTCTTCCAAGAAGACAGCACAAGGAGGAAGCAGTAGTATAATCATTTCTCTTCACATACAACGCGCAGTCCCAAGAAGTGATTGATTCATTGTGAGGTTTCCACTAACATGGAGGTTATAGACATCCAATGCTAATCTCCTACATCTGGAAATTTATGTTAAAGCTTCCTGTTTTAATCTCAAAATGTGTAGTTAAAAAGAAAACCCCAGTATTCCTTTAAAATTACTGTCAACAAATGAAACAGAATTTTAAAAGGTGTAAAGACATCAAGTTAAGATATTTTCACCAGTAGGTTACCTGCACACTGACCACAATGACCAAAGACGTGGCCATGGTCACTGCAAAAGACTGGTAGTCTGCAATGTGCTGTCCATCTTCTCCAGCCACGTTGTAAAAGGCCCCATATGGGATGAAGAAAAGGACTAACGAGGTGTAGATTCCATGTGCCATGCAGATGAAAAATTTATGCTTGTTAAAAAGTAGATTCAGCTGTCCAGGTTTGTAGAGCTGGGGACAATCCATGCTATTCTGGTCATTAACATCCTGTCAACAGAGAGTTACTTCAGTGGAAGAGGTTTGAGAATTTAGAGCTACCCTGACTTTCCTATCTCCAGAAATAGCACATGCATATCTAAGCATGCCCTAATACACACTACTCACTATTTTGTTTTCATTCCCACAGTAACCCAAAGGATAATAAAATGATCCCTATTTTATATAGGGAACTTGAATCTCCAAGAGATTCATGAGAGGCCACCCAGCTCTTATGGCAGAACCAGAACTTGACTGCACGCAGATATTTGGCTTCAAACTGAAGTTTCTTTCCTGTACTCTCCTGCAACTGCATGCATGCTCCCAGAATTCTAGTACATCCTGTGCAGCCAGTGGGCCCCAGGGGTTAATTGCCAACGCAGTGAGTGGTAGTGACCAGGGGATGTCAGCAGAGAGCTGCAGAGTCAGAACTGGCCAACCAGAGTTCCCAACTTTGGGGGAAGCGTGAGCAGGAGAAAGGGAACTGGGAAAGGGGGAACTGAATGTGGGACTCCAGGTGGAAGGGAGCTGAGCCTGAAGAGGTGAGTGTTCTACCCAGGGAGGATTCCATGGGCAGTTACCAGGTGTTCAGGACAAAGAATTTAGACGGAATGAGAAGGCGTCATGTCTGGGCCCAACAGAGTCCTGGGAGAAACTAAAGCTGTGCTTCTCAAACTTCATGTACACACTAATAACCTGGGGTACAGATTATAATTCAGTAGGTTTGGGGTGGGGCCTGAGACTGCATTTCCAACAAGCTCCAAAGCAATGCTGATGACCACACTGTGAGCACCACAGCCGAACACCCCAGCCAAAAAGTATGGCAAGGACTGACCACTGGCAACGTCACAGGGTCATGGGTAAGGTGAAGCAGGCAAAGAGGGAGCAACATAGGCATGAACTCTGGGAGCAGACCAAGTTCCCCTTCCTGCTTGTGGGATGACCCAGGCCTTGCCAAATGGAGTCCCATGAAGAACATTGACGTAGTCTCTTTGGGAAGTCCAGTTTTGAGATGCTAGTGGGTGCTTCTTTCCCCAGTCCAGTGACTGATAAGGTTATATACACAGGCTTTGAAGCCAGACAATCCGGAGTTCAAACCCCAGCTCTGCTGCTTAGCAGGGGTGTAGTCTTGGACCTGTCACTTAAGCTGTGTGAGCCTCAGTTTCCTCATCTCCAAGGAGTATAAACGACAGCATCTCCCTCACAGGATCACTGTCATGATGAAATGGGTACGTATTCAGCAGAGCTCTTACCACAGTTCTTGTAATTAAAAAACAGATGCTTCTATAAATAATAACAAAAGAATGATGATAGTAATAGTAACAACAGTAATAGTGTTGCAATCTCAGAGTCAAGTGGCCTATTGCTGGGTTGAGTTCTGTCACATTTTGGCCATGTGACTTTAGGAAAGTAACCTGAACTTCTGAGTTTTGGTTTCCTCCTTATAAAATGAGCAGACCCACAGACGGTCACTGAGGCCTTCCAGCATAGCATCCCATGATCTGGAGATCAGTTTAAGCGCCAGAGTTTGACAAAGCAGGACAGGATAGGGGTATACACTCAACTTGGTGGCAATAAGGGGCCTTATTATACACACAGTTGACCCTTGAACAACATGGGTTTGAAGTGAGCAGGTTCACTTCCACACAGAATTTTTCAATAAATATGTACTACGTGATCCACTGTTGGTTGAAACTGCGGATGCAGAACCATGAATGTGGAGGGCCAACTGTATAACTATAGGAGGATTTTTGACTGCATGGGGATGGGGGCCAAGGTGAGGGGGACCCCTAACCCTTCTCTTGTTTCAAGGATCAACTGTATATTTTTTCTCTATATCTCTTAGCCCTTAGGTTGTTTCCATATCTTATTTATTATAAATAATGCTTCAATGCACATAGGAGAGCATATATCTTTTCAAATTAGTGTTTTCGTTTTCTTCGGATAAGTACCCAGAAGTGGAATTGCTGGGTCACTTGGTAGTTCTATTTTTAATTTTTTGAGGAACCTCCATACTGTTTTCCATTCTGTTCAGATTTTATACTTAATCATACTTCGGTCTTGGTAGGATGTATGTTTCTAGGAATTTATCCATTTCTTTAAGTTGTCCAATTTGTTGGTGTATAACTGTTCATATTAGTCTCTTAGGATCCTTGTATTTCTGTGGTCAGTTGTCATATCTCCTCTTTTATTTCTGATTTTATTTATTTGAGTCCTCTCTCTTCTTTTCTTGGTGAGTCTACTTAGAGGTTTGTCAATTTTGTTTATCTTTTCAAGGAACCAGCTCTTAGTTTCATTGATCTTCTCTATTGTTTTCTTAGTCTCTATTTATTTCTGCTCTAATCTTTGTTATTTCCTTCCTTCTACTAACTTTGGGCTTTGTTTGTTCTTCTTTTTCTAGTTCCTTGAGGTATAAAGGTAGGTTGTTTATCTGAGATGTTTCTTGTTTCTTGAGGTAGGCATTTATTACTATGAACTTCCCTCTTAAAACTGCTTTTACTGTATCCCACAAATTTTGGTATGTTATATTTCCATTTTAATTTGTCTCAAGGTTTTTTTAAATTTCCTTTTTGATTTCTTCTTTGACCCATTGGTGTTCAGTAGCATGTCACTTAATCCCTACATATATGTGAATTTTCCAGTTTTCTTCATGTAATTAATTTCTAGTTTTATACCACTGTGGTTAGAAGGATGCTTGATATGATTTCAATCTCTTAAATTTATTAAAACTTTTTTGTGGCTTAACATATGATCTGTCCTTTAAAATGTTCCATGTGCACTTGAGAAGAATTTGCATTTTGTTGCTTTTGGAGGTAATATTCTATATATATACATTGGGTGTATCTGGTATAACATGTCATTTAAGGCCAAAGTTTCTATATTGATTTTCTGCCTGAATGATCTATCCATTGATCTAAGTGAGGTATTAAAGTCCCTTCCATTATTGTACTGCTGTCTATTTCTCACTTTATGTCTGTTAACATTTATTTTATATATTTAGGTGCTCCTATGTTAAGTGCGTAAATATTTACAAATGTTATATTCTATTATTGGATTGATTCCTTTATCATTATATAATGCCCATCTTTGTCTCTTATTAGCCTTTGTTTTAAAGTCTATTTAGTCTTATATAAGTATAGCCACTCCAGCTTTCTTTTGGTTTCCATTTGCATGGAATATCTTTTTCCAGCCCCTCACTTTCAGTTTCTGTGTGTCTGCATCTAAAGTGAGTCTCTTGGAGGCTGCATATAGATGGGTCTTGGGTTTGTTTTGTTTTGTTTTTTTTTAATCCATTCAACCACTCTATTTGTTTTGATTAAAGAATTTAGTTCATTTACATTTAAAGTAATTATTGATAGGTAGGTACTTATTGCCATTTTGTTAATTGTTTTCTGGCTATTTTTGTAATTCCTTTCTGTTCTTCTTCTCTTGCTCTCTTCCTTTGTGGTTTGATGACTTTCTTTAGTGATATGCTTATATTTCTTTATATTTTGTGCATTTACTATAGGTTTTTGCTTTGTGGTAATACAAGGCTTATAAATAATACCATATCTATAATAGTCTATTTAAGTTGATAACTGCTTAAGTTTGATTCCATTCTAAAGCTCAACATTTTTACTCTCCCCCCACATTTTATGTTTTTGATATCACATTTTACATCTTTTTGTCTCGTGTATTACTTAACTAATTATTGTAATCATAGTTATCTCTACTACTTTTGTCTTTTAAAATTCATACTAGCTTTATAAGTGATTAAACCACTACCTTTACTATATACAGTTGACCCTTGAACAACACAGGGTTAAGGGCAACAATGCTCACACAGTCAAAAATCTGAATATAATTTATTGTCGGCCCTCCATATTCATGGTTCCACATCCGTGGATTCACCCAACTGTGGATTGTGTACCCACACAGTTCAAAACTGTGTTGTTCAAACCTTTTGACTGAGATTTATTCCTTCACATGTTTTCTTGTTACTAATTAGCACCTTTCTTTTCAGATTAAAGAAGCCCCTTTAACATTTCTCATAAAGCTGGCTTCGTAGTGATGAATTCCTCTATCTTTTGCTTGTCTGAAAAACTCTTTCTCTCTCCTTCAATTCTGAATGATAATCTTGCCAGGTAGAATATTCTTGGTGAAAGTTCTACCTTTCAACTTTGAATATATCATGTCACTCCCTTTCGGCCTGCAAAGTTTCTGCTGAAAAAAATCTGCTGATAGTCTTATGGGGGTTGCCTTGTATATAATAAGTTGTTTTTCTCTTGCTCCTTTTAATATTATTTCTTTGTCTTTAACTTTTGACGGTTTGATTACAAAGTGTTTTTCTGTGGGTCTCTTTGGGTTCATCTTATTTGGAACTCTCTGAACTTCCTGGGTCTGGATGTCTGTTTCCCTCCCAGGTTGGGGAAGTTTTCAGTCATTATTTCTACAAATACAATTTCTGCTCCTTTCTCTCTCTCTTCCCCTTCTGAGACCCATATAATGTGAATGTTGGTCTGCTTGATGTTGTCCTGTAAGTTCCTTAAGCAATCTTCACTTATTTTCATCCTTTTTTCTTTTTGCTGCTCTGATTGGGTGAGTTCCTGTCTTCAAGTTGACTGATCCTTCCTAATGTTTCATCTAGTCTGTTGTTGAATCCCTGTAGTGTATTAATCAGTTCAGCTCTTGTATTCTTCAGCTCTATGACTTCTATTTGGTATTTTCTTACATTTTTCATCTTTTTGTTGAAGTTATTGTGTTCACGCATTCTTCTCTCTCTTTAAGATCTTCTAAGATCATTGCTTTTCTCTGTTTCTTCATTTTGTTTGACTGTCTCTGTTTGTTTTCATACAGCTGACAAAACAAACACTTCTCCCTGTCTCCAAGAGTGGCCTCATGTAGGAGACAGACCTTATTGTTCAACCCTGCCCCAGCTCTTTGTTGTCTCTCAAACCTTCATGCTTGTTCAAGAGCCTATTATATTTTTAACAGCTCTCAGTAGTTGAGAATGTGCCAAGACATGTCAGTGTCAGGGTCAGATTATAGCACCTAGATTCAGGTTGATGGGACTCTAGACCCTCAAGCAGCAGTTTTTAAAAACATGCAAATATATACCTGTGGGACTGCAAGAATGAGCCTCGCTGGCCACGAGAACCAGGCAATCTAGGAGGTTCCCTATGCCTCAGTCACAAAAGTCAGGGCTCCAGATTAATGCACAAGCTCTTTTCTGGGAGATGGCAGAAAGCTGGAGCAAGGCAGAGGGAGCAGACCAAGATGGCATCCACAGCTTACATTCCTTGAGAGCAGCTTCCTCAGCCACTAGGAGTGTGCCAAACCTGAAGCCTGCCCCTCAGGCTGAAGCTCCAGGACAAACAAAGAGTTCCTTTTTCCACAAAGACTGGGAGTGGGTTTCAGTCTGCTGTCTGTGCAGTGCCCTGGGAGTAGCCTGCCAAGAACCAACTCTTCATTTGCTACTGTTTCATGGGACTCAGGAACGCAAGCCCCCAGCCACAAGAGCCAGGTGATCAAGTGGTGTCCCCTGAGCAGCAGCTACAAGAACCAGGGCACCAGTCACATGTGAAGCTCCTCTCCAGGAGACACTGGAGCTCTAGAATGTGGCATAGGGAGAGCATGAAGATACTGCCTGCCCTCTGAGGTCTCTGGAAAGGATGACAGTCAGCCCCTAGATGCATGTTTAATTAGACGGCTACCCCTCAGGCCTCAGCTATAATGATTAGCTAATAGGCCTCCTTCACAGAAAGACTGAGCTCCTGAGTCTGTTGCCTCTTGCTCTGCCATGGGAGGGGTGGTAGATATTTAAGAACTCTCTCTCCACTGGTTACAATCCTGTGAGACCCACGAGTGTAAGCCCCACTGGCCACCAGAGCCAGATGATGTAGAAGTGTTCCCTGGCAGCAGCCGTAAAAATCAGGACACCAGATAGGAATATGAGCTCCTTTCTGGGTAACGCCGATTACTATAGTCCCATGGGACCAGGAATGCAAGTTCTCCTGGCCTCCAGAGCCAGGCAGTCAAGAGGTGTCCCCTGGACGGCAGCCACAAAAATAGGGGCACCAGACACATGTTAACAGCTCCCTTTCAGGAGACACTGGTGCTCTGGAGTATGGCAAAGGGAGAGTATAAGGATGGCGCCCACCAGTCTCTGTCCCTGGAGTGCGTTCCAGCGGGCTCCTAGATGTGTGTGTTAAATAAGATGCCTTCCCCCAGGCTGATGATTTAATATAAGCTGGTGAGCCTCCATCACTGGGCATGATCTGCTGCCTCTGAGCTGGGCCCAAGGAGCAAGTGGGTCTGAGCACACGGGCCCATTCAGAGCCATTTCTTAGATTGCTTCAGTCTTGTGGGTCTTGGGACATGAGCCTCACTGGTTTTAGGAGGTTCATCTCTCAGGTGCAGGTGCAGGTCTGAAATGTTAAGGTGCCCAATGTGGGGTGCACACCCTTCACTCCTAAGGGAGAAGCTTCAGGTTTTGAGTTTTCTCCCTGTTGAGGATTATCATGCTGAGGGCGGGGGTGGGGTTTATGGTGGCATTGTGTGCCAGCCTCTCCAACCGGCTTCCATGTGGTTTTCTTCAGCCAGCCTTTAGGGTTTTTTAAGAGAAATTTTTCCTTCTGTAGCTGTAGACCCACTGTGCCCATAGGAAGAGGTGAGTTCAGGATCTTCCTATAACAACATCTTGAATTCTCCCCTTATTATATATTTTTTCAAATTGCACAATAACCATCTTTTCCCAGAAACTGCTTTATATTTAATATTTTACTCTACATTCTAGGCAGCTACAAAGTACCAAGGAAAGGAACACTTGCAAACATGGGCACCTGGAAATGAATGAGCTTAATCCCTTACATCTAAGGTCTTCAAGAGTTCACGACTTTTTGTAGAATTTCACAAATATGTTGTTCACAAACTGCCCTTTTTACATACAAGAAGTGAGGCTTACAGCTGACTACAAAGCCTCAGAATGGGAGAGTAGAGTGAGCTCATAATGCGAAGATTTATATTCTGCAATAGATGGCTCTGGGCCAGAAAATGAGGCCTAGCAAATGGATCTAACAACAGCCTGGAGAAAATCTGGTCTCTTTAAAAGTACTTCAAAAAATTTTTTTAAACAATACACTCTGCCATGAAAGCTCCTCTGGCTAGCCTTTCACTTCCCCATAGGCAGCCAGACTTTGTCCCCATCCAGGAAGTACCCTCCAAGGGTCCGAGTGTGCCAAGGATCTACCATTTTATAAATGATTCCCTCCCTTCTCTCCCCTCAAGCACGTGGAGCTAAACCAAAGAAAACGGCTCACTTTCTCTCTCCATGGCTGTGGGGCTCCGTGTCTTCCTCTCCCATTGGCAGGGTGTTCCTCTGGCCTGGAGTTCCTGTTCTGGGCTGTGCTGGACAGTGTCACCAACAGATGCTAGCTCTCTGCACTCCAACCCAGCTCCATGATTTTCTATGTATCACTGCATGGTTCTCTGCACTTTCAGAGGCTAATACAGTATTCCCTGGTGTGTGAACCACAGGTACTAGTTCTGAGGCAAATTGATCAGTTCTACATGAAAAATAAATAAGTAAACGTGCAGTTCTATGAGTTTGGGAAATGCTGGGCTACAATGAAATTAAAGAGACTGTTTCTTGCAGGATGTCTCAGAGCCTTTAGAGAAATAATGTAGGGTGTGAATCTTTAAAAGGATAGTAATCAAGCTCTGATCAGAGGATCTTTTGGTGGAGGTGGGAGATCTGGAAGGGTTTTTGAGCCATGCAATACCTATTAAAACAACTGCATTCCTAGGACTCTTTCTATGATTCATGTCTTCTACTTAGAAGCTAAAAGCAACTAAAAGGCATCCACAGAGCAAAATACGTTATAAAGGCAGAGAAAAACACATACCTGGTCAAAAATCCCCATGGCTAAAACAGGCAGTGATGTGTAGACAATGTTAAAAAGGGTAATGAACCACTGGTCATAGACAGTCTGAAAAGAAATGAACACATCAGTGAGAAACATCTTCCACAGGTGTGAGAATATTCACTTTTAGGCTCTTGGACTGACTATCTCAATTTCCTGAGTTGGACAGGAGTCTGGTGTTAGAGTCAGACAGACATGAGTTCTCCCCAGGCTCTGTCTCTTATCAGCTCCACTGCTTTAGTGGGGTACTAGATCTTTCTAAACTTCAATTTCTTCATCTCTAAAATGAAGCCATACTCTCACTTGCAGAGTTGCAGTGGGGTGGATGAAAGGGTATCATATATGCAGAACACATAAAATTCAATGCTGGACACACACAAGGCCCTGGCCCCTGTGGTGGCTTATTTCATTCTTTAGGTTTTTAATGGCTTATAATAAGTCCAATTACCTGATCTAAGCGATAAGCAAGGATCCACTAACATCTTCAGAGGGAGATACGGAAATGAACCTGTCAGCCCCACCCTCTGTTCAAATGGAGAGCTTTTTCTTGGGAGTGGTTTAAAGCAAGGTGTACCTGGAACTAGCTGCTCGCTACAGTGGGTATAAATAAATAAGACAATAAAAATATTCCCTCACACCTATAGAGAGCACTTCCCTGCATGAGCCTCACTAAAAGTCAATGAGGCATGTGAAACAGTCATTATATCCCCATCGTATTAGTAAGTACCTAGAGGTATAGAAACAGAATGTAATAAGTGTTACAGAGCTTATCACAGGCAAAGGCAAAAATTAAAACCTAGGTCTCCAGATCCTAACCAATGTCTGTTCTACCACTCTGTCATTCATTCATTCATTCATTCAATATTTATTAAGAAACCACTATGTGCCAGGTACCAGGTTCTAGGCAATGGTATTTGAACATGATACAATCAGATAAAAATTCCATATGAAATATGCCTTGTAATGGTGTCAGGAAACAGACAATTTATACAATAACAAAGATATACATATATATATATATATATATATATATATATATATATATATATATATATATATAATCAGTACTAGGGTGGAAAAAGGGATAGGAAATATAGGAGGGCTGTAATTGTGATAAAGTGACTGGAGAAGGTCTCACTAAGAAGTAATATTTGAGAAAAAATCTGAAGGAAATAAAGAATCGAAATTTGCAGCTTTCTGGGACAGGAAAATTTCATACTGCAAGTAGAGTGCATGAAAAATCCCTGAGGCAAGAAAGCATCTGGTATGTTCAGAGGACAGCAAGACAGTCCATCTGGCTGGAGCAGAGTGACCTTCAGGGAGTATAATGATGTCAAAGAAATAAAGAGGATCCTATGGAGGTAACCATGGCTTGTTCCCTAAGTAAAATGAGAAGACATTAGAGGATTGCGAGCAAAGAAACATCCTGATCCGATTTGTATTTTAACCTGAGCACTCCGGATGCTGTGCTGAGAATGGACTGAAGAGGGGCAATTGTGGAAGCTGGGAAACCAATTAGGAGGCTACTGCAGTGGTCCAGATGAAAGACGAGGGGGGCTAGATCAGGTGATCAGCAGGGAGAAGTGCTAGATTTTGAATATATTCTGAAGCACATTTTCTTCTTAGGGCAATTCTGAAAGCAATGAGGAATCTTAAATGCAAATGTTCCAGACAGAGAAACTAAAGGTAGGTTCTACATAGTTATACAGGTAAGGCAATCCTTTAAATCATGACCTGTACATGTACATTATGTTGAAGACAAAATATTTTGGTGTCTTTATTGCTAAATCTGGATTTGGACTACTCTGTGTCTTAGCATTATTGTTTATTCTTGAGATGGGTGTATATTTGTTCAAGGAAAGGGAAAGTGGAGGCCAGTGTTCAAAGGCCAAATCTCAATCTGGACTGTTCTGTTGAAGCTCCACAGGTGGTTTTATTCAATACTGAATAAACCAGACACTGTGAAAAAATGGTGATTATTGTATTCTGAGCAAGGTTAGCCCCATGGTAAGAAGTAAAGAGCATGGACATTCCCACTGTCAGTCATCTCAAGGAGAGTTCATTCTTAGGGCAAAAAAAAAAAAAAAAAAAAAAAGAGAACAGAAAAGAGGAGTGGGGTAGATGAGGGAAGGAAGGAAATTATTTTACTCTCTGTGTATCTCAGAGAGTTGAGGCCTGGAATCGACATAGGAAAGACCTGCTCAATGTCATTCTCTTTGAGGGTAGGCTGAACGACAAGGCAGGAAAGTTGAATTCAACCACCAATAAACAGCTGAGACAGGATTTAGGCAAAGCGGCAACATTAGTAACTACCATCAAGAGGCCTATGCCTGTGACTCAGAATAACCATTCTAGTAACCAGTTTTTAAGTTCTCTGAACGGTAATTCCCTGTTATTATTCTTTGAGGCCTGCTAAACTCTGTTCTTTGAGTCTGACTCTGCTGTGAGGATTTGAAAGGGGGGCCTATGTCCAGAGATGTGCTAAGTGTTTAACAACTAGCTCTTCAAAAGAAAGAAAAAGCCCTGATTTGTAGCCTTGACCAATTTCCATGGTGTAAATATTTTCCCATGACTGTTCAAGCAGTCACATCACTGAGTTGAGAAGCGAGGTGCCACAGCACGCCATTGTATATAGTATTTCCACCACACAGATCCAACAGATAGAAATAACCTCAAGAGCATCATCAGCAAAATATGGTAAAAGCTAATTTAAAAGGGATGAGTCTTGAGTATTCATGAACTTTGTGTTTCATATAATTTATTTAACTCGTAAGTTTATATAATTTAATTTTTAATAACAGCTGTGTTTAACCACTGGCTCACATAAATCCTAAGAATTTAACAATCAGTTCCTAGGAACCAATATGGGCCAGCTCTAGCATACCACGGCCTATGTTTATGCTTGGACAAAGTAGTACAGACGGCAGCAGTGACCCAGAGGATCTTAGACTCAATGTGGCAAGAGAGAACCTACAGAAGGGCAGGTCAATAGCCTGGAGTATCAGGCAACCATGAGAACAGACCAGAAAAGTTTGTCAGCACTCCCTGGAAACCCCAGGATATTTTAGCAGAGGTATCTGAAACAAGCCTGGGTTTATGGTATGCATATAAGATAGGGGCATGTGCCATCAGTAATAATTGATTCATACCAAACTCCCCACTGAAGATAACAAAAAAAGCTAAGGAAAAGAAGGATCTTCATCAAAGCTTCAGTGAACTAACTAGTGGGGAATACCTGTCAAGATAAAGGAGAGGATAAGAATTTAAGAACCACTTTAAGGCGCAGGATGATGTTTTCTTTCTCCAGAGAGTGTGTTTATCTCCTTCTATCAGCTGCTGAGGTTCGGATGAAGGCCTGATGTTTTCTGCACCACCCAGCTGTCCTGCCTGTGACCCTATTGCCAGGAGGCTGCCCTTGGGTCCCAGTCCAGAGAGGGAAGTATTTCAACAGGATCTCTACCCTTGACAGGCATTGAACCTTATCCCTCTAGTCTCAGGAAACGATTAAAAGAGAGGATCCTGAGCTTCACAGTTGCCTCCTGTAGATCATCAACATCCTCAGGGCACATGGCTCAGAGCAGTGCAACCCTCCAGGGTCCCAGCCCAGAGCAGAGTTAACAGAGTCCCAGACACCAACTCCTATCTTCTGGACTCCGGTTTGCTCAGCCTCTCTCTCTTCCTTCGGATGAGCAAAGGTGTCCAACAAATCTATTCTTAGAGATATATGTTCAGAATGTCTGCCTTCGTGTACGAGGAGACATATGAAAATGCTCATACCAGAACTGGTTATAACAGTCCCAAACCAGAAACATCCATCAGGAGTGGAATGTAGAAAGACACTGTAGTATATTGATATCATAGAATTCTACAGAATAATGAAAAGCAAGGAACTACAGCTATATCCAAAACCACAAATGAATCAAAAAATATATACAATGTTGAGCAAAAGAAGCCAGACAAAAACGTATGATTCCATTTCAATAAAGTTTAAAAATGTGCCAATCTATTCTATGTTGTTTAGAGATTTATACTCATAGGATAAAATTATAAAACAAAGTGATTATAAAATATCAGGGCAATGATTAACTCCAGATAGTTGGAAAATGAGGTGTGACTGAGAAAAGGCAAGGGAGCTTCTGTGGTTTGGCAACGTTCTGGTTCTTGCCCTGGATCGTGGTGATGTGAGTGTTCATTTTACAATTTGTTAAGCTGACATTTATGTATTACGTACTTTTTTGGTAGATTTGTTATATTTTACAGTAAAAAAGGAAACACATGACCTTATTTTTTAGTCATAGCCTGGTGAGACTTTGGGCACTAGGAGGATTTTTAAAATCCTGACGACCATGCCACATCCAGGCCAATTAAATCAGTATCTTTGGAGGTGGGATGATCCAAGCATCAGTAATTGAAAATATTTCCCAGGTGATTCCACTGTGAAGCCAAGACTGAGAATTTCACTTACCGCCACCCAAAAAAAAAAAAAAAGCACTAGCTGACACAAATCCTCAAGCAGCAGCTGATGGCGTCTTCTGACTTTCATTTCAATTCATTTTCTGATTGCAGTATGGAAAATATAAGAGGGGGAAAGCAATTAAATTGAAGTCTTATAGCATCAGGCAGAACCTGGTACTGTCAGATCTCTTCTTCTTCCTCCACCTCATCTACCATCAAACTTCTACTCACTGAGAAGAGATGATTTTAGGTACAAGGAAGAAAGAAAGAATCTGGAAAATTACTACAAGCTAAACTATGAGTAACTGATTAAACCTGCAATTATTTGACGGTAGCATTTGTAAGCTGGCATTCAGATTTGAAGCCTCATTTCACAACCGGAGCAAGAGAGGACAGGAAGGAAAATCAGTGAGAATAAAGTTTAAATGAGTTTTTGCAACTTCTTGCGAGAGTTTTTGCTGCCACACAGAATCACAACAAAAAGAAAACTCGCTGATATGTACTGAACACCATATGTACCAGGCACTATTTTAACATATATTGACTCATTAAATACATATACTGACTCATTAAGTAATCACAACAATCCCGTGAGGTTGGTGCTATAACAGCCTCCAGTTTACAGATGGAGAAACTAGTTTGAGACCCATTATGTTAGGACACTGCCCAACGTCACACTGAACACAAAGATTTTTAAGGTGGGGTATGGAACTTTTAAGGGATCCACAATGGCAAAACTATTTTCAGAATGATGCTAAGAAGCTGATTATTTGCCCTATTCACTCTCATTCTTGCATAAGTATATATGACTTGTGATATCACAACGAACTGAATGCAGAAGCAGATATGAGAACCCAGCTGCTTCCTATTGTGCTAAATAATAAGAACTTAAGTATAAAAATTGACTCTCTTCTCACAGCTTATTTTTTGGAGAGTACAGTAATTTTTTCATTAAAATATGTCATTTAGGTAAACATATCATGGGTTCAATATTTTTTAATAAATTAATAAAAGTTTAAATTTTTTCTCCATTTTAATTTCTGATATGGTAAATATTGATAGATAGAGTCCTGAGATCACAGAGTTTGAGAACTGCTGGTCTAGCAAGTGTCAGGACCAAGTTCCAGCCCTGGTACTCAGCATTCACAGCACTGACCATGGCATGAAACCACCTCTCAATCAGTGGTATCATTTGGCGAGTTTCTTTAAAAGCTTCTTTGCTCACATCATTTTATACAGTTGAGAGTGTGCAATAAATACAGTTTTGTATGCTGTTTTTTGTCATTTGAAATGGTAACATTAGCATTTACCCAAGTTAAAAACCTGCCAATGGCTTCCATTTTACTTGGAGTGAAATCCGGGCTCTGCGCCATGACGTAAAGCTCTTCCTGAGCTATGCTTGTCTGCCTCTTCAACTTTGCTTCACTGTACTTTCGCCCTCACTCACGGAGCTTCAGCTTCACTGATTGTCTTTCTCTAACTTACCAGGCTCATTCCTACATCAAGGGACAACTGCACTTGCCACGCCCTCTGCCTGGAATACTTTAACCCCGGGGTATTCAAATGAAAGTTTCCCTCTAAACACTCAGGTCACAGTTCCAGTGTTACCTTCTCAATGAGAACTTCTACATTACCCAGTTCTTTCTTAATAACAATTCTGAAATCAGCTCACTAATTTACTTCTTTATTATCTGTCTTCATCCCACCAGAATATAATCTCCATGAAACAGAGACTTAACGCACAACACTAACTCCTGTGCCTAGAGCATCATCTAGCCAATGGTAGGTGCTCTATAAATATTTGATGAATTATTTTACAACTTTTTATAAATGTTAGACATTTAACTTGCTACTAGACCCTCCGCTGAGGATGTGACACAGGCTTCTCAAACTCAGTGTGCCCAGGCCTGGACTCATTCTCACAGTTCCTTAACCAGGCTCCCTTCTTGTGTTCCCCGTATCAGTCTCTGACACCACCACCTCCATCCCAGGGTCCAAGTCAGAAATATGATCTCTCTCCCTCTCTCCAACACCCGACATCAAATTAATCCCAGATCCCACTGATTTAACCATGCCAGATCGCTTGTGCTGCAGCCCAAACCACTCTTCACTTCTGTGACTTTCCTCCTATTGTCCCCCCTCCACCCCATGGCCATCCTTTCCCCCCTTCACCTGCTTCGCTCTGATTGATCCTTGAAGGGTCAGCCCAGAGACAGATCTTCTAGGAAGACTTTCTGAGCCCTGCCCACTTCCATCCTCCAGGGCTGGGTTCCAGGCCACTCCTTTGTAGTCCCATGACACTCCACACCTCACTGCTTCATAGCTGTCGACTCACAATTATTTATAGGCTGATTCCCAGGCCCTCCCCAAGGGGGAAACCAAGCAGGACCCTGTGGGGCTCCTGGGCATGGAAGCCTTTCCTTGTCCCCCATTTCTTGTTTGTAGGAAACAGACTCCAGCCTCCGTGACCTTCCCTGAGTTCCAAAGGGAAGATTCGAAGAGTTGCTAATCAGGGAAGGGAGGGGATGCCGAGAAAAGGCAGGAGCAGCGAAGAAACAATAGTGCAGCCTTGGGGCAGGGTCCTGGTTCCACCTCCAGGGATACACATAACAATCTCTTTGAGCTCTTTACAGAACTAAAACCCCCAACAAATGGAAGATGTCAGCATTCTTCATTCCAGAGAGGATGACAGTTTGATAACCTTGAGAAGCTCATCAGACCACCTGAGACCAGATTACAGGAGTGCAGGCCCTGAACACACCCTAATCATATCAGCAACCCTACCCTTGAACCATTGCTATAAAACTCCTCACCAAATCCTCCTGGGTTGGGACACACAGTTTTTGAGGGCAGGAGCCTGCTGTGTCCCCCTTTGCCTGGCAAAGCAATAAAGCTCTTCTTTTCCACTTCACCCAAAACTGTCTCCAAGATTCAATTCAGCACTGGTACACAGAGGCCAAGTTTTTGGCATCACTGACAGCAGGTCATACAATTTATTCATCTGTGGGAGCTCAGGAACCTAACTCAATGCCCGGCAGATGGTAAGTATTCAACAGAAGGAAGCTGGTATCTTAAGGGTAAAGGTACTGGAGTCAGAATTCTGATAGAACTGCGTGTCCCTGAGCAAAATACTCAATCTCTCTCAGTCTTAGGTTCCTTGGCTATAAAATGGGGATTTGAGGGGGGCTGTGAGTATTCAATGAAATGCGTAGATGCCAGTACAGCAGCACCTGACAAACAGATAGTGAATACATTTATTATGCAAGGAAGGGAGGGAGGGAGGGGCCTGCAGGGATTCAAGCTTCAAGCGATATGTTTAACGGTAAATAAAAAGGTATATTTTCCCACAAATTATACTTTTCTATGAAAATACAATTTTTTATTGCTACAACTAACCATAGATATTTCTATCCATAATAAACTACTATATTAATGAAATCAACAGAAAATTAGAGCACGATTTAAAGAAAACCAAATACCTTGATATAATTATCATTTTCCTCGTGAATACTTAATTGTATCAATCACTGTTCACTCTTACTCTAGTTTTGCCTCAAATGTGTTAAACTGAGTCATTCACTTTTAAAAGACACCTTTCCCAGTTGTGTGTATTGATTTAGCACAGCTTAGGCTTTACGGTCTTCCATAAAAAATCAAATCACAAGCAGTATTTCTTCTACAACAGGCTTCTTCCTCTCCTTGCAAGAGATCTCCAGCTACTCAAATAGTTATCCTAGTAAATGCTCCACTTCTCCTTTAAGTCCTTAGCTACACTCAGAAAAGTTCACAGACACCCTCTGGTGACTAAGACCAAAAGAGAGGGGCATACTCATGACCCACATGGACCCCATCCCTGTTTCTCCCCTTCCACGCATGCTCAAGCCCTCTACTATTTCCACTACCCCCTCACAAACACTCTCTCCCTCCCTCCCTTCCCCTCACATGTGGGTTCATCAGATGCCCCAAAGATATGGGCGGGGTGAAGGAAGGAGGAGGAATGATTCCTCTGTAGCCTCTCCCGTGGGAAGCATTCTGGCCGGGGACTAGACCAGACCAGTGCTGACATTCTGATTTCGGGTGACTCAAATTGTTTATATAAACAGGAGTCCTGAACAAAAATATTTGTCCTGAGGCCCCCGTCCTCCTAGGGGCAGCCATACCACCTCTACTTCCAAATTTTCTGTTACCCATTTCCAATATTCTTAATAAGAGGGAAAAGCCATGCTCCTGTGCCATGCCACTAGTATGTTTGGAAGCCTAAAAGTGTCTCTTCACAGATCAGAAAAAAGACAGTGGAATGTTCATTTTTCCAACTTCACTGTTTTCCTATTTAAGGAAAGCTCCTCCTGGCTCCCTTCTCTGTGGGAGCAATTTATCAACCTTATCAACCATTTTATACATAGAGTAAAAATACTCCAGCTATAAATTATAATCTAACAGCTTGGGGAACACAAAATCTATGATTTATAGAATACCACATTTAAATAAACCTTAATAAGGATCTTAAACAGTTACAAAGGTCTTTCTCTTCTGAGACTATTAGCTTAGCTCCTTGTTCAAATGACAGGATGAACTACCTCTCTGGAGACATGTATTCCCCCCTTTTGCTCTGTGTTGCAGAGGAAAACTATATAATGATATTTTTCTTTTTGGCCTTAAAAAATTTGTCATTTAAAGAAAACACATTGTGGAATAAATATGAGGTGCTTAGCCTCAGCACATCTGTTACTGATTTGTGTAATTAGCAGAAACCCACCAGCAGGATCCAGGAGGAATGGCCCAGACCTGAGCACCCGCCCCTCCCCCGGTTTTCCACAGAGCACATGTGGAAGGGGAGGAGAGGGGAACCGCCAGCCTGGTTGACGTGGGCTCACAGGTAACCAAATCCATGAAGTCATCCAAGCCTTTAGGTTAGTCACACTCTTTCACGTCACTTTCCAAACTTTTCATTGTGATTTTTCTTATACTGTTTGACAGAACTAATGTTTTTCTGGCCTTGACAAGATAATTGTTTCCATATCACAGCAGAATTAAAAAAAAAAAGTACACAGCTCTGTATCTCACTGACAATGATAAATTGTCATCAGATAATATCAGAAGTACACAGTGCCAGTAGTTGCAGTTTCAAATGTGAATTTCCTAAATAGGGCTTCAACCAATGGTTTTTTTTTTGTTGTGGGTTTTTTTTTTTGGTGGAGGAGGCAGGTGGTTGAGGGGTTCTTATGGCTCTATCTCTGGTGGGGGATAGTTTATTAAAAGTCCTGAGGGCATAAGGTACTTTTAAAATAAGTTACACGTATAAACTGCACACAAATCCACAGTGGATTCCACGAAAATCATGCAGGCTTTGATAACAGACTGAGATAAAGCATGTCCTTAGAAAAGGTCCATGATTCAGTTTAAAGACTTCTCTGACCTTTATCCAAACCCCTCTGGTCCAGAAATCTGGTTGGAAATCTCATCAGGGCAGATTATATTTAAATGGTCTTTTAGTGGCAGTTTGGTTGGAGTGTTTGCTGGCAGAAGGTGGCCTCCAGCTTCCAGATGATTCCAGGAGGAAGTTGCCACCTTTCTAAGGATCCAAGCTGTGGGAGATACTCCCTACAGCATAAGCTCTCTCTCAGTAAGAGAGTTCATTTTCTCCCCCATAGTCCTAGTATACTGACTGTTTCTGGACGTTTCTCCTTTAGATTCCAAATAAAGCAAACATTTGCCTGATTAGGGGTTAGGAGAATACAGTATTTTTTTTTTTTTAAAGATATCGCCATTCTCTCAAGTCTATAACAATTCCAGTGGCCATTTATCAAGCGGAGCAGAAGGGGCACTGGAAAAAAGTCAGAAGGCATGATGAGCTCTAGCGTCAGCCTTGTCTACCACCGATCCTCAGCTCTTGGGGGACTCAGGTTCCTCCTCTATCAAATGAGGGGCTAGACTCAGTATCTCTGACATTCCCTGCCAGAGCAAAGATTTTAGATTTCCACAAGACATACACCTTCTGTTCTGTGTCCCAGCTGCTTCTCCCAGGAAAGCCTACCCAGCAAAGCGAACAAAAGCAGTCTGGTCCCTCCCAGGCAGATTCTTTCTCCATGTGTCCTAAAGCAATCACAACAAAGGTGAGGCGCTGAAGCCAAGCAGAGGAAAGTCCATAAACCGAGCACAGCCCAGCCTGCACCACATCATCGTCCATCTGAGATGTCCTAAGTGCCACCGTCTCACGAGCAGTGAATCGCCCCACCCACCGGCCCCGTGGAGCCTAGCACGCCACAGCCGGATGGGCTTGCACACCTGCCTCAGCCCACCTACCAGGATGGGGCAGTGCCTGGAATCTACCGGAGCTACCATCAGAGAATAAGAGACTGGAAAAACTTCACCAGGCCCCACGACACGGGCCAAGGGAGTAAAGAAATAGCACATGTCACTTCGTTAAGTAATTAAATTGGTGTTTTAAAAGTCAACAATGTGTCTGTGAAAGAACAATCTATTTACGTTTGGTCAGGTGTTTTGGGCTGCAGAGTAGATTACTTCAAAGCAATCTGTTGAGAGATGCAGGGAAGAAATACTTAGGTGCTTATGAATCATGCTGAGATTGGACAGGGCTGGTCCCGAGATACGGCCCGTCCATGACAAATTTAATTTTAAAAAAGTCTTGGTGGAAAAATAAGCGAAAGGTGACTACAGAGTTATTCAACATCAGTTTCACATTTATGAAAATAAAATCGTTCCCAGACTGTTAAGTTCCCTGAGGGCAGGAACTGCATCCCTCTGGTTCATTCTTGTGTCACTGGAGGCCTGCAGAGCCCTTGGCCCCAAACTGGTACTCAGTTTATTCTTTTGAAATGAATGAGCGTTCAGAGACTATAGGCTCTGTGCTGGAGGATGTGAGTGAGTCTCACTCCTATGGGGATTAGACAGAGAAGTGATGCAGATCAGGTCTGCCAAGCAAGGGCCTCTGAACACATGCCTGCTGTTACTGAATCTGCCGGGTCCTGGAGCTTTTATTACTACTGGCTCCATTTCACCGTGGAGCTTTCAATTCCACTGAAGCAACGTAGGAGAAGGATGGCAGCGGTGGGAAGACCTCAGACGGCCAACTTTCATTAACAGACTGGAAGTAAGCAGTTTTCTAATGGGCTCTAGGAGCTAAGAAAGGCTTGTCGCCCAACATGTGGTTTTGGAGACCCAAGCCAGCTAAATGATTTCAATGGGGGAAAAAGTGTCACTGCAAAAATGTCCCCTATTCAAAAATTCTCATTCTCTGTAGAGTAGCATTTCTCCCAAATATGTTGTTTTCTTTTCACTTGCCTCATATTTACAGCATATTGTCCTCAGAAAAACAGGGCTAAGAAAAAAAGCCAAGAGATTTTTCAGTTAAACCTGTCGTTAATCAGGAGCTTCTAGGGAAAAACAGAGAATGGAAAAGAGACAATGATCCTGACCAATCTCAATTCCATATCCGAGTTGCTGTCACAGCCAGTTCTCAGTATTACTAACACACCAGCCCGCTCACATGGGGGTGGGGTGGGGGGAGACCAGCGTTTCCATCTCTATAGTGGTATAACATCTGTTCTAGAAGATACTTCTTGCTGTATGCAATAAGTAATGCCATGCAGTTTTTTAAAGGTATTTCTGAATGAGTTGGTTTTAAATGGAATTTTGGAAATTAAAAAGAGATTAAATTCAGCTAACTGCAGGTCAGTTGGAAAGTGTTCAGGTATGACAGGAGGCTTTCCCTCCTTTTACTCTAGTCTCGCACCTTTACACAAACTAGCCCCTGCATCCCTGCAGGTAGCTACACCTGCAGGCCTCCAGACCTCCGCTTAATTTTGAAAATGTTCACATACTCACTTGAGATTAATTGAGCCCCTGAAGTCACACCAGATGCTCACACATGCCTTCTTTTTCCCATGCTCTCATATTAAGTTCAAATATAGTACTTCTATCAGACATATTTGTGCATATCTTTATTTCCCAATGAGAAAATGAGTTCCAGGTGGGTGGGAACTTGGCCTAGTCATCATTTTGTTTTCTCTTCCCAAGACAGTAAACAAGCATTCGTACTAGCAATACAATGTTGTGTGACTCACGGCTATAAGCAAGGGATGAACTATTCAATTTAAAATGACAAAAATTGTAATGTTTATAAACTCAGAATAAACTGCAATAAATTCATATTTCAGATGCCATTAAGAAAAATAACATTTTTGAAGAATGTAAAACAAGAGGGATTTCTCAAAATGTGATTTTTTAATAAGAAAAAAGCAAAGAGTATGTTCTCAGATATATAAAAGTCAATATATTCACATAAAATTATCTTTATCATAAGGAAAAAACTTTGAGGATAGTGAAAAAGATTTTACAGAAGTTTAAATGAAAACCTCCCCCCCACCCCCCCTGATTCCTTTAGCATATAAAACAGGACTAATTTATCCCTGGACTAGATTTAATTAAGAAAATGGAAGTTTTTGAAAGAGAGGAACATAAATAGCCTATGCTTCTGGGAATAATATTCTTAGCATCATTTTGTCCTTTGTACATTTTACTGCCTCAAAACATTGAAACTAGGATAAATAGTTTTGAAACTGTCAGAGCCATCTAGCCCAGACTTGCCCTAAGTGGTTTCTATGTGGTACTGTAGAGTTCTGTAGGACTTTATGCATGTTGCTTGGGGAAAACAAGGTTCCATGTCACATGAGTTTCAGTAATAATACCAAATATCATTGACCCTGAGACACTATTTCTTCTAAGAGACACCATTATTGATGCCAAGATTAGACCAAATGGAGAATCTATCATTCTCATAACGCTAGGGCAGCAACAGGCTGAATCTTTAGTGTGAGAGTAAAGGAGAAACAAATCTTTATGCAGAAAGGGACTGCAAGAAAACTTGCCTGTGTCAACCTTGGAACTAGCTAAAGGGAGAGACAAAAAAATTTCTCCTGAAAACTTGACTCTCAAATGGTATTCACCAGAGTTTACAGTTCAAATTCAAAAAAATCCTGGAACAGAGAGAAAGATCTCAGGTAGGCAGTATCCCCAGGGAACTGGCAGATGACACACAAATGCTCTCTGGAAAAAAAGAGACTTCAGGAGTGATGTCATCAAGATGGCAGCATAGGTCATTCCCAGCTTCAGTCTCCCTCACAAGAAGACTACCTAACAACTATCCACAGACAAGACACCACTGTGAAAATCCCAGAACTGGGGGCTGAAGCTGAAGTGCCCTGTTGGATCACAGAGACTGAGAAGCATCACATTAGAAGGGAAGGAGGAGCAGCTATACCCTGACTGTGTCACCCCTCCCCCAGGCCGGTACAGCACTGCACCAAAAGGGCCCCTCTGGGCCTATGGTTTCTCCACTGGGAGAAAGAGAACCCAAAGTGGATCAGATAGAGACAGATAAGTGGGGGACAGGGCTTACAGCAATCAGCACTCAGCAGCACTGAAGCAGAGATGCCAGCCAGGGGCTCTGCCCATCTGCAGAGCTGAGCCAGTAGCCCCTTCTGGCCAGGGACTTTGTTTGGTCCAGGCAGCTCTGCCTGATATGGGTAACCAGTCAACAAGCTATATTTGCTGTGGAGACTGTTCTGTGGCCCCACCTAGGCAGAGAAGAAAATTCACAATCTGCTGAGTATAGCCCCCCAGTCCTACCCAACCGGGAAGCCTGGCCACTGAACCCAGGTAGCCAGGGAGCCCTCCATGCTACAGCCCTGCTTATACAGAGCCCCAGGCCAGAAGGCCTACCCAACTCTGAAGTATAGCCTCTGGTCTCATATGACCAGGGAGTCAGAACAGTGACCCTGGGTAGCCTCAAAGCCCAGCGTATGGTACCACCCAGTCGAGAAACCCAGTCTACAGCCCCACCCTGAAGCAGAGCCCAGCATACAGAACTGCCCAATTGCTAAATGCTGCCTGTAGCCCAGCCCAATCAGGGAGCTCAGCCAGTGAGTCCACCCAATCATGGAGCATAGTCTGTGGGTCCCATCTGATGTGGAAGCCCAGACAGGGACCCAGTCCAACTTTGGGACACACCCTTTGGTCCCACCTCATCACAGAGCACAGCGTGAGGTCCCATCCAACCTTAAAGCCCTGCCTATGGACCTGCATAAACAAAGAATGCAGCCGTGAGCACCATCTGGTCAGGAAGCACAGCCTGAAATGTCATCTACCGTGAGCGAACACAGAGCCCAGCCAGCAGCAGCCCCCTGACCTCAGAGCATAGGCAGTGACTTCACCCAGCTAGAGACCCTGACAGCAAACCCCACTGCCCACAGATGCTGCCAGCTGACCCATCAAGTACCCCAAGCTGCAAGAGATCTATGAACCGTCTGACAAGGAATTCAGAATAATCCTCTTAAAGAATTTCAGTGAACTATAAAAATACACGGGCAACTAAAATTAAGAAAACAATGCATAAACAAAATGAGAAGTTCAACAAAGAAATAGAAATCATCAAAACGAACAAATAGAAATCTTACAGCTGAAGAATACAATGAGAGAAGAAAGCAATAAGAGCATCAACAACAGACTCAACCAAGTAGAAGAAAGAATCAGTAAATCTAGAGCATAAGTCATGTTAAATTATCCAAACTCAAACAAATAGAAAGTAGAATGGTGATTTCCACAGGCTGGAGAGAGAGGGAAATGGGGAGCTGTTTTTCAATGAATATAGAATTCAGTTTTACAGGATGAAAAAATTCTGGAGATCTGTTGTACAACAACGTGAATGTACTTAATACTACTGAACTGTACACTTAAAAATGGTTAAGACAGTAAATTTTATGTTTATGTTTTTTACCACAATTAAAAATATTTTAAAATTATTTTTTAAAAACTGACATAGACCACAATTAAAAAACCTACTTCATATGGTTATTATAAGTATTGAGCTAATACAGTCAAAATATTTACACAATGCCTGGCACATAGTAAGTGCTCTCTAAGTGTTAGCGATACTTGCAATTTGCTTTTGTCCCTACCTGTTGGTGTCAACAATATCATGATTCCACCTAGCAGGTGACAGCAAAACGTTTATGCCATTACATGGGCACTGTCACTGACTTGCTGCCTTTTCTTCTCCAACAGACCATAACAAATTACTACTTGCCACTCTCCTGACAAGCCTATCTACTTTTCTGGAAATAAAACCTTCAATTCTCCACAATGTGGACAGCTAATAAAATTTGTGAGATCACATTTTGCCATGTCCACAAAGAATGCACCTCTTAGACATCCCTTTCCGTACCTGAGATATAAGTTCCAGCAGGCATCACAGTCTGACACATACAAGGGGCTTAGTAAATATTCACTGAATGAATGAAAGCCTTAAATAGTAGGATTCAGGGATCCTGTCCAGTAAGTATAAATCTTTTATTATTTTATTATTTACACTGAAAACTAGTTAATCGCACAATCTTCCTTTGAATCCATTGTCAGTCCTAAATGGGCCTCTGTGTTCTTCCTGATGCTAGTGAGTTGAGCTGGACCAGTGGTTCTCAAGCTTTAATGTGCATGGGAATCACCTGAAAGTCTTCTGAAGCACAGCTCCCTGGGCCCCACCTGACTCTCTGATTCAGTAGGTCTGAGGTAGAGCTCCCAAATTTGCATTTTTAACAAGTTCCCTGTAGATGCTAATGTTGCAGGTGGGGTACCATACTTTGAAACCATGGGGCTGGCCAATATAGAAGAAAATCTGAAGGTATCCTTTTTGAACCCAGAGCCTGGAGTGAAATCCAATCTGATGACTTTTCATTTTGTCCACTCTGGACTCTACTCAATTTGATCATATCATCATAAAAATTAGGGCAAAATGGGTAGCAGTCCAAGATTTCTACTCAGTAGCCCAACTGGTCTTATGTGGTCACTCCTCCCCTCCTTACAGAGGATTATTGGCTTATTTAAATCAGCAAAGACCTAGGCAAAGCAAAATAAACCAGGAAAAATCTACTCTATGTCTTTCCTAGAATGAAGCTATATATAAGAAATGTATTACTTGTGGTCCAATTAGCCATCCTATGTTAATATTAACACCACTGAAAAAAGACATCTTTCTACTTTCTGGAATCAATGCCATAATCACACTAAGATCTTAAGACACTGAGCCCACAGTGCTGGTCAGGCTGCACACATTTACACAGACCAGATGCAAAGCCTGTAGAGATGGCCCTTGGTGCAGGTAGAGCAAGTGGCACCTGCAGGAGTGACTGGACGCATATTGGAAGGACTCTCCTTGCTGGATCTACCTCAAGCAAGCATAGGAAAGGACTCTAGAAACAACCAACAACATCGAAATGACTATATGCCTTCTATATGCCAGGTGCCGTTCAAGACTATCGGCTGTATGGATGACTCAGATGTGCTTCCTTTCCTTGAGAAGCTCAGGGTTAAGCTAGATAAAATCATAAGAGACTGGGTGAATTGGGAAAAGAAATCCTCTCCCCTGAAACACATACCCATTTTTCTCCTGACCTTGTCTTAGTGCATGTAAGCCTCAGGGGCCATGGCTTTGGCAGGGTTGATAAGAAGATTCTAAGCCCTCTGGAACAATTCTTTTAGGGGGAAAAGCTGTTTGCTTAACTGGCCCCTATGCCTCAGAAAAGATGAGTAGAGTCCAGAGTGGACAAAATGAAAAGTCATCAGATTGGATTTCACTCCAGGCTCTGGGTTCAAAAAGGATACCTTCAGATTTTCTTCTATATTGGCCAGCCCCATGGTTTCAAAGTATGGTACCCCACCTGCAACATTAGCATCTACAGGGAACTTGTTAAAAATGCAAATTTGGGAGCTCTACCTCAGACCTACTGAATCAGAGAGTCAGGTGGGGCCCAGGGAGCTGTGCTTCAGAAGACTTTCAGGTGATTCCCATGCACATTAAAGCTTGAGAACCACTGGTCCAGCTCAACTCACTAGCATCAGGAAGAACACAGAGGCCCATTTAGGACTGACAATGGATTCAAAGGAAGATTGTGCGATTAACTAGTTTTCAGTGTAAATAATAAAATAATAATAATAAATAATAAAACAAAGAAGAACTCAGAAAAGACACATGCTCAATGAAATCAAACATTTAAGAAACCTAATTACAGCCAGGTGGTGTGTCTTATAGCTGAGTTTATATCAGATACTCATGTATTTGGAGCAATCATTGTTCTCCCTTGCTGTTCTCTTTTAAACTGAAAATACTGTTGAGAAGATTAAAAATCTAATTGCTTAACATTTGACTCTGACCAGTTTTATCAGATCCCGAAAGCAGAGCAGAAAATCACCTAAATGTAGAGATTAGAAGTCACTGAACATTCATTTCAACTTCATAGTTTTAACAAAGACAGCTGTGGCAGTAAATTTGCCTATCCAAGCCTGGTGTGTCTGTCTGCCCATTCAAACCACTAACTACTCCTCTGCGTCCTAAGAGCTCTAAATAAGGGTTAAGGCATCTCTTCTGTGTTTTGTGATCTTTCAAAAGCCCCAAACTTTTATAATATGAAAACTGGATCTCTCAAAAACACCACTTAGCAAATAGCCTTGCTGCATTCTCATGTGGAGAAAAAGCCAACAGTCTAGGAGGGCACAGGCCACATTCCCATGCTTGTCTTTGTTAGACTAAAGTGGAACCCTGAGCAGGTAAATATCCCCACTCCAGTGCCTTCTCTGAAGCGGCGCTAAGAAAACTTTTATTTCTGAGAAACTAAAATCAAGACTTTGCTTTACTTCAACTGTCTAGATATTACCAAAAATATCAACAGAATTTGCTTTTAGTTTGGGGAATGTTATTCTTAAAAGAGAAAATTAAAAATGGGTATGGATGTGCCTTTAGGAAATCTCAACTTCTCAGAAAAAGGGGAAAATGTACAAAACCAATTTTCATTACAAAAAGGATTTGCTAATCTCCCTTGGAACATTTAAGATAACATAAAATGCTAAGATTTAATTCATACTCAATTTTTCTGGAATAAAATAATTGAAAAAATTAGCTCCATGTATATCATTGAAACCAGTAACTAAAACAAGAGGAAGGAGGAGTTGAGGAAGATGGCGGAAGAGTAAAACGCGGAGATCACCTTCCTCCCCACAGATACATCAGAAATATATCTACACGTGGAACAACTCCTACAGAACACCCATTGAACGCTGGCAGAAGACCTCAGACCTCCCAAAAGGCAAGAAACCCCCCCACGTACCTGGTAGGGCAAAAGAAAAGAGAACAAACAGAGACAAAGAATAGGGACGGGCCCTGCACCAGTGGGAGGGAGCTGTGAAGGAGGAAAGGATTCCACATACTAGGAAGCCCCTTCGCGGGTGGAGACTACGGGTGGCGGAGGGGGGAAGCTTCAGGGCCACGGAGGAGAGCGCAGAAACAGGGGTGCGGAGGGCAAAGCGGAGAGATTACCGCACGGAGGATCAGGGCCGACGGGCACTCACCAGCGCGAGAGGCTTGTCTGCTCACCCGCCGGGGCGGGCGGGGCTGCGAGCTGAGGCTCGGGCTTTGGTTGGAGCGCAGGGAGAGGACTGGGGTTGGCGGCTTGAACATAGCCTGAAGGGATTAGTGCACCACGGCTAGCCGGGAGGGAGTCCGGGGAAAAGTCTGCACCTGCCGAAGAGGCAAGAGACTTTTTCTTCCCTCTTTGTTTCCCGGTGCGTGAGGAGAGGGGATTAAGAGCGCTGCTTAAAGGAGCTCCAGAGACGGGCGTGAGCCGCGGCTAAAAGCGCGAAGCCCAGAGACGGGCATGAGACACTAAGGCTGCTGCTGCCGCCACCAAGAAGCCTGCGAGCGAGGACAGGTCACTATCCACACCTCCCTGCCAGGGAGCCTGTGCAGCCCGCCACTGCCAGGTTCCCGGGATCCAGGGACAACTGCCCCGGGAGAACGCATAGCGCGCCTCAGGCTGGTGCAACGTCACACTGGCCTCTGCCGCCGCAGGCCCGCCCCGCACTCCGTGCCCCTCCCTCCCCCCTGGCCTGAGTGACCCAGAGCCCTCGAATCAGCGGCTCCTTTAACCCCGTCCTGTCTGAGCGAAAAACAGACGCCCTCCGGCGACCTACACGCAGAGGCGGGACCAAATCCAAAGCTGAAACCCGGGAGGTGTGCGAACAAAGAAGAGAAAGGGAAATCTCTCCCATCAGCCTCAGAAGCAACGGATTAAATCTCCACAATCAACTTGATGTACCCTGCATCTGTGGAATACCTAAATAGACAACGAATCATCCCAAATTGAGGAGGTGGACTTTGGGAGCAAGATAGATTTTTTTTTTCCCCTTTTCCTCTTTTTGTGAGTGTGTATGTGTATGCTTCAGTGTGAGATTTTGTCTGTATAGCTTTGCTTTCACCATTTCTCCTAGGGTTCTGTCCGTCCGTTTTTTCTTTTTTTATTTAAAAAAATTTTTTTTCTTCATAATTATTTTTTATTTTCATAACTTTATTTTATTTTATCTTATTTTACTTTATCCTCTTTCTTTCTTTCTTTCTTTCTCTTTCTTTCTTTCTTTCTTTCTTTCTTCCCTCCCTCCCTCTCTCTCCCTTCCTTTCTTTCTTTCTTTCTTTCTTTCTTTCTTTCTTTCTTTCTTTCTTTCTTTCTTTCTTTCTTTCTTTCTTTCTTTCTACTTTTTCTCCCTTTTATTCTGAGCCATGTGGATGAAAGGCTCTTGGTGCTCCAGCCAAGAGTCAGTGCTGTGCCTCTGAGGTGGGAGAGCCAACTTCAGGACACTAGTCCACAAGAGACCTCCCAGCTCCAAATAATATCAAACGGTGAAAATCTCCCAGAGATCTCCATCTCAACATCAACACCCAGCTTCACTCAACGACCGGCAAGCTACAGTGCTGGACACCCTATGTCAAACAACTAGCAAGACAGGAACACAACCCCACCCATTAGCAGAGAGGCTGCCTAAAATCATAATAAGGCCACAGACACGCCAAAACACACCACCAGATGTGGACCTGCCCACCAAAGGCAAGATGCAGCCTCATCCACCAGAACACAGGCACTAGTGCCCTCCACCAGGAAGCCTACACAACCCACTGAACCAACCTTAGCCACTGGGGACAGACACCAAAAAAACGGGAAATACGAACATGCAGCCTGCAAAAAGGAGACCCCAAACACAGTAAGATAAGCAAAATGAGAAGACAGAAAAACACACAGCAGATGAAGGAACAAGGGAAAAACCCACCAGAACTAACAAATGAAGAGGAAATAGGCAGTCTACCTGAAAAAGAATTCAGAATAATGATAGTAAAGATGATCAACAATCTTGGAAATAGAATAGAGAAAATGCAAGAAAATTTAACAAGGACCTAGAAGAACTAAAGATGAAACAAGCAATGATGAACAACACAACAAATGAAATTAAGAATACTCTAGAAGGGATCAATAGCAGAATAACTGAGGCAGAAGAACGGATAAGTGACCTGGAGGATAAAATAGTGGAAATAACTACTTCAGAGCAGAATAAAGAAAAAAGAATGAAAAGAACTGAGGACAGTCTCAGAGACCTCTGGGACAACATTAAACACACCAACATTCGAATTATAGGGGTCCCAGAAGAAGAAGAGAAAAAGAAAGGAACTGAGAAAATATTTGAACAGGTTATAGTTGAAAACTTCCATAGTGTGGGAAAGGAAATAGCTAATCAAGTCCAGGAAGCACAGGGAGTCCCATACAGGATAAATCCAAGGAGAAATATGCCAAGACACATATTAATCAAACTATCAAAAATTAAATACAAAGAAAATATATTAAAAGCAGCAAGGGAAAAACAACAAATAACACACAAGGGAATCCCCATAAGGTTAACAGCTGATCTTTCAGCAGAAACTCTGCAAGGCAGAAGGGAGTGGCAGGACAGATTTAAAGTAATGAAGGAGAAAAACCTACAACCAAGATTACTCTACCCAGCAAAGATCTCATTCAGATTTGATGGAGAAATTAAAACGTTTACAGACAAGCAAAAGTTGAGAGTTCAGCACCACCAAACCAGCTTAACAACAAATGCTAAAGGATCTTCTCTAGGCAAGAAACAGAAGAGAAGGAAAAGACCTACAATAACGAATCCAAAACAATTAAGAAAATGGGAATAGGAACATACATATCGATAATTACCTTAAATGTAAATGGATTAAATGCTCCCACCAAAAGACACAGACTAGCTGAATGGATATAAAAACAAGACCCATATATATGCTGTCTACAAGAGACCCACTTCAGACCTAGGGACACATACAGACTGAAAGTGAGGGGATGGAATAAGATATTCCATGCAAATGGAAACCAAAAGAAAGCTAGAGTAGCAATTCTCATATCAGACAAAATAGACTTTAAAATAAACACTATTACAAGAGAGAAAAAAGGACAGTACATAATGATCAAGGGATCCATCCAAGAAGAAGATATAACAATTGTAAATATTTATGCACCCAACATAGGAGCACCTTAATACATAAGGCAAATACTAACAGCCATAAAAGGAGAAATCGACAGTAACACATCATAGTAGGGGACTTTAACACCCCACTGTCACCAATGGACAGATCATCCAAAATGAAAATAAATAAGGAAACACAAGCTTTAAATGATACATTAAACAAGATGGACTTAATTGATATTTATAGGACATTCCATCCAAAAACAACAGAATACACATTCTTCTCAACTGCTCATGGAACATTCTCAAGGATAGATCATATCTTGGGTCACAAATCAAGCCTTGGTAAATTTAAGAAAATTGAAATCGTATCAAGTATCTTTTCTGACCAGAATGCTATGAGACTAGATATCAATTACAGAAAAAGATCTGTAAAAAATACAAACACATGGAGGCTAAACAATACACTACTTAATAACGAAGTGACCACTGAAGAAATCAAAGAGGAAATCAAAAAATACCTAGAAACAAATGACAGTGGAGACATGACGACCCAAAACCTATGGGATGCAGAAAAAGCAGTTTTAAGAGGGGAGTTTACAGCAGTACGATCCTACCTTATAAAACAGGAAACATCTCAAATAAACAACCTAACCTTGCACCTAAAGCAATTAGAGAAAGAAGAAAAGAACCCCAAAGTTAGCAGAAGGAAAGAAATCATAAAGATCAGATCAGAAATAAATGAAAAAGAAATGAAGGAAACGATAGCAAAGATCAATAAAACTAAAAGCTGGTTCTTTGAGAAGATAAACAAAATTTTTGTTGATGAGCCAGACTCATCAAGAAAAAAAGGGAGAAGACTCAAATCAACAGAATTAGAAATGAAAAAGGAGAAGTAACAACTGACACTGCAGAAATACAAAAGATCATGAGAGATTACTACAAGCAACTCTATGCCAATAAAATGGACAACCTGGAAGAAATGTACAAATTCTTAGAAAAGAGCAATCTTCAGAGAATGAACCAGGAAAAAATAGAAAATATGAACAGACCAGTCATAAGCACTGAAATTGAAACTGTGATTAAAAATTTTCCAAGAAACAAAAGCCTAGGACCAGATGGCTTCACAGGCGAATTCTACCAAACATTTAGAGAAGAGCTAACACCTATCCTTCTCAAACTCTTCCAAAATATAGCAGAAGGAGGAACACTCCCTAACTCCTTCTACGAGGCCACCACCACCCTGATACCAAAACCAGATAAAGATACTACAAAAAAAGAAAATTACAGACCAATATCACTGATGAATATAGATGCAAAAATCCTCAACAAAATACTAGCAAACAGAATCCAACAGCACATTAAAAGGATCATATACCATGGTCAAGTGGGGTTTATTCCAGAAATGCAAGGCTTTTTTAATATACGCAAATCAATCAACGTGATACACCATATTAACAAATTGAAAGAGAAAAACCATATGATCATCTCAATAGATGCAGAGAAAGCTTTCGACAAAATTCAACACCCATTTATGATAAAAACCCTGCAGAAAGTAGGCATAGAGGGAACTTTCCTCAACATAATAAAGGCCATATATTACAAACTCACAGCCAACTTTGTCCTCAATGGTGAAAAACTGAAACCATTTCCACTAAGATCAGGAACAAGACAAGGTTGCCCACTCTCACCACTATTATTCAACATAGTTTTGGAAGTTTTAGCCACAGCAATCAGAGAAGAAAAGGAAATAAAAGGAATCCAAATTGGAAAAGAAGAAGTAAAGCTGTCACTGCTTGCAGATGACATGATACTATACATAGAGAATCCTAAAGATGCTACCAGAAAACTACTAGAGCTAATCAATGAATTTGGTTAAGTAGCAGGATACAAAAATTAATGCACAGAAATCTCTTGCATTCCTATACACTAATGATGAAAAATCTGAAAGTGAAATCAAGAAAACAGTCCCATTTACAACTGCAACAAAAATATTAAAATATCTAGCAATAAACCCACCTAAGGAGACAAAAGACCTGTATGCAGAAAATTATAAGACACTGATGAAAGAAATTAAAGATGATACAAATAGATGGAGAGATATACCATGTTCTTGGATTGGAAGAATCAACATTGTGAAAGTGACTCTACTACCCAAAGCAATCTACAGATTCAATGCAATCCCTATCAAACTACCTCTGGCATTTTTCACAGAACTAGAACAAAAAATGTCACAATTTGTATGGAAACACAAGAGACCCCGAATAGCCAAAGCAATCTTGAGAACGAAAAATGGAACTGGAGGAATCAGGCTCCCTGACTTCAGACTATACTACAAAGCTACAGTAATCAAGACAGTATGGTACTGGCACAAAAACAGAAATATAGATCAATGGAACAGGATAGAAAGCCCAGAGATAAACCCACACACATATGGTCACCTTATCTTTGATAAAGGAGGCAAGAATATACTGTGGAGAAAAGACTGCCTCTTCAATAAATGGTGCTGGGAAAACTGGACAGGTACATGTAGAAGTATGAAATTAGAACACTCCCTAACACCATACACAAAAATAAACTCAAAATGGATTAAAGACCTAAATGTAAGGCCAGACATTATCAAACTCTTAGAGGAAAACACAGGCAGAACACTCTATGACATAAATCACAGCAAGATCCTTTTTGACCCACCTCCTAGAGGAATGGAAATAAAAAGGAAAATAAACAAATGAGACCTAAGGAAACTTAAAAGCTTTTGCACAGCAAAGGAAACCATAAACAAGACCAAAAGACAACCCTCAGAATGGGAGAAAATACTTGCAAATGAAGCAACTGACAAAGGATTAATCTCCAAGAGTTACAAGTAGCTCATTCAGCTCAATAACAAAAAAACAAAAAACCCAATCCAAAAATGGGCAGAAGACCTAAATAGACATTTCTCCAAAGAAGATATACAGACTGCCAACAAACACATGAAAGAATGCTCAACATCATTAATCATTAGAGAAATGCAAATCAAAACTACAATGAGATATCATCTCACACCAGTCACAATGGCCATCATCAAAAAATCTAGAAACAATAAATGCTGGTGAGGGTGTGGAGGAAAGGGAACCCTCTTGCACTGTTGGTGGGAATGTAAATTGATACAGCCACTGTGGAGAACAGTATGGAAGTTCCTTAAAAAACTACAAATAGAACTACCATATGACCCAGGAATCCCACTAATGGGCATATACCCTGAGAAAACCATAATTCAAAAAGAGTCATGTACCACAATGTTCATTGCAGCTCTATTTACAGTAGCCAGGACATGGAAGCAACCTAAGTGTCCATCATCGGATGAATGGATAAAGAAGATGTAGCACATATATACAATGGAATATTACTCAGCCATAAAAAGAAACGAAATTGAGATATTTGTAGTAAGGTGGATGGACCTAGAGTCTGTCATACAGAGTGAAGTAAGTCAGAAAGAGAAAAACAAATACCGTATGCTAACATATATATATATGGAATCTAAGAAAATAAAAAAGTTCATGAAGAACCTAGGGGTAAGACGGGAATAAAGACACAGACCTACTAGAGAATGGTCTTGAGGATATGGGAAGGGGGAAGGGTAAGCTGTGACAAAGTGAGGGAGTGGCATGGACATATATACACTACCAAATGTAAAATAGATAGCTAGTGGGAAGCAGCCGCATAGCACAGGGAGATCAGCTAGGTGGTTTGTGACCACCTATAAGGGTGGGATAGGGAGGGTGGGAGGGAGGGAGACGCAAGAGGGAAGAGATATGGGAACATATGTATATGTATAACTGATTCACTTTGTTATAAAGCAGAAACTAACACACCAGTGTAAAGCAATTACACTCCAATAAAGATGTTAAAAAAAAAAAGAGGAAGGAAGAACAATTGAAGAAATCTCTAATGATCGTTATATTTACCATTTCATTCTCAAGGACAACCTTTTTCTTTTGTTGCTGTTGTTTAAAATATTGATGCCAATTTTTAATCATAAATATATTTAAATGCTATAAGTCTTACATTTCACAGTTGATACCCAGCATCAAAATTTTCCTGATATCCAAGATATGGGGTTAAGTAACCTTTAAAATGTCTAAAAGTAGATATAAAAATAGAATCCTAATTTACGAATTTGCTAATATTTCTTCCTTGCTACCAACATAACCTATGGATCAATTTTTAGCTGATGAATTGCTGTCAAACAGCCTTGAGGTCAGGGTAGCAATTCCTTCCCCTGATATAAAATATTTACATTCAGTGTGTTGGGTGAGTGATCATCTTTCCAACAGATATGCCTCAACTTTTCTTATTAGTGTTTCTCAGATTCTGAATTAAAACTCTACATCAAGCTTACCTGTCATCATACCCAAAATTTCAATAAAAACTTTAAAATGCACAGGAAGGAGTCGTCATTAGTTACTATGTAAATAAGCAAAAAATAAAACTCTAGCTAAATATATATTCTTCTTGGGCTCAAAGCTCAAGTCAACTATCCATTACATAATTTGTCACAGTGTCATTTATATTCGATATATAAAAATGACCTCTATTGATTAGTAAAGAGCCATGAACAACAGTCATCTACAATCCAGGGGATCGTATAAAAGAAAGAAACTTTTTTACCAACCTGGGCTGAGAAACCACAGAAGAAACCAAACCAGAAATGCACAAGTGTGAATGCAAAATTCTTATAGAAGAAATAGCGTAAGAATTTGCACATTCGGAAATAGGACCACCTTCCATGAACAAGGAGAAGCCTTTGGAGGTATCTAAACTGTGCAAATGCGTAGTCGCTGGCTAGGACTGCCTGCAGTCCTTCCTGGCCGCTGATGCCGACACCAATGTGAGCACCTACAAAGGAGAAGAGGGACAGTTTCACTCCCCAAACAAAGACACAACTTCTTTGGGGAACCTATCACTCCTCTTTTTTTAATTTGTTTTTTTATTTTTGGCCACACCACTTGGCTTGCGGTATCTTAATTCCCCGATCAGGGATCAAACCCGGGCCCCCAGCAGTGGAAGCACCAAGTCCTAACCACTGGACCGCCAGGGAATTCCCCTATCACTCTTCTTGTATGTTATTATTTATTCACAGAAACCCATAGCATTTATAACTTTTCCCATATATTATCTCATGAAACACTCATGATAGGTATTTATCCTAGTTTTTCAAAAGAGAAAATTGACACAGAAAGTTCAGTAACTTGAACAAAGTTTTACAATTTGTAAGTGGCAAAGCTGGGACTAAACCTTAGTGTTGGGACTGCGTATCTAATGTTCATTCCTCTACACCATAGCTACTTATTTCTCCAAACAGTGACCAATAACATAAATGATTTAGTTAAAGGTGTTTTCTTTTTTGTTTTTAATGAATGCTAATAATGGTGGATGAATTGAGCCCTAAAAGTATTAATTTCAGAAACACTGGGAAAATTAAATTGCAATGCAATCTCCATTACATATTGCCAAGTGCTGAACCTGGGAGCTCCAGGTCTGCAGCACACCCCGTTGAGCAAATGTCCCCTTACTTTTGATCATGCTGACGTCATTGGCTCCATCGCCTATGGCCAAAGTGACAGCATTTCTGTGCTTCTTCACCAGCTCTACTACTTGAGCTTTCTGGAGAGGGGTGACTCGGCAGCAAACCACAGTCTTACACATGCAGGCAAGTTCTAGAAGATCGTTCTTGACATCATTTTCTAGAGCATGGGCCTACGTTATTTTTTTTTTAAATCCACAATAGAACGAGAAATAATAAATGAGAGATGTCATTTGGGAAGCAGATTTCTTGTTTCTCAGCTGATTTCTAAACAGTTTCATTCACTTCAACAAGTCATTGTTGACTCAGGGCCACACAAACAACAAAAGAAAAGAGTATTGAACTCCTACTTAGTGCCAAGGAAGTTTACCATAAGAGTAAAAGACGCAGTGTCCTGTGTTTCTTCCTTGATACATTATCGTGCTGCATTGGAGAGATACAGTTGAATGCCGGAAAGGGTCCGGAATCCACTAAAATAAGGAAAAGCGAAGGCCAGAACCAATCCATCACCTCACCAAGTTTAGAATGAACTACAAAATGATGATTTGTCTGTTCTACATGATGACATTTTTGTTTCCTTTGCACTGTTGTTTTGTATATTTAGTGTTTCTTGTTGTGGTTGTTAATGTGAGAGCAAATGAGAAGCAGATGATCTGGAGATTAGCCCTTGAAGAACATAGCGACTGAAATCAAGAGAGGCCTGTGCAAAGGGTGGCATGCAACCTGTGTCTCAGGCAGGGTTCCCCAGCCATTTACACCCTTGCACTTCTTAGACATACCAAAGAAGGACTGAAAAAGAGAACATAATCCTTTGTAATTAAGTACAATTTTTTTCTAGAAAACATCTCTACATTATTTAATAAACACATTAAAAGAAAACAGGAATCCACCTAAACTTAGAGTCATCATTATCTTTGAATGAATCTTTAGTGAGATGTTCACAGCCCATTCACACTCTGGCCCCTATATTCCTTTTGAGTCTGTCTTCTACCACCACCTTCAGGTTTACTCTTTACTCCTGTCAGGCCAAGTTGCTTGTTTCCATAATTTGGCAGGTTCTTTCTTGCCTTTGTGCCTTTGTACTTGCTGTTTCCTCTACCTGAAAACATCACTTCCTCCAGGAAGTCTTCCCTGATTTTCCCATGAGGAACTAAATGTGCTGCTTTGCCTCTATGCTCTCAAAGCACTGTGTCCGGGCTTCCCTGGTGGCGCAGTGGTTGAGAGTCCGCCTGCCGATGCAGGGGACACAGGTTCGTGCCCCAGTCCGGGAAGATCCCACATGCCGTGGAGCGGCTGGGCCCGTGAGCCATGGCCGCTGAGCCTGCGTGTCCGGAGCCTGTGCTCCGCAACGGGAGAGGCCACAACAGTGAGAGGCCCGCATACCGCAAAAAAAGCACTGTGTCCATTCCTCCTTATAGTATTTGTCATACCACTGTGAGATTAGCTCTCACCAGATGACAATCCCTAAAACAAGGACTGTGTTCTCTTCACATCCTTATCCTCAGCCTCTAGCACAGTGACCTGGACATGCTTAATGAATGTTAATGGGATGAATGGAAGGATGGGTAAATGAGTATAAAAACATGACTCTAATGCAGAAAATTCTCGTGTCAAAGCCTACAATTCTTAGGGGAAAATTGTGAGTTAGCTTTCTCAAATATAATTACCCTCTCTGAAAGAGAAAGTGTGTAACTGGCTGTCTTGCTCAGAATGGTTCCCATCTCTTTCTTTTCTTTTTTCTTTATTATCAACAAGTGAAAAACCTAGACATAGACTGTGAGAAAGAAAGACCCAATTACATTCTGCAAAGCATCAAGATTTGAGCAAATTGGAATCATGATTTTTTTTTAAAAAACTGACCATACTAGTAGAAACACAGTCAATTCTCCTTAAATTAAAAATGACATTTCATGGTTTCATAAGCTTCAGGCTTTGAAGCTGAGGGGGTTCTTGAAGAGTGTCTATCTTAGCTCTTTCTTTCAACAGATTTAGAGACAGAGAGAGAATCTTGTGTGCTATCACCTTAGTACTCTAACTGCCCACACACTGGCCTCTTTGAGCCTGAGGGAAAGTCAAAGCACAAGTCATTTGGGACCCTTTCCCTATTGTGGTTGGTCCCAGGGCAATTCAGCTTGAAGACCGCCAGCTCTAAGTCCCAGCTGACAGGCTTAGAATTTTCAGTTGCTGCTCATTTGTGCAAAGGAGAAGTTCGTGTCATCTGGACAAACTTTCAACTAAGCTTGGCCTGCAACTGAGCTCTGTAACTTTCCATGGTGTAGAAGGCAACACATCATTACGTCTGGAATCCAGCTGGATAACGCTCTAAGCACTAAGAACTAACAGACAGCTGATCACAAGGGGGGGAATACAATATACTCATTTCCAACTTCTTTTGTCCTCTAAGAAACTGTCTACAAGAAGATACGTTTATTTTCCAAACTCCCAAAAGTGGAAAATGATCATCAAAGCCGGAGAAAGATGTGAGATTAGCTCTTTGTGCATATAAATGATAATTTCACTGGAGTACAATCAGAGCTTTTGTTTTCTAAATTAGAAACTCAGAAGAGCTTTTGATATTTGTTCAAGATTTGGAACCTGAACTACATTAAAAGTACAATGCAAGTTTATTCTATTACGACAAGAACCAGATTTCCTAATCAAAGCAAATTGTTTGGCATCGCTCTAAAATGCTGCTATTTAGAAAGACCACTAGAGGTATCTTAATGGCAATAATTTGGTGTGGTAATTATATGAAGGTCAGGTTGCACTCTGCAAATCACAAACATTAGCAAGAGCAATAATTGCAATACATCTATCCAGTTGCATTATTTTAATTAAACAACAGGGAGCTGTGACACTCTCCCTCAGAAAAGCACTTAAACAGTACTGCTAAACGGTCTGTAGTCATTTAGACAAGATTGATATCCTCTGAATTCAGTATTTCTTCAGATCCTCCCCTTCACTGTGGTGGTTCAAGCAATAATGTATGAAATATATATTAGAAGTTTCCCTTTCCTTTGCAAACAGGAAATCAGTGCATATGCCCTATTTCTAGTAGTGTCATTTGTTTTGAATACACAAAAAAAGATTTCATTATGACAGCACAAAAGAAATGATTATTGGGGTGGAGAAAAAGGAACAAAAAGCCTTAAGCAAACTCACCAAACTGTGGCCATTTATGATTAAGGCATAATCCCCTGTTACGGTTTCTTCTACAACTGAGTCCAACTCCAGCGGCTGCTTTTTTTCAAAAACTACATGGCCATTGGAAAAACTTCTGTTTTGTCCAAACAAATTTTCCTTTGCTTTCCTTAAAGGAGAGGGGAGGAAGGCAAATCATAACAAAGTATACAGAGCATACCTATTAACTCTAAGGAGAGACTGGCCTAGAGGTAAATTCATTTCATCACTATTCAGACAGACTGCTGCACGAGATACAGTTTCAGTAAGCTAGCTGGATAATTCTTTGTGATGGGGATACCATAGCAAATTTGCAAATTCCAGGAAGTAGGAGGGTAAACATAAGGAAAACAGATCATCTCGAACATGTTAGATTACCTAAAGGCTACATCATCATCTTGAGCTGGGCTTGAACTAGGTGCTCTTGATAAATTTGATACATAAGGTTACCTGAGCTTCACAGACTTAAGAACCACTGATCTGGCACCTGATGTTGTTAAACAATGGAAAGGGAAAGACTAAAGACAATTGATGAAATCTTCTAGGAATTCCAGGGAATTCTGTATATAAAATAAATTAATCAACTTGTAGAACAATGTAACATGATCCAACTTAAAACGGCAGTCTTCTGAGAAGCACATCTTTTAGAAGTTTGACAATAAAAACAAATAAAGGCGTTTACTGAATTGGCATAGTCATTATAACATAATGGAATATTTTAAGTGAAAATTGTACTCATCAGCCGAAACAATAGAATAAATCTTCTGGGAAAGACACTACAGACACCAAAGTGTAGAGGGTAGTTCCAAATGGAAACTCCCTCCAGTGTCCTAGATCTAATCAGCACTAGAATAACCCTGCCCACAACTCAACCATCTCTGCTGCTTAAGAGGAAGATTGTACTGTGACTTAACACCGTTAGAAGTGGCATTTTATTCTTCTCTTCAAGATGGAAAGACAATGCCTTTAAAGGAAGGAAAATTTCCTCTCCGAACCCCTTGGATGACAGGCTCTGAAGTAACATAGGGCAAGCTGACATGACTGCTAGAACTTTCAATCACAACCAGGGAACTACACAGTCGGCGCTCCGAAGTTGAGTGCCAAAGCCAGCCACCAACACTTTAGGCCACAACTAGCATATACGAAACACGTGCCCAGGAGAGAATGGGGAGTGAGAGACAGGCCAGAAAATGGATGTTTTGTCTTAAAAGCAAAATGAAATGGTTCCCCAAAGACTCATCTTATGTAGAAAGCATTTATTTAAATGGTTTTTTGCTGTGGCTCCTCTGAAAGAAGAGAATGTTCACATTACAAAAGCAGTCATTTTAGCCCTCAGCTTTCTAATTATTTGAAATTGTAACACTAATTTGTTTACAAGTTTTTTTTAAAAAAACATCTTCTGGCTCAACATCTCCTTCTGCTGTCCAGGACCAAAATCACATCCTGCATTTAAGGAACCCAGAGAACCCAAAGGTTACATGCCCTTGGCTCCAGGGATGATATTATACGTTTTAGCAATCAGTTTGCAGAATCAAATAAAAAGATTTATAAAGTCAGAGTGCTATGTGTGAAGTTTAGGGAGTTAAGGAAGGGGGCGGGAGGGAGAACAGACATGAAAAATCATTGTTTTAAGTGGGAGATACAGGGCTTTTGCATCAGATAATCATGTCAGGGAATCCTCCTCACACTCATGAAAATTTACAGTCCATATAATGAAGAAAGCAAGAGAGACAAGTTCCTCCAAAATGAACATTTCTCTGACAGTGTTGCAGAGCTCATAAATTAGGTCCTCAGAAAGCACCAAAGGGCAAACATCTCCTGAAGTTTCCTTTTCAGTAAAGTTCTCACTTGCTGTATAAATGACTCAAACTCTGTTTTCCCCCAGAGAATGAAAGCATTCCAAAGAAGGGTGAAGTTCATGAAAGTATTGGCTGAAATTCTATTTACTTAGGATTTTTTTCCCCTAAACTGTCTTCCTAACATCTCACATGAACCCTTTTCCGGGCAGAAAAGGGACAGTGTTTCCGGCTCTGCTTAAATCCCCACCGCACTCCCTCCAAACAGGCCAGCCCTTTGCCCATGCTCTATAGCTGTCATTTCTTTTTCTTCCTGGAACTTAGCTCTTCAAACACCAGCTGGTCCTCGCCAAACAATTTATTAGGAGGGAAAAAGCGACACATAACTCCCTTCGTGGAATATGAATTATACATTTTTGCGGGCATGATACACAATGCTTTACTAGAGAATACAAGTAACAAATGCTAAAACAGAAGAGTGCCTGATTTTTCCAAGCTCTGTAATGAAGGGCAGTCTGTTACAATGTCGGCATGCAGAAAGGTATTATCGGTTGAGGCGACTTTGGCATTCACAGCCCCATGCCACCACAAACACAGCAAAGCACAGTTAGGCCCACGTTAGCTTACATGCAATCTATAAAGAAAAGAGATGGTAGGAGAAAGAGTCATTTTTTCAGTCTTAAGGCACTCTATATTCAAACCTTAAAACGACCTGTTAGAAAATAGATGGAAACCATGACGTCATGTTTAGACAAATACAATTTTGACTTTGATATGAGCATTGGGCTTGAAACCTGGAGATCTGGCTTCAGGCCCAAGGTCTGCCTCTGATATCTCATATGCCCACAGCTGAGCTATCTGACCTCTAGCCACTTGATTAGTCAGTTACAGACCCAGGCGAGAACCCAGGTCTTCAAATTCCTAGCGCTCTGTCTACTGCACCAAAAGGTTTACACATAGTTAGCCACAGGCTGCCTCTAGGTTGGGAAAAAGGCATAGCACTAGAGCACCAGTTAGGGTAAAAGAGTACCCTGCCAACAGTAGAGAAAGGGAGAAAGTACATGAAATTTTGATGTCAAGCCCAAGTTTCATCCCTTATTAACTGTGTGACCTATAAGATACTCAGCCCCTGAAGCGGTATCTTTATTAGAATCTAGGGGAATGATACCAGTGAATCACACTGGTTGATACCATTAAGAAAGCTCAGGCAGCTGTACCAGGCTGTACTGGAAGGTCTCCAATATTAGTGAGTACTCTAAAATTTTACAATTTATGATAGAAACTAAACTTACTAAAACATTTTGCCGGGGTGACTAGAAATTGAGAATTAGGAACAAGGTGCATTTTGTTTGGCCTGCATAATGTCTAAAAAGAATCCGTATGAATTTATGGACAACGTGTTGTTCACCTTCACCAACGCCCCAAACATTCCATAATGCCTTGTACAGCCCAGATCACACAACTAATATTTCCTGCCTGGCCCTGGAGCCATTTGCATTTATGAACCCTGCTCATTCAAACAATAACTTTCCATCAAGTAGGTGTGCAAAAAATGCAATATGTATTTTGTTGATTAAAGAGGAAATGTCAGTTCCTAGGTATATCACTAGGATACTACTCAGAAGCAGTAGAGTCACTTCATGGTTTAATTAATTTTCCTAACAATAAAACATGTGCTCAATGCAACAAAAATGAAACATGTAATGGGTTTGCTTGTCAGCCCAAGCAAAATTACATCCTCAGTCTGCTTTTCTTTGGGCAGAAGACATATGTATTGAAGAAATGTAATCAATGCAGTAATATTTGGAGAAAGCATAACAGGGTTTAATTGTAGATTTCTGGGCATGCCCTGAATACTAAAGCAGCTATGGCAGCAAAGTTAACCCAGGACTCAATGTGTCTAAAACATTTTCATGACATTAAATTTGAAACAAGCTGTATGCATGCATGATATGCATGAAACTTACATATCAATGTTTATGAAATAATTGAAACATATTTGACAGGTTTAAATATGAGCATTTAGGTCATTTCCTCCCAATAGTTACTATCACTTAGATCCTCTTCTTCTGATACTTCTTTTTAATGTTTTTGCATGAAAAAGCAAAACTCTAACCCACTGAACTCAAAGGTGTAACACAAGAAAATTGAGTGGTGTAAATTTATCATTTCAATATTTCATCCCCAAAGCCATGGGTTTAGATATAAGTGGCCAAGATTAGGATTACAGAGAGCAGCACCTCCAGTAATAACTTTTCTTGGATGCTCTTTTTTCCCCATAACATAAAGCAACTGTATACTATAAATGTATTGATTCTTCTCATACAGAATTTTCTATCATTCATTGCCTCTCTGTTGTAGAGTCTCAGAATGGGGTAATCTCCAAATCTGAATTGAAATAAACATTATTTGCCAGCAAGTTAAACAAGGTGGCCTCAAGAGTCCTGAAAGAATTAGTCTAGATGGAAAATCTTTACTTTTTTCCCTCCTCACTAAAAAAAATGGAGATAATCTTTTGGCTTTTTTCCTAATTGTAAAAGTATTGTATGGACACTATTACAACTTCAGATAACACAAAGAGCCATAAAGAAGAAAGCAAACATGATCCATAATTGTATCACCAAGAGAGAACAACTGTACGTATATGTTCTCAAGAACTTGATGTGGAGGTAGGTAGGTAGATATGGATATAGATGTATAGTGTTTTATACGTATACATACATAGATACATATATACTTTTTTAAAAAAATGGATAATGTTATGCATGAAATTTCATAAACTCATTTTTCACTTAAATATATCGTGGACATCTTCCAATGTCAAAAAACACATAATCACTTTTAAGACTGGATAGTATCTCACTCCATCTATATATCATAGTACTTAACAAAATCCCTGTGGCTGGGTATTTGAGCAATTTCTAATTTTCTATTCATAATCGATGCCACAATATGTATGTATGTATACAAACACACACACGTACACACACACATACATTTGTCCATTTATTTTTCTTAAGGACAATTCCTAGAAGTAAGAATCATTGGGTCAAAACTGTGCACATACATGATTTTGAAATATATTGCTAGTTCACCGTCTAGAAAGTTTCTACCAACTTACACTCCCAACAACAGTATATAGGAATTCATATTTCTCCACATTCCTTCCATGTAATGACAGTTATGTCACCTACTTAGTCAACCACATGTGGCTGGATAAAATCTTGAGAAATTAACTTCGGTTCCCCACCCCTTGCAATTACCACGGCCACCACAGGTGACCCTCTCTGTTTACTCCGAAACATACCTTGCCTCGGGGGATCTGACAGGGCCAAATACAGAGAAAACAAAAGTCAAGATTTTGTTTTCTGAGTACCAAAATGGACTCCTGAAACTCATAGCAGCATTGTCATCCTGAATTCCAGCAATCTGGAATTCCACTAATTGGGCTTTTTGAGAGGGAAAAGTTTCTTCAAGTGTCAAAAAACTAATCCTTAAAGGAATCAGGGCATAAACTGTTGCCCTAAGCAACAGACTAGAAAAAAATGACTTCTTTTCTCCATTTCCCATCCAGCCTAGAGGAGAGGGACTTTGAAGAGGAGGTTAGATGCTCGTGAATCACTAAAACAAGCCTGGGTGCTGACCCACACCCTGGACTGGGAGTGGATAATGGAATTCTCAGATAAGTTTTTGGGAATCTGAGTATGGACGCGTTGCCACTGACGCATGGTGACATGGAGGGTAGTAGAAGAAAGAGAGGTAACCATGTGAGAGCACGTCTCAGACACAGAGAGGTAAGGAAGAGCCCCTAAACTTCCATGTTTCCTCAGGAGGATGCGGAAGTCAGCCAACAGGGACAGCCAGCAACCCAGAGACCAGAGACCAGACAGGGACACAGAAATGGGAAGTGCCAGAGGCCACAGGATAGACGCTGAGGATCAGTGACAGGTAAGGCAATTGCACATCCTAGACGTGAACTAAATTTACCCGGAGTGCCTAACTTAATTGTTCTGTCATCAGGCAGAAAAGGGGTTCAAGTTCAGTTTTAGAAAATTTAATGAGTTTCTCTTCTTGCACAGCTCAGTGTATTCCAGGCTGTGAAGTCAGACAAGCTAGAAATGACAGAGCCTCCTTCTGCATCTCTTCGCATCAAGTCGAATTCCAAGTCCTACCCATTCTACCTCCGAAACAGCTATCAATTTCATTCCACTTTTTCCTTGCCCGTTCTTACCACCTCGCTGCCTTAGTTCGACCCTCATCATCCCTAAACTTAAGTATTGTATTCCAACAGCTTCCTCATCCATCTACCCATCCCATTCATTTTCTGTCAAACATACTTCATCTATCCTGCCACTACAGTGTTATTTCTAAAGTGCAAAATTGGATTTGTCTCTTGTCTGCTTAGAAGTCCTCTCCATCCATCCAGTACCTTCAGGATAAAGTATATTCACTTCGGCTTATCACTCAATCTATCACCACTTCATCTCTGAAAAATTATCCCCGCCCATAACTCTGTAGTACACTCCAGCTACAACTTGACAGGTTGCTCCTGGAATATAACATATCTTTCACATCTGTATGCCTTTGTGTGTGCTGTTCCATCAACCTGCAATATTATTATTCAATGTAATCAACAGAGAAAGAGGATCCATAAAATTTGTAATGGGAGTCAGCATGTTGTTTTCAGTATCTTAAGAAGGTTAATGAAAAGCGTAGAATTTTCTATGATAAGAACGTAGAGACTCCCTACGTTTTTAAAGTTTTATCTTCCTTTCAGCTACCTTACATCAACCTGGTGTAAAAAACTGCTATATCACACTGGTTAGAAGCTGTGACTGAAGATTATGTGTGTCTTTGCCAAATAAAAATTAGGAATTCTAATTAACTGTGACTGATATAATTTTATTATTATTATTGATATGATTTTAATAATAGACTCCATAGGGTCTATTGGGGAAATATTTTTAAAAATTAGTCCTTTTTGGTGGAAAGATTGAGAACAATGGCTGAAGAAAGAGGGCGAGAGGAAGGGAGGGAGTGGAAAGAGAGGAGGGAAGGCAAGAAGGATGCTCACTGAATAGCCATAAAGCTTTATGTTCTTACATTAATCCCCCAAATAAAATAATTTACAAGGTAGGTATTTGTGTGTTTTTCCATTTTACAAATGAGGAAACCAAACAAAGGGTGGTTGAATAGCATCTCAAAAGTCACTTAGCCAGCCAGGAGCATGAAGACAAGATTCCAACTTGGCTCCAGTTAACACAGAGCCTGTACTCTTCCTCTTACACCTGCTCTCTCTCCCTGAAATCCATTCTGCTCTAGTTGCTAACCTGGTGTCTGACCTCAAGTGAAGCAGCCATGTGCCTCAACGACTGCACTTTTTATATTAGCTATTTAAGGAGAGTAAGAATACACCCAAGGTGTGTTTAGAGAGACACGTGACACGTGAGTGGGTGCACAGGCTCTGGGGCCACGCTGCCTAGATTCAACCCCAGCTGAACCACTGACTGGCTGTGAAACTTTGGGCACATTACTTACCCTATGTGTGTCTCAACCTCCTAATCTGTAAATCAAGGATAATGATAACACCTTCCACTGGGTTGCTTTGAGAATGAAACAAGAGAATACATGTCTACTGCTTACCATAGGGTCCCAGGCACTACCTCAAAGCATTTAGCAATAGGCTCGTTAGAATCTTGATCTGTTTACATCTATCCTCCTTCAGCAAGAGTTAAATTCCCCCCAAAACAAAAAGTCATTTAAAGAAAAAGATTTTCTTGAGGTAAAAATTTTAATTACTATTAATTATTAAATAAATTGTTAATATTTTCCCAATAGACCCTATGGACTCTCTTGTTAAACTTATAGAAATAATAATAATAAAATTATGTCAGTAATCATGAGATTTCCCAACTCATATGCAGTCTCCAGTCATAGCTTCTAACCAGCATGATACAGCCATTTTCTACAGTGAGTAAGGCAATGTAAAACGGTTGGGAGATTTCATCTATAAGTATCAAGTGGGGTGCTCACAGTTAAGGCTTCCTTTCTTTTCAAAGTTCAGGAACAAAAGTTAAACGATGGAGGCACGTGAAGGAAGCCCATCGTGCCCCACTGCTGTGCTGAGGTGGCTGTGTTAGCCCCTCGAGACTGTAGCAAAAGCGGCAAAGCAGTTGGCCTCTAAGCCATTTGGCCAGACCCAGAGTGGGCTGAGTTTAGAGAAGCTCCTACCAGCGCCAGCAAGCAAAAATTGTTATAAGGCAGCACTTTCTGAAGTTCTGGGGAAATAATTAGGCAGACTTTTAAAATGTTCTTCTTCAAAGGGGATTTTCCTCTTTCTCAACTATCAGATTTTCCTTTCCCCTCCCCCTCCCTCTGTTCCTTTCCTCCTTCCTCTAGCACTTACCTGAGTTCTTCTCTGACCTCCACAGCTGTGTTCCCTGCTATGATGAACACGTCATGCATGTCATCAGTCAGCATGTTGCAGGCGTAGCCAATATTGATGGCAGTTTCTGATACATAATAAAGCCGACTTCAGTTAGAACATTACTTAATAACGTAAGTACCTTTTCATAAAAGTTTTGAGGCCCTTGCTCTATTTCCTTATAGCCTACAGGCTTCCTTAACTTCAAAGAGAGCATGATCGGTGAGGAAATACAAGAAGCCCAGGGAGAAATTCAAAGATTTGTTAAATCCATGGAGAAATAGCAACATCTGTGAATCCTCAGCATTCTCATCTAGTTTTTAAAAAAACTTTTTGATTCCCAAAATGAGTACTCATGAAAATATCCCAAGATCTTGTGATTAGTAAAATGTATACATTTAAAAAATTTTACCAGAAGTCTCAAATACTGCCTTTAGAGAGCTGAAATACTAAACTTAGCTATTATTCAATCTGATATAATAGACAAATTGAAAAAAAACTCACAAAAAGTTCAGTTGAACAGCAAAAATGATCTTACAAAATTTTTTAGTTCTTCCACATGCAACATTGCCATATTTCCATTAAGTGAACAGAAATTTGGAATTTGTCTATCACCTCAAAAAAAACCAGGACTGCTGCTACTAGATAACTAGAGTATTACATGATATTGACTAGACCTTCCTCTAATTTTGTAGAAATGGAGCCTAGGATAGTTAAGTACCCCCTTTCATCTGCAATATAATCATCTGATTCTAATTTTACTGAGTCGTTAGACTTCAGCGAATTCTATAGAATCATTAGGTTTGTCCTAAGTCAAGGAGGACAATTGATAAAACCTCACAATGTCCTTTGTAGAAACCGCAGAAATGAAAGCTAAACAGTAAACTTGTGGATATTCATAACTAATTGAACAGCTGTACCCACTGATCAACATCAAACTCTAGGAAGTCTAATAACACAACACAGAGCTCGACTCTCTATGGTTTATCTTTTGTAATCAGTGATTTGAGTAAACATATAGAGAACTGATTTATCATATCTGCAAATACTCCAATGTTCTAAAAAAGTTAGATAGAATCTTAAAAACATGTGTGCCACTTAACTGAATATTTCTGGTCCACTGATGGCCCAGCAGAAAATCATTTTTGTTTTAACCACTGCTAGCAATAGATCCAAAATGTATTGATCCCCTTTTCTTTCTTAGGAAACACAGTATTCTGAACATAATGACTCTTTCTCTGATGACTTGGCATATTGTCATGCCTGAAAGTGGGTCAGCTCTCCTTGTACAACTGCATGGGCAGTCCTGGAATCAGCCAGGTTGCACTGGTACAGCTGTGGTAGTTGTTAAAATACCAAAATATTTCCATACCAGCTGATAAACAGCTGCTTCCTTGAGACTCTCCAAAGCCTACCCCTCCTCTAAGATTCCCAAACCTTCCTACCATGAAGAAACTAAAGAAGTAATGCTGAGGTCTCCAATGTCCTGCTTCAGAGCTGTGGCACTCCCTCTCCTAACCAGGAGCAGTGCACATACAAACCAATAGTTCAACATTTTTAATACCATTGTTGCCTACGGGTATAACTATTATTTTTAAGAGGCAATTGAGCTGAAACTCAACTGGCCGCAGGGTATACTATAGAAGATATTTTGTTAGTTTGATAGTAAATTCTTGCAATATATGAGCTTTCCTTTTTGTATTTCAACTCTTTCCTATGCGGAGGACCGGGCAAATGTCTCCTTAATTAAGCTTTCTGGTTAATTAAAATTTTACCACAGAAATTATTGCCCCCTTGTCAAAACATCATCATCTATTTTCAAATTACCTTGTTTGTCTCCTGTTAGGACCCAGATCTTAATATTGGCCAGTGATAAGCTTGTAACCGTTTCAATAACACCCTCTTGTAACTTATCTTCTACAGCAGTTGCACCTAGTAGCTTCATTAAAAAAGAATACCTCACGTTAATGCATGCAAAAAATACCCATAACATCCACAGCTTTCAATCACAGAGTTTAGAGGTCAAGGGACATGAATTGAAGATGGAGCGTATGATGCACTGATATAACAAGCATCCTATTATGTACAGAGGTGGGCTGGGAAGGACCCTAGAAGGAGGTTCCCTAATCAAGGCAACTGATGGGCATTCCAATTAGGGCAGAGATCCTGGGAGTTAGAATTTACATGAGGGATCTGATATGCTCAGATAACATATTAGGATAATATGATAATATGGACTTCTAAGGACTTAAGAATCCCCCAGTTATATTAACATGGAAGGGTACAAAGGAGAGCCCTCATCTCAGAGTCAGGATCACAAAAAAACTAGAGCCATTCTCTTAAATTAACAAACCATCAGATGCCATAAACTAAAAAGTGAAGGTTCTTGTGCAACATTTCATCCAAAGATGAGCAAGGTGTGCTCCCTAATGCCTCACAATAGCTAAGCATTCTGGCCACTGGGGCCTCAGGGAAGAGTGGTTTCTAGAATATATCACACTCTGGACAGTACAGATATCATCAGAATCTCATGGGTCTAGGATGGTTTACAGCTACAGCCCCACTCTTCATGGCAAGTTTCCCTGCTCTAAAAAGGTGGGTTACAAAGCATGGAGGAAAAAAAAAAACACACATAACATCAAACAAAACATGACATACCAGAGGCTGACAAAGAATAGGGAGTCTAATACCTTCTACTCTTGGGGGACTTCCAATTGCACAAGCTACTGTTAATAGAAATAATCCTCTGGCCACATGTGGCAAGCTCAAAGTCAACATATAAAGCATGATTCATTGTTTGAAAGAGTAACATCTGCTGTGTGCAAGATGATTTAGCCAATGGATTATTCCCATGCTAGATCTCTAAACACATATTATCCCTTCTGTAAACACAAACCATCATGCTTCTAAACTCATACCATCAAATCCCTTTCGATTTCTTCATACAGCCCTGCTATCCGTTCATCCCTCTCATCTACGGCAGCGTTTGCATCTTCAAGCATCTTGTGCCACTCTTTGAAGTACTTGTCATCCAGATCTCTGTATGCGATGGCCAAGGTTCGAAGGCCTTCTCCTGCAAATTCCTGCCAGGGCAGACGGAGACTTAGGAACCATCCCAAAGCAATAATCACAGCAATAAAACAACAATGACAATAATAGGTAAGAAGTTTTGCACTCAAATTTATTTTCTCTCAAGAGCACTACTTATTCATCCTGACCTCGAACTTTCTAATCCCCTTGGAAAGGGGAGATGATATTTTTATTTTGTGTTTTTTTGGTTGAAACATTCAAGGGACCTAGCATTCCCCCTTAAGACTGCTGAAATGCCCTCTGAAGGGTCCTAGTTGAGAGGTGATCAATGGTGCCCATGACTTGAGATAACAATTTGAAGCAACATATTCGTTTCTAACCTATCCCCTGCCTGAAGGAAGCACTGCTGGTAATGTGAGGGACCCAGCCTGTTTCAAGGCCTATGGCCCTTGGCTTTTAGGGGAGAAGAAAGAACCCTCAGAGGAGCCATAGCTCTCAAATCAAAGGTAGGAGGCTCTCTCAAGGGGCTGCAGCATGACATCTCACCAAAATCTTGTCACCTTCCTCCTAATAATACAGCCACATCTAAAATTAACTCTGTCCTACTTGAGTTTATGTTTGAAATTTTCCATAATAAAATACATTTATTCAATAATAGATGAATAAATAGATGTCAGGTGATAGAAATTTAAGGATATAAATTAAAGTTATAATAATAACTCTAGGGGAAAAGTGAGAGAGAAAGGCAGAAAAGTTTAATATAAATGCTGGCTTCTGGGAAGTAGTACTAGAAATGGAGGCTGACTTTTACTTTTCAACCTAGAACTTCTGTAAATCTTTTTTTGCTATATTAAGGCCTAATTTTAATAATAAAACTGTTTGAAAGTTTAAAGAGACAGTCAAGTCCAGTTAGTTTTTTAAAAAATCATTATTTTTCTAGAAACTATTTTCTATGGAGTTAGTATTTAATAATAGGTCAAATTTATCAGAGGATGATACTCTTCATTTAGTGTCTCAGGAAGCCAACAATCTTAAATTATACCTCTAGTGCTTTATGCTTCTAACATGAAAATAAATAAATAAAAATAGGAGGCTGGTAGTTGCTAAGTGTTTCACACAGCTGCAATAGCTAGAAACATATGTTGAATGCTTGGGGAAATGCTAAAAACCTCCCACTTTGCCTAGGCCTCTGGTGGTCATTTTATGGGCTGCCACACTGTAAGCGTTTTCATAACCATTTCTGCTCCTTTGGGCACTGCCACAGAGCATGTCTTCTCTGTTGTGTTCTGGCTTATGAGACAGACACAGGTTTGCAATCAAGCATATATTAAACCATGACACACCCTAATTAGGTAAATGGAAAGAAAAGTCAGTGCATACTGCGGTGATGTGGTTTAGCCCAGAGAGACCATGAGAAAAATTATCCAAATTTATCTCGTAGGCAGTTGGTAGCACTTTGGATATTGCAATCACATTGTACAAGCCCTCCTCCAAGACCACCACTGGGTCCCCTACTGATCTGAAAATCTAGTTACTGCCTTTTATAAGGATCTTTTGTCCTCTTAATTTGCACAAACACTTCTTTGACTTTAACTTTTTCTTTTAACATCTTTATTGGAGTATAATTGCTTTACAATGGTGTGTTAGTTTCTGCTGTAAAACAAAGTGAATCAGCTATATGTATACATATATCCCCATATCTCCTCCCTCTTGCGTCTCCCTTGCAACCCCACTGGGCATTACAGTGCCTTTCTCTTTGTTCTGCACAGCAGTGAATCAACTCTAAGATGACACTACAAAAGGGGACAGATGATTTAAGTTATTTAATTAGTGCACGAAACACAAGTTGAATTCTAAATGAACACTTCAACAAGGTCGTTTCCTATCATTAAACAATTCAAAAATCAATAATTAAATATAAATTTAAAACCGCAGAATTTAGAATAAAGTGAATGAAGCGAAAGCAAGTCAAATTGATACTACCTGGAAAATAAATCTTTTGCATAGAAATATAAAAAGATCAAATTTGGCTTCCCATACTTTAGCATGAAAATCCAGGGCCTTGGTGTTTGAGCAATGGCAAAATCAAATACTTATGATTCCAATGTTGTTTCCATAAAAAAAAAAAAAATTAAAAGACCATGCTAGCCTTCTGGAAAAGATTAAAAGAAAATCAAGAATGCTCTATTGGAAAGACAAAAACAATAGCTATGTTTGTAACCAATATTACCAGACCATCATTCTTTAAACTTAAAGTCAGCCAGAGTTTTTTTATTTGTTTGTTTGTTTGTTTAAAGATTCAGGGAATGTTTTATATTAAATATACGGCTTGGCAAAGAAAATAAATCCTCAATAGTTGTTTTCTTTCTTTTTTTGGAAGTTTAAAAAAATTTTTAATCTTTTTTTAACATCTTTATTGGAATATAATTGCTTTACAAAGTTGTGTTAGTTTCTGCTGTATAACAAAGTGAATCAGCTATACGTATGCATATATCCCCACATCCCCTCCCTCTTGCATCTCCCTCCCACCCTCCCCATCCCACTCCTCAATAGTTTTTTAAAGGAGAGAAACCAAGGAGGAAATAAGAGTTTTGAGCAATTGCCCTTACATTTCATATTGGGTTAAACAGAACCTCAAACAGATAGAGAGAGCCTTGAATCTCAGATTTAAATCAAATAATGTTCATATTAATTCACAGACCCTTACTCTTTTGCAAAAAAAAAAAAAAGGTGTGCCAAAGACCATCCCTGCTCCCTTTACAAAGCTTTTGGAAAGAAACTATGCATAGTCTTAGGATATATGCATTTGGTAACTTCAACCTAGGGAACACTAGTGACTCATCATGACTTATGACCCGAATAAAAGAACCCTTAGAGGAGAAAGTTGGCTACAGAGATTATTTCCCCCTCACCATATAAACACGACCCTGAACTATTCCCTGGAGGTAACCATAAGAGATTCCATTAGTACCAGACACATCAGAACCCAAGGGAAAGCAACCCTCCTGTTCCTCTTCCCTAAACCAGTCCAGTCACCCAGGTGAAACAGTCCCCAGCTGTAGGGAAGTTAGAGCAGGTTACCCTTGGGGTCTTGAGTCTTCTGGCCGGAGTTCAGGAGCCCACACTCAGTGGCTACTTCTCAGCTGCTGTGTGTTAATCCACCTGCGGTGAGACCGACCAGACTCTCAGCAGGGTAGGGGGTAAGTCCACGTGGCAGCTTCTAAACATTCACTGGCACAGTTTCCTGTGGAACCGTTCTTCACATGCTTTCTATTTCAGAAGTCAGATCATTTAACTGATATTTTAAAAATAAGACCTAACCATAGGAAGCAGCCAAAGGGCCACCGTGCTAACCTTATGACAGAGGCACTTACACTGAGATGGTCTGACGTCAAGGTCAGGAGGTCTTCGTTGGATGGATGAAGTCTTTCAAACAGAATAGTGTCTGCTCCTTTGGAATAAAGCTTTATCTGTCCTTCTGGGTTTCGAACTGAAAGAAAAGTTGGGAAAGTAGATTATATTCGGTGAAATCCATCAAAACTTGACTGTCCCTGGGCTCTAGCCAGGCAAGTTGGAAATGGGCATGTTTTAGCCACTAGTAAAGTACTCAGTGCCTTTGGTTAAAAGGTCATTACCCAAGTCACTTGGCTTTACTCCTGTTTTATTAACTTAGAAATACTCTATCTACAGGAAAAAGTGTTTTCATTCTGATGTGTACAGCCTTGTTATTTTCCTTGACTACTATTTCTGAAGGGCTGATACATTTAAATTAAGCCTTTTTTATTGAGCAGAACTGAGAGCTTTTTTTTGCCTGTCTCCTAATGTGAAATTCAAGACTGACTGTAGGAATCAGCTATCAGTGTCATGCCAAATGATCTCCATATGGAACTCTAGCCATTCAAAGCCATGGTTTATGCATTAGTTCGCAGTCCTTGCTGACATATTTCTTCACCCCCTTTACTCCTTGGAAAAGCCCTTTCATTCTTGGGTCACAATCCTGGCTACAAGCACACTTCACAGGGGGCTTTCAAAATTAAAGTTTCTGTCTTCCTCCCACAGGAAGTCTGTATTAGTAGGGCTGTGTTTTTAACCTGCCCCCCAGGTTTGGGAATGACAGCCTTGACTAGGCTCCAATCCCTCATCTCCAATCCTTGTGCCCACCCCTGGCTGTTGCACATATTGCTGTCAGACAAATCTTTCTTTAAGCTAATCTTTCCTTAAGCCTACCTTTGCAGGCTTGGTCTTACAGCTTGGCAGACACCAGACACCTAATTATTTATTGAATGAATGAATGACATAGTAATGTATTTCTCCCCTACTATTTCTGAAGGGCTGATACAATCTAGGACAACTGCCTGTGTCACAACTTCATGGTCTGAACACTGACCCTCACAAGCTTCACTGAGTCAAAGATTATTACATGCTTTCCACTCAATTATACCTTTTCTCTAAAAATAGAATGCCTCAAAACAGATGAACATAAATATTGACTACTATTAGTTTAAGAGGATACAAAGTTTAGAGCTTGATTTAAAAGAATATAAATACCATAGAACAATAAATTACTTTTCCCTCTAATCTTTTCTTTAATTGAAGTATAGTTGACATACAACATTATGTGTTACAGGTGTACAAAACAGTGATTCACAATTTTTAAAGGATATACTCCATTTATAGTTATTATACAATATTGGCTATATTCCCTGTGCTGTACAATATATGCTTGTAGCTTATTTTATACATAATAGTTTGTGTCTCTTAATCCCCACCCTTAAATTTCCCCTCCCCCCTTTCCTCTCCCCACTGGTAACCACTAGTTTATTCTCTGTATCTGTGAGTCTGCTTCTTTTTTGTTATATTCACTAGTTTGTTGTATTTTTAAGATTCCACATATGAGTGATATCATATAGTATTTGTTTTTCTCTGTCTGACTTATTTCACTTAGCATAATACCTTCTAAGTGCATCCATGTGGTTGCAAATGGCAAAATTTAATTCTTTTTTATGGCTGAGCAGTATTCCATTGTATATACCACAAGATATATACCACATCTTCTTTATCCATTCATTTGTTGAGGGACACTTAGGTTGCTTCCTCTAATCTTTTGTTTTTTTAACATCTTTACTAGAGTATAATTGCTTTACAATGGTGTGTTAGTTTCTGCTTTATAACAAAGTGAATCAGCTATACATATACATATATCCCCATATCCCCTCCCTCTCGCGTCTCCCTCCCACGCTCCCTATCCCACCCCTCTAGGTGGTCACAAAGCACCGACTGATCTCCCTGTGCTATGTGCCTGCTTCCCACTAGCTATCTATTTTACATTTGGTAGTGTATATATGTCCATGCCACTCTCTCACTTCTTCCCAGCTTACCCTTCCCACTCCCAGTGTCCTCAAGTCCATAGTTCATTCTCTACGTCTGTGTCTTTATTCCTGTCCTGCCCCTAGGTTCTTCAGAACCATTTTTTTATTTTTAGATTCCATATATATGTGTTAGCATATGGTATTTGTTTTTCTCTTTCTCACTTACTTCACTCTATATAACAGACTCTAAGTCCATCTACCTCACTACAAATAACTCAATTTTGGGTTTTTTTATGGCTGAGTAATATTCCATTGTATATATGTGCCACATCTTCTTTATCCATTCATCTGTCGATGGACACTTAGGTTGCTTCCATGTCCTGGCTATTGCAAATAGAGTTGCAATGAATATTGTGGTACATGACTCTCTGAATTATGATTTTCTCACTTCCTCTAATCTTTAATGACCCTTAGTCAACACTTAATCTAATCCAATTTCCTCCTAGCTTGAATAGATGTAATGCACCCTGGAAAATGTTTTTTATTGGGATTTGTCTAGGGCTTGTCTTCTCTTCTAAGACCCGTGGTCAACTTTTATAATTTCCAGAACATTTAATCCTAGAAAAGTCTGTCTCTTTCTTTTCTTATACAACAATCCAATTTAATAATTTCCCCCATATTTTCTCCCTCCCATTACCAGAGCTATAAAGGCAAAGTGTATATATCCCACATTTGCCAGTATGACTTCTCTATGACTGTTTATTTCTTATAGTCCAAGGTAGGATATTGGTTCTCAAACTTTTCGGTCTCAGACCCCTTTACACTCTTAAAACTTCATGAGGACTCCATATAGGTTCTATCTATCAATATTTACCTCATTAGAAATTCAAACTGATAAATTTTATTGTATCAATAGTCTTAAGACATTAATTATATTGCCAAAAGAGTAATTATTATAATAACAATAAACCTATTATATATTTACATAAATAACAATTCTATGAAAAATAACTATATTTTCCAAAACAAAAACACTTAGTTTGGGGAGGGGCATTGTTTCATATGGTTACAGATATCTTTATTTTATTTTTTTTGGCCATGCCACATGGCATGTGGGATCTTAGTTCCCAGACCAGGGATTGAACCCACACCCCCTGCTTTAGAAGTGTGGAGTCTTAACCACTGGACCACCAGGTAAGTCCCTTACAGATCTCTTTAATGTCTAGCTTAATAGAAGACAGTTGGATTCTCATATCTGCTTTTGCATTCAATCTGTTGTATTATCACATGTCATGTGGCTTTTGTAAACCTCCACAATATATTCATGAGAAAAAAAATTGAAAGACAAATAATATTAGTATTGTTATGAAAATATTTTTGTCCTTGGGCAGCCTCTGAAAAACTATCAAGTTTTCCTAGGGTTCCCCAGACCACTCATTGAGAACCACTGGTCTAGGGAAATCACAGACCAATCTTGATTTGTGCAAATCCCTCACCATCTCTTTGTCTCAGTTTCTACTTGTGAAAAGGAGATGTTTAAACAACCTAACTTCTAAGGTCTTTCTAGATCTACAGTTTTCTGATTTAATAAAGATTTTCCATATCTGCTGCCTTCTCTTAACCCAGCATTAGCCCCTTTAAATTTTGAGTTTATGTAAACCCAATTTCATGGAATCCTGTTTAATTTTACTCACTAAACATTTCCTTTGGCAGCTCAGCAAGTTTTATATCCCTTTTCATTCAAGGCTTATAGTCACTTCTGCTAGGAAATCTCTAGGCTCATAAAATCTCAGTCATTTCAGAAGTTAGCTTTTAAAAATAAATTAAAAATAACATAGCAGTTTTAAATGTTCAAGATAACATGTGGGCAGAGCCTGGACAAAGATCATACATTTTTAGTTATAGAATCTGCTTCCATTGCCTGTCTTTTAAATACTGGTGTTCTTCAGAGATTTACCCAGGCCTGACTTTTCCTCCCATCCATCACACTCTCATTGGGCAGTCACATTCTTTTTATGGCTTCAGTTGTCATCGACAGGATGATTGCTCTCAAATGTGTATCTCCCGCCTAAATCCATTTCCAGTGCTCCCTGCCTGTACATCCAACTACCAACTGGACATCTCCTCTTAGATGTGCCCAAGCACATCAAACTCAAACTGGACACGTTATCTATCACCAATGACTAGTTACTCCTCCTATGTCTCCAGTCCTAATAACCAGCTTCAGGACTTCCCTGGTGGTCCAGTGGTTAAGACTCCACCTTCCAATACAGGGGGTGCGAGTTTGATCCCTGGTCAGGGAGCTAAGATCCCACATGCCTCATGGCCGTAAAAAAAACTAAAACATAAAACAGAAGTAGCATTGAAACAATTTCAATAAAGACTTTAAAAATAGTCCACATTAAAAAAAAAGTCTTAAAAAAAATAATAATCAGCTTCAGCATTCACTTAGTCTCCCAAATCAGGTATCTGGCCATCACTCAAAGCTCCTCCCCCTTCACCCTCCATACATCCAATCGAAGCCAAGAACTTCTCTCTGACACCTTCTCTCTTGCCTAGATTATCACATTAACCTAAATGTTTTTACTCGTTCCCTCCAAACTCTTCTGCAATACAGCCAGAGTCATCTTCACAGTACGGCTTAGAATCCCGCAATAGCTTTCTTCTGCCCTAAGATCAAGTTTGGACTCTTAAACATGTCATAAACAGGGATCATCAGGCCCCTTTTTAGCCTATTTCTTATCCTGCTTCACCATTTTCTCCTGGATGCAACCACAAAGTACATTTTTCAATTTCACATTCTCCTTTAGCTTCAAGTTCCTGGAACACGGTAGGTACTTAATAAATATTTGCTTGATTGAGTTGAATTATAATTATGCAAAATTCGTTGAAAGCAGCAGATATGCCTTTGTGATACAAAGGAAAGAAAAAAGTCAGAAATGGTTCCAGGTTTATGCTGTAAGGGTATATATAATAGCAACACTCTGAAGGGTGATGAATAATTCCACTTTGTTATATCTTAGTTGGGTGGCTGTTCATACATCCACATAGAGAAATGCCTGTCACATGTCAGTGTGATTTGTACTTTGATAATCCTTAAAAGGTTTAGAGTTAAGAAACCTTTATCTAAAGATCTTGTAAGGGCTTTACAAGGAGCTATTGTAATCTATTCTTTAATAATTATCTGCCACTTGCCCCTATTAATAACTATCTTTGAATTTTATCTCTGTAGTTTTATTTACATAATTAGTAGTATTAATCCTTCCAAAACTACATACTGAGATTTACATGCTTATCAATAGAGTATATTATATACCTTCTGACAAAATTCTTTATAGGAATCTATTTTTATTTAGATACCTCTGGATTAAATCAGGGTTGTTGCCCCAGAATGAAAGTACCACTGGTACTTAAACTACACATTCATGATTCAATGAATGACTGTCAAAAAAAGGAAACCTCGAAGAAGGAGGAGAAGACCTAAGAGGGGGAAGAGGAGAAAGAGCTGCAGCAGCAACAAATGTCTGAGCCTTCAGCTTGGGATGTTGCCCAACCAAGCCCCGTGACAATCATGAGGCTAACATTGTTTTTCACCTTGTTATCAAACAGAGACTTGTCTATCCTCGTGAAGTCTGTCTTTCAAATTCCTCCTGATTAAAAAACAAACAGAAATGAAATAAAGCCCGAAGCCTCCATGCATTCTGTGGTGGAACATTACCTTTCTTCATATGGGATCCATTAAGGCAAACATCCGATATTTGTGGTTAGGCTGTGATTTCCCCATAGCCTGTAATGGTGACCAACACTGGGGAAAAGCTGAAAGTTTCCCTGTGTAGCAATCTTAGGTTTCGTCAACACCCTCAGAGCAAAGAGAAACCAGTTCTGGGCCAACCCAACATCAATAACACTTCCCCTGAAGCTGTAAATAGAAGATAGTTCCTGCTGATACAACATTAAGCCAACACCCAGAGCAGCATGTGTGCTCATCAGTAACGCTGATAGTGACTGCCTACAGCCTGTTGTCAAAAAACACTAAAAATAAACATCCTCAGATAATGTTTGGTTCCTGCTGAGAGCAATCTCCCAGAGCTAGTTTCTAGTAGTTAGAGACCAAAAGCCCTGCTATTACATATACACACGTTTTTCAGAGTAAAAATTGATCTAATATGATGATCAGGATATTCATAAGTTACGTAAGTATGAGTTTTCCAAGAAGAGGAGAGGAGAAAAGGAGAGGTCTAGGTGTACGTGCAAACGGTGTGAAAGTGCACAATGCATGCCAGGAATGGTGAGGTCTAGTGAGGCTGGAGCACACAGTTTCAGGAAGTGGAAGAAAAGCAGCTTGAGGTCAGATTGCAAACAATCTTGAATGTCATGCTAAGGACATCCTTTAAGTTCTAGGAAGCCAGCAAGATCTTTTAATCTGGTGATGGCAAAATCAGGCCAATGTTTTAAAAAGAATACCCTGGTGTCAGCATAGAGGATTCTTTTAAGGGGAAACAGGTTTAAAGATATTGCCATAATGTAAGCAAGCAGTGATGAGAGGCTTAACTAAGGCAGTGGCACTGGGAATTAAGTGAAAAGCACAGTAGGCTTTTATGATAAAAACGGGTTTTTGAGGCTATTTTTAGAAAGATTACTCTGTTGCCTTGAGAAGGAGAGACTTAGAAACAGGATGACTACTGAGGATCCTATCCAAGTACTAACCAGGCCCGACCCTGCTTAGCTTCCGAGATCAGACGAGATCGGGCGCGTTCAGGGTGGTATGGCCGTAGATTGAGGATCCTATAGACAAGGCAAGGGATGCTGAAGCCTGAATGAAGAGAGTAGCAGAGTATCTCAGGGGAAAATAATTGAGTAGTATTTGAGGATCTCCTAGTCCAGGGCAATGGTCCCCAGACTGGTTCTCTGCCCAGCAGCATCTGCATCAGCAACACCTGGGAGCCTGTTAGACATGCAAACTTTTAGGCCTCACCCCAGGCCTACTGAATCAGAAACTCTAGGGCCTAGGCCCAGCAATTTTCATTTTAACAAGCCCTCCTGGTGGTTCTGATGGGAGGTGAAGTTTCAGAATCACTAGCCTAGGGGCACAAAGGAGAAGGAAGTATCAAAAGCAAGTGAGCTACAATAGGGATTAAGAGGCTAGATGTTGGAGAAAGATGTTCAAATATTTAAAACCTGGGTTCAGATATTTCCTCTGCATCTTACTGGACTTGTAACAAGTTGTGTGACAATCTTGGGCAGGATACTTCAAATCTTTGAGCCTTAATTGCCTCATCTCCTGACTGGGGGTAATACACTATTGCAAGAATTTAATAAAATAATTCATTGTAAAGTGTTCAGTGCACTCACACGGGCATATGGCAAAAGGTAATAAGAACTACATAAAGAGCAATAGTTGTGAGAAAGAAAGTTCTATATTAGACATACAAAATTTGAGGTAACTGTAGTACAACCCAGTGGCAGAATCCAGGAGAAGGCTGAAAGAGTGCGTGGGGACCTCAGAGAGAGATTGAAACTGAAGAACAATATGGGAAGGACACAGAATATAGGCAATAGCTACCACCATGTGAGTGGTCAAGATTATCCAAGGAGAGCACAGGAAGTGAGAAGAGAAAAGGACACCAACACTGAAGGGTAGAACAAAGAATAGGAGCTTGAGAACAAAAACACAGGAGAAGAGGAGAACCAGGAGCCAGCGAGCTCCCAGAGGCCAAAAGAGGAGTGTCAAGAGAAGTAGGTCAACAGTCCCGAATATCACCAAGTTTAAAAAGATAGGGCTTCCCTGGTGGCGCAAGGCTTCCCTGGTGGTGCAGTGGTTGAGAGTCCGCCTGCTAATGCAGGGGACACAGGTTCATGCCCCAGTCTGGGAAGATCCCACACGCTGCGGAGCGGCTGGGCCCATGAGCCATGGCCACTGAGCCTGCGTGTCCAGAGCCTGTGCTCCGCAACAGGAGAGGCCACAGCAGTGAGAGGCCCGCATACCACAAAAAAAAAAAAAAAAAAGATAGAGCGATGATAGAAGATAGATGTTAGATAGATAGAAAAAAAGGAAGGAAGGAGGAGAGAGAGAGAAAAAAAGAAAGAAAGAAAGAAAAAGGAAGGAAGGAAGGAAGAGAGATGAGAGAGAAAGAAAGAAAGAAAGAAAGAAAGAAAGAAAGAAAGAAAGAAAGAAAGAAAGAAAGAAAGCAAAAGGAAGGGAGAAAGGGAGGGAGAGAAAGAAAGAGAGAGAGAGGGAGGCAGAGACATAAAGACAGAAAGAAATAAAGAAGAAAGAATGAAAGAAAGAAAGGAAGGAAGGAAGAAAAGAAAGAAAAGAAAAGAAAGGGAGAGAGAAAGAAAAAGGAAAGAAAGAAAGAGAGAAAGAAAGAAAGAGAGGGAGGGCTATTGCTTTGGGCAGTTATGAGGTGATTGCAAACTTCTGAGAAGGCATTTCTTTTTGAACAGTGGAAGCAGAGGACTGACCCTAATAGGCTGAAAAGAGAAATCAAGGTAAGGATCAAAAACTGACCTTGAAAAATTAAGTTGTGATGGAAAGAAGAAAAATGGGGTGCCAAAATCAGTGGAGGTCAGAACATGAACAATATCTTTAAGGAAACAGGATGATGACAGAGTTGCAGGCTGAAGGAAGGAGCCAGTGACAAAGAATAAGGAGCAAGCAGGGAAGGAAAAGGGATGGGAACAGGTAGAATCTTTAGCATTGAAAAAGAGCAAGAGGAATTTTTCTCTGAATCAGGAAAAAGACTGAGTAAAGTTATAGCTTGGGGATGAAGGAGGAAGATGGGGAAAAGGGTAAGGTGATAGTGTGCATCTCTGAGGGCCTCTTTTTTTAGAGAAATAGCAGATGAATTTAGCTTCCAAGAGTAAAGAAGATTCATGGCAAGGTTGAGGACTTGAGGAAAGGGCAAAGATTTAGAACACCTGTTATAAGGATGGAAAAAGCAAAATAAGAATGAGAGGGACATTGATGCAGCACTGAGGGTTAGCACTGACTTAGGAAAGCATGGATTCATTGTGGTGCTAAATTCAATAATGGTGATCATCTCCAGCAATGCAAGTGAACAGACTAAACGGATAATAATGAGAAGACTGATGATGATTTTCACAAAACAACAATATCAACAATCACTGGCATGTGCCAAGTAATTCAGGAACTCATCCTGAGCCAGTGCTGTGTAGGGAATGACCTTCCTTCATAGTCAGACCTCCTAGGTTTAAATCCTAGCTATTCTATCTCAAGCTATGTGACCTTGGGAAAGTTACTCAACCTCTCTGTTTCAGTTCTGTTATCTTTAAAATGGGCATAAATATAATAGTACCTACTTTGTAGGGCTGTTGTGATGATTAAATCAGTTCATTCATGTATAGCATTTAGACCAGTACTGGACACACAATAAGCATTTGTTACATGTTAGTTATACTCACCACTACTGAGTTGAGGCTAAGTTGAGGATAACAGGAGTTCAAAGGTTAATAAATATCACAACTCTCAGCACATAACCAAGAGTAAAATCACCCCTGAGAAGTTTCCATATAACCATAGTACTATCAAGAGATAAAAAATACTCTCAGCCACCAACCGTACCTATGACAGACATCCTTTTTCTGAAATTGTTGAAATCCAAAAAGGCAAGCAATTGATAAGTAACTAGTGTTCCCAATTCTTCTATTGTTATTGTCTCTGGGGTCCGAGACTTAAAAATGAACCCCAAATTTTTTGCAGCAGTCACTAGAGCCCCTTCATCAGGTGATTGAACTTGGTAAATCAGCTCTCCTAAAAGGAAAAGAAACAGGTGGATTAAATAACAACAAAAAAAGGCGAAGAAACAAAGGTATTAATACTGAGAATAATAACATTTGTAGAACACCAGTGCCAATTCCAACTCATTCTATGACACCCAACCCAAGTGTCAGCTCTAGAAATCAGACCTTTTCCACTCACCAACCAGGTGACCAGGTGCCTGTACTGTGGATCCACAGGACACAATGTATACCACCCCTTACCACCGTCTTACAGGAAAAGATACCACCATCTTACAGGAAAAGGCTCATTCCTGAGCCTGCCTCCCTACTATGCTGCAAGTTTCTTAGGGCAGAGACCACACCTTTGTATTTTCAGTGACTAGAAATGTGCCATGAAAGCTTCACAAACTAAAACACTTTATATATTAATGCACATAATCCTCATGGCAATGAGGTAGGGATTATTAAAATTATTACAGGCATACCTCGGAGATATTGCAGATTTGGTTCCAGACCACTGCAATAAAGCAAATATCACAATAAAGCGAGTCACACGAATTTTGTTGGTTCCTCAGTGCATATAAAAGTTACGTTAACATTATACAGTAGTCTATTATATGTGCAATAGCATTATATATAAGAATGTACATACTTAATTAAAAAATACTTTATTGTGAGAAAATGTTAAGCATCATCTGAGCCTTCAGTGAGTCATAATCTTTTTGCAATAGTAACATCAAAGATCACTGATCACCATGATCACCATGACAAATATAATAATAATGAAAAAGTTTAAAATACTGTAAGAATTACCAAAATGTGACATAGTGACACAAAGTGAGCAAATGCTGTTGGAAAAATGGTGCCAACAGACTTGCTCGATGCAGGGTTGCCACAAACCTTCAATTTGTGGAGAACACAGTATATGTGAAGGTAATAAAATGAGGTATGCCTGTATTTCCATTTTATACTGGTAAAAACTATGACTGAAAATATTATGTGATTTTTGCAAGATCACACAGCCAGAGTGACAGAGCAGACATTCCAAATTCCTCCTCAGTCTGCTACTAAAGACCATTTTATGAGAATGCATACAAGAAATCCCTTGAAACGTAAGGAATCAAACCAGGATGTTAATGATTGGTATCTGGTATTGTGTATGTGTTGGAGTGAGGGTGAGAGGGGAGAAGAGAGGAAAAGAATGAAATGGGGGGAAAAAAACATAAAAATACACTTTAAAACCAGCATGAATAAAGTAAGCCTTTCTATATAAAATTGTACTACCTTTGTATGTAAAAATAAATTAGAAAAAGTAGGCAGAGCTAGATCCATATTTACTGATTTATAGTAATGTCCAAGATAAATTGTTCAGAAAACCAGTTGCATATTAATCTATATATTATGATTCCTTTTTTAAAAAACAAACCACCTACACATCTACATATATTCATATATATATGAGCAAATTGAAAGTGTGAAAGTATGCACACCAAATGTTAACATTGGTTACCCCTGTAGAGGTGGAATTAAAATCAGGAAGAAATTATTAGCTCTGCCTTCATAAATCTTTGTATTGTACGGTTTCACTTGCTACAATAGGCATAAATTAATTTTCGAAATTCCAAAAAGAGAAAAAGTTAAAGCAATTTCTTGATCTACCCGTGAAATGATATGATAACTCCCATTTCTGGCAACACTGTGGAGTAGATGCCAGGATCAACCTCCCCTGTTGCAAAGAGCTACATATTCCGTAAAGACAAAATATTTAAATATTTTTGAATGCACCCAGGACTGGCTAGAAAGCAGTCATTGTTCAGGTCAAAGACTGAAAGAAAAAAAAAAATGGAATAAATGAAGAGCATTTTCTAAACCAAGAGGACTTGCTCATTGGTTTCCAGTCTCTTAAGCCTTTGGTTAGAAAAGACACAGGCCAGGGAAAGAAGTCTAATGGGAGACCATCTCTTAAAACTGAGCCCCCAGAAAGGATACTCTCTCAGTATAAAGGTAAACTGAAAATCAGTGCCCCCTTTAAGAGTCATGCACCACAATGTTCATTGCAGCTCTATTTACAACAGTCAGGACATGGAAGCAATCTAAGTGTCCATCGACAGAGGAATGGATAAAGAAGATGTGGCACATATATACAATGGAATATTACTCAGCCATAAAAAGAAACGAAATTGAGTTATTTGTAGTGAGGTGGATGGACCTAGAGTCTGTCATACAGAGTGAAGTAAGTGAGAAAGAGAAAAACAAATACCATATGCTAACACATATATATATGGAATCTAAAAAAAAAAATGGCTCTGAAGAACCTAGGGGCAGGACAGGAATAAAGACGCAGACGTAGAGAATGGACTTGAGGACACGGGGAGGGGAAAGGGTAAGCTGGGACAAAGTGAGAGAGTGGCATGGACTTATATATACTACCAAATGTAAAATAGATGGCTAGTGGGAAGCAGCCACATAGCACAGGGAGATCAGCTCAGTGCTCTGTGACCACCTAGAGCGGTGGGATAGGGAGGGTGCGAGGGAGATGCAAGAGGGAGGGGATATGGGGATATATATACGTATATGTATAGCTGATTCACTTTGTTATAAAGCAGAAACTAACACACCGCTGTAAAGCAACTATACTCCAATAAAGATGTTTAAAAAAAAGAAGAAGAATGAATATTGTCAGTAAACTAGAAATCTGAGAAATGTCTGAAAGATAAAAAGTAGATTTGATAAATGAAGAAATAAGAAAGGAGAAAAACACAGCTCAAAGCATTTGAAAAAGAAAATTAATACAGAGGTCAGAGCAACCCCCAGAGAGTCTCCAAATCAGAGTCAACAAATGAGAAAAGAAGAAGTGGTCTTGGAAGCACCATGAATAAAATTATTTGAAGAATTCCATTCAGCTCTCCCAGACCATTTGGGCTCCTCCTCCTGCCAGCTTACTCCGAACAGCGGGCTGCAGTGACATTTGCCCCAGGATGAAACCTTGAAAATGTTCTTCTACACAAAGTACACAATCCATCTAAGGAAACTTTTAAAATTTGAATGCTGGGGCTGGAGACCAAAGCTGAAAACAGCCAGAAGTAGCTTTAGAATTCCACAAGGATAAGAGAAATAAATTAATGAGAGAACGGAACTCCATGACTCTGATATTTTCTTCCAGCCCAGACCTTAAATATAACTTTGTCTCACATTAGGGTTCTGGCACAGACTCCTAGCACTAGATCTGAAAAAGTAAGACAGCTAAACCAAGGTATCATATGAATTCCAGGAGAGGGGAACCCCATACCCAGAAGATGATCTATGTATTGTGCCTTTCCCCCACAATCTTGGGAGACAGGCCACTGTAATCAGAACCTACGTTCACCAAGAGGCAAACAGGGATTCTCAAACACAAGTAGGAACAGGCAACCACAAACCATCAAACGTTTGAGAACAACATGAAAGTTAGACACACAACTCAAAACACGACATTCCGTAAAATGAAACATAATAGAGGAAACAAAAGATTTCAAATTAAGAATAATTAATATCCTCAAAGAGATCTAAGAAAATATCATGATATTGAAATAAAGACAAATCGCTATTAAAATAAAATAGAGCTTTAAAAATGAAATAAACTCAAAGTCAGAGATAAAAGAAATTTACTTGAAGGCATTGTGCTATCCTCAGATACATCAGTATTATAAATACCAGTTTAAGTTATAAATATAATTATGTGAATCCTCACAGCAATTAAAATCAGAGGAATGAATTAGTCCAGCATCATCAAGGACAAAACTATGGCTTGAATGCAATCCCAACAAAGAAAAAAAGAAGAAAAATATATATAGAGAGAAAGAAAACATATATTCAAATGTACATATGCACATACATATACACACATACATATATATATCACACATATACATATATACAGTCTGCAGACTATATATATTTCACTTTTGAGTTGAAATTACTTGAGTGGTAATTTTCACCCAACAGGTGATAGTAGAAAGAAATAAAACTTGTAAATGGAATAGACTGGGCCCAAATGGAGCGAGAACCCAATTCACCGTCCATTGTCTACCTGCCTCATTGCTTCAATATTAAAGCGGCCCAGGTGATTTTGTTCTCTTCTGTGAACGCTGAGCTCTGAACGACCATCCTGGTAGTGCGGAACTTGTTCATAATGGGGACTAAACACAAGTATTCTATCAGTGTAAATCTGTCGCATTACTGGGAAAATTCATTCTAAGCATACGCCTGATGGCTATCCGCATCTATTAGATGTGCATGTTAATAACAAGAGCTAAGTGGCTCAAGAGTGTTTCTCTGATTGTCCTGCCTACCAGGAAGCTCACAGTCAAATACGGTGCTCAATCATAAAAGATATTTCATCCCCTTTAACTGACATATCTAGGCCCTCATCTTTTTGTTGTTCCTATTTCTTTTCTTTTTCTTTTCCTTTAAGTCTCTCCATATCTTTTGGAAAACATTCAGAATATAAATAAATACAAAGAACCGTTAGTGATAGGTAAACCCCTCATGCAATGCTATATTCTGAATGAGAAAATCCTTCCAATACAAAGAACAGTTAGTGATAGGTAAACCCCTCATGCAATGCTATATTCTGAATGAGAAAATCCTTCCAATTCCAAACATTTTTAATAAAAATATCAATACTGATTTAAAAAACAAGGCTCACTACTCAGACACACTTTGCACTTACCTGCACTATTTTCCTCTGACATTACGGTGTGGCAGAGTGCAAGTAACCTAAGGAATTCATGCACTTTGGGATCACCCATTTTAATGGATTCCATCAGATGGTGGTCAAAAAACTGAAATGTTCTGTCAGCTTGGGGGTTGACTGAGAAACCCACAGCCTCTTTTTTCTATAGGAGAACAACAACAACAACGAAACTGTAGACTTCATTCCAACAACAATCTTTTAAAATTCAAAAACACTTCTTCTAAGTATTTTTAGTGCTTGTATGATTTCTCAGCCTCAAAAGCCTGGCACTAAAATGACTTTCTGTTCCCTCATTACCGTTAAATATTATCTTCTCATTTCAGAGCTATGTAAACCTTCATCACCAGAGCAGTAAACCTTCCAAAAGCATATGGGAAAGAAAAATATCCAATGGATGTACAGATTCTCAAATGTTTACTTCAACTCCAAAATACAAAGAAGCCCTGAAAACTGAAAGTTTTCTTCAAAACTTACTTGACGGCAAAACCTGACCTGACTTGAACTCATGTTGGCAGCAATATCTGACCTGGAATGGAATGTGCCTAATTATAGACTTTTAAAAGTCTACTTAGTGTGAATTAGTATTTTCTGTTATAAAAATATTTATGTGTTTGATTACAGGGTACTTTCTCTGATCTCACTAGAGTTACTGCGTAATATAATGACAGAATTAAAATCAGGATCTTGAGATATTTGTACTCACGTGTTCATTGCAGCATTATTCACAATAGCCAAGAGGTAGAAACAACATAAATGTCCATCAACAGATAAATAAAGAATATGTGGTTATATATATACAATGGAATATTATTCAGCCATTTATAAAAAGAAATCCTATCTTTATGCTATGACATGAATGAACCTCGAGGGCATTATGCTAAGTGAAATAAACCACTCACAAAAGAACAAATATTGCATGATTCCATTTATATGAGGTATCTAAAGTAGAATTCACAGAAACTGAGTGTAGAATGGTAGTTTCCAGGGACTAGAAGAATGGGGAAGTGGGGAATTGCAGTTCAATGAGAATTACAGAGTTTCAGACATGCAAGGTGAAAAAATTCTGGGATCTTCAGTACAACATTGTGCTCATTGTTAATAATAGTTTACTGTCCACTTAAAAATTTGTTGACTAAAAAAAAACAAGATGAAAGAAATAGGGTTCAATAAAGAACAGAACAAAATAGTAGACAATTCAATACTAAATTAGATCTCTGTTAATTCACTGACTTCTGAAAAGCACAAAACGTACTTCTAACTTTTAAAAGTTTACTATTCAAAGCACTAGACCTGTGATCATGTCTTTGCAAGGGCAGTTAATGGGAAAATACTTTTAATATACACTCTGTCTTGAAGACTGCAGAATATTTTAAATATAATACTTATATATCCAAGTATATGAGAAGACATACCAGTATACAAGATACTCCATTAGTTGTGTTTAACCCAGAATCATAGAGACTTATTTAATCACACATTGTTTTGTTCATGTAATAAAGTTTGAAAACAACCACACATAAGGGGGAAAAAATGATCAACTCACTAATAAGTAGTAAAATACACACTGGATTTAGACTTCCCTAAACCCCACCCAGGGAAGAAACTATGACTTAAAGAGATTACAGCCTGTCAAACTGTCATTCAAATATAAAGTCAACAGATAGTTCTGAACAGGTATTTTTCATGAACCCATCTTGAAACTAGAGGATACTTCAGCCAAATAAGAGATAACTGGAAAAACAGCGGGAAAGGGAGCAGTTAGTGGTAAGCACCAAATCTCTCTAACTGAAGAACTAAATATAAAAGAAATAGATTAGGATGGCAAAACAAAATGTATATATTATATACATTGACTATGTAGAAAAGACTGATAAAAATTAGAAGATGCTGATTTCCTCATTTTAGTATCTGAAGGTCAGAAGATATCATTTAAAAACTCAAATCAACTAAGAGAAATCTATGTATATTTAAGATGAAGAAGCATCATTAATACAAGTAGGAAAATATGAGGGAAAGAAGGATAAATATAATAATTTTACCATTTTTCATATTAGGAAATTGATAGACACTGCTTATGAAAAAAGAATTGAGTATTGTATAAACTCTTGAAAGTATACAGTAGAGAAACAATAAAATACTTTCCTAAATATTACAAGAGAAGCACACACACAGAGCAGAGTCCCTACAGAGAATTATTAAAAATTATAAAGACACAAAGTATAACCTAAAATATTTAACAGAGCCAATGTAGATGGCCCAAACTCACTTATTAAAAAATTGGCTGCAAAGCAAAATCCAACCCTCTGCTATACATAAGACACACCTAAAACAGTTATTTAGGAATACTGAAAATAAGAGGTGGGTAAATGCAAATCAAAAGAAACCAGGAGACATGACCTTGATATTAAATAAGGTTGAATCCAGGCCAAGGAGAATTAAATGAGTCAAAGAAGGGCACATTCATAATAAAAATATAACCACTGTGAACATCAATGCACCTCAAGATAGCATCAATACTCATAAAATGAAGACTTCAGGCTATATAGGAGCTAGAGAGAGAGAGAAATTATCAGAACACTTCAGTTAACCTCTTTAATCCAAACAGATAATATAGATAAAAGATAAATAATGAAACAGAAGACCTAAATAATATAATTAATAAGGTAGAATTAAAATGACACACAGCTTATTTTATACCTTGAAAACAGAATATACATAAGCTTTCTTTTTAAGGACCCTGGAACACAGACAATAATTGCTCATATTACGCCACAAAAAAACCCCAAATAAAGTCCAAAAAAGTAGAAATAATACAAATCTATTCTTCTTGTTTCATTTTGTTTTGTTTTTATAGTTAATAATACTTTATTTTATATTTAAAAGTTGCTAAGGGAATAGAATTTCAAAACTTCCATCACAAGAAAAAATAACTTGTAATTTCAGTAGTGATGGATTTTTTGTTTTTTGAATTTTATTTATTTTTTTATACAGCAGGTTCTTATTGGTTATCCATTTTATACACATTAGTGTATATACAAATCTATTCTTTTATTAAAAGTACAATAAAGGTTGGGGAGGGAGTCCCAACCACTTCGAAATTTTAAAGTTCTTCCTTAAAAACTCATGGTTCAATGTGGATATTCAAATTGACATAACAAAAATAAAGATACTTTAATACACTACAGACCAAAATCCATGTAATTAAAACTAAAGCAGTGTTCAGAGGGAAATTAATAACCACAAAAAAAAAGGAAAGAGGAACTTCCCTGGTGGTCCAGTGGTTGAGAATCCGCCTTCCAATGCAGGGGACGTGGCTTCAATCCCTGGTCGGAGAACTAAGATCCCACATGTTGTGGGGCAACTAAGCCCACACTCTGCAACTAGAGAGCCCACGCACTACAACTACTGAGCCCGTGTGCTCTGGTGCCCACGTGCCACAACTAGAGAGAAGCCTGCGCAACACAACAAAAGATCCTGCGTGCTGCAACTAAGATCCAATGCAGCCATAAATAAATATTTTTTAAAACACGAAAGAACAAAATTTTTTTTTATTTTATTGAAGTATATAGTTGATTTACAATGTTGCAGTTAATTTCTGCTGCACAGCAAAGTGACTTTTTACATAGTCTTGTCAAAAATCAAAAACTTTGATAAAACATTGTGTTGGTGAAGGTAGGAGAAAGTAAGCACTCTTATACATTGCTTGTGACAGGGTAAATTGATGTAAATTCTAAAGAGGACAATTTGGCAATATTTATCAAATTATAAATGCACATATATTTTGATTGAGCAGTTCCATTTCTAGAAATGGAACTTGTTAGGGAATATAGGATCCATGTGATATAACGTATACACCGTTATTTATTATTATTTTTTTTTTGTGGTACGCGGGCCTCTCACTGTTGTGGCCTCTCCCGTTGCGGAGCACAGGCTCCGGACGCGCAGGCTCAGCGGCCATGGCTCACGGGCCCAGCTGCATGTGGGATCCTCCTGGACCGGGGCACAAACCCGTGTCCCCTGCATCGGCAGGCGGACTCTCAACCACTGTGCCACCAGGGAAGCCCTACACTGTTATTTTTGCTGCATTTTCTTTACAAGCAAAATATTGAAAATATTCTGAATGTCCATTCCTGTCTCCTTACATAAATTAAGGAACATTGGTATAACAGTCTATTATTCACTGTAAAGAGAAAAAGGGAGCATTTTTTTTCACTGATATAGAAAGATCTTCATCATTGTTGAGGAAGAAAGTTAAGAACAGTATGTATAGTTCACTACCAACTATGTAAAAAATGGAGAAATATATTTGCTTGTATGTAATAAATACCTCTAAAAGAGAAAAAAAAAACAGGGAACTCTGTGGTTGGGAAACCTGGACGAAAAGGAATTTTGAACCATATGAATCTATTTTTTTAATGTTACATATTAGGTATCTCATCTGGTCATAGTGGAAATCAGGCGTCTAGGAACTCATCATTTTTAAAAAGCACATACAATTTGAAATTAAAAGTAAGAATGAATTTTATCACCTCCACACCTTAGTCATGTCTGTTTTCTGACCCAGGACATCATGTACTTCGCCTGAAAAAACAAAAATTGAGAATTAAAAATAAATGAAATTGAAACTAGATTTAGTCATTTAGTTTTAAGAAATACACTTGTTTATTAAAGCACTACTACTAGATGACATTATGAGTTCAAACCTAGACATTTTAAGGAGTGTTTTCAAACTGTAACGGTAGATATGGCAATTAACACAGAAAGATACTCATGTTTGCCCAAGATAGAACTAAAATGCAGTACACATTAAAACAAAATAAGATCGCAATCATGTTTATCTGTAAATTTTATCATTCTGTTGTTATATTATCTATGATGTTTGCAAGAGACAAATTTTGTTTTTCACTTTATACCCACTGTTGGGGAATCCAAAATGATATCCAAGACAGACCAATTCTCATCTTGATGAGTACATCTTTGTCTATCTTGGTTTGGGCCAGAGCCGTCTTTAATATCTATAATGGCAAGGTCAAATTAGCAAGTAAACATGAAACCATGTCAGAGCCTTCTGCAGTCAGAAAACATAGCCACCTATGTGCCAAACATTTAAAAATAACTATTCTTAGTATAAAGCCGATATGTGCTTATTACAAATATATTGGAAAAATAGGCGTTTTAAAAACAGGAACGAAAACCTGTAAAAAAAAATGAAACAAAACAAACAAAAAAACAGATTTTCATTCCTGTTTTATAGAGGACAGGACTGAAGAACAGAATTCAAAGTGACATGATTCAACTAAAACTAAAAAGTCAGCATAGTAGGTTTTTTAATTCAAATCTATTTTCATTATACAATACTGTGACCCAAAAACCACTTGATAAAGAGTTACTGGTTGTTTTTCTGGGGCTCAGGTCTAAATCTAGAATACTGTGAGGCTGCTGTGTGGGAAGAGTCCCTGAGCTAGAGAGTGAACCTAGCCCAGCATCTGGAATTTAAATCCCAAACTCACCACGGTTATGTGCCAGTCATTGCCCTTTATGCTGTAACTCTGATAAATGTTAAAAGCAAAATAAAACTGTCTTTGTGTAAAATGGTCCTCCCAAAGAAAGCCTCTTCACAAGGCTGGTGATGAAAGTGAAGAAAAATGGAAGAAGTCTAAGAAAATAATAGTTCTGAGAAAGAAAATAGAAGCTTTAGATAAATCAGAGTAGAATATCAAATTTTCCCAAGGCCTGGATCTATGATATAAACAAGGCCAACTGTATGGGGGGTAAAAAGTGATTCTGGAACATTCTTTGAGTGCTTGAGTAATAGTAAATGTATTATAAATTAGAATGGCTATATAAATTTAAGGCTCTAAAGGGGTTACTTAAATCTTTCAGTTACTTTCCTGCTTTTTATGAGGGAAATCACAAGCTATCATGGGATTTGTAAATTTGGAGATTTGCAAAGATCTTGGGATATATACTTTGTGAAAAGCAAGGGACTTCTCTAAAAATCACCCAGTGACAAACTTATCTACAAATAAATCTTGGTCCACGTGTCTGATCATTTCTTTAGGGTCATTTCCTGGAAGGGATATTATTATAATTATTATATTATCAATAAGTGCCATGGCAAAAGAATCCAAAAGGTCTACAAAATTCCAAATATCTCCAATACTCTAACAGAAATTTTCTCATTTAAACTGCTCTTTGGGTTGTATATTTTGAAAGCCTCTGAAAATAAGATCAAAAGAATAAATTTTAAGAAAAGGTTCTATTTTATTTATCATCTTAATAAGAGTGATATCAGAAATGCACAATGTAACTGAGGGCTTGTGGAAGTCCAGTTTGAAAAATCATCTGGTCCACTACCAGAGAAGGGTGGGGCAGGACAGGGGCAGGGCAGAAGAGAGGTGAGGAAACCATGGCGACCATGGGTTATGGGGGTGGGATAGCAGAGGGAGGTCAAAAGGTAGGAAAGTATGAAAATCAACTTCCTGTATTTCTTAGTTTTGTTCAGGGTCAAATCTTACTTTAAAATATTTGGCAATGTGTGAAGTTTCCCATCAGGAGACAAAGGAAAGTTTTCCCTCTCTTTCTCAGATTTCCTTTATTTCCTGAGATTTCTGTATTGAGAAACTGTACACTCAGAGTCCAGTGAAGTGAGATTGGGAGTCCGGAGGAACCCGACAGCACCCTTCCGGGAAGCTTCCGTGCTCTCAACAGAAGGAACTGTCTGCTAACTAGCCAAAGTCGGGGTGACAAGGGTCACATATTACTAGAATGCCTGAAAATCCAAAACAGAGCAGGTATCCTAAAAGAAGCATACAAATAGCAACTGGATATTGATGAAACAGTTGGACCACCCAGAGTAGCCCTATAGTGTGAATTCTCAGGAATGAATTGTAAATTCTTATGAATACAGACACTAACATCATTTCCAGAGCTGCTAGGAAGCAAGTATAAAATATTGCTTTTTACTGAGATAAATCAGGCTATGAAGAACTTGTCCTCCCTGGGATATGGGTCTATCAAGCACCACCGAACAGATCACACAGTTGGTGCACTGAAAGGAACCTTAGAGAGTGTCACGTCTAACCCCCATCTCTACCCATGAATCGTAACAGATTTAAAGTATCATCTGAATTATTCAACATTCATCCAACAAATATTTAATAAGTGTTTATTATGTGCCAAGCACTATGTTATTAGATGCTGGTGGTGCCCATATTCATCAGAAAAACAGAGATTTTTTAATTAAAAAATAAAAGTGTTGCTTATTTTTTTTAAGGACTGTTAACAATATCAGGAAAAAGGAACTGTTTCCCTTACCATAGATTCTCCCATTAATGGAACATCTTTTAAAAGTCATGATGTTTTCAGTGAGGGTACCCGTTTTGTCAGAGAAAACATATTCAATCTGGCCTAGTTCCTCATTGAGCGTGGTCGTCCGAGCTTGAGCAGGTGTTGCCTTCCCAGAGTAATACATCTTCCGATCCCAGTTTATAAAATAACTGTGTCCCAGACGAATTACTTCCACACTTTCATCATTAAAATGGAAAAAAAAGAGAAATACTCCATCAATTTCAGAAGATACAAAGCTTTGCCAAAGCAAGAAGTCTGCCAAAGTCTTCAGAGTTTAGAAGAAAATGTGGATGCTCTGTCTCCAGGTTTTAGGGACCTTCAGAGGCATCTCAGCAGAGTCTGTTCATAAAATGTTCTAAGTCATTTGCTTGTAGCACCTTGAAACAATGAGCTGGCTTTGCATAAAGCCTTAGGGAATGTTCCATGCTTCTCTACTTACATTAAACAGGCCTAGTAGAGATTTCTTGTGTAGCATTTTAGTTGTTTGATGTCGCTTCACTTTGCCAAAAGAGGTAGAAAGGAGTATCTCCATGAAGCACTAAGCAAACCATAATAGCTATTGAGTAAAAACAGGTTGTGTTGTCATATTACTTTGCCCATTGAAAAGAGCACTGTCTCATGATCTAGTGGTGATTTATGATTTTCCAGCTCTAGAAGTGGAATTTCTGAAGCCAAGGGTATAATCGTTTTCAGTCTTTGTACACAAGGCCAAATCAACTTCCAAAAAAGTTACAACAATGTAAGTTTCTACCATTAGATTACTGAAAATTATCTTTTAGTCTATGCCAAGTCAAATGGCATCTCATTACTGTTGACTGCATTTCTTTTCTTATCAGTGAGTTGAATTTATTTTTTCAAATTTTATTGGCCAGCTATATTTCTTCTCAGAATTATCTAATTGCATTACCTGCCTATTTCATATTTTCTATTCAGGTATTAGTGTATTTCTTATTGATTTGTAAAAACTGTAGAGATATATATATATATAGCATATGTATCTATATACATTATGCCAATAGTTACCCAGTTTATCATTCATCTTTTAATTTTGTTTCCACTATTTTTGACACAAAGAAGTTTTCTCTGTTTAATCAATCAAATTTATCAATAGTTTATAGTTTCTGTTTATAGTTTCTTTTCAGGGAGCTTTGCTTAAGCCTTCCCTATGGCAAGATTATATATATACAGATATCTATACTTTTCTTCTAGTTCTTTGTTGGTATTTTCCCCACGTTTAATTATTTATTGCAATTAGAATTTTCTGAAGGATGTGCATAGTGAAGCTAATTTCAATTTTTACAAAGTTTATTCATCACCATTTGAACATTGAATCCTTTCCCCTACTGTGTTGAGATGCTTCCATGTCACATATAAATTATTTCTTCAGTAGAATCTGTTTTAGGCATTTCAATTTTGTTCCTTAATGTGTTAATTAATGTACCTCTTGTTTTCATTATTGTAGCTTTATAAAATTTGGCATACCTGGAAAGAGGTAAGAACATCTTTATTCTCTTCTTTTTCAAAAATTCTTAGCTGTAATCACTCATTTATTCCTCTTGATAGAATCAATGTATTCATCAAATAAACTTTAGAATCAATCTATCAACTTTCTCATAAAACTTATTTGGAATTTTTATTAAAGTTATATTAACCTCTTAATTATTTGAAAAGAATGGATATTTTATAACATTTAAACACAACTTCAAGAAAAAGGATAAATCTCCCCAGGAATTCAATTTTGAAAAAGTACTTCTATTGGTAAAGAGTTTAGTTTTGTTTTATTTCGCTCTGTTTTTCACATAGGTCCACACCATAGCTTGACAGATTTGTTCCTGGACATTGTATCTTTTTATTGATGGGAAAATTTTTTAGTTGCTTTTGGCTTAAAGGAAAGTGTTTTTTTTTTTTTTTTTTTTTTTAGATGTTGTGGGTAGGAGTCTATTAATTAATTAATTTATTCTTGCTGTATTGGGTCTTCGTTTCTGTGTGAGGGCTTTGTCTAGTTGTGGCAAGCGGGGCCACTCTTCCTTGTGGTGTGCGGGCCTCTCACTATCGCGGCCTCTCTTGTTGCGGAGCACAGGCTCCAGACGCGCAGGCTCAGTAGTTGTGGCTCACGGGCCTAGTTGCTCCATGGCATGTGGGATCCTCCCAGACCAGGGCTCGAACCCGTGTCCCCTGCATTAGCAGGCAGATTCTCAACTACTGCGCCACCAGGGAAGCCCCAGTAAGTGTTTTTAATACTAAAAGCTTTTCTTAATATTAAAAAAAAGTGATTATGTTACAAAATACAACATTGCACTGAATTATCTTACTAAGAGTTTTACAGTTATTCTTTTGGATTTTCTAGGTTTATAATCACATTGTCTCTGCTCTTCCTTTCTAAGAGATTTTTTTCAGTTTCATGTCTCATTTTGTTCATAAATATTTTAGTTGCATGTGTTAGCACATTAACAAGAAGATCAAGAACAGTATAAAATAGTAATAATAAAGCAGGAACCCATAGCTTATTTCTGATGTTAATGGGAATTAAGCTTAGGTTTTCTCATCTGTAAATTGAAAAAGTTGACAGCAGCCTGATTATGCTAACTCTGAACATTTGTCTCCTTAAAGACAAAAGATGACACCCAAGTCCTTTCTGGGCACTAAATCCTATGCTTCTAGTTCTGTAAGTACATGACACATCTATATTTCCCTCCCCAGCAATGGTAGGGTGTCAGTTCGTTTTCTAACTATTTAAATGGTAACACTTGTTTTCACGCAAAGTAAAAAATCACACTATGACTCTGTAGAATCATAAGACATAAAAATGAATGTCATATTCTGCATGTATTTATTTATACCTTATCTTATCATGATTCATTCTTCATATCATTCCCACCCCACTTCCTTGTAAGTTCCTTGATGGCTGTTCTAATTCAGCTTTGTTCTTCCTATTCCATTCACTGAGAAAGCATTAGCACTTACCATGGACCAGGCAGAGTGCCTTACCTGTCACAGGCAGTCAGTTAGTGTTGAATGAGAAATCTGACCCTCTATTCCCTAATTTCACCAAGAAGGACAATAAGACATAGAGAGGTTAAGTGACTAACCCAAGGTCACACAAATAATTAACCACAGAACCAAGACTAGAATTCAGGCATTTGGTAACGTCAATGAAGACCTGACCTTAAGAATGCCATAAAAATGGCATTATGCAGGTAACTGATCAATCACTTGAAGCTTTCATTTATCTAAAAGTAAAGTATCTCCCTAAAAATCTAAGCAAAATTAATGGAGAGCAGAATTTGATCCTTTTGTGTTGCAGTTCAAGTCAGTGGAAGTACTCTAAATTAATTTGAATTCTTAGACCTTAAAATAGTCTGTAGAGAGGAAGAGTATCCTTTTTGTTTGGGAAAAGAGCATTTAGGAGAGTCACAATGGAACATTTAGCTCTTTGTTTTATAACAGCAGAGAAAAGGAGACAAATGCGCAGAGTCAGTATAATCAAGCTGCTTAGTGTTTTCTGCCTGGAGGCTCAAAGAACAGGGCTTATGATTCTGCCCATTCTGAGGCAAAATAAGCAACATAGAAACGAGTTTCTTTTGTTTTGGAAAAAACACTAAAAAGCTAATTTCTTGGGAGTACAACAGCTGCACTTCTTAAGATGATGTATTAAAAAACTGTAGCTGGGTATTGTTTTAACACTACAGATAAACTGACAGCATAGAAATACCCTACCAAAATCAATGTCCTATGCTCACATAGACTTGTTAAGCATTCAAAGTAAAGTCTACACTTTTATCCTCAAGTGACATGGCACTAATTTATTCCTTGTACCTATTCAAAGGTGTAATGGAAGCTTTTGTAGAAGGCCTTCATCCCTCCAATCAGAAATACCTATGATTTCTCTTTTTCCAGATCTCTGTCTTAGCAACCTGAAATTCCCTGGAATGCTTTTTTCCCTCAAGCTGAACTCAGAATCACTGTTCTTATTTGGTGAGCAAAAATGCTCACATTTATCTTCATCAATACCATGCCTTACCAACAGGTAGAAAATTCTAGCCTCTTTTTTTTTTTCTCTTGATGTCTTGGCCGATTAATAAATCATGCACAACTTAAGACATAGACAATGTGCCAAGTGTTAGAAGACTTAGGTTTGGATCTTGGCTCTGTCCTTAACCAGCTCCACAATCCTGAAAAAATCATCTCATTTATAAAAGAAGTTCAGCAATAACTACTTCAAAAGATTTTGGGGAGACATAAATGAGATAATGCATGTGAAAGCACTTTATGTAAAATATGAAATGCTATCTAGAGGTAAGGTGATATTATTTGGAGCAGAAAGGAATTCAGAAATCAATTATCTCAATCTGCTCATTTTAGAGCACATATTTCATAGGCAAACTAAGGCACAGAGAAGCCAAGTGCTTTCTCCAAGGTCACACAGCTATTAGTGGCAGTGACAAGACAAGAACTTGGGCTCAGACTATTCCAAATAGGTTTTCATTCTGCCACTGTGGGGGACACATTAGAAGGAAAAGGAACCTGGGAATCTAGCCTTGGTCTTTAAAAAAACAATCTTAAAAATCATTAAATGAAAAATGCCAGTGCACTTCAAAGAAAGAGTGTATACGAAATACACTTCCTTCGTGAGGACACATGAAACTGTACGTGTGCAGATGGTAAGCCACTATGAGCATTTATTATTCATTTCGACATAAAAGGAAAGCTATAAAAGCTGACCATAGCTCCTCTGGCAAAGAGCAGGATTTACTGCAGACTTTATAATTGGATACAAGCATAAGAGGTCCTCAGAATCAAAGATGAGCCAGTAGGATACATTTTAAATAGAGCCCGCTCTGACCACAGCTCCAGAAGGCCCAAAGCATTTTGTGGTGTTGTGACCACATGCCACTATTTCCAGTCAATTTCCCACAACTTGACATTTCAGTTTCCTAACTGCTCTCTAAAACAAGGGTGGATTTTGTGCATTAACCTTCCCTTGTTTCATCAGAGTTAGGATTTTGGAAAGAGAGAAAAAGAAGCTCGTAAAAATTAGTGGGGATTTAGAGCTGGCGATTTTGTTTATTGTTAAAATACTGGTGATGAGGAATGTCGACGGAGGAAACAAGATGGCGGAGTAGAAGGACGTGCTCTCACTCCCTCTTGCGAAAACACCAGAATCACAACTACCTGCTGGACAATCATTGACAGGAAGACACTGGAACTCACCAAAAAAGATACCCCACAACCAAAGACAAAGGAGAAGCCACAATGAGATGGTAGGAGGGGCGCAATCACAGTAAAATCAAATCCCATAACTGGAGGGTGGATGACTCACAGGCTGGCGAACACTTATACCAAAGAAGTCCACCCACTGGAGTGAAGGTTCTGAGCCCCACGTCAGGCTTCCCAACCTGGGAGTCTGGCAACGGGAGGAGGAATTCCTAAAGAATCAAACTTTGAAGCCTAGTGGGAATTGATTGCAGGACTTCGACAGGACTGGGGTAAACAGAGACCCCACTCTTGGAGGGCACACACAAAGTAGTGTGTGCATCGGGACCCAGGGGAAGGAGCAGTGATCCCAGGGGAGACTGAACCAGACCTACCTGCTAGTGTTGGAGGGCCTCCTGCAGAGGCAGGGGGTGGCTCTGTTTCACCATGGGGACAAGGACACTGGCAGCAGAAGTTCAGGAAGTACTCCTTGGTGTGAGCCCTCCCAGAGTCTGTCATTAGCCCCACCAAAGAGCCCAGGTAGGCTCCAGTGTTGGGTAGCCTCAGGCAAAACAACCAAGAGGGAGGGAACCCAGCCCCACCCATCAACAGTCAAGTGGATTAAAGTTTTACTGAGCTCTGTCCACCAGAGCAACAGTAACCTCTACCCACCACCAGAGCCTATCATCTAGTCTCTTAGATAGCCTCATCCACCAGAGGGCAGACAGCAGAAGCAAGAAAAAATACAATCCTGCAGCCTGTGGAATAAAAACCACATTCACAGAAAGATAGACAAGATGAAAAGGCAGAGGGCTATATACCAGATGAAGGAACAAGATAAAACCCCAGAAAAACAACTAAATGAAGTGGAGATAGGCAACCTTCCAGAAAAAGAATTCAGAATAATAATAGTGAAGATGATCCAGGACCTCAGAAAAAGAATGGAGGCAAAGACCAAGAAGATGCAAGAAATGTTTAAGAAAGACCTAGAAGAATTAAAGAACAAACAAACAGAGATGAACAATACAATAACTGAAATGAAAACTACACTAGAAGGAATCAATAGCAGAATAACTGAGACAGAAGAACGGATAAGTGACCTGGAAGACAGAATGGTAGATTTCACTGCTGTGGAACAGACTAAAGAAAAAAGAATGAAAAGAAATGAAGACAGCTTAAGAGACCTCTGGGACAACATTAAACGCAACAACATTTGCATTATAGGGGTCCCAGAAGGAGAAGAGAGAGAGAAAGGACCAGAGAAAATATTTGAAGAGATTATAGTTGAAAACTTCCCTAACATGGGAAAGGAAATAGCCACACAAGTCCAGGAAGTGCAGAGAGTCCCATACAGGAGAAACCCCAGGAGAACCACGCCGAGACACATATTAATCAATTTGGCAAAAATTAAAGACAATGCAAAATTATTGAAAGCAGCAAGGGAAAAACGATAAATAACATACAAGGGAAATCCCATAAGGTTAACAGCTGATTTCTCAGCAGAAACTCTACAAGCCAGAAGGGAGTGGCACATGATATACTTAAAGTGATGAAAGGGAAGAACCGACACCCAAGATTACTCTACCCAGCAAGGATCTCATTTAGATTCAATGGAGAAATCAACAGCTTTACAGACAAGCAAAAGCTAAGAGAATTCAGCACACCAAACCAGCTCTACAACAAATGCTAAAGGAACTTCTCTAAGTGTGAAACACAAGAGAAGAAAAGGACCTACAAAAACAAACCCAAAACAATTAAGAAAATGGGCATAGGAACATACATATCGATAATTACCTTAAACGTGAATGGATTAAATGCTCCAACCAAAAGACACAGGCTTGCTGAATGGATACAGAAACAAGATCCATATATATGCTGTCTACAAGAGACCCACGTCAGACCCAGGGACAAATACACACTTAAAGTGAGGGGATGGAAAAAGATATTCCATGAAAATGGAAATCAAAAGAAAGCTGGAGTAGCTATACTCATATCAGATAAAATAGACTTTAAAATAAAGAATATTACAAGAGACAAGGATGGACACTACATAATGATCAAGGGATCAATCCAAGAAGAAGGTATAACAATTATAAATATATAACCCAACATAGGAGCACCTCAATAGATAAGGCAACGGCTAACAGCTGTAAAAGAGGAAATCGACAGTAACACAATCATAGTGGGGGACTTTAAAACCTCACTTGCACCAATGGACAGACCATCCAAAATGAAAATAAATAAGGAAACAGAAACTTTAAATGACACAATAGACCAGATAGATTTAATTGATATTTATAGGACATTCCATCCAAAAAAAGCAGATTACTCTTTCTTCTCAAGTGCACACAGAACATTCTCCAGGATAGATCACATCTTGGGTCACAAATCAAGCCTCAGTAAATTTAAGAAAACTGAAATCATATCAAGCATCTTTTCTGACCAAAACGCTATGAAATTAGAAATGAATTACAGGGAAAAAAACTTAAAAAACACAAATACATGAGGCTAAACAATACGTTACTAAATAACCAAGAGATCACTGAAGAAATCAAAGACGAAATCAAACAACACCTAGAGACAAATGACAATGAAAACACGACAATCCAAAACCTATGGGATGCAGCAAAAGCAGTTCTAAGAGGAAAGTTTATAGCTATACAAGCCTACCTCAAGAAACAAGAAAAATCTCAAGTAAACAATCTAACCTTACACCTAAAGGAACTAGAGAAAGAAGAACAAACAAAACCCAAAGTTAGCAGAAGGAAACAAATCATAAAGATCAGAGTGGAAATAAATGAAATAGAAACAAAGAAAACAATAGCAAAGATCAATAAAAATAAAAGCTGGTTCCTTGAAAAGATAAACAAAATTGATAAACCAGTAGCCAGACTCATCAAGAAAAAGAGGGAGAGGACTCAAATCAATAAAATTAGAAATGAAAAAGGAGAAGTTACAACAGAAACTGCAGAAATACAAAGCATCCTAAGAGACTACTACAAGCAACGCTATGCCAATAAAATAGACAACCTGGAAGAAATGGACAAATTCTTAGAAAGGTATAACCTTCCAAGACTGAATCAGGAAGAAATAGAAAATATGAACAGACCAATCACAAGTAATGAAATTGAAACTGTGATTTAAAATCTTCCAACAAAAAAAAGTCCAGGACCAGATGGCTTCACAGGTGAATTCTATCAAACATTTAGAGAAGAGCTAACACCCATCCTTCTCAAACTCTTCCAAAAAATTGCAGAGGAAGGAACACTCCCAAACTCATTCTATGAGGTCCCCATCACCCTGATACCAAAACCAGACAATAATACTAGAAAAAAAGAAAATTACAGACCAATATCACTGATGAATATAGATGCAAAAATCCTCAACAAAATACTAGCAAACAGAATCCAACAACACATTAAAAGGATCATATACCACGACCAACTGGGATTTATCCCAGGGATGCAAGGATTCTTCAATGTATGCAAATCAATCAATGTGATACACCATATTAAGAAATAGAAGAATAAAATGCATATGATCATCTGAATAGATGCAGAAAAAGCTTTTCACAAAATTCAACACCCATTCATGACAAAAACTCTCCAGAAAGTAGGCATAGAGGGAAGCTACCTCAACATAATAAAGACCATACACAACAAACCCACAGCAAACATCATTCTCAATGGTGAAAAACTGAAAGCATTTACTCTACAATCAGGAACAAGACAAGGATGTCCACTCTCACCACTATCATTCAACATAGTTTTGGAAGTCCTAGCCATGGCAATCAGAGAAGAAAAAGAAATAAAAGGAATCCAAATCGGAAAAGAAGTAAAACTGTCACTGTTTGCAGATGACATGATACCACACATAGAGAATCCTAAAAATGCCACCAGAAAACTACTAGAGCTAATCAATAAATTTGGTAAAGTAGCAGGATACAAAATTAATGCACAGAAATCTCTTGCATTCCTATACACTAATGCTGAAAAATCTGAAATAGAAATTATGGAAACACTCCCATTTGCCATTGGAACAAAAAGAATAAAATACCTAGGAATAAACCTACCTAGGGAGACAAAAGACCTGTATGTAGAAAACTATAAGACACTGATGAAAGAAATTAAAATGATACCAACAGATGGAGAGATATACCATGTTCTTGGATTGGAAGAATCAATATTGTGAAAATGACTCTACTACCCAAAGCAATCTACAGCTTCAATGCAATCCCTATCAAATTACCAATGGCACTTTTTACGGAACTAAAACAAATCATCTTAAAATTTGTATGGAGACACAAAAGACCCCAAATAGCCAAAGCAGTCTTGAGGGGAAAAAACAGAGCTGGAGGAATCAGACTGCCCGACTTCAGACTATACTACAAAGCTACAGTAATCAAGACAATTACCTAGATCAATGAAACAAGATTGAAAGCCCAGAGATAAACCCATGCACCTATGGTCAAGTAATCTATGACAAAGGAGGCAAGGATATACAATGGAGAAAAGACAGCCTCTTCAATAAGTGGTGCTGGGGAAACTTGACAGCTACATGTAAAAGAATGAAATTAGAATACTCCCTAACACCATGCACAAAAATAAACTCAAATGGAGTCGAGACCTAAATGTAAGACCAAACACTCTAAAACTCTTAGAGGAAAACATAGGAAGAACACTCTTTGACATAAATCACAGCAAGATCTTTTTTGATCCACCTCTTAGAGCAATGGAAATAAAAACAAAAATAAACAAATGGGACCTAATGAAACTTCATAGCTTTTACACAGCAAAGGAAACCATAAACAAGACAAAAAGACAACCCTCAGAATGGGAGAAAATATTTGCATACAAATCAACTGACAAGGATTAATCTCCAAAATATATAAACAGCTCATGCAGCTCAATATTAAAAAAACAAACAACCCAATCCAAAAATGGGCAGAAGACCTAAATAGACATTTCTCCAAAGAAGACATACAGATGGCCAAGAAGCACATGAGAAGCTTCTCAACTTCACTATTAGAGAAATGCAAATCAAAACTACAATGAGGTATCACCTCACACCAGTTAGAATGAGCATCATCAGAAAATCTACAAACAACAAATGCTGGAGAGGGTGTGGAGAAAGAGAACCCTCTTGCACTGGTGGTGGGAATGTAAACTGATACAGCCACTATGGAGAACTATATGGAGGTTCCTTAAAAAATTAAAAGTAGAATTACCATATGATCCAGCAATCCCACTACTGGGCATATACCCAGAGAAAACCATAATTCAAAAAGACACGTGCACCCTGATGTTTACTGTAGCACTATTTATAATAGCCAGGTCATGGAAGCAGCCTAAATGCCCATCAACAGACGAATGGATAAAGAAGATGTGGTACATATATACAATGGAATATTACTCAGCCATAAAAAGGAACAAAATTGAGTCATTTATTGAGACGTGGATGGATCTAGAGACTGTCATACAGAGTGAAGTAAGTCAGAAAGAGAAAAACAAATATCGTATATTAACGCATGTATTTGGAACCTAGAAAAATGTTACAGATGAGCTGGCTTGCAGGGCAGAAGTTGAGACACAGATGTAGAGAAGAGACGTATGGACACCAAGTGGGGAAAACCGCAGTGGGGTGGGGATGGTGGTGTACTGAATTGGGTGATTGGGATTGACATGTATACAGTGTAAAAAAAAACCATGGGGACACCGTGCTGCCAAGGGACTTTGATTCTAATCTGCCGAGGGAGGCTGGACTGTGAGCTGCTCCAGGGAAGGCGTGTCCATATTCGTGCATGTCCCCATGCCTAGCACAGTGCCTGGCACCCAGTGGGCACTCAGCAGAGGGCTGCTGGATGAACACAGTCTAAGTTAAAGCAATGCAGTTCTGTTTGCTATGATTTCTATTTTTGGAGAGGAGCTACCTTTAAGCTTATACTTCTTAATAGTTTTGTTCATCCTGGATTTACCACCTTCTTCTTTTTCTCCCTTAAAAAAGGGGAATAGGGAATTCCCTGGTGGTCCAGTGGGTAGGACTCCTCACTTTCATTGCTGAGGGCGTAGGTTTGATCCCTCATTGGGGAACTAAGATCCCACAAGCCATGCGGTGAGGCCAAAAATTTAAAAAACAAATAAATAAATTAAAAGAAAAAAGAATGTCAAACAACCAAGTCTCATCTTGGCTCCAGTGTCTTTGGGACCATCTGACTCAGTCTTGGTAGGATTAGCATCAGGAATGTCTCAGGTACAGATTCTAGGGCCAATTTCGAAGCCTTATCAAATATATATGTATATAAACACACATACACACACATATATGTATATACATATATATATAGAGAGAGAGAAACAGAGAGAGACAGCAAGACAGAGAGACAGAGACAGAGAGAAGTGTGCTTATATATAGATAGATAGGTAGACCATTTTAGCTCTAGTTTGTAGAACCAAATCTAGAAATGACAGATCAAGTTGTAGAGGGAGTTATGAACCATACCTCTTATTCAACAATGAATAAGTGCCACCAACTATATTTCAACTCCTCCATGTACTCACTGATAGTTACTAATAATAACAGTAAAAATTAATATTCATTAAGCTCTTACAATGTGTCAGCCATTTGTCTTAGAGCTTTACAGGTTTGTTTATTCCTCACACAGTCTTTTTAAGTAGAACTATTACTTTCTCCATTTGTAAAATGAGGACACTGAGGTCCTAGAAGGTGAAGTAACTTGCCCAAGGTTATGGAGCTAGTAAGTGGTAGAATAGGGTCTGAATCCAGGTATCTGGAGCCAAACCAGTGCCAGAGAGGCACCATCCCAATAGATCTCCCCAAATATTCTTCCATTTCTTTCCCAACATCAACCCAATTCTAACTCATCAGGTTGCATGAGATTATATCATAGTCTATGTATTCCAAAGGAAAACATTCCTAAGAAACATTCCTAAGAAACCAAATCAAGAAGAAAATGAAATGCATTTTTTGTAATTTGAAAATGTAAAAGTTAAACAGTTGAACAGTTTAGTTGCCTCATTTGTAACAGATGTAGCAGATCATGAGCAGTTAGAGGGAGACATCTATCTCATTGTTGTAGTTTCAAAACAAAAAAAATGATTACACAGAACAAAGGCTTTTGATGGAATGGCTTCACCAAAGTATAAACTCTCATCTTACCTCACATATAAAGAAATCGGCACAACTGTGTTGAGAATAATAATATATGACCAGAATGTTAAGAATCCTGAGAACACAGAGTTCTTCTCTCCTTCATTCCAAAAGAGGAAAGTTCTGAACTGGTCCCCAACTTGATTCTCCCAGATTGAATTTCCTATTGCAAGAATAATTCCCAAGCATATCAGAAACCCAAAAATCTGAAATGAGAATAGAGGTCTGGTTAAGGTTAACCTGAATGCCAAACTGGTCATATCAAGGCAATCTAGCAGTTCTAAGTCCAAGGAATTGTCATTTGAAAAGCAAGTTATGCAAAGCTCGTCTTACTTATCATTAATCATACAAGTAAAATGTAATATATTTATGTTGGGAACTTGGCTAAATATTTTGCATACATTTTCTCACTGAATTCTCCCATTGACTCTCTGAGATAGGAACAAACATTATTCACACTTTACAGGCCAAAACCAAAATAAAACAGAAGCCCAGACAGACTATATAACTTCTTTATGGTCACAAAGCTAATAACTTCACATCCTCTATTTGTGAAGAGTGCATATATTTAAGTGGCTTAAGTAAAGAAGATCATATGTACTGATTTGCTCTGGTCAATCCCTGTTTACATCTATTTTCCAGGTGTAATATTAATAGTATTCCCTTCTTTCACCTTCAAAAGCATCCTGTTTGAATGATAAACTATATGGTAACCCAAGGAATAAAAGCAAAAGGGAGAAAATATCAGTAATAAAGGACTGTCTCAGACTAGTCAAGTCTCTTGGCTACAGACCTAGCTGCACAATCCTTACTTAAAGTCAACAAGAAAGATAAGGATTAATTAAAATACGGCATGACATATACTAACAGTTTTCAAGTTGCTTCTGAGATTTAAAAAAAAGTAGGAAGCAACCTGAAAACTGTTAGCCGACTCTTACATTGTGATTAGTACCAGTAGTAGCAAAGCAGACATTTTAGAGGTAAAGTAACTAGGAAGACAGCAAGGCCAGTCCCTTGTAAGTCCAAAATCCCAAACTTGGAAAGAAAGGGCACAAAGTCACCAAACATATAACACCTGAGCTGAACACGATGTTCTGGGGACCTTGCTAAGTGTCACCGTGTTAGGAACAGATACCAGTCACTGTTGAGGGAGGAGTGGGGCTAAAAACAGGAACGTATTTCTCTCCTATTTCCTTTTCCTCCAAGAAAGAATATTCAGGCATTCTGGGACTGCCTCCTTTATTCGTTGATGGACAAATTAGGCACATAAGAAGACAAAGTTGGGGAAAACCTGATTTAAAATATATTAGTATATTAATATACTTTAAGTCAGGAAAACCTAATTTAAATTATATTAGAAAAGCAGGTATTGGAGAAAAGTAATACTGTGAATCCCCCAAATCCTACCAATTTGGTACCTGTCTCACAGTATCCTCTTTCCTTTCAACAGCTAACACTACAAATTAATGGAGGTAAATTACTTTAAGAACATTAAATTTGGTGATGCTTGGTATCAAATGCCCTAATTTAGGATGGACATGGCTTCTAATTCCCCAATGGATCATTCAATTTTCTAGTAGAAAAAGCTAGGACAGTGCCTGCTTCACAACCAGGAAGCTTACTCTGTGGTGGATACATATACAATCCCCATGCAAGCCCTACAGGTGGGCTCAAGGCCGTTTAAATGGGGAATTCTAGAGGTGGGCACAGACTCCTTCTGGGAATGTCCCCTTGGCCTCATGGACTCTATGGGTATGAGAGGAGGAAAGCCCAGGTCTGAGGGTGACACTGAAAGTAAAACACAGAGCCTGGCCAATATTTTGTGCCCCCACACACTAAGGTCTGAATGGAGAGTTAAGATAAGAAATCAAATTCTGGATGTGTTTCCCAAAAAGATGTGAGGTGCCTTTAATGGAGAAACTAAAATAACTCCAAACAATACAACAGCAAGTAATTTAAACCTTTATTGTGTATTGCACACTATTTATATAATATGCATTTTTTGTAAGGGCAAGAATTGTCTTAAATTCTTATTAGATTTATTTAGATTTATTTCAAGTAATTCTCTTAAATCCCATATTAGATATTTACTAAGAGTTCATTCCCTTTTTTCCTTATTCAGGGTCCCACCATTATGTATCAGTTGAGCAATTATTTACTGAGTGCAGATTCTTTAACGTTACTTGTGAGTCTGTGATGGGGCTGGTAGGGAACCATGGTTCAAAGTCACTGTCCTTATATTTCAAAGTCAGTGTTCTAAACTCAACCCTAATATAAGGAGACAAAGCAATATGACACAAAAGTCAGATAACAATCAGATCCACAGCGTGAGAGAGCACAAGATTAACCGACGAAAGGGTGGGGTGTGAAGAAGACCTGACTATTTGGAGTTCACAAGTGGTAGAGAAAATCATTTCAAACAATTCAGAGGAGAAAAAAAATTCAGAGGAAAGAGATAGCCATGGGCCCAGGAGGTTTCGAAGTCTTCATGAAGGAGGTAAACAGTGACTTGGGCCTCAGAGGATTTATAAGCAGAACCAGCTACATAATTTTCAGGGCCCAGTGCAAAATAAAAATGCAGGACCCCTTCTCTAAAAATTATGAAGGATCTCTGCACAGCAACAACAGATCAATAAGCCAAGTGTGAGGCCCTTCTGAGTGGGGGCCCTGTGTGACTTCACAGGCCACCTATCCATGAAGCCAGCCCTGTCCACAAGCTACGTAGAGAGGGCATGAGCAAATGTAACATGACCAAAAGACCAAATTACCTTAAAAATTATGTTTTGTGTTTTAAAAACAAATGATCTTGCAAGGCCATGAAGGCCTCCATAAGCACTAACCTACGTCTCATGAGAAACTCTACCAAAAACTCTCTCGTGAGAAACTCTACCAAAGTTTCATGAGAAACTCTACCAAAAACTCTCTCATGAGAAACTCTACCAAAAACTCTATGAAACTCTATAATTATTGAGAAATCATAATCTAGGAAGTAGAAAACAGCAGAACTGGGCCCCAAATGCAAAGTCCCCAAATACAAATTCCACAAGGAGAATGTAGATTTCTGAAAGAATTCTCAGAAGAATGTAAGAAATATATTAAGATAACAATGACTAATGATAGTGTCTAATTTTGTTAAGGTAACTTACCCATAATACTAGAGTATTCATCAATCTATCAATGCTTGTCCTCTTAAACTTTGTCTTACCACTGTTCTGCATTAGTTTAGTATCAGGACCTGCAAAAGAAAAAAAAAAAAGAAAGAAAATGATATAACTTTGAAATGATTAGATGATGTATTATTTTTATTAATTCCTACTTATATCAAATGTTTCTGAAAGGAAAATAATATGTTTTTTCAAAATAATTTGACTTTTATTAAGAGCAGGATTATTACTAAGTTGTTTATGATTCTCATCTGGTGGCTTAACAACAATCCTGGAAATTGCAAGGAACTGGTCCTCTTAGAAGGGGATAAATCCAGACATAACTTGCAGCTAAAAGGTTTAAGAAATGCTATTTTTCAAAAATCTGTGTATGGATGTGCTTATAGTTTGAAGCAATTAAAGATTAAGAAGTCAGTCAAACTGAGGAATAATTTATAAATGTCTAAAAGAATGTAGTAATAAACACAATTCAGAACACTGAGGTCTGAATGGAGAGTTAAGATAAGAAATCAAATTCTGGATGTGTTTCCCAAAAAGATGTGAGGTGCCTTTAATGGAGAAACTAAAATAACTCCAAACAATACAACAGCAAGTAATTTAAATCTTTATTGTGTATTGCACACTATTTATATAATATGCATTTTTTGTAAGGGCAAGAATTGTCTTAAATTCTTATTAGATTTATTTAGATTTATTTCAAATAATTCTCTTAAATCCCATGTTAGATATTTACTAAGTGCCTTGTTCAAGAAATTCTGAGAATTAATTAACTGCTTTAGAGGTAGATTATTAGATGATTAACAAAGAATATTAGATTATACTGCTAAGGAAATTCCTTGTGGACAAAGAAGATGCTCAATAGAAGTAATTACATTTTAATTATATCAGATTTCCCTAGTCTTCCCTCTCCACTTCATCTTTCCACAATTATCACCAATCCATGCAGCCACTTAAAAGCAGAGAAGGGAAAGGGAAGAAAAGTGAGAAGCGGGGCACACATGGAATTATATGCCATTCTAGAGGTCAGGGAAGCATGGGAACATCTTTAAAAGACTCCTTTACTTGAAAGACAAATTGGAGCAAAGATTGGGGTCTCAAACAATTCACTGTCCTGAGTTGGAAATTGTACCCCAGTGTCCTATTCCCAGCCTCTACTGTGTAAAGGAGACCACCCGCATTTTCTCAGAATCGTTTATTAAAATCATATGGACATTGAGGGTGGGAAGTATTTCTTTTAGTAAAGATCACAAAGAGCAAATAGAGTTTGTGATTGCTAAAAGCTGAAATATTGACAGACCAGTTTCGTGCTAAAAATTTACATTTCTTAGGCATACATACACACACAGACTAGCAAAGCATCCACTGAATGGGTTCTTAAGCACTTATTTAAATAGATCCACAGATGTTGATATACACAGCTCTTCTTCCCCTCATAGTCACAGTCCTGAGAGAATTTTCTATACTCAACAGCCTCTTTTTCCTTATCTCCCACTCATTTCTCAAGCTAGTTTCTGGGCCAGTCACTCCACCAGAACAAATGTGGTGTTATCATCAATAGCGTCCATGCCTTCTTGGACCTCTCAGCAGCCTCTGACACTGTTGACTACTCCATCCTTTTGAAACACACTCTTTCCTTAGCTCCCATTTTACATGTTCTGCTTTCCCGCCTACCTCTTTGGTAGCTTCTTTTTCGTCTTCCATTATGCTCATTCCTTTCTTCCCAGCCATTAAATAGTGAGACTTCTTTAGAATCAGGCATAGGCCATCTTCTCTTCTTTCTCAATCCACCTTCCCTGAGCAATCTCATCTAAGACCACAGCTCCAATTAACATCTGTAGGCCAAATGTATATCTCCAGCTCAGATTGCTCCTCTGAGCCCTAAACTCATATATTTAAATCCATATATTTGATTGCCTATGTGATATCTTCACCTGGTCTTTCTAAGGCCCCTCACGTGGACCTTGTCAAGCCCACCTTGTGACCTTTCTCCAGGGTTCCTTATCTCAGTGAATGGCACCACTATCCATCCAGTTGTGAAAAGTGGGAGAAACCTAAGAGTCTAGTCTATCGCATCACTCCCACCCTAAATCCAAAGTACCATCATCTCTCAACTGGACGGTAGCAAAAGCCTAGCAACTTTGTCTCCCCACATCTACTCTGCCACCACCCGAATCATACACTTTTTCCAGGACCCTATTTACCAACTTTAAAAATACTGTAGGCAGGAGTGAAACTTTCAAATTTAACACTTACACACACGCCATCTGTTTGAAAAACTTGCAATGGCTTCTGAATTCTCTCAGGATAAAGACAAAAATTCTGGATACAGACCATAGGACCTGTATGATCTGGCCCCCATCCCTGTCTCTAGTCACATGTTCATCTCTATCCTCCAAGTGTTCCATGCGCTACACTGGCCTTCTTAAGCTTTTTGTTTGTTTGTTTGTTTTTACCTCCCCAGCCTCATTCCTACCATAGAGCCTTTGCCTATGGCGTGCCTTTTGTCTAGCTTGTTCTTTCCCTTCATACTCCTCCACTACATACTCCTGTGAGTCAATGTTCTTTTTCTTCAGAGCACTTATCTCAGTTTGAGATTATATACTCATCACTACAATTATTTAAGATTAATGTGTCTCTCTCCTACCAGACTCAAAACCACATGAGTGAAGAGATCGCACTTTTTTTGTTCACATTCTTAACTGCAAATAAGTAAGCAGCATAGTGCCTGCCACATAGTAGGTACTCAATAAATAACTGTTTAATGAATGAATTTATTTATTAAGTACCTGCTATGTTTTAGGCAATGTGCATATGTCCTTTTCACCTATTATCTCACTAAGGCTTAAAACAAGCCAAAAAATTAGGTACTATTATCCTTAGTTCACTAATAATGAAACTCAGGATTAAAGAATTTAAATAACTTGCCTGAGATTTATTTTTTTGTCTTGTCTTGTAAGCGTCAGAGCCAAACTTAGAACCCAGATATATCTAATTCTAAGGCTCTTGCTCTTAACCACTATTTTTAAAGCTATATGAAATAGTCCATTAATTCATTAATTCACTGACTCATTCAAACAATGTGTGTTTAAGACTGTGACTCATTCAGAGTCCAAACAGGAAACAGATGACACATTGATCAAGGATAATTAGAGAAAGGTTTATTTATAAAGGGACTCTTTACAAAAGTGTGAGTGGGTGTATCAGAGGTACAGAAGTAAAAGGTTAATGCAGTAACCAAGGACTTGGTAGCAATCAAGATGTTTCTCTATCTACACCAGAAGGGTAGGATGAGGGAAAGGGGTGGTTATTAGACCCTAAGGAGGAAGTTGTGTAAAGTCTGCAGCCTTTAGAGGAAGAGTGACTTTATGTTGAGGGACCCAGCCAGCTTGAAGGTAGGCAGTCTGGGGGAATAAATACCTTGACCTCAATCCTCTTCCTTTGATCTCTTCCCAGGGACCCCCAATGATAGGACCAAAGTTCAAGGAAACCTATTAGTGTAAACCATACAAGTCAGCCTCCCAAGGCAGACAAAGAGTGTGAAATGGTGAGAGTAGATCTGGAGGGGCAAATGGAAGACATCCAGCACAAAAACCTACTATGCACCAAGATGGTGCTGACTTCTATGGACGCCTTAAATGAATAAGACTTCTGACTTGTACCCTCAGAAACAGGACTTTCTCCTCTCTCGAGGTAAAGGAAAACCATACCAGGGAGGCATGGCCTAGCTGTTAATGTATATTAGACCCTCATAAATTATAGATTTGTAAAGTAAACCATGTTTGTGTCAACTATACTCCTTGCACAATCCTTAATGGCAGGTATAACTAGAGTAATAATACAGAAAGAATAGTTAATAATTTGTTTTGGGTAACTTTCCTAAGATCTAGGTGTTCACCTAGAACTAGTTCCCCAAATTAGATGTCTCATGACTTAGGGGTTCTGACACACTCATTTGTTCAACTCTGACATTGACGAAACCAACGATTCCTCTGCCTGCCGTTATTCTAGTTGAACTTTCTATTAACGTTTGTGCCTAGACTAAAGTCAATGTAGGCACGCTCTGCTTTACAGATATCTGCCTCATGAAGATCCCCTGCCAGTGACCATCAAGGTCACATCACAAAAGAGGGTGATGCCCCACTTCTCCCTGCCGAGATACAAGAGCAGTACATTTTCCCAACTCTCAGCCTATGGAGCAGACAATGTGCTCTGAATTGATGCCGAAAGAAGGGAGACGCAGGGAAGGAAAGAAAATAGCATTTGTCAAGCATCCTCTTCCATGTGCATTGCCTCACTGAGCCTTTACAGTGACTCTCTAATGTACTCATTCTTATCCCCATATTAAAGCAGAGAAAACTAAAACTTAGGAAGTTTAAGTAACCGAGGTTTAACATTCTCCAGCTGGTAAACAAATTTAAACCCAGATCTGTCCAATCCAAGTTCTGTGAACTATCTGTTACACTTTTTTGGAGGGAGACCTGTCCAACTTACCACTCCACTTTCTTCTACGTAGGAGCATTTTCCCACAGAGGCAACATTGTGAAGGAAAGCTTGACCCCTGAGGGGCTCTCGGCAGCTGTCCTAGCATAACAATGCTATAGCTGAACCATACTTCCGAATTAGTCATTCCAAACAAGATCACACAAAGGCAAACAAAAGTTTGGGCTACAGCCCACTCCTAGGATGATGCACCCCCCCATTTCTCTAATGATAGGGAGCAAACCAAGAAGGTCCTTCACATCAGAGGACCTCCAAGAAATCTCCCCTTCATTAAATGGAAAGACTAAAGGGGGAAGGTAAAGACAGGTTAACGTATAAGCCTAGCACTCTTTTTCTCAGTACAAGATGCAAATAAGGAAATAGATGATCATAGGTTTATTCCCCTGACTAAAGAGGAAAAGCATCTGGTGAAAACATTATGAAACCAGATTCATCCCCAGATAAAACTGTATATACAGCCTCATTTCTAGGGATTTCTCAAGTCCTTACAATGGCAATGCCCCAAGCAGCAAGAGCCTTGCTAACACCCACAGCTGAGAGTATTTAAGAGGAATTGGGAGGATTTCTCTACATTTGGAACACTTTTGAGTCTTTAATGAACATTTTGTTGCTGTTGAAGGAAGTCAGTTAAGAAGAACATTCCAGTTTTGATTGCACATATAGTCAATGGGCCCAAAACACATCTTAATTTGGTGTCACAATAAACAGGATTTTTAAAAAATCAAGGACTGGCAATTGAAGCCATGAGTGAAATTTGAGAGGCTTTACGAAATGGTGCTACTGTAAGCTTCCTTAGCAGGAGAGGTGCCATCTTGGGCCCTTAGAGACAAAGTAGAGACAGGAAAAGTGGCAGCAGGCAGAGGAAGAGGCACTCCCCTCCCTCCCCCAAGTCCCATCCCCACCTCCAGCATGCACAGTCTTTCCAGGACCTGCTGACGAATAGTAGAAGAAGCTCTGAAATAGACACAGAAATAACTGCAGGATCTCTAAGAAGGCTTTTCCAAAAGGATTGCTTGAACTTGGCAAACTACAAAATTAACAGCAGAGCTGGGGCTTTCTTTCATGCTCATTCTCCACTTTAAAGGCAGGCTGATTAATACATATAATGATGGGGATGATTGAGACGGGGTTAGAGAATGAGAAATTAAACAACAGGCATCATAAATAGTGCTACAATGAACATTGTGGTACATGTCTCTTTTTGAATTAATAGCCAGGACATGGAAGTAACCTAAATGTCTATCAACAGATGAATGGATAAAGAAGATGTGGCACATACATACAATGGAATATTACTCAGCCATACAAAGAAACGAAATTGAGTTATTTGTAGTGAGGTGGATGGACCTAGAGTCTGTCATACAGGGTGAACCAAGTCAGAAAGAGAAAAACAAATGCTGTATGCTAACACATATATATGGAATCTAAAAAAAAATAAAAATGGTACTGATGAACCTACTGGCAGGGCAGGAATAAAGACGTAGACATAGAGAATGGACTTGAGGACACGGGGCAGGGAGGGGGAAGCTGGGGCGAAGTGAGAGTAGCGACATACATACACTACCAAGTGTAAAATAGCTAGTGGGAAGCAGCTGCATAGCACAGGGAGATCAGCTCGGTGCTTTGCGATGACCTAGAGGGGTGGGATAGGGAGGGTGGGAAGGAGGCTCAAGTGGGAGGGGATATGGGGACATGTGTATGCATATGGCTGATTCACTTTGCTATACAACAGAAACTAACACAGTATTGTGAAGCAATTATACTCCAATAAAAATCTATCCAAAAAAAAAAAAAACAAAACAGTAGGTATCTAGCATCTGAGTAATTAAGGCCCATGCACTCTTAAGAATAAGTTCATGATGTCAGTGTTTCCGTGCAGAGTGGGGCCACACAAACTATTTCCAGAGCAGCGGTGTCTTACCCTGGTGCCCTGCACTCTGCAGTTAACCCAGAAGGGCACCTTGCACGCAATAAAAGCACCGTGCTCATCCAACCTGGAGAGCCGCAGACTGTGCTCACGCAGATCTCAGGAAGAGCTCTCCCATAACAGACCCTGGAGAGTTTTCTGTACCTGCAAAAATAACCATTCCAAAACACCAGCTGGTATTTCTCAGGACACAGCCCCTCAGGATTATCTTCTCATTGTTGAGGGAGTGTTTGCTGCCCTTCCAAGAGAGGACTCCGGTGAATTTATCTAGTTTGTTGTTAGGCGCCTCACAGACAACAATCCCTGTAAAATACAAAAACAAACATCTTTATGACTCACCTCAAACTCTCTTTAGAGGTCCACAGTACTGCTTTAGCACCCAACATACAGTACATTTTCCTTCTCTTTTGGACAGCACAGAGTTATATATACACATATGTACGTATATCCTAGGCTGTGCTAGGAAAAATCATCTGGGAGGGGTACAAAGATGGAAATCCATCAGATATTTTGAAACATAATTTTCTGCACTGTCCAAATAAGAACAGAAACCTCAAGAGCCATGGGATGTTTATTCCTCTAAAAAGAAAAAAAAATCACTAATCTCTACGTTTGGTTTGTAACAAATGATTTTTGAAAAGGTAAAGCAGGGATGATCCTAAAAGTTTTTCTTATTTCATGTCTTTTTATTTAATGTAACTTTCACACAGGTTAAGGTGGCATACTTCCAGTTTCACAACCAAAGTTAACTGGGTCTTTCTAGGCTGATAATCAGAATTTCGGGGTTCCTACTATATTCCACCCCCAAGAAACCTGGGTCTTGTTTGCCACATGTGCCTGAGAATGCGTGTGATTCCTTTCAGCTGTTCTATGCTTCTTATCTTGATTAGATTCAGAGATCTGGGGGCTCTCAGAGGCACCATATAACTTGCCCCAAACTGTCCAGAAGATGTTTCTAGTTTTTTTTAATACCAAGCCCATTCCAAACTAAGGGCATGCCCATTCTAAATCAATGAACCAATTCGTTCCATTATTTCAATAAGGAAATACACTTTTAGGGTGAGGGTTCTCTTGATAGAAAAACAAACCAGAAATAATCTTTCATGGACCCTGTCACAAAATATATCTATTAGATTCAAGTACATTTGCATTGCAAACGGTTGGGGTTAACTTTTTATAAGTTATGAGTATAAAGATTTGAAAGACAGAGAGAGAGAGGAAGAAAAAGAGAGAGGGAAGGAATGAAAAAGGAGATTGAGGGTAGATCCAAACAGGGTTCAAGCCAGCCAGGGGTAAGATTAGTGTCTACAAAATTCTCTCTTGAAAACAATAAAAATACATTTATTTAATCAGAAGCCAAAAGGGTAGATTGCAACATAAAAAGTGTCATTTGGAAAATGAAAAAAGGAAGCACATTTTCAGCATTGACTGAAGGGAAGAGAGGCCAGCCAGGCCTACAGAACCTTGTATTGCACTGTTACACCCCTAACAAACACCTCCTGAACCTAGAGCCTTCTTAGATGGGCTCCCTTCCTTAGTAGGATGATACCTTTTCCTTTTAAAACTCATGGACCGAGGTGACAGCAGCCAGTTTTCACATGGCCTGATCACTCCTAACCAACCAGATTACTAATATTCATAGACCTTGCTTGAAAAAACAAAAACAAGAGTCTGGAAGGAATGAGAGACTCGAGGGCTCCGGGCTGCTTTTCCAACTCCATCTACCTTTCTCCAGTATCATAAAAGTGTCGCTGCCTGAACACCCCCAATTGGGACACACACTGGCTTCTTCCCAGACATCCACTGCTAACTGTGAGCGTGCTGGCAGGAGGATTTGGATGAGGCTAAATAACCTGTACAATGTCACTTTTTATACGAAGGGAAGTGGCCAAGTCCTTGTTTGCTCCCATTACAGCATATATCACAGATATTGAAAAGTAAATGAAAACTGATTTCAACTGGCCCAAGTTGTTTAGACAATTACATTGTAGAAGAGAAGACTTTTTCTAAACTCTAAGAATTCAGTATCTTTTTTTCTTTTTTTTTTTTTTTTTTTTTTAAAATGGAAATGCATTTCTTTTATTTACTTATTTATTTTAGTTTACTTTTGGCTGTGTTGGGCCTTCGTTTCTGTGCGAGGGCTTTCTCAAGTTGTGGCAAGCGGGGTCCACTCTTCATCATGGTGCGCAGGCCTCTCACTATCGCGGCATCTCTTGCTGCGGAGCACAGGCTCCAGATGCGCAGGCTCAGCAGTTGTGGCTCACGGGCCTAGTCGCTCCGCGGCATGTGGGATCTTCCCAGACCAGGGCTCGAACCCGTGTCCCCTGCATTAGCAGGCAGACTCCCAACCACTGCACCACCAGGGAAGCCCCAGTATCTTTTTTTCTTGACCAATAATATACATTCCTGAATTCTGTAGAACCTTGAATTGGGTGTCACCAGCAAAACCTACATAAAATTATGGGTCGACAGCAACCCTCAAAGCTTATTCCAAATTCTTGACCCAAGACTCAATTTCTCAGGCTTCAAACTTGGCCACTAAAAAAAAAAAAAAAAAAAGTGCTTTGGGCAAAAACAACATGATACACAGTTCCTGCCAACAGGAATATAAAAAACAGGCTCATTTGATCATTTTTATTGTCGTAAGCAAAGACTGACATGGAGGCAAATACAGCCTTGAACATGTTGGCTCGCTCCTCCCTGGCCCCAAGACTCATCCACTTCTGGCCTGACACCAAGGGTGTGGTTCTAGACAGAAACAGGCAGTAAGGCCAAGGGGCTCTGCCTCAGTTTTTGGAAGCCAAACTCCAATTCAGCCCTTCTGGAAGAGTGTGGGCCCAGTGATTTAAATACATACTAAATACAGGGCCTAGTCAAAACAAAGTGGCAAGAACAAAGCCAAACTACTTTTTTTTTTAACTTTAGAAGTGCTCAACTTCCCCCTTTTAGTCCTGTTAGCACAAAACACAAGCTTCCCAATGTCTCTTCTGCCTCTTTCCAAAAGGGGTGAGCAGGTTTCTTCGAAGGGAGCACTGGATTCACGTCTATATCCCCATAACCCATCATACTGGCTCCATAATAGGATCTTAATAAATACTTGCTGGGGAAATGGATGGAAAGATGGTTTTAAAGAGAGACTGGGAGATGATATAAGTATTAGAGTAGATCTAAGATGAATGAAAGAAGTGGTATATTTCTATGGTAATATGATAAAGGGGATTGGAAGACCTAATCGCCCAGCCACAATGGGGGACTTAGGTTGTCCTAACTCTGAAGGGATACAAATAGATCTGAAAACAAGGTGGGCAACTTAAAGCACATCAGAAGGAATCAAAACTATATTCCTCTCATAAAGCAAAATAAGGACTAGAGAAAAACTGTAGGACCTTTCTTCCCTTTGCTAATTGTGTCAAAGAGTTAAGAGGCAGTAAACAGTCAGATGACAATGGATGAGAAAACAGTTTAGGAAAAATAGCATTGTTTCTCACATAATTATTCACTGAACACATGTTTAGAGAACAAAGTCATCTTTAATGAGCAAGAAAATAACTGGGAAAAAAATCATGTCAATAATGAAGTATAAATATAATGAAACTAGCTAGTCACAGTTGTTTGCTTCTCTGAAGATAACAGACGTGTAAGCAGATAGCAATTCATCCAGTTTGCAATCACACAGAAATACTCTAGGCCATACCGAACAAAATCCACAAGATTTCACTCCGAACCCTGCCGGCATTCTAAATTTAGTCAGCTGGATTGTTGGTTAATTACCATCCTAATAACCTTCTCAAACTAAAGTGTTTATCTTAAAGTGGAAATCTATAGTTTATCATGAAAATGGAATTCAGTACCCAATACTTCAAGATTTTTCCAGAGCAGTTGGCTTTATTTCTTTATGGATATTATTATTAGCAATGCTTCTTGATTATCTGCGCTACAACTCTTCCCTAAGACAATTACCTATTGAATAAGACATCCTGGGACTTCCCTGGTGGCACAATAGTTAAGAATTTGCCTGTCAATGCAGGGGACACGGGTTCGATCCCTGGTCCAAGGAGATCCCACATGCCGCAGAGCAACTAAGCCTGTGTACCACAACTACTGAGCCTGTGCTCTAGAGCTTGCGTGCCACAACTACTGATCCCACGAGCCACAACTACTGAAGCCCGCATGCCTAGAGCCCATGCTCCACAACAAGAGAAGCCACCGCAATGAGAAGTCCATGCACCACAACATACCGCAACGAAGAGTAGCCCCTGTTCGCCGCAACTAGAGAAAGCCGGCGCGCAGCAATGGAGACCCAACGCAGCCAAAAATAAATAAATAAACAGGTAAATTTAAAAATAAATAAATAAGACATCATCACTGCTGTTCAAGAGTTTCTCCAGCCAAGAGCTTCTTAGCGTTTAGAAGACTGCCCCCTACTGTTGCCCTGATGATTGTGATAAATATTTATTTTTTCTTAGAAAGACGAATGTCACCTTCCCATTTTCTAAAACCTCATTATTCTTCAACTATTAAGCCTTAGCCACCCATCATCACCACCATAATGGCCACATCAACACCAGCAGTAAAGAGTAGAGTTATTCCTCCTTGTCTTCACAAGGCATCTATGCCTTACACAGTCACATCGGCTTTGCTGTTAGGCTGTGCTTCTGTCCAGGTGAATAGGAAACATATCTGATAAGTTTAAAAAGTCACAAGATGCTAACCAAGCCTTTCTGTGTGCTTGTTTGTTTTTTTAACCAAAAAGAGATGCTTGTTTTTCTGTGTTTTAATTACACACATGCTCTTCTTTAGAAAGGCTCACAAAAACACACAAAGACTCCTGAAATAAAGAGTCAACCAAGGGGGCTTCCCTGGTGGCACAGTGGTTGAGAGTCCTCCTGCCGATGCAGGGGACACGGGTTTGTGCCCCGGTCCGGGAAGATCCCACATACCGCGGAGTGGCTAGACCCATGGCCGCTGAGCCTGTGCGTCCGGAGCCTGTGCTCCGCAATGGAAGAGGCCACAACAGTAAGAGGCCCGCGTACCGCAAAAAAAAAAAAAAAAAAAAAAAAAAAAGAGTCAACCTTTCCCTGGTTCGAAACTCAGTATTAACAGTCATACAAAATATGTAAACTTGTCATATTTGCAAAAAAACAGACCTTAGTCCAGCCAGTAACAATATGCAAAAGAGTCTTAAGCACATTTGGACAATTTACATCCGTGGCTTTCCCCAAGGCATAAGCATGACCAGTTTACAAATGTATAATTGAAACTATTTCCAGTTATTATTTGTAAATCTTGTCAATTCCTGTAAGACTTCAACATGAAAAATCAAGATCCACTCTATTTTTATACTTGTTATAATTTTAAGTCAAGTTATGTATCTTTTTTTATAAAATTCAACAGACTACATATCAATTTTTTTCTGATGTTTAAAATGTATAAAAATATTTATATGAGAACTTTTCAAATAAATGGATTTACCTACCAAAACCCACCTCTGTCTTGCATGTGCTGGTCTCTATGTTTGGCCAGCTCTCCTATGAGCTCTTCTCGGGGATCCTGACATTCAAGAGCACTGAGAACATTTGCTACTTTTTAAAAACATGATGATGTCATCTGAGTCCTGGATGGACTTGATCTCTGGAAATTCATTTTGCATTTTCAGGTTTAAAATATTCTTGAAATGTGTATCTTACCCTGATCAGGAGCTAAGCAGTCATGCTGATTCCCCTGACTCTCCCATGCTGCCTTTCTGTTTGCAGTTTAGAGCCTCTCATGCCCTTTCATAGACTAGGCTTTGCCAGCAGTCCTAGGTTCATATTCTAACTCCTCCACTTAGTAACCCTGGGACCTTGGGAAAGTTATTCAATTTATCTGGGATTCAAATTCCTTGCCCATAAGTTGGAAGTAATAATAATCTCTTCCTCCCAGGCCTGTAAGGATTTAGTAAGATAATATGTGCAATTACTTAGCATGGTGCCTGGTACATAGTGAGTACTTGTTCATGTGTAAACATCATGTGTAGGGCCTGAGAACTTTAGGACTTTTATCTAATTAAAGGCTTCTTTGGGAATGAGCTCTTGTTCAAGTCTGTCTTCTCCCGTGGGCTATAAGTGCTATGAAAGCAAGGCCTGCATCTGACCTATTAACCACTGCATCCCCAGGCTTACTAAACACTGTATCCCCTTGCCATTGTGTTAAATATACATTTAGTGGATAAATGAACAGGTGACTGAGTGAATGGATAAAAGAAAGAAAAGAATGAATGAAAGCTCATGCCATGCCTGGGCTGCTCTGGTGGCGCAGTGGTTAAGAATCCACCTGCCGATGCAGGGGACATGGGTTCAAGCCCTGGTCCGGGAAGATCCCACATGCCACGGAGCAACTAAGCCCGTGCGCCACAACTACTAAGCCTGTGCTCTAGAGCCCTCCAGCCACAACTGCTGAAGCCCGTGCGCCTAGAGCCCATGCTCCGCGACAAGAGAAGCCACTGCAACGAGAAGCCCTTGCACCGCAACCAAGAGTAGGTAGCCCCCGCTCGCCGCAACCAGAGAAAAGCCTGCATGCAGCAACGAAGACCCAACGCAGCCAAAAATAAATAGATAATTTTTTTTAAAAAAAAAGTAGTCTGAAGTGACAATCTTTAAAAAAAAAAATAAAAGCTCATGCCATGCCTAAAGAGGCCACCAACAAGACACTGTCCTTGGGTTTAAGAGCAAAAGTGGGGAGGCGGGGAGACTTACAAGAGACATCCTGGAGCCCTACCCATCTCAGTTTTGACTCTTGGTCTTGTCCCCAGTTTGGAGTTCCCAGTGGGGACTTCTCTAGTGTTAGGACTGGGAAACTCAGGTCTTCAGCTACTTAGAAGATGTGATATGTCCTTATGACACAAGGACAAAAAACTGTAGTTTGGGGTTAAGAAAGTATTTTGACAAATCTCAGAAGAAAAACCACATGGTAACTAGAAGCAAAAATAAGACCATACCCAGATCTTCCCAGAAGTCACAAGCTAAAAGATATTCTTAGCACAGACAGAAAGGGCATGCCTCACACATGTCTCATCTATTAGACCTTGCCATAGACAGGCAGGGCATTTCCAAGTGTACACAGTGCTGATATCATACTTTTAATTTAAGCTAAAAGATGCAATATCTGGTTTTAATTCCCATGATTCAAGGAAATCTTTTTTTAGTCACCAGAAGAAAATTTGAAATCTACTGATACCCCATTATGACAAAGGTTAACAGAGGAGACATAAAAGAGGGGATAGAAGAAGACTGGAGGAGTAAAAGGATCAAAAGAACCTTGATAATACATGTGAAGATGTGTTATAATTCTACATACTTTGTATTGCATCTTGTCCTTAGGGGTGCTTAATGAATAAACTTAATAAACTAATTAATAGAGAGAGAGTGATGAAAACAGAAAAGATAAAAAATAACAGAAAAAGAGACAATGTGGGTAGAGGAGATAAGTAAACTAAAATAAAGAGTGAAAGAGGAAGATGTAAAGAGAATAGTTAGAAATAATGCAAAAACAGAGGAAAGAAAAATGGTGAAATGGGGTCATTAGAGGAATGTGTGTATATAGTATATGGTGTGTGAATGTGTGTGTCACAGAGGCAGGGAGAGACTGAACTTAAAACTAGGGCTTGGAGAAAAGGAAATGAAGGAAAAGTTGAAGGTTATAAGAAAGCAAAAGCAATTGTGGGAAGGATTTGGGGTTTGTTAACTGTTCCAACTCTTTCAAAAACTTTTCCACATCTTGCATCACTCTCTTCGTCTTTAAATTTGGCTGCCAACAGGGGAAATCTAATTTGTATATTGGATCTAATTTACAGTATTTCCCCCTAATCCCTCCGTTCATTTTCAAATGCTTTCTTGGAAACATCATATATATATATATATTATTTTTTTTTTTTTTTTTTTTTGCGGTACGCGGGCCTCTCACTGTTGTGGCCTCTCCCGTTGCGGAGCACAGGCTCCAGACACGCAGGCTCAGTGGCCATGGCTCACGGGCCCAGCCGCTCCGCGGCATGTGGGATCTTCCCAGACCGGGGCACGAACCCGTGTCCCCTGCATCCGCAGGCAGACTCTCAACCACTGCGCCACCAGGGAAGCCCAAGAAATCATATTTTAATATGGCTAAACCCACGGAACATCAAATTGCCTTGAACTTTAAGGTAGATTGAAATTCAACCCAAGATTTAAGAATGAAAGAGTAACTTTAGCAGAAATCTGGTATTTAGCCCAGAAGCGTACTAGCCTCAAAAATTTGGTATTACGTGTTCTCTGAAAAGTGACCACAATTTACGTATAAATGAGAGAAAAGAGAGGCCTGTGTTGCCTTTATTTGGGAAAACGATTATATGTTGGAGATTTGGTGAATTATCTGTGCTATGTGAACAGGCCACAACTATTAAGTAATAATTATTAATACACTTTTAAAATAAAGTTTATGAAGCATTAACAAAAGACTATTTATATATATATGCAAATCCTCTGACCTCTCAGGACCTGTTATCCCATCTGTGATAAAGGAATTATTTTAGGTATTTTCCTGTTTCAGCCCAAGCAGCACCACGTGTATTGGTTTAAATTTGGGATTTTTGTGTTAAATTGTGTTTGGAGGAAAGATTCTGAAGACAAGACATTGTAAAACCACCAGATGACCCCTCTCCTAGCCACTGCCCTCCAGCAGAAGGGGACCCAACACCCTTGCTTTGTCTTACAAGTTCCCATCAGGAAGCCTCCTCCTCACCCCATCGTTTCACACTCCACTCTCAATCCCTTACCTTAGGCCACTCCTTTGCTCTATCAAGTCTCTCTGCGGCCTGAGGCTGATCCTTTCCCCCGTTCTCTGGCACCTGTGACCATTTATTCATGCATTCAGCAAGTATTTTTTGAGCTTTGTTCTAGGGACTTGGCATATATCAGTGAGCAAAACGAAGATCCCTGTGCAGCTTACATGGCAGCAGGTAGCGATCGACAATAATAATAAACAGAAAATAAGCAGTTTGTAGAGGAGGCCAGATGGTGATAAGTGCTATGAGAAGAAGAAGTCAAGCAGGGAAGGGGGGACTAAGACTATAAGGAGTCATGCTGAGAAGGAGGATTCTTGGCCCCATTCCTGCAGTTCCAAGTAAGAAGTCTACCTAGGGCTTCCCTGGTGGCGCAGTGGTTGAGAGTCTGCCTGCCGATGCAGGGGACACGGGTTCGTGCCCCAGTCCGGGAGGATCCCACATGCCGCGGAGCGGCTGGGCCTGTGAGCTATGGCCGCTGAGCCTGCGCGTCCGGAGCGCCTGTGCTCCGCAACGGGAGAGGCCACAACAGTGAGAGGCCCGCGTACCGCCAAAAAAAAAAAAAAAAAAAAAAAAAAAGTCTACCTAATCCAGCCTGGCCCTTTATACACTACCCTGGAACTGACCTATGGTCAGAGGATGCGTGTGGTAGAGACAGTACTCAACAAATATCCATACTCGTTATTTCCCAGCCTCCCTTGCAGTTAGGTCAGGCCCATGTGACCCACGCTGGCCAACGAAACGTGAGAGGAAGAGCAGTTGAAAGTCAGTTTGTCTCTTTCATCTCATCCTTACTGTGACGTGCTCACCTTAAAGGCAATTAGTCTAGGCATCACGGCTACAAGATGAAGAAGGCCACCCAACCTGCATCAGATGTGACATGAGGAAGAAATAAACTTCAACTGTTTATGTCACTACGATTTCAGGGTTGTTTGTAACTGAGTCATAGTGTAGGCTATCTGTACCAGTATCTGTGGAAGAAAATGAACTGGTAATTATAACATCATTTTCTTCTTTTTGATGGTAAAGTAAGCAAAAAGCCATGAATTTTTACCTCCTTATAAACTGACAGAGGTGTAAAGGTACAATCCTGCCAGGAAAGAAATGAGTAAATTACATTTAGCTTTTGCCCTTTTAGGACTCCATAAATATTCTATGACATATTTTAAGAAAGTATTTTGATTCATGAGCACAATTTACTTTTCTTGGATTCATGTAACAGTAACATTTCATTGAAAAAATTACTTAGTAGAAAATGTGTAATTTGTTTTAATCTAATCAAAATATTTCTTGGGCCATTCAGTTTCCTGGTTATTCCCTTGACTTAAATCTCACACTGGAGGAACAATTTGTTTTCTATAAACGTTTTCTATAACACCACTCATTTAAGAAAGACTAAAATATTAACAGAATCAGAGGGAGTTTACAAGCAAATGCAAAGCACAGGCAGTATAAACTCTAAGCTGTCCACTGAGAAACTTTAAAATTAAATTTGCCTGTGCTCTAACTCATGGGATCATGCTAAGACCCTTGTCCACATTTTCCTTTAGTGGACTCCAAAGAAAACATTTTGAAAGATAGCCTGAAACTCATAAATATTTGTTAATAAATAAAACCAGTCTATATGGAAATACTGATATTCAAGGCCAGACCTATAAGTGTGTAAAGCAAGAAACCACTGAGGGGCGCCCGAAAGACCCAAAGATTCTCCCACAGTCTGTCAGGGTGCCTAGAATCCTACCATTAATGGCTCTCTGCTTTGACTCGAAGGATTCTGTTTATCTGCAACAGCTTTAACAGAAAAGAAAAACACAGCTGGAGTAGAACAGGCAAGAGAGACCATGCTGAGGAGCAGGGGACTGGGTTGAATGATGCGAAGATGCTGATAGCAAAACCATGGTCTAAAATAAAGGGCAACAGCTGACCAACTGATTAATAAATCAGAATATTCTTCTAGAACACCTGCTATCTTTAAGACATTACACCAGGCACTCTGAAGGACACAGAAATATATGAGGCAGGATTACTGTCTTCATGAAGTCTGCAGTCTAGTGTTTGGCCTTTGTTGTGGAGCCAGAGAATGGATGGCTGGTTAAAGCTAGAAATATGAGTGTGGCCTGTATTCATCCTCAGCATGTCTGCATAAGGCTCCAAGGAAATCTAGGTCAGGTAAGTGAAGAGTATTGTGGGACTAGAGAGAACGAGATCTAGAGAAGAGGAAACAAGGATGAAAGGAACGATGAACTGATAAAGCCATTCTCCCCTTGGAGAGTAAAAGAGTAAAACACTTTTACTCTTTAGTGTGAGAAGAGATTACAGGCTTTGATGCCTGGAGAATTTTATGTCTTTCCACCAAATAAAAAGAAACATAAATTGAATTTCATATAATTAGTTTGTTACATTGCTTTGTTACAAAAGCTTTTTGAGATTTTTGTTTGTCAGTTTTAAACACTTACCATCAAACTTTGCAAGTCTGCTAATATCTGCTCCAAGTTCTGAGGTAACTGATAGCGCATGGCGCACTTTAAGGTTCGTTTCCCTGTGAAATTAATTGACACGGCATGAACTTTTAAATGGAACAGCCCAACAGCATCTTACACAAAGCCATCAGGGACACTTCAGCAATCTCAGCACATGCAAAATCCAACACTCCCTCTCCCTCTGAATGTCATTCACACCTCCCACACTACCTCGGGAAAATGGACAGGGCTTTGCAGGCTCCTAAGAGCTGGCATTCCACCCACGGCACATCTGTGTAACAACAGAGTAATCTGTTTTGCTATTTGAAAAAACAGAGGATGTAATAAATATGCTTTCATTCAAACCTACTTAGACATCATGCATGAGTTACAAAACACATTAGGAATGGGAACACAGTTGCCAAATAAAGGAGGCCAGTATCACTCCAGAGTCTGCTATCTATGTAGGAGTTTTACTTGTAAGAGATGGTCATGGCTAATTTCACAGTAGCTGAAATTCAAATGGGAAAAGGAATACAGCTTTCTTTTTCTTGGAGAGTCAAGCCAAGAATCCCATAAGTCTAGAATCACACAACTAGACAAGAACTAAGTAGATCACAGTGAGCTGGTCATCTTCTTCCAGGCAAGACCACATATACACTGGACAGATGGCTCTCTGGTATTCGTGAAATGATCAGCAGTGAAGATTCTATGACCATCACTAAAGTCTTGTGTTTAAAGAGTTTGCAATGCCAGTTTCCTCACTGAGTTCAACCTAATTCTCTTCTACCGTAACTTAAGATCATCTGTCAGAGTTCTACCTTTATGGGATGTTTAGTAGTGGGCTAATTCAGTCAACAAATATTGATTGAATATATACCATAGTCACTCATGAACCTCAATGCAGCCACTAAAGGTTACTGTCCTCTTGCAGGAAACAAGTGGTAGGTAAAAAAGCAAATATTGCCTTTTAGAAGCACATGCCAAACCATGAAATAATTGAATTTAGAGAACTGAGCAGGTACCTGAGACTGCATTTAATCTAAACTTCCCATGAGTGAGCTTCACAATCATGTTACGACAATATATACCCAACCCAAGGAATGCCCATTGGTGAAACACCTTTCTGCATGAAATATTAAGTTGACTGTATAATTGAAATGTCTTTGTTTGAAAGTAACCTTATTGATCTAAATCTATCAATTCGTAGGAGGCAGAGATGTGTAGGGATTGAAATAGTCAAGAATAACTTCATAATTGAGGCAGATATTGAGCTGGGCTTGATGGAAAAGAGTGAGACAGTGGTGTTGAGGTTAAAGGACCGAAATGAGTTGGGTCATTTAAACGACTTTTCAAATAATTGAAACAGTCAGTCACACCAGCTGGACCAGACAGCCCTCGTTCCATGACCATAAATCCCGTCACTCATCAAAGTTCATCATCATCATGTTAAGTTACTTCCTCAGGATTCTCTGTACCAGCTCACTTCCACCTTCAGATGTGGAAGCTAAAGGGGAAGAATAATCACACATAGACCTTACTGATAAAAAAAAAATTTCTTTTCCAAAACTCCTGATTACTACCTTCATACTCTTCCTTAATCTGCCTCAATATCTTGATAAACTTCAAAATGATTTTCAGCATAAGAAACAATACAGAAAGATCCTTTGTACCCTTTACTCAATTTCCCCTCTGGTACCATCTTGCAAAACTATATCACAATATCATGAGCAGGATACTGACATTGACAGTCAAGATCCAGAACATTCCAATCACCACAAGGATTCCTTCAGTCTCCCTTTATGGACACACTCACTTCCCTGCCTCCTGAAACCCATCTTTAACTCCCAGCCATCCCTAATCTGCTGTCCACTACTCTAATTTTATAGTGATGTTATATAAATGAAATAATACAGTATGTGACCCTTTGGGATTGGCTTTTGTCCACTCAAAATGATTCTGCGAAGATTCATCCAGGTTGTCGCGTGTATCAACAGTTCATTCCTTTTTATTGCTCAGTAATATTGCATGATATGGATATACCACAGTTTGTTCAACCACTCACCTGCTGAAGAACATATAAGTTGTTTCTAGTGTTTGGATATTACAAATAAAGCTGCCCCAAACATTTGTATATAAGTTTTTGTGTAAACATATGTCATTCCTCTGGGATAAATGTCTGGGAATGACACTGCTGGGTGATATGGTAGTTACATGTTTAGTATTTTAAGAAACTGCCAAACTGTTTTCCAGAGCGATTGTAGCATTTTACATTCCCATCAGCAATGTGTGAGTGACCCTGTTTCCCAACATCCTTGCCAGCATTTAGAGTTCTCACTATTTTTTCTTTTAGTTATTCTGATAGGTGGGAAGTGATATATCATTGTGGTTCTAATTTTAATATCCTTAATGGCTAATGTTGTTGAACATCTTTTCGTGTGCTTATTTGCCATCTGTACATCATCTTTAATGAAATGTCCCTTCATGTCATTTGCCAATTTTCTAACTGGATTGTTTAGTTTTTTTACTGTGGGGTTTTGAGGATTTTTAATATTTTCAAGATACAAGTCCTTTGCCAGGTAGATAGGTTGCAAATATTTTCTCCTAGTCTGTAGCTTATTTTTTCACCCTCTTAACAGGGTCTTTTGCACAGAAAAAAATTTTAATTTGATGAATTCCAGTTTGTCAAATTTTCCTTTTATGTATTACGCTTTTGGGATCAAATCTAAGAACTCTTTGACTAGCCCTAAATCTTGAAGATTTTCTACTATGTTTTTCTCTAAAGGTTTTATAGTTTTGTTTGGTTTTGTTTTTTTGTGGTACGCGGGCCTCTCACTGTTGTGGCCTCTCCCGTTGCGGAGCACAGGCTCCAGACGCTCAGGCTCAGCGGCCATGGCTCACAGGCCCAGCCACTCCGCAGCATGTGGGATCTTCCCGGACCGGGGCACGAACCCGTGTCCCCTGCATCGGCAGGCGGACTCTCAACCACTGCGCCACCAGAGAAGCCCCTATAGTTTTATATTTTACATTTGAATTCAGTTTCCTTAATAGCTACAGGGCTATTCAAATTATCCATTTCATATTGGATGGGATCTGATAGTTTGTTTTCCGATGAAGTGGTCCATTTTATCTACTTTGTTAAATTAATGTATATAGAGTGGTTTGTAGTATTTCCATATCCTTTTGATGACTTCAGGATCTGTCATAATATCCCCTGGTTCATTCATGATATTGTTAACTTGGGTCTTCTCTCTTTTTTTCTTTCCCTGTCTTCTTAAAAGTTTGTTTATTTTATTGATGTTTTCAAAGAACTAGCTCTCTGTTTCATTGACTTTTCTCTATTGTTTTTCTATTTTCAAATTCATTGGTTTCCACTCTTTATCTCCTCCCTTTTGCTTGATTTGAGTTTATTTTGCTATTTTCTAGGTTCATGAGATGGAAGATTAGATCATTGATTGGAGGCTTTTTCTCTTTTCAAGTGTATACATATATGGCTATAAATTTCCCTCTTAGCAATATTTTAGCTTCTGCCCAGACCAAGGGTAAGATCATACAGGCTGAACTCTATTTGGATAGCTCAATACAGCATTTATTTTGAAAGCAGTGGCTAAAACCATGGGCTCTTTTGTCAGCTGCCAGGTTTGAGTCCTGGCTTCACTCTCTAGAAGTTTGGGACAAATTCTTTCATCTCTCTAAGCCTTCATTTTCTCACCTGTACAACAGGGCTTATATAGTACCTACGTTAGGATTAAATGATGACATTCATCTAAAGCACACATATAGTATCTTTAAAATGTAAGCATTCAATAAATATTTTGATGTCAGACAGACAAACTGAATCCACTGAAACAGAATTACTATACAGTCCATAACTAAATTCCAAATTAGCATCCATGTCAAAACTGCATCCTACTCCATTTCTCTCTTATCTCTCTACATCTTCATTTGACCCAGTTCCAAAAGTTGCCTTCTAAAGTAACATCAGTCCTCTTTCTTCAAGGGATCTTTTCCCAGCCGCTCCGCGGCATGTGGGATCCTCCCGGACTGGGGCACGAACCCATGTCCCCTGCATTGGCAGGCAGACTCTCAATCACTCCGCCACCAGGGAAGCCCTCTTCAAGGGATCTTGATTGTCACTCCTCTCATTTTCCTTAGACAATCACTTGAAATTAAAAACAAACAAACAAACAGAAAACCCTTCCAGGGAATCTCAGTGAAAAGTCCCTGTGCAAAGCTATTTACGTATATATGTTTAGCTCGCTGTTTCTGAAAGAAATAAATTTAAGAGAAAAAACAGAGGTTTCACAAGATCTGCAAAGTAATTAGCAAATGGACTTTGCAATTTAGAGTCTTATTTCTTCCAAGAAAATAAAATGAAGCATTAGGGCCTTTTTAGATTTTTTTTTGATTGAAATAGAGTTGATTTACAATATTTCAGGTGTACAGAAAAGTTCTTCAGTTATATATATATATATATATATATATATATACACACACACACATATATATATTCTTTTTCAGATTCTTTTCCATTATAGGTTATTACAAGATATTGAATGTAGTTCCCTGTGTTATAATGTAGGTCCTTGTTGTTGTTTATCTATTTTATATATAGTAGTGTGTACCTGTTCATCTCAAATTCCTAATTTATCCCTCCCCCCTTCCCTTTGGTAACCATAAATTTGTTTTCTATGTCTGTGAGTCTATGCTTTGAAATAAGTTCCTTTGTATGATTTTTTTTTAGATTCCACGTATAAGCGATATCTTATGGTACTTGTCTTTGTCTGACTTACTTCACTTAGTATGATAATCTCTAGGTCCATCCATGTTGCTACAAATGGCATTATTTTGTTCTTTTTTATGGCTGAGTAATATTCCATTGTATACATATACCACATCTAAGAATAAGGTTTAAGGTAGGTTCTGTTTCTAAAGCTATTACTCTTTTTTTTTTTTAACATCTTTATTGGAGTATAACTGCTTTACAATGGTGTGTTAGTTTCTGCTTTATAACAAAGTGAATCAGTTATACATATACATATATCCCCATATCTCTTCCCTCTTGCATCTCCCTCCCTCCCACCCTCCCTATCCCACCCCTCTAGGTGGTCACAAAGCACCGAACTGATCTCCCTGTGCTATGTGCCTGTCTAAAGCTATTACTCTTAAATAAATTGAAAACCAATATAAATAATTATTTTGACCTTAATAACTTACCCATCAAGCTCAGCAGTTTCAATATAACAGAGGCCATGTGGCTCACTACTTGATAGGAGAAGCAGATCAGCCTATTTTGAAAAACCAGGATAAAGAATACTTGAAAAGGGAAGATTGATTGAAAGCCTTCTACATTGTATCATCCCTCCACTACTAATGAGCCATTAGAACCTTAGAAAAAAAGTGAGAGGTGAAGTTCTGTTCCACCTCTCTACCATATGCCCTGAATCAAAGCCACCCTCCACTTCCTTGTTCCTGGTTTGCATGCCCTTGACCATCAGAACATAAGCAAGGGGAGAGATAGCATATAAAGTAATAGGCACTTTATTTTTTTAATAGAAATGTTTAAATTTTTATATATTTCTATATAAAATGTATATATCTCATAGAAACACATAAAATTCTATTTTCTTTCTTTGATAATTACTAATGGGAAATATAAAACTTTCCCCAATAAATAAGATAACTGGAAATACTTATATGCACATACTTTAATTCCGTGGTTATCAGTTAAGAGCTGAGGCAGGGAAAGAAGATGGGGAAAGACAAAAGTAAAGCAGGATGGAGGAAACTGAAAACAATAGAAAAAATAAGAGAGGCAAGGAAATTTTTAAAAGAGAAAAGGATTAAAGGAAAAAGATTAAAACATAAGCAAGAGAAAATAAAAAGATGGTGGCATGTAAGAAAAGGGAAAGAGAAGAAAAGCAGGGGCTAAGCAAGAGGGCAGGATAGAATAGAAAACATGGTAAACAGAAAACATTCAGAGGTGGGAAGCTGGTCTTTCACAGAGATAAATTATTCTATTCGGCCATCCATTTGTGTTTTGGAAATGACCCATCACAATTCAGTTTTAGAATTCTGGTAGCTTTCTACATTGGGAAATTGTTTATTTGAAATTTCAAAACTGATTTTTAAATGAGGGTTTTTATGAAATTCTGAAGGTTTTACATGTCTAAAAAGAACTGACTAAAATTCTAGCAATTTATTTTGACATATTAGCCTAAAAATTTTTTAGCTCTGTCTAAATGTACAACTGGCATTCCAAAACTGTAAACGTTTCTTATCTTTGTTTTTTAAATATTTGAATTGTTCCATTCTCAAACCTTGGTGGTTAAATTTAGAATCAATCCACTGATTTCATTGTCTCAAGCTTTTAAATTTTCACCTCAAAAATAGGCGTGGTGTAGGTGCATGTGGGGGGGAGGGGGTATAGTTTTGTCTAAGTTGTAATAAAACAGAACTAAAAAGCAACTCAGTGACAACCCCTAATCGAATAAATGGGTTTGCACTATCAAGGCTCCGCCTCAGCTCTGGATGAAAAAGCCAGAGACGCCTGTCAAGGCAGAAGTTATTTATTTTCTGACTTCTCACAATGTGACCTGAGCAAACCTGCTCTGAAGAGAACATGTGAAGAGTGTATGCCACTCTTGAGCCAAAAATTACCCATCCTGAGTTTAAAGTGGAAAAATGTTATGAAAATTTACCTTGATTTTATTTCTCACATTTAAATTTCAATGAATAAAGGCACAAGGCACAATAGCAGTAGAGCTTCATGCTCTTCGGCCTATGGGTCTCTTCCCCAAGTTTAACAGGATCATTTCAAAAATAATCCACAATTCTCTAATTCTATCATCTGTGATTGAAATAGTTGTGAAGTTTAGAGAAAGATATCCATTTGTACCTAGAGTTACTTTTCTTCAAAACTCTGCCTAGTAAGAATCATTACTTTTTTCTTGTTACAGTTTAATTTTGAGCTCAGCTGCCTCAAGACATATTTTTGATAAACAAAGGGAGGAATTGTTGGCCACAGTTGGCTCAGAACATGTGACTGAGTCACCACTGCCACCTTCTGACCAGATTCTTTCCTAAGCAGTGACTCAACTTCCTAGAAGCATGAACTGAGAACTGTAAACCCCACGGGTTCTGAGCTAACTCTTCCTGTTCTAACCCCTGGGGACCTGGGACTTCTACCTTCCTGTCTTCTACCTTCCCCGCCTCCTCCTGTCACCTCCATTGTCACCTTTCTCTATGTCCTCTGAACCTTCCTCCTGTTTTCCCACTCCCTGATCTCTGTCCTGCCTCCCCTCATTCTTCCTCTGTTCTCCCTGCCCCACTGCTGAGCCTTGGTCTTTCCTTTTGCTAACTTCTCCCTTCAAGTTTTTTAAATTCATTAGTTGAGGAGGAAGTGTGAAGGGGCAGAACCATAGGGGCATCCAGTGGAATAAGTGACCAGCTCACTCATCATCATGCTGTCCTATTTCCACGTGCACTCAGCAGTCATTCTGGAAAGGAAGGGCAAGAGAGCTGTAGTAACAGCCCTGTTAGTCCTGGGTTGCCCTTTGGTCAGAGGTTCTGGGAAGGGAGTGGAGCAACACAAGGGTGGTCTTCGGGCCCAACAAACCCCATGACTCTGTGAGCCTCAAGTCAGTCCTCTTTAAGCTGATCCCTTTAGTATCTCTCAGGGACCCAATTCCTAGTCGATCCAGAAACTGGTGTTTGAGCTGTAGGTGTTTATAATACCAGTAGCCAAAATTTGGTGGGGATTTACTATGTGTCTGGCACTGTGCCAATAGCCTTACATGCAATATTTTATTTAACTCAAAGAAGTCCTAAGTGTACGTCTTGTTATCTCCACTTTACAGATAAACAAAGTGAGACTCAGAGAGGTTCAGTAACTTGTTTGCGGCCACATAGTAAGTAGGGCACCAGGATGTGAATCTAGGCAATCTAAGGCATTTACTGCCAGGAGTACTAAATTAAATAAAAGCTTCTTACCTTCAAGAATTTTATAGTTTAGTAAAGGCAGAATATGACAAGGGTTCTAAGTGTCTTATTAACAAAGTGCTGTGGGAGGAATGCAAATGAGAAAGGGAGTACGTCGGGTTGGTAGTTGAGGAAGGGCCTAATGGAATATTCTGGATGGAATGGAGGGCAGGTCTCCGCAGGCAGAGGCGTTAGCAGGAATGCAGCACGGGGAAGGGAAGGTGTGATTATTGGAACTCACGGGGGGTCCAGGCAGCAGTTAATTCCAACCATACCCATCTTCCTTAGACCCCCATTTGTACTTTCTGCTGTCAATTACTGGTGCCTTTTCCCCACGCCCTTCCAGGAAAGGCTCAGCTATGTCTCCCAAGAATTAAGGAATGTTTTTCAACACAATGTTTCTTCTCCCACCTTCCACAGGTAACAGAAAGCCCAAGCAGGGGCTTCACGGAAACCTGAAAAAAATATACCAGCCAGAGGAACCTTGAAAACCTTGAACATCTTTGAGTTCTAGGCGCCAATGACACTGGACTCCTAGATTTACTAGGCATGATTAATGTTTGTTGAACTAAAGAACAAATGAAGCAAAACCTCAAGTGATTATAACACCTGAAAGCTGTAGAGTTCTCTAAGGGTTTACAAAACACTCTCACATAATTGCATCACTTTATTCTCTCAACAGCCCCATTAGGGGATAATATTGTTCCCGTTGTGTGTATAAGAAACCTGGGAAGGTAATTTCTGGTCTCACAAGCACTAGATGAGCTAAATTAACCCATGTAATGCCCATACCCTTTACAAAGTCATGGTGAAAGTTTCATCACATCTAATACAGGATCCCAAGACTCCAAGCAATATAAGGCCATACTCATGGCCACATGGAGGTTAAAGGGCAAAGCTAGAACTCGGAACTCTGATCCCCAAATGTATGCTCTTTCCACTGGTTGGCTACAAAATCACCGGAATACAACTATGAAAAACAGACAGCATCTCACTTCGTTGATGTTCAAAAACCAAAACTACAATGGTAAAAGAATATTGGGATTCGATTCATGACATGATGGAAAGATAAATTTGTAGAATTAATTGGAACACCATATTTGGATCTCCCTTCATTTTTTTTAAGCCATTCTCACATGTGGAATTCTTCTTTATTTTCTTTATCATCTACAAAATTATCTTTTCTTTTATTCTTTTACAGTGCAAAAATAAGAATACAAAATGGCTCATGCAGTATGAGTATACTTATGGAAAAATATGTTGATGTGGACAAAAGTCAGAATGAAGTCATAAAACTGAAAATGGGTAAGATTATAGTTAATGTTTTCATTTAAAATTTAAATTTCAGATCCAGCAAATGCATGTTGAATGTCTCACATATTTTTAAAAAAGGGAGATTTATTTCAGCAATTAGAGTAAAACAAGTAACTCTGATTTGAAGCTATAAAACTTAAAATAACTAAAAAAGGCAATTCAACCACAAAATGGCCTCCCCGGAAGGATGTCCAAAAACAGTGCTGAAAAAGACTGGAGAAAATGCCCTGATGATGGGTCAACAGAAAGCCAAAGCCTGCTCATGGTCAGCACTGGAGGTTAGGTTAAACTAGCCCTTTCATTTCTTAAGGTGAAATTTTCAGTTCTGTAACAGAAGAACGTCTTTGTTTTAAAGCAAAAATTTACTGTTGTAAACACTGAAAACATGAGGGCCTTTTTGTGGAGGGGATGGTGGGTGGACTGTTTTTCAAATAAGCTGAACAATTAAATTCATATGATGTTCAAATACGCTCATGTCCAGTAAGAGGTTTATTTCTACCACCAGATGAGAAAAGCCAAACAAGACAAGAGCACTGCTGTCAAGTAAAGGAGGAAGGTAGGCCTGGCTCCCAGGGTCCAGGCTCTGGCAGTATCAAGAACTCTGCAGTGTGTTTTTCTCACACAGTTTACTTAATTCTTCTAATGGAAGTCAATCTCATTGTGATAACTGAATTATGCTCTACGTTTTTTTTTTCTTGGTCCCGCAGTAAAAATAGGAGCTCTGGAAATTCAGCTCAAAAGTGTTTTAGAGTTTTTTTAAAAAAGGTAAGGGGCAGTTTTCCTTATTGGGAAAACAAAGGTGAGTAACTTCTGAACATGCCAGCTAACTGGTCATCTCAGGCAAGCTCCTTTCCTTCCTTAAAATGTCCTGATATGGTGACATAAATCCAGTTCGAAGTTCTAAGTTTGGACAGCTAGAGGTTATGCGTCAGAATTGGGTGCAACATTCTCTGGCCACTTCACCTCCATCATCCAAGCCTAGAGGCCCTGACTCTGGAAGCCCAGTCGCAAGGTAATCAGGACCAACTTTTCCAGTGGAGGCAGGAGCAGCGTATGGTAAAGGGAGGGGTTAAAACCCCTGGCTCTCCTATTGACAAGCTATCTGATGGCACTGTGCCTCCATTTTCTTGTCTGTAAAATGGGAACAATAATAGTACATAACCTGCCGTCATTGGGATAATGTGAGGATTAAATGAGTTAAGTCATATAAAGAGCTTGTAATATTGTCTGTCACGTGGCACACAGGCAATAAAGGCGAGCTATTATTATCATGATTTTCATGATCTGGTTTCCCAAGATGTACCTCTGTGCAGTAACTCCGAAGGGAGTCTCTTTTAGAGACCTCTGATTGTTGCTCCCCAAATGTAAGCTCTCTGACAGCCCCTGCCAACTGATGCCAGGGAATAGGAAGTTATATTAGCACTTCTAAGTGATTACAGCAGTTCACCCACAGAAACATTTATGTGTCCTCAAAAACAGTTTCATAGGTGCCGCGTAGCTGCACATGGATAAACTTTGAACAAAGTGACCTAATCAAGAGGCACTGTGGTGTTTTGGCGTTTGAAGGAATCCCTTCCTCACTTATCCAAAGATTAAACCAACAAGCTGTAATTGTATGAGTCAGACAGAGATCAATGGAGATAAAAATATCATCTTTGTCACTGATCAAGCTATTGGAGACCAGGCTTTAGGTCTGTGGGCCCAGTGGGCTTGCTAACACTTCACCCCTGTTAGACTCACCTAGTCATAGTTGAAGCTCTCTGGAAGCTCGAAACTACCTGGACCCTCTCGCTACCCCCACCATGGGGATCTACTCCTGTAAAATTGGTACTTCGAACGCGGGGCAGAACGTACTCTCTGTACACAGACAGAGCCCAAAGAGAAAGGGAAGGAAGGAGGTGCCGGGTCATGCACACCACTCCCCGCCCCAACACTTAACAATCGGAGAAGTCACTCCTGGGAGAGGGGAACAAGCAAGGGGGTGCAAGACGCTTAGTGTTATTTTGGGGCTGCCCCTCCAAGTGAAAACAGGAAGGATGAACCTAGGAAAGAGTAGGGAGTAAGCATTTCTACCCCATCACGTAGCCACAATAAAAAGGCTACATCTGCACTGTCCAGTAAGGTAGCCACAAGTCACACGTGGCTATTTAAATCTAAATTAATTAAAATTAAATAGAATTTAACATTCAGTTGTTCTAGCCACGTTTCCAGTGCTCAGTATCCACAAGGTGCTACTGGCTGTTCTATATTTGGACGCACAAATAGAGAACATTTTCTTCACTGCAGAAATTTCTATTGGACAGTGCTGGGACACGTGAATCACTGACTTCATGGAAACTCATCTAAGTGTGGGATTCATTTTAAATCAATGATAATGATGCGTTCATGGAACTGGTTTCCTTCCATGCGACGCCTGCACTTACACTTGACTTCCATGCTTCATTCCACAGAAAGGTTTGCAATAACAAGCAAGCATGTGTTATTTTCTATAACACAGAAAATACGACTAAATTAAAAACAAAGAGCAAGGGAAGTGCAAATTAGAATATTAAGGCTAGAGGGCAAGTTGGAGCACAGATATGCTGTCCATGAGGTCCTTGGAGTTAAGAGATTTGAGAACACAAATTTGACTCCTGCCTTTATGGGATTCACCTCAAAGAATCTGATAAACGAACATAGTAGAGTATCAGTGAATAAGTTGAGTTCAGTCCAATATTTATCCCTGTTAGAGTATATCCATAGGGCTTTTAAAACATTATTTTTACAGAATACCTTAAACAGAAATTACCTAGCATTTCCCCTGAAATATAATTCCAAATAAAATAATAGTTAAGTGTTTGGGATACTTTAATTTTTCCTAATTCCACTATATCTAGCACCATGCCTGGCATAAAGTCATTTCCAAAAAAATTCTTTTGAATGCACACATCCTAGAATTCTATATATGCCCATTAAAAAAAAAAAAGTTAAGATTATCCACTAAGAAGCACCAAAACTTTTTCACTGTAATTATCTTAATTGAAAGTAGAACCAAAATAAGTTATATGGAGCCCTTTCTTCTTAAGCAAAGAACCCTGAATATATGTGATCTTTTCTTAATTAGGGCCTATTAGTACCTCATGGATCCAGAACACCCTGAATTTGGGAAATTTATAACCACTTTTTTTTTTTTCTGTCTTCTTTCTTAGAAAAGATGGACATTAATTCATTCAGCCAACATTTACTGACTGCCCCCTAGGATCCCACATGGCACTAAATGTTACGGATCAGGCAAATCAATGTGCTCCTTGCTTGTAAGAATCTTGTAGTCTAGTCTCAGCTCAGACAGAGAATCACAGCAACTACGGGCTGGAAGGGATCTCTGAGATCATATAGTGCTCTTGCACCTGGATTTGACATGTGAAGAAACAAACGAAAGGCAGAGAAGATAAGAGTGCTGTCACTGAAGGAATGGAGCAAAGACTCAGTTCTCATCCAATTCCCCACCCAGTATCCTTACACTGTATTTTACACTAAGCCTCAATCTTTCCCACAGGGTATGTTCTTCTAACACATGCTACCCTCGGTGTACTGCTCCTAGTATTTAATGAGCTGGAAAATAAACTGGACATGCTACTTTAAATTGTGCCCAAAAAAAGTAAATAAGTTTTGAAAACCTGGCAGACTGCCCTAGGTCTAAGGAACCCAGGTTACATCGGTGGGCTCTGAGACCTCCATTTTGGCTGCACCAACACCTTTTTGCTTATTTTTGGCTCTCAGCTATTTTCTAGAGACTTGAGGTTGTCAGAGAAATAAGCACTTCTCTATTTAAAGTGTGCAGTCTTTTTGAATGGCCTATCCACTGACTAGTCACCTTAGCATGGGTTGTTCCAGAGAATCAGTATACACAGATGATACATTAATGAAAGAAGACTGTTTCTGAAAGTGAATGTTTAAGAGTCTTAACTGAGTTGTTCTTGTAAATAGATCTTGGGGCCGTTTGTTTTATGCTGTGGGAAAATGTCTCAAATTTAATGAAGAACACAGCTTGATAAATAAAATGGCATTAACACAAAAATTTTCATGAGTAATCTAATATATATTTGACATAAAGACTACAATAGTTATAATTTTTAATCTCTGATCTGGATAGCTTTTATAGCCTTGCATTTAATACGAACTATAGTTAGTCACATATATTTTAGTTTTAACTGACCCCTAGAATTTTATTAAGGAAACTGTAACACAGGCAGTTTGAGAATATAAGTTATAGTGCATTTGATATACAAAGTAAAACCTCATAAATAGCATTTATTAAGAACATTCAATCAACATTTTCTGATCGTGATTATTCAGGAAAGAACATCCATTCTCTCTTTCTATAGCTAATCTTTTCTTCTATGATACTGCACATTAACAGTATTAATTCCGTTATTGGGGGGATAATATTCAAACTATATGAGAACAAACTATTTTTAAAGTACTCTGGAGCATTTTAAAAGCCCTTATTTACATCAAACAATTGACAGTCTGATTTTAAATATTTTTTATCTATTAATTTCCCAAAGGAAATAACAAGGTGATAATCACTCAGCCTTATCTATCAGGTTATTGAAAGGAATTAATCAATATGTCTTTCAAATATTTTATAATTGAGACTTTTTAATAATACATCCTGGTATTCCCTCCTTAATTACGCTAAATTAGTGCAGATTTACTAAATTTGCAAATGTGAATATTTTAGTACATATGCTATTTTAACCTGAGATAAATTTCTTAAACAATACTAAATACTTACAGCAACAAATTGGTTATTTTCTAATTTAATGATGTCTCCCACTTTGACATTCATCCATTTTTCATTCTGCAGTCTAAGAACAAAAACAAAATTAATTTTTTTCGGGAACAGAGAAGAATCAAGAGAATGTATTCACAATGGAGCATCATATGACAGAAGAAGCAGATTAGACTTTTTTTCTAGAATACTAAATTCAAAGAACCTTGCATAACAAAGTCTTTTACCTGAGTGATGTGGGAACTAAGGCCCAGAGAAGTCAAGTGATTTGCCCAAAGACACCCAGTGAGTTAGTTATCCCTGGAGCTAGACTCAAAATGCCTAACTCTTGGCTGTGTGCTCTTTCCACCACCCCATGGTACCAGCTTTATACAGCAGCTATTAACTCTTACTTGCATATCCTTGGGCAGAATATTTAAAAAAAAAAAAAAAAAACTCAGGGGGAAGGAAAGAAAGAAATTCAGTCATTAACATTCTTTTCAACCTCTGTATTAATAAGTATAGAAACATCACTGCTGTTGTCTCAGAAGTCTGTTTAACTGGAGGCAAGAAGTGAAGGAGACAGAAGCAAGGGGGCAATAGCTAAAATGCAAGCAAGAGGAAAAGAATAAAAATTCTGGAAAGGACAAGAACAGCAATGGGTGACAAAAGAAGCCTTAGAACACTGAACAAGAAAGACCACCTACAAATTATCCACAGCACTCTGGCCAAAGGGCAGGCTTGGTGGCATTCTAACGGCTAGGCCCAACAGCTCAGAATTGAGAACACAGTCAAGATGTTGCACTGTTTTCTTCGAGGCTCATGGATATAATGGAGTCGCAGGTCTACCCTTCACCAAGTTCAAAGGGGTTTATGACAAAAAGCTATTGTGTCTAGCTGGTCAGGCCCCTCACAACAGTTAGGCAGACAGGCCATCTGGAAACAGACCACCTGTGGCAGTATCCGTGATGCTAATCATCCCTTCTGAAATTCTCTGAAATGTAAACCAGTTGGACACCTTCATCACACTTCTTTCTCAGTGACTCCCTTCTAGGAGAGAAGGCTGGGATGAGTAGGCCAGGTTCCCCAACAAGTTAAGGTGGGCAGGTTAATTTCATTGTGCAGTTTTTAAGAAACAACCTAATTTACTTCTTTTATAAGCTGGAAAACAGTTTTAAATATTTATACAACTGTCAAATATGCCTCACACTATCAACCCTGCTGGGTCATTTGGCTTAAACACTCAAAGAATTTCTCTTTAATACGGATCCAAGTACATGTTGTTCTGGAAAGTTTTCAATTGCAGCATTTTCATCTCTAGCCAGAATTCAATCATTTTTCCAATGCCATACTTTTCTGCACTTTATCTAGTTCAATGACAATGAAAGACCCTAGGAAGTCTTTAAATCTCATTTTATTTATTTTTACAGGTATGGATAGATTATGTGCTGGTCTATTTCTCCTGGGGTATCTCCTTTGGAGCATTAGTGACATTTCTCAGGAGACAGTATCTTAGATAAAATGAAAGTGCATCTGCTTCAAGAAGAAGCTGAGATGATACTAAGTCCCATTTGCAAACTTCGATTCCTCCTACCTGTATACTATTAAGCTCTACAAACGACCACGTCCTACCTCTTCCACCAAAATGGAAAAATCAACCCAAGGTAAAAGGAAACTCTACAGGATCTCTTATACATTTTAAAATGCACACTTGAGAGTTAAGTTTGCACGGGTAAGTAACAATAGCCACTATTTGGGGTAATAAATTCTAACTTGTCTAGTGTCATAATATTTTCCCCCATAAAACCAAAGCAATTGGAAATATGTTTTTAAAAGTCTGGTGATATCCATGGGAATTAGTTGAATTAACTGCTACACTTGGAAAAATACTGGAAGAAAATCTCTTTAAGAAAAAAATTTGCAAAATCCCAGGGCATGCAAAGAATCCTTGATAAGAAAGAATCTGATACGGTCAATATGGATTCCTACTGGGACAATACAGAGAAGTGATAAAGTAGAGAAAAATCCCTTCCCTCATGCCAGATTCTCATGCCCATTCTCCTCCTACCCACACGCACCCCTATCTGTATTTTACCCTCTACTTTCTAACCTATTAAATATTTCCAAAAATAGAAAAACACTCAGAATAAATCATCTGACCAACCCCCACTAAGATCTGACCATTAGTCTGCTAATGTCATCCAACAGTCCAAGAAAGCAGAAAATATTTGTAATACCATGTGTGAGCCCAGTCTCCCTTACTTTAACTCACTCTACTCCTTTTTCTCTCTTTCTCTCTTGCCACCTGTCTGTCCTCTGACCAGAACATATACCTCAGAGCTCCTCTTCCCAAAAGACCCCTTTGTAACTCCAGATATCTTCTAACACCTACTCTTATCCTTGGTCACCTATGCCTTTCCACCTATTCCAATGGAAATTCCTTTCCTAAAAATGAGCACTCCAAACACTTTACTTCCAAAGTCTATGACTAACAGTATTTGAAATCTTAAGAACCTTCTGGTATGTACATGTACAAATTCCACAGGACACAATGTCACCTCTGTGGGCTATGAGCTATAGAGACGTTCACAAGGCAACAATGTTGTTTGTGACAAAATTTTTCAGAACTTGAAGCAAAATATTGTTGCGAAGGTACACAAACATGGGAGAAATTTCCTCAAAGGAAATATTATCCAAAACTAATGACCAATATGACAAAAAACAGCAAGTGGTATTCCCTGGATGTTGACCCTGACCCTAGCGTTATCCAACTATTTCATCAATAACCTACACAACCAACCCACAGACACATTTGTCAGACTTGTACACAGCATCCTACCAAGAAGAGAGCATAACTCTTAGAAAGAAGATTGTGACAGAAAGTTATGATTTGAAGAGGCTACCAGAAACTGAACGAAGAGGAAGAAGTACAAAACAGATTATTCTGGAGAGGAGAAAGTAACACTCTACAGATGTAATTAGGGTTTTAAAGAAAAAGGGCCTGGAGATATCAGTAAACCATATGTTGTGTGTGATGTCTTGGTTAAGCCTCTTATTTGAATATATATCTGTAGAACAATCAATATGTACAACACAATCAGAGGAGTTTTTTTAATGTTATTTCCTATTCTTTCTTACCAGGTAATGATAACTGCATTTAACTAGGACCTCAGAGATACACTTCAGTTAGCACTAAGGATCATAGCTACAAAAGTACCCAAACTTACTAACAAGTATAAACTGATAAAGATCTGCAAAGGAATTTAAATCGAATATATTTTAAATCCCACCATTTTTCTTTTCCTACACACTACCGCCACCACTGACTTTATAACATCAAAGACATATCAGAAGACTGGAGGGACAGATAGGAAAATTTCCTTTAAGGCTCATCTTCAAAATATTTCTAGACTTCTAAGATTTTAGCTTGTATAGTAATTTCATTTTGCCATCATCCTGAAACAACGAAAACACACACTCCCTGGTCCTCCATGTGCGGTGCAGCTGTTCCCAAGACTCATGTTTGAAGCAAGCTTGTGTCATAGCTCTGTGCAGGGAACACAGGGTGGCCTTGTGGGACGTGAAAATGACACTTGGCTCCGTAGACTCGGCACCTTCAAACTTTGCTTTTACCGTTGTCAAGAAAAGCCCTCCCACTCTAGTAGAGGATTTGTAGTATATAAATACTCTGAAAGCAAGTTAATTCATGTAATTGCACTGAATCAAGAAACTCCAAGATTTTTAAATATGCTTCAAGTATCAGTATCAGCACATAATTGCTTCAGGTTTTGAAATGGACATAATCTAGCTAATGCTTCTTTGAACCAGATTTTTCAAAAATAGTTGGGGTAATAAGTTAGCTTTTACCTTATAAGCTCACAAGCCAATCACTACATAATAAGCCAAAATTCAAGAAAAGGACTCATAAAATTTAAATTCCAAAGGTATCATAAAACATATGGGGTTAATTGTCACAGAATAGTGACTAGAATTATTTTGAGGAAAGAATTTTTAAAAACACACCCACTAACTATATATCTACTCTCAGAACATCAGAGAATCTGAGTTCTGAGAAAAGGTGGTGAGAGATAGCAACTGTATCTAATAATTGTTGATAAATTTGTCTGAACCTGCTTCTTCCTGATAAGGCATAGCATACTAGGAGCTGCTACAATTTGCTGAGGACCTTCTTGAGAAAATGAGAGTGGGATAGCACCTACCATTCTCCATGTCACTGAACCACTGGCTCCAGAGACTAGAAATCAAGTATTTACCGCGAGCAAGATACCAAGCCCATTGCTGAAGCTTAAGGGGCAGAAGGAAGAGATCTTCATGGGTCTCCTCAAGGCTTCTGTCATCCTTTCCACAATCTAATTTTCCTGATTGCCCATTAGCATCACAGATTCCTGAAAAGAAGATTTCCTCAAAAGCTACAGAAGTTATGTTGGCATACTAGAGAAAGAAGATAATAAAGAAGGTCAGTATAACTGACCTCACCTAATTAAACAAACAATCCACATACACTGAGCTTGCTTTCTTCCTTAATCTCAAGCCCATGTCAGATCTACAACATACAAAAGTATTCAACTGCTCATACAGACTTTGTTTTATTCACCACTGTATCTTCAGGACCTAGAATAATGCCTAGTTTAGAGTAGGCATTCAGCATTTGTTGAATGAATGATAAGTAAATTAATGAATATAGAATCATTATTTCTAAAAACAGTTGTTGAATGACAGCATTTCCCTGAATGTCTAATAAGAATTATAGCAATGAACAATTTATTTAGTGCTTACTGTATTCCAGGGAGTGTGCTGATCGCTTAATGTATAGGGTTGCCAAATAAAAATAAATGACACCCAATTAAATATGAAGTTCAGGTAAACAACCAATAATTTTTTAGTTTAAGTGTGTTCCATGCAATATTTGGGATATATTTATACTAAAATATTGTCATTATCTGCATTTCAAATTTAATTGGATGTCCTATATTTTAACTTGCTACAGCTGGCAACACTGAATAGTATCTTATCTCATTTAATCCTCACAGCCGCCCTATGAGATAGGTACTGTTTCTACCCCCATTTTAGCAACTTTAATCAGAATAGAAAACTGAAGTTCAAAGAAATTGAGACATTTGCCCTATTTTGCAACATTTGTCAAAAATTCAAATGTCCACATACTTTGACATTCCACTTTAAAAAACTGATCATACAGGTGCTCAAAGATGGATATACAAGGATGTTTATTACAGTATTATTTGTAATAGCAATCTATGAGAAACCATCACTACCCATCAATAAGAATTAGATAGATATACCAGGGTACACCTATCCAATCATGGCTCATCTACTCAATGGAATACAATGCAGCCACTAACAAGAATAAGATAGGTCTATATGCGCTGATGTGAAATATCCTCCAAGTTACATTATTAGGTTGAAAACAAGCACATGCACAACACTGCACATGTGTTGTAAGATTCTAACTGTGTTATGAAGCAAGGATAAACCTACACATATGTCTGTTGTTACATGCATAGAAAATTTCTTGAAAGACACACAAGAAACTCTTCAGTGGTAGCCATTAGAGAAAGGAGATGAAAAGGAGAACCGGGATGTAAGGGAGACTCCATTTCATTGTATACTTTTCTGGACTGTTTTGGCATTACAAATATTGGTATTTTAAAGGGCAATTGGGGAGTAAAAATAGAAGAAAAGAAAACTCCTCCAAGTTCACAGGTGAGTGGCAGAATCAGAACTACAACCTGAATCTGCCTGACTACAAAGCCATGCTTTTAATAAATCTATACTTATTGTTTTTTTTTAACTTTAACTTTTAACTTTATTTTCCATGATAATTATGTATTGCCTATTTAGAAAGAGAATGGCCCCTAAGGAGCTGAAGAGATTCAAGCACAGCAATAGTGCAGACTCCCAGCGTTTCAATCCAGCCGATCCAAAGACAGCTGGCCGTCATGGTCCCCTGACAAAAGTGTCCAGTGGACAGCAGCAGTTCCTGGTTCTTTTCAATTCCACTGCTGTCAGAGCCACACTACAGCAAGAGATACAGTTTGGCCCTAATCCTCTAACAACAGACTGGTGAACAGGATCTCATTACACTGAGAATGAGCATAATACTCACATCTTTGGAATCTATTTATTTTGAAGAATGCAGATGTTTTCCTCCTTTTCCTCCCCTCTTATTAGCACCATGCTCATGCTGAGGTAGAAACACACAGGGTGGGTTAGGTCTCACACCCATTTCGTAGGGGGAGAGGGTGAGAAGAAGGAGAAATGATAAAAGTTATAGTCCTACAGCACGGATAATTTCGTTTAACAATTTTCTGAGAAAAAGTAATCAATATCAGAGAGGCCCTGCCTAATTTATACAAATCCTTGTAGAGCCTTTTGTGCATTATTTGGGTGCAGAAATACACACACAATTTGGCCTTACTATTCTGAAAACAGAATGATCAGTTCACTTACTAAGTTTTACCTGAACAATAAATAAGCCCACTGACAGTTGTGCAGAAAATCTATACTCTTTAATCATTTCCATAAACTGAAACACTTCTCCTGAATGAGTCTCTCTACATCCTTTCTGTCTTCTCTGTAAATTCTTAGTAGAATTCCATTAATATATGGCTAAGGGATGAAGAAACCCCAAGGAAATCAGAAGAAAATTATTTTAAAGGAAGACTATTACATCTGCTCTCACATACTAATGCTGAGGGAATACCTTAGACTGACCATGGAGAAAACAGAGTGATTTAGGCCTAGGTCACATTCCTGGGCAGCAGAGTCAGAGGGAGATCTGTGTGGAAGACGTTTATTGGCAAGTTCTCTTGGGAATAACACCTGTGGGGAGTGAAGGAAGCAGCTGGGCAGAGGGAGGAGTTAGGCTGTTGATTCAGTCACAGTAAAGGCTCAGCCAACCCCAGGGAAGCTCTGGAGCTGGAACGGGCCGTCAGAGTTGGATCAAGGGGACTAGGCCTTTATACCTGGGCTTTGTTCAGTCATGGGATGTGGTCTGACCCCAGCAATGAGGTGTGACCTTAAGAAAAACAGCTCTCCTCAGCCAAGGGCAATTCCCAGAGAGAGCTGACAGCTCAGGGCTGTATGTAGGCAGCGCGCCCAGCAGCTGGAGAAATACATTCTGCCGTCTGGAGGAGGGATGTAGGTGGAACAGCAGAGCACCCCTGACAAATTGGGAGCTCACTTTCCAATTCTGCTATCAACATACTCTTGTAATTAGAATATTCCTTTTTAATTCTAGGCTATTTCACCTTTCTTTAGTTCCAATTTCAATTCCACAAAGTCAATACAACCAGCTGCCATGAGCCCTTAAGCTCCCTACGTCCATTTTAAAATTGGGGGAAAAAAAAAATCTGTGAAACTTTGGGTCATCCTTTTTTCCAATGATTATTAAAGAAGTTGGAAGATAAAATTGCATTACCTTTCCATTAAATATAGTCTACAGATGACCACTGACTACCCAAATATCCTAAGAGTAATGTCAATGGGAAAAATCATTATTCCTGAAATATTCCTACTATGAAGAACATTTTTTTTAAACATCCTTATTGGAGTATAATTGCTTTACAATGGTGTGTCGGTTTCTGCTTTATAACAAAGTGAATCAGCTATACGTTACGTATACATATATCCCCGTATCCCGTCCCTCTTGTGTCTCCTCCCTCCCAACCTCCCTATCGCACCCCTCTAGGTGGTCATAAAGCACCAAGCTGATCACCTGTGCTATGCGGCTGCTTCCAGCTATCTATTTTACATTTGGTAGTGTATATATGTCCATGCCACTCTCTCACTTCGTCCCAGCTTACCCTTCTCACTCCCGCTGTCCTCAAGTCCATTCTCTGCATCTGTGTCTTTATTCCTGTCCTGCCCAAAGGTTCTTCAGAACCTTTTTTTTTTTTTTTTAGATTCCATAAATATGTGTTAGCATACAGCATTTGTTTTACTCTTTCTGACTTACTTCACTATGTATGACAGACTCTAGGTCCATCCACTTCACTACAGATAAGTCAATTTTGTTTCTTTTTATGGCTGAGTAATATTCCGTTGTATATATGTGCTACATCTTCTTTATCCATTCATGTCAGTGGAAACTTAGGTTGCTTCCATGTCCTGGCTATTGTAAATAGAGCTGCAATGAACAATGTGGTACATGACTCTTTTTGAATTATGGTTTTCTCAGGGTATGTGCCCAGTAGTGGGATTGCTGGGTCATATGTTATTTCTATTTTTAGTTTTTATTAAGGAACCTCTATACTGTTCTCCATAGTGGCTGTGACAATTTACATTCCCACCAACAGTGCAAAAGGGTTCCCTTTTCTCCACACCCTCTCCAGCATTTATTGTTTCTAGATTTTTAAATTATGGCCATTCTGACCGGTGTGAGGTGATACCTCATTGCAGTTTTCATTTGCAATTCTCTAATGATTAGTGATGTTGAGCATGCTTTCATGTGTTTGTTAGCAATCTGTATATCTTCTTTGGAGAAATGTCTATTTAGGTCTTCTGCCCGTTTTTTGATTGGGTTGTTTGTTTTTTTGATATTGAGCTGCATGCACTGCTTGTAAATTTTGGAGATTAATCCTTTGTCAGTTGCTTCATTTGCAAATATTTTCTCCCATTCCGAGGGTTGTCTTTTCGTCTTGTTTATGGTTTCCTTTGTTGTGCAAAAGCTTTTTAAGTTTCATTAGGTCCCATTTGTTTATTTTTGTTTTTAATTCCATTTCTCTAGGAGGTAGGTCAAGAAGAATCTTGCTGTGATTTATGTCATAGAGTGTTCTGCCTATGTTTTCCTCTAGGAGTTTTATAGTGTCTGGCCTTACATTTAGGTCTTTAATCCATTTTGAGTTTACTTTTGTGTATGGTGTTAGGGAGTGTTCTAATTTCATTCTTTTACATGAAGCTGTCCAGTTTTCCCAGCACCACTTATTGAAGAGGGTGTCTTTTCTCCATTGTATATTCTTGCCTCCTTTATCAAAGATAAGGTGACCATATGTGCGTGGGTTTATCTCTGGGCTTTCTATCCCGTTCCATTGATCTATATTTCTGTTTTTGTGCCAGTACCATACTGTCTTGATTACTGTAGCTTTGTAGTATAGTCTGAAGTCCAGGAGTCTCATTGCTCCAGCTCCATTTTTCTTTCTCAAGATTGCTTTGGTTATTCAGGGTCTTTTGTGTTTCCATACAAATTGTGAAAATTTTGGTTCTAGTTCTGTGAAAAATGCCAGTGGTAGTTTGATAGGGATTGCATCGAATCTGTTGATTGCTTTGGGTAGTATAGTCATTTTCACAATATTGATTCTTCCAGTCCAAGAAATGGTATATCTCTCCATCTGTTTGTGTCATCTTTAATTTCTTTCATCAGTGTCTTATAGTTTTCTGCATACAGGTCTTTTGTCTACTTAGGTAGGTTTATTCCTAGGTATTTTATTCTTTTTGTTGTAATAGTAAATAGGCATGTTTCCTTAATTTCTCTTTCAGATTTTTCATCATTAGTGTATAGGAATGCAAGAGATTTCTGTGCATTAATTCTGTATCCTGCTACTTTACCAAATTCATTGATTAGCTCTAGTAGTTTTCTGGTAGCATCTTTAGGATTCTCTATGTATAGTATCATGTCATCTGCAAACAGTGGCAGTTTTACTTCTTCTTTTCCGATTTGGATTCCTTTTATTCCTTTTTCTTCTCTGATTGCTGTGGCTAAAGCTTCCAAAACTACGTTGAATAGTAGTGGTGAGAATGGGGAACCTTGTCTTGTTCCTGATCTTAGTGGAAATGGTTTCAGTTTTTCACCACTGAGAATGGTGTTGGCTGTGGGTTTGTCCTATATGGCCTTTATTATGTTGAGGAAAGTTCCCTCTATGCCTACTTTCTGGAGGGTTTTTATCATAAACAGGTGTTGAATTTTGTCAAAAGCTTTTTCTGCATCTATTGAGATGACCATATGGTTTTTATCCTTCAGTTTGTTAATATGGTATATTACATTGATTGATTTGCATATATTGAAGAATCATTGCCTCCTGGGATAAACTCCCCTTGATCATGCTGTGTGATCCTTTTAATGTGCTGTTGGATTCTGTGTGCTAGTATTTTGTTGAGGATTTTTGTATCTATGTTCATCAGTGATATTGGCCTGTACTTTTCTTTTTTTGTAGTATCTTTGTCTGGTTTTGGTATCAGGGTGATGGTGGCCTCATAGAAAGAGCTTGGGAGTGTTCCTCCCTCTGCTATATCTTGGAAGAGTTTGAGAAGGATAGGTGTTAGCTCTTCTGTAAATATTTGATAGAATTCGCCTGTGAAGCCATCTGGTCCAGGGCTTTTGTTTGTTGGAAGATTTTTAATCACAGTCTCAAGTTCAGTGCTTGTGATTGGTCTGTTTATGTTTTCTATTTCTTCCTGGTTCAGTCTCTGAAGGGTGCTCTTTTCTAAGAACTTGTCCATTTCTTCCAGGTTGTCCATTTTATTGGCATAGAGTTGCTTGTAGTAATCTCTCATGATACTTTGTATTTCTGCAGTGTCAGTTGTTACTTCTCCTTTTTCATTTCTAATTCTATTGATTTGAGTCTTCTCCCTTTTTTTCTTGATGATTCTGGCTAATGGTTTTATCAATTTTGTTTATCTTCTCAAAGAACCAGCTTTGTTTTATTGATCTTTGCTATTGTTTTCATTTCTTTTTCATTTATTTCTGATCTAATTTTATGATTTCTTTCCTTTTGCGATCTTTAGGCTTTTTTTGTTCTTCTATCTCTAGTTGCTTTAGGTGTAAGGTTAGGTTGTTTATTTGAGATGTTTCTTGAGGTAGGATTGTATTGCTATAAACTCCCCTCTTAGAACTGCTTTTTTGCATCCCATAGGTTTTGGGTCATCGTGTTTTTATTGTCATTTGTTTCTAGGGGTTTTTTGTTTTGTTTTGTTTTTGTTTTTTTTTGTTTTTTTGCGGTACGTGGTCCTCTCACTGTCGTGGCCTCTCCTGTTGCGGAGCACAGGCTCCAGACGGCAGGCTCAGCGCCCATGGCTCACGGGCCTAGCTGCTCCGCAGCATGTGGGATCTTCCTGGACTGGGACACGAACCCATGTCCCCTGCATTGGCAGGCGGACTCTCAACCACTGCGCCACAGGGAAGCCCTGTTCCTAGGTATTTTTTGATTTCCTCTTTGATTTCTTCAGTGATCTCTTGGTTACTAAGCAGTGTATTATTTAGCCTCCATGTGTTTGTATTTTTTACCGATTTTGTTCCTCTAACTGATATCTGTCTCATAGTGTTTTGGTTGGAAAAGATACTTGATACGATTTTGAAGAATATATTTTGATGAAAAATTTGCAGGCAATTACCTTAGCCTGAGCAGATCAACCATTTTCTTCACCTAAATTGCCACACCTTATTTTGAGAAATCAGAGAATATGCTCTTATCTAGCTCATATTAAATGACAACCTCTATTTCTGAATAATACTTTCAAACAGACAGTTCCATTGGAGGAAAATAAAACCCGAGAATTTTTATTCCAGGATAGAAGGCCTGTATTATGTTTTCCCATTGCCTCTAATGATGTTCTTAATCATTTTTCCTACACAGAGCCCAATTAAGAGAGAAGCAAACATATGTTAAACCAGAAAAAAATAGTTGCTTAATATGCCAAGTAATAATACGTGCCATACAGACACAGACAGAGCTAAGGTGTCTCTAGGTGGTGTCTCTTGGAGGTGTCATTTGTTTCGCTCTGGTCAGAACACCTAGCATCTCTGGAAATAGCATTCCTGACTCTGCAGCACAAAACACAGCTGAGGATATCACTGGAAAATTGGGAGTTAATTTTCTTACTAGGTTTGCAGTCACATTAAATCCTAAACAATTTTTAAGAAAATGTTACTTTAAAGTAGGTTCTTTGAGTTCCTTATCACTTTGAGTTCCTCAGAAATAAGATAGCACGTAGGTAGAATTCTTCATTAGATCATCATCCACTGGCATGTGAGGTACCATCACCCTTCATTTAGTGAGTTCAAGACTGCTCCATAGGGGACTTCCCTGGCAGCCCAGTGGTTAAGACTCTGTGCTTCCAATGTAGGAGGTGCAGTTTCGATCCCTGGTGAGGGAACTAAGATCCCACATGCTGCATAGTGCAACCAAAAAAAAAAAAAAAAAAAAAGACTGCTTCATACATACAAAATGAACATTCTGCGCCAGGCATTGAGCTGAGTGTTGACGCTAAAAGTAGAATTAGATACAGACCGTGGTTTCAAAAAACCTAGAGACTAGTGGGATATAAATCTGGCTCTTAAATAACCCTAATTAAATCATTTTTGCTTTCTAATACCTAGAGCATGTGGACATTCTTCCACTCAGCAGTGAGGAGTACCTGTACTTCAAGAGAATGATCTCAGTGTTAGATTGTTTGCCATAAAGCTGTCATCAAAAGCCCAGTGAGAAAATTGACAGACCAGAGAAATTGTCTAGTAAAGGATATATTAACTTTCATTCCTCAAGATATTCCCAGCTTTGTCCCCTTATACTGTGAGCTCATCAGAAAACTATATGCCTGGACTGTATTACTCTGGTCCCTCCAGACTTAGCTTCTAAGAATCATGACTTAACATCATGCCAACAGATTTCAATCAGGATTTACTTGTGGTCATGAGTAAAATATCTCTGCTTTCTGAGGCTTCAGCCATTATGTCATTCACATTTCTCTCAGGACCAAGATAAATCTTATTGCTTGCAATTACTAGAATAATTCCGTTCACTGGGCCATCAGTTTTGTACCCTAGACACTTTCATTATGAGGAGAAACAAAGTTCAAAGTAATGTTTGAAATTCATGAATGACAAATTCTAATGGATTGTTTAAACAAAAACTAGGAAATTTTAAAGTAAAGATTCTGTCCTGGGAGATCAGCTCGATGCTTTGTGACGACCTAGAGGTGTGGGATAGGGAGGGTGAGAGGGAGGCTCAAGAGGGAGGGGATGTGGGGATATACGTATGCATACAGCTGATTTGCTTTGTTGTACAGCAGAAACTAACACAACGTTGTAAAGCAATTATACTCCAATAAAGATATTTAAAAAAAAAAGATTCTGTCCTTTGAGGATGACATTGTAGGGAGAATCTTGATACTTGCAGAAACAGAATACTATTCAGAATGGACCAGAAGTAGGAATCAATTTTTTTTAATCCTTACATTCTTAAAGAGGAGAATCTTGACCTTAAGTTTATGAAAGACATGATGTAACATAGTAGAAAGAGTCTGTGTCATGAGAAGCAGAAGACCTAGACTTGAGCCTAAGTCTACAACCAACCAACCATGTCACTTGGGCAAGAAGTTGACCAGAACTGGAATTCCCCACTATGATCTACATTAATTGGCTCATACCAGCTCCTCAGAATGCTTATTTATTCATAATACTAAGCTTTTAAAATGGAATAAACCCACCTGACATTTAAACATGTATCTATGATGACACCTGTGAATTTTACAGAAGTTTATGAAGAATTTTGTAAACCATAAAATAACATATACCTTAAAGTATTGTGACTACTTATTATTAAGTATCTCATTATAAGGATGGTACGTTCCAATTTTTAAGTCTTCAAAAGAGCTATCTATATTTAGTATCTCCACTTCAAGATTACCCCTGCTTTCTCCAAGTAGGATTTTGTCTCCATCCCTCCAACTGCAATCCCTCTTCATGGTGTTAAATCCAAGAATCAGTTCTCAGTCTTCACTATACCCAGCACAGTTAACCACCCCCTCCTACTTCAAACACCTTCTTTTCTTTAAATCCAGAGTACCGCATTCCCTTGGTTTTCTTCTTACTTCATTAGTCACTCCTTCTTAAACCCTTAGCCAGCCTCTTCTTTTCTTCACATCTTCAAACCTTGGAGTGCCACAGAGCTCCTCTCTTCCCTCTCTAGAGTCTGGACTCTCACCCCAGGTGGCTAGATGACTTTCAAATATATCTTCAGATCAGACTTCTCCCCTAAGCTTCAGCTGCCCATTCTACATCTCTACAGAATGGTTAGTATCTCAATAGAACTCTGGTTTCCCAGTCCAGTCAAAAAAAGTCAACACCACAATAACACACTCCTTTCCCAGTTTTCCCCATCTTGGAACCTCGGCCAAGAACCACTCCTCCTAATTTCTCTCTTCATACACTTCCAACATGGCAGCACTCCTACTGGCTCTACCTTCAAAATTCATCTCAATCTGTGGGTATTAGATAATGTTAAGGGAGTACTGCTACTTCATTGGGTGTAGTAATGGTATTATGGTTAAATACATTATGTCTTTATCTGTTCAAGAGAAATGCTATAGCGGTGCTTACTGATAGTATAGTATGACATATAGGATTTACTTTTAAAATACCCGAGAAAATAAAAATTGAGAATAGATACAAAAATAGCAGAAAGTTGATGGTGTCTTCAGCTGGGTAATACATAAAAAAGAGTTCATTGTACTGTTCTATTTTCATGTGTTTGACAATCCATAATAAGAAATATTCCTACTTTGTATCTTCTGCACTACTACCACCATCATTTCACCTGGGCAACAGTAGAAAACTCATAATTTGTCATCCCCATTCTGCTCTTGCCCTTCTTTGCTGTCTACTGTCCACACACCAGACAGAGAAATCTTTTGGTCACACCATGTAATTCTCCTGCTTACAACCAGCTTCACATTACATTTAGTATAAAATTGGAATCTCCCACCATGATCTCTAAGAATTGGCTCTTGCCAACCCCTCAGAACTCCCCTTTATCACAATACCCTAGCCACAGTAGACATTTTACTGTTGAGTTCATTGCCACTTTGGGGCCTTTATACTTATTGTTTTTACCCAAGATCTTGGCATGGCTAGCTCCCTCTCAGCTCAAAGCTTATCTTCTTAAGGGACCTTCTTTGGTCACCTTATTTATTTATTTATTTGTTTGTTTGTTTTCAGATTTGAAGGATCACTTTTATTTTTTTAATTGAATGAAAGATCCTTTAAATTCTACAGTGCTTTACAATTTTCAAAAGTTCCACCCACATGATTTCATATAATCCCATAATAACCCCTTTTTTTAATCCCCTGTCCCTTTATTGCCCCCCTTCTCCTCTCCCCACTGGTAACCACTAGTTTTTTCTTTATATCTGTTAGTCCACTTCTTTTTTGTTTTATTCACTAGTTTGTTGCATTTTTTAGATTCCACATATAAGTGATATCATACAGTATTTTTATTTCTCCTTCTGACCTAATTCACTTACTATAATGCCCTCCAAGCCCAACCATGTTGCTGCAATGGCAAAATTTCATTCTTTTTTTATGTCTGAGTATTCCATCATATATATATCTCCCACATCTTCTTTATCCATTCATCTGTTGATGGACATTTAGGTTGCTTCCATATCTTGGTAATTGTAAATAACACTGCTATGAACATTGGGGTGCCTGTATCTTTTCAAACAAGTGTTTTTGGTTTTTTTGGACATATACCCAGGAGTGGAATTGCTGGGTCACACGGTAGTTCTATTTTTAGTTTTTTGAGCAATCCCCATACTGTTTTCCACAGTGGCTGCACCAATATATTCCCAACAGTGTAGGGTTCCCTTTTCTCCACATCTTTGCCAACATTTGTTATTTGTGTTCGTTGTGATAATAGCTATTCTGACAAGTGTGAGGTGATATCTTTTTTTTTTTTTTTTTTTTTGCGGCACACAGGCCTCTCACCGTTGTGGCCTCTCCCGTTGCGGAGCACAAACTCCGGACGCGCAGGCTCCGGACACGCAGGCTCAGCGGCCATGGCTCAGCGGCCTAGCCGCTCCGCGGCATGTGGAATCTTCCCAGACCGGGGCACGAACCCGTGTCCCCTGCATCGGCAGGCGGACTCTCAACCACTGCGCCACCAGGGAAGCCCGTGAAGTGATATCTTATTGTGGCTCTGATTTGCATTTCTCTGATGATTAGCGATATTGAGCATCTTTTCACGTGCCTGTTTGGCCACCCTATTTAAAATCATCTCCCCAGGGCTTCCCTGCTGGCGCAGTGGTTGAGAGTCCGCCTGTCGATGCATGGGACACGGGTTCGTGCCCCGGTCTGGGAAGATCCCACATGCCGCAGAGCAGCTGGGCCCGTGAGCCATGGACTGGCTTAGTCCTGCTTAGAGGAACTATACTCAACATGCACACTATGCTAGCAAAGACCCTGAAGTACTATCTCTGTACACCATGTAGGGATGTCATTGTTTCCCACTGGAAAAATTTACTAGAAGACAAAATTTTAAATATATTCTGAAACAGAGCACGAAAAATATTATAGACCAACAAAAGGCAATGAATATAGACAAGTCACTAAAACGAGAAATAATACCATTGATAAATACTTGAAAAAATAATCACCTTCACTAGAAAACAATGAATCTTTAAAACAACAAGATACCTGTTATGCAAGACAACTTATGCAGTTGGCCTAGATTTTCTAAAAGATAATACTCAAAGTTGTAATGGTGCTGTGGTAAAACCACTTGTTTGTTCAAATGGGTGGATAGATGGGCACAAACTTCCTAGAAAGCAATTTAACAGTATGTATTAAGAATCTTTAAAAGAGGCAAAGTTTAGATTCCCTAGAAATATACCCTAAAGAAACAAAGATATATATGAAACTTACATTCAAAAATGTTTCTCTGAGAATCATTTATTAAAACAAAATATTAGAAACAAGCTAATTTCCCAATAATAAGGGAATGATCAATTAGAGCACATCTATTATTTAGCTATTAAAAATGTTTTCAAAAAATTTTTAATGACATAAATGAGTTATATCAAAAGAAAAAAGTAAAATAGAAAGCTATATATATGCATATTTGCAAAAAACAAAAAAATACAACACAAGGGATAATACTTTTCTCCAAAAAGTAGAAATTTTGATTTTTCTGTGTTTTCACATTTTTTATTCATTAATTTTAGTTAAAGATTCACCTCTTCCAGGAAGCCTCTTCTGACCCCTAGACTGGGCTAAGTACCCCCTCTTCAGTACTTCCATATCAGCCCATGAAAACCCCCATCACTGTTCACATTATACTGAAACTACCTACTTGGTTATCTCTCTCCCCACAAAATGAGAATTCATGAAACTAGCAATGGCATTTTAATCATCTTCGGTACACTGAAGATATTCAATATTTAGGGAACTAAGACAGACCTAAACATTCATCTTTGGCTCAGAACAGCCATATGTCTGGTTTTAATAGTGCTGGGACAATAATTCAAGTGGCCCCAACAAGACTGCCTCTATTGTTGAGCCCTATCCAAGCCAATAGGGTTGGGTGTAAGCAGGAACTGTAACATTCTCCCTACCCCAACCTAGGACATGAACTAGAACTCCCAAAGTAATCCAGTCTACCTGGACCCTGCAGGCCTAGGTAAACCCAGCTTCTGCTGAAGGTCCTAACACATGCACTGCCTCATCTGCTACCCCATAGATCACAGCTCTGGAAGTCCCTGGAACAGCTGAAGGCTTGGGTCGAGGGTTGGAATATCAAATGGTAGTTCCATTTCTCAAATTTTAGAGGCAAGAGGGATGGTAAAGGCCTTCTAATACAATCCCTTCATTTCTCTCTGGTATTCCTCAAGTCCCAAAGTCTCTAGAATTTTCTGATCCCTGGATCCATCTAGATAATAGATAGCTCTGTCTAGAGTAGACTCTGGTTTCCTTTGTTAGAAAGATGAAAACTTTCTGCCAGAAAGTTGCCCTTTGAATTACTTTGTGGAAAATACTCTACACTGTGTGCTCCACCCAGCTCCAGGATGAAGTTTTTCTGCTTCAGAGCAATGACAAGATGGCTTCTCTGCTTGTCACAGCCCTTTATGCTTTCTAGCTATCAGGGGGTTTCAGGCCTTATGGTTTTATTTGTAATCTGCTAATATATATCTAAATATGTAGATAACCATCTTTTCTCTGTTGAATTTCTTTCCTAATCACAAGAGCCACTGCTGGGAATTGTATTTTTGACTTGGTTAATTGGGAGATTTTAAGCCAGGGATGGTGGCCAATAATTAGGTACCATTTGAGTAGGACTTACATTACGTCGACATTATCAGTACCAGGTTTGAAACTGAACATGAACAAATCTGCAGGCCAATTCTAAGTATTTATGCTGGGATATTTTGTATTTATTTGCATAAGCTCTGCTATAATTTCTACCATTTTAGACATCTAATGTTCTAAAATGCTCTCTACTTTAAAAGGCCTATATTGAGTATTGTTTTCTTATTCTTTGTATCTCAATTCCAGTCTTCTTTCTTCTTTACTCCTAGAAGAAGAGTGAGAAAAGTGATATAGAGAAAGGACAAAATTTGGAATGAAGAGAAAAAGAACAAAAACTCTGTAGATATTCACCGATACACAATGAAATGGCATCACTGATAGTCTACATATAAGAAAGAATGACAGAATCTCTGTGCCCTGGCACCCACAAGAATTAAGGCCAAAGGCAAAAACAAAACAAAACAAAAAAAGTCTATGGAACTACTTTCTATAATGAAGTGTCAGGTGAAAAAGAGAAAGCCCAACACAGAAAATAGGACCGATGCTGAGTGTATTTCTCAAAATGGGAAGTGATGTTGTAGCATATGAGTTACCTGAGGGGGAGCAAACAAAGGAAGCCAGGTCCCTTTTTCTATTTATTCTTTTTCTTCCTCTTACTGGAAAATTAGGTTCTATTATTTTTTTAAATATTAACCTATTTCTATCATCCAAGTTTCAGAAGGAAATGTTAAGTGAAAGAAGGCAAATTTCCATTAAAATCATATACCTAATAACTTACATAGCTGTCACCCCAAAACCTATTTCTAATAAAGCAAGTGTTGGCAGAGCTAAATCCCCAAGGGGATTAAATCTGGACGGTCCGGGCCCCGCTGATAGAGGCAGTAAACAGACTATATGGCAGAGGTCAGTAATTTCCAACAGATATCTAATAACCGAGTCTAGAAAGAAGAAAACCTCAGCTCTCCCCTTTTGGCAGAAAGCTTTACTTTTTTACATTTTAAAACTCTTTACAGTTCATATGGTTTCCAGACCTGCTCTCCAGAAGCGAGGGCAGTTTCTTGCCTGGGTCTCTCAGCTCCCCACATGTGATTTTTCAGGCAGCCAGCCAGATGGACATTTGATTTGAAAATTAAGCCTTAAATTTAGCACTGTGAAAGGGGAAAGTATGCCTGAACACAAATGCCTGGCACGGGGCAAGGTAACCAGATAAGGCAAGCTGGGTTAACGGGATTCATTAGCCCGGCGATTCAGAAAGTCCTGCTGGAGGGAAACATCTGCTGCAGACACAAGGAAGCCCATCTCCGCACCCCCATCCCAGTGTCTAGGGCTGCCCGGTTTCCCACATTTTTGTTTTTCTGACATGCTACAACCTGGGAGCAGCTGAGAAAGAAACCTGGGAGCAGCTGCTTCAAATACTTCCTTGAGCTCTGCCAATTCAGAAATGAAGCCTAGATGGAGCTAATCCTCTCTCTTTCTTTAAATGTCAGGCACAGTCTCATGCACCATAAGGTGCAGAGGCATCAGGGAGATTCCAAGTAACAGAGAGCATTTGGATTAAAGATGGGTCTGGTATCCAATGACCCTATAGCAGACATCATCCTCCAGTGGTAAAGACAGCAGACAATGATGTTCACAGAACACGCGATACGTGGACACCTCCTCTTGTCTCATATTAGTTGCAGGGAAGAAGGAGGATAGAGGATACTAAAAAGATATTCTGATCTTGCCTCAAAATGATTTGCTTAATTTAAATGCATTTGGTTCATCCGTCACATAATTACTGAGCATCAACTACATGCAGGATGCTGTGCAGTCAGGTGACGGAAATAGAGACTGTCTCAGTCTCCAGTAACTCACAATGGCATGACAGACAGGCAAGCACAGCGGGACAACCCCCCTCTCCCACATCTATCCTGGCCCCCTTCCACTGGCTCTTCCTCCACGCAGCAGGTGTGAGCTTTTCCAAAGGCAAATCCTTCCATGTATTCTCTCTGTTCTTAGGAAAAACACTCAAGCTCTCGATGTGGTCTTCAAGGCCCTGCAGGCTCTGACTCTGACCACTTTTCCAGCCTCACCTCACACTGCTTTTCTCTCAGTCTCTGTGCTTCTGCCATTCAGTCCCTCATCATCGCATCCTCCTTCCCTCCACAGGGCCTTGTGCACATGCTGCTTCCTCTGTCTGTAATTCTGCTTCTCATCCCATCCCATCACCCCACACACTGTCTGATTAACTCGTAGCTGTCATAAGTTCTCAGCTTAAATTTACTACTTCCTCAAAGAACCCATTTCTAAACTTTCTCACCTCTGTCTACTGCCCCACACACACATACACAAAAAAACCCTTTCTTTAGAATCATAGTCTTTTCCTTAGCAGCACTTGCCTTGGCATGTAATTACACACTACTTAGCGTGACTGCAGTGGTTCCCCTTTATCTGCGGTTTCACTCTCTGCAGTTTCAGTTACTTGCAGCCAACCGCAGTCTGACAATATCAAATGGAAAATTTCAGAAATAATTCGTAAGTTTTAAATTGTGCGCCGTTCTGAGTAGCATGATGAAATCTTGCGCTGTCCTGCTCCATCCCACCTGGGACGTCAACCATCTCTTTGCTCAGTGTATCCCACCCTTTAGTCACTTAAGACCTGACTAGGTTATCAGATCACTGTCAGGGCATCGCAGTGCTTGTGTTCAAGTAGTCTTACTTTACTTAATAATGGTCCCAAAGTGCAAGAGTAGTGATGCTGGCGATTCAGATATTTTCTTCCTGTGCCTAATTTATAAACTTTATCATAAGTATGTATGTATAGGAAAAACCATAGCACACATAGGGTTTGGTACTATCCATGATTTCAGGTATCACCTGCGGGGGGTGGTCTTGGATAAAGGGAGACTACTGTATTTTATTACGTCTACCTTCCCCGCTAGACACTAATCTTCATGGTTGCCGAGACCATGTCTATTGGGGTTCACTGCATTTCTAGTACCTAACACAGTACCTGGCATATAATAATATAGACAAATAAATGAAAGGTAAGAAGACCTTTATGACATTATGTGCTATGATAGAGACAAGCAGAATTTGTGGGAGTGTCT